>NW_027287538.1:2936563-3536563 GCF_022747635.1 Hetaerina americana
AGGAGAGGTAAAGGGACCAATAGGAAATGAACAAGGGGGTGGGGGGATATGTAGGCAGCCAATTGATGCATTCAGTGGGCTTGGTTCAGCCCGGGCGGTTTGAATGATTGGGCCACCCAGATATGCGCCATCTCGCGGGTTCTCACCTCTATTATACTCGCAGATTTGGGAAGGATTTCAATCACCGAAACAGAGAAGCAGTCGTCAAAAGATTGGTTGTGGGAAGCGGTGTGAGTAGGGATGGGATAATTAAGAAAGGTGGGGGATTTGGTGGAATAACGGTGGTTATTCATGCGGAGGGAAAGTGCGGTCGTGCATTCGCCCACGTAGAAGGCAGGGCAGAAGTTACAGGAGAGGCGATATATAATATTTTTTGAGGTACAGGTGGCGAGTGGTTGGGAGTTGGTACTGAGTGAGGGGGAGGGTCTTAAAAGATGACAGCATTTGCAGCGTGGGCGGTTGCATGGTGCGGATAGGGGCGGGGGAGAGACGGGGGTGCTTGAAGTTGGGTTTGTGGACTTAAAGATGTCTCGCAGGTTCGACGGGCGTTTAAATGAAACAGAGGGACAGTGTGGGAATAAAAGTGATGTGGACTGAGTGTTATTGATAATTGGGAAGAGGTCACGGATTAGATGTTTAATTTTGTGGGTACCGGGGAAGAAAGTGGTGATAAGGTTAGGGCATTTTGGGCGGTTTGGTTTGGGGAGGGGAGTGTATTGTGTTGACGGTTTGAGGATTTTACTGTTTAGCAGTTTTTCCGGGTACCCACATTTTCTGAGGGATTCATGCAGCTGGTCCAAGTATTTCTGTTGGGAGGGGGTGTTGTTGCAGAGACGGAAGCCACGGATAGAGAGTGAGAATGGGATGGAGCGCTTTGTGTGAGGAGGATGGCAGCTGTCGAAATGAAGATATTGTTGCTTATTGGTTGGTTTAATGTGGACTGAAGTGTGAAACGTATTGTTTTGGAGGTGAATATTGATATCTAGGAAGGTAATATACGAGTCGGATATAGAAGAAGTGAATGAAACTGAGGAGGAGGAGTTGAGAGAGGAAATGAAAGAGGATAAAGTTTCGCGTCCGTGGGACCAAAGGAGGAAAATATCATCAATGTAGCGGGCCCAGAAAAGTGGTTTTAGGGTTTGTTGTTGCAGAAAGTCGTGTTCTAGTTTACCCATAAAAAGATTGGCGTATGCAGGAGCCATACGCGTGCCCATTGCAGTGCCTTTTATTTGTAAATATATTTTGTCATTGAATTGAAAAGCATTTTTGGTAAGAACGATTTGGCTTAATTCGAGGAGGAAATCTGTGGATGGGGTGTGTGGTGTGGATCGTAGGGAGAGGTAATGTTTCAGGGCTTCCCTCTGTTTCATTTAAACGCCCGTCGAACCTGCGAGACATCTTTAAGTCCACAAACCCAACTTCAAGCACCCCCGTCTCTCCCCCGCCCCTATCCGCACCATGCAACCGCCCACGCTGCAAATGCTGTCATCTTTTAAGACCCTCCCCCTCACTCAGTACCAACTCCCAACCACTCGCCACCTGTACCTCAAAAAATATTATATATCGCCTCTCCTGTAACTTCTGCCCTGCCTTCTACGTGGGCGAATGCACGACCGCACTTTCCCTCCGCATGAATAACCACCGTTATTCCACCAAATCCCCCACCTTTCTTAATTATCCCATCCCTACTCACACCGCTTCCCACAACCAATCTTTTGACGACTGCTTCTCTGTTTCGGTGATTGAAATCCTTCCCAAATCTGCGAGTATAATAGAGGTGAGAACCCGCGAGATGGCGCATATCTGGGTGGCCCAATCATTCAAACCGCCCGGGCTGAACCAAGCCCACTGAATGCATCAATTGGCTGCCTACATATCCCCCCCACCCCCTTGTTCATTTCCTATTGGTCCCTTTACCTCTCCTTCCCCCACCTCTCCCCCGCACATCCTCTCCGCTCTTCCCCGAGAACGTCATTCTGAAGACGACAGCCGTGCTGTCGAAACGTAAAATAACAAATTGTGAGTGTCCTTTCTTTGTGTCTCTATATTCTAAAAATCTACATCTGTGTTTTTATATATTTGTGTGTCGCCGATGAGCGTTCCATTTCGAAGATATTTTATATATATATATATATATATATATATATATATATATATGTATATATATATATATACATGTATATGTGTGTGTGTGTGTGTAAACAATTGCAAACACCTAGCCCCAGATGCGTATACTATATAATCAGGCTCTAGTTGATTGAGGCGATTAGATATTGAGTCCTTGCGGGGACAAATAAGGCGGTGGCACCCAATTAATTCCGCTGTCATCGCCCATCCGTCGTTGCCCATCAGGAGTGCCGAACGAAATCTTCCTCTGATCCGACCCGGTAGCCAATGATGAATAATGTCAAAATAACACTTTCTAAATCCTAATACGCATACACTTGAATTTCGACCGACTGGTTTCGCTGTGGTGCACTGCGGGCCTTTATTATGATGCCGCGCCGGACTGAAACCTCAATCGCAATTTCAGTTTATTCCATACATGGGTATTTACAAAGTCTTCTTTTGATATTATTCATAACTTTTAGACATTTCTGAAGACGTATTTCAGCACTCTGCAAGCCGCTGCTTGGGTGAGTGGCAGGGGGTGATTACACAATAGACTAATTATGAACAATTCCACAAAGTTGCGCCTGAAACGATTATTTACATCGAAAGGCAAGAAGAGAACGTCACGCAGCTGCACCAAAGGCACCCGACATTGGAATAGTTTCCGATAAGGGGAAGTTCCAACTCCATCGATTGATTTCATGTGGAGCCCTTTGCCCGTCGACCCTGGTAGCATTGCGTGCGTGAGGGGGTGCTGGGGTGCTGGGGTGCCGGGGGCGGGTGTCAGCCAGCGGAGAGGAGGCATGCGAGAGGGAGCAGCATACCCACCCTCGGAGGAGGAATAATTTTTCCTCCCCTTCCAGTTTAAGGCATGCAATTCCCACCGCTCGTCTTCTTTCAATTGTTGTCTTTACCTGGCGCAGCGGCCGGAGGTGGGGAGGACGGTCCTGCAGCAGTCGGTGACGTCACGCCCACGCTCCCAGAAGCACCCGCGGCGCCGTCTCTCCTTCCCGCCTCCTTGGTCGCGCTCCCTGCAGACAGACATCGCAAACACAAAGCGTTAAGAGCGTGGACTGGGATTGGGGAAGGGTTTTGCGGTTGTGGCGGGGAGTGGGGCGCCCAAGCCAGCGAGCGGGGGTCTCGGCTATTTCCATCCCCGGGGAATTCAACGCGGAGATATTTCTTACGTATCGCGTCGCATCGCATCGCAAAATCGCCGCGGAAGTTACCAGTCGGGACAAGTTAGTCCAGGAAATGCGTTCATATTACCACAGAGGAGGAGAGACTATGAATTCTCAGCATTTATAGAAAAAAAGGAGCCGTAAGGAGAGATTCACTCTCCAGGAGTGCTTTTCCGGCTTCAGAAGTACGTGCACCCTTTTTCCGAATGACCCTAGGGTCACGCACGACTCTGTTCCTCAGTCCCCGACTAACACGACTCAAAATATCAATCAAACCCATCTTTAAAAATAAATAACGCGTTTTACATCTCCGCATACTTCCTGATTACCTTGATTTAAATCCAAAAAACACCTTTGCCTACGCTGAGTAAATGGCATTTTGGATTTAAATCAACGCCACGGTTTCACTCTTATAATCCTCGGCATCCGCCTCATCGCCATCTCCCTTACATCACCGCACTCCACTTGCCTCCTTCGAATTTCTTACGACAGCATCCGCCTGCCCCCACCAGGCTCTTCCCTCGCCGTCCGTTTATTTCCTCCACTCTTATTCACGCCCACGTCTCGAACACCTCCTATCCACCTTCATTCGCTTCCCTAAACGACCAAGTTTCAGTCATGCATCCCTATGCTCTTCATATACAAATTCACGCCAGTCTTTCCTTAAGGTGTCTGTCATCAACAACAGCCTTCTTTTAAAATCTTCTCTAACTAATGCATACTGTTCTTTTCCTCTCCTTACTACTTTGTCCGCCTTCTTCCAAAACACTTCCAAAATATAAGGAATGAATTGAGCTTTTACGACCTTTTTTAGACTGGCTATATAAAAAAAACATTTCCTTAAGCCGCCTGGGTTCGAGGGATAGGAGTTTCAGGAAAGGCCGGAGGCCGGTGGCAGTAGGCTCCCAGCCTTTGCGGAGTAGGTATCGTTCGTTTGCGAAACCTCTACTACGTGACCCCGTTACGCTCCCTCATGAACCGGTTCTTGGAATAGCGCAACGCCATCAAAGGTTACGCGAAACTGAGCATCACCGGGAACGACACAAATGGCATATTCAAGGCAGCTTATGGTGATAACACTATGGGAAGATCGGTTATTTTTGAGTGACACAGATTGTTTTGCGAGGGTAGAGAAAATTTTGAAGACGCCGAACGGTCATGACGCCCTTCGACCTCAAAAAGTGACGAAAATCTTCCAAGAGTGTAGGCTTTGTTGGACAGAGATCGCAGATTAAGTGTTCGCATGGTTTCTGATCATCCATTGACATCCCTAAATATTATTTGCATCGACTCGTGAGTGAAAACATGGGCATGAGAACGGTGTGTGCGAAGTTGGTGCCGCGAGTGCCCTCGGACGAACGAAAGGAAACTCACACGCGGATCTGCCAAGAGCTTCTCAACCACCCTGCAGCCCTGACGTTGCCCCATCAGACTTCTTCCTCTTCCCTCGCCACAAATCCGTGCTGAAAAGACGTCACCACGGCTCGGTGGAACCGTTAAAACAGGCCGTGGCCAAGAAACTTAAGTAGCATTCAGTGCGTCGCCTCCCAGAAGGCGTGCGACGCGCGGAAAACCCATTTGGCAGCGGTTTGTGGACGCACAAGGGTGCTTATTTCGAAGAACTCCGAGGGAACGCATAATCAAGACTGGCAATACATTTTCATTACCCACGCAGTCCTACTACTTTTTGGACAGACCTTGCACAAGTATCCAAACGAACCACGGACAGGGCACATGTAGTTATGTGCTTGTTTCTTTATCAATTAGACAGTGAACCGAAATGGAGGAAATTAGATTACCAAAGTCCTGTAGTATTCAATATTTGCTTGCGCCTCTTAATCTCTCTCTCTCCCGAGGAAAGGGCGATAAAATAACTCCAGATTTTAACCACCCCATAATTTTCGGAGCTGCTTTTTCTTCATCTAACTATAGGATGGAGTTCTTTACATCTCCTGCCACATTCCTACACGCTGGTTCGGCAGATATAAAGAAAACGTTGTTGCAAACCTAAATGTTGATGCTGCAGGGAATTGAAAAAATAAGCTGCTATTCCTAACCACTCGCGACACTCTCAATCACTCGATGCTGTGGAGCTGCACGGATTTGAAAGCTTTGCCGATGAGTTTGCAGTGGTATACCATGATATTCCTAATACTGAGGACGCAGCAGCTTTGTCAGATGACCTTTATGCTATTAAACCTTATGCTGGTGCGACAATTGGAATGAAACTGTAAAAAGTGCGTTGTGATGAATTTCTTGAAAAATAGCAATACCTTCCCGAACGCCTACTGCACCGAAATGGAATGTGTAGAGTCAATTCAATGCATAGGCGCCACTCTCAGTCACGATGGCACACGATGTATTAGAAGGGCACTAGGCAAATGTCATGAAAAAATGAAAGAGAGATGTTACCTTTCGCTGGCTAGGCGTTATTTATAGAATAAGCAGAAAGTGTATTATGGGATCCTCACGAAGTTGGATTGATTGCCGAATTGGATCGCGTGCAGCGTAGAGGAGCTAGATTCGTAAAACGTGGTTGTGATAAACTTAGAAGCGTATCAAAAATATTAGAGCAGCTAGGCTGGAAATCAATAAATGGAGCTAAGGTTAAATTACAGATTAAATGTATTGCATAAATTGGTAGGATATCTCTTTAGCACTGATGATGTTGAAAAAGATATCATTACCCGCATAGTACTACGGTAGGAGAGATCATGCAAATAAAATAAGAGAGATTAAATGTAGAACAGATAGATTTAAGATGCCATTTTTTCCACAAACAAATTTCAGAATAACATTGTCCGACCACGGTAGGGGTAAAAATATTCGGGTCATAATTAGGAAGGCACACCCCCTAGCGGTGGCTTTCAGGGTGCTAAGATGTCCTCCGCGTCTCCGCGTTCGGTGTTATGTTTACGCGGTATCCTCAAGCCAAGAAATGCAGAATGCGTTTTATTTCTCCGATCTGTTACATTGGAACTGTATTCAATCTTGAGGTGCCCCTCTGCATGACGCCGCGGGAGGGCATTCTCACTCTCATACACGATACTTCTCTTTTATAATGCACGATACTTCTCTTTTATAATGTATGATACTTCTCTTTTATAATGCACGATAATTCTCTTTTATTATGCACGATACTTCTCTTTTATAATGCGCTATACTTCACTTCTTCACTTGATAATGGACGATACTTCTCTTTTATAATGCACGATACTTCTCTTTTATAATGCACGATACTTCTCTTTCATAATGCACGATACTTCTCTTTTATAATGCGCTGTACTTCACTTGATAAAGCACGATACTTCACTTGATAATGGACGATACTTCTCATTTTTAATGCGCT
The DNA here is from genome assembly GCF_022747635.1 of Hetaerina americana. Taxonomy (NCBI): domain Eukaryota; kingdom Metazoa; phylum Arthropoda; class Insecta; order Odonata; family Calopterygidae; genus Hetaerina; species Hetaerina americana. The sequence continues at coordinate 2,943,206 of NW_027287538.1, forward strand.
TTACTTCACTTGATAATGCGCTATACTTCTCTTTCATAATGCACGATACTTCACTTGATAATGGACGATACTTCTCTTTTATAATGCACGATACTTCTCATTTTTAATGCGCTTTACTTCACTTGATAATGCGCTATACTTCTCTTTCATAATGCACGATACTTCACTTGAGAATGGACGATACTTCATTCGATAATGCACGATATTTCATTTGCGAATGCACGATACTTTAATTGAGAATGTACGGTACTTCACCGAGAGCGCGACCATTTTTCACCGCGATGACGACCTGCGTTTCTACAATGGGATTAATTAGCGTGAAAAATCGAGTTTTACAGTCGAAAACATTTTCTTGGATGCAAAATACTACGGGAGGAGGGCACGGCTACCTTCTTCCCATGAAGCATCCATTCCCTCACAATCAGTTGTGGCGGGGGGGGGGGGCGTCATTGCAGTGTGCAGTCATTCGTGTCGGGGGCTCCCAGAAGTCTTTAAGGGCGAGAGATGGAGCACTTCGATGGGGAGACAAAAGGTGTGGGTGGGCTGTTGAAACCGTTTACGACCAGTATTCCCCCTCGGGGACTCGAGTTCAAACCCGGGGCCCGCCAGAGGCAGACCGCTCTTTCAACTCTGGGCCCACACCCACTCAACAGGCCTTTGTTTCGACAGGAGGGCACTCGGCGTTCGGCGCACCATCTGTCGGTAGACGGTCTCCACCCCGACTCCCGCAGTCAGACCGATGTCATCGGCACTGAGTGACGCCGATTGCCGTGGGAAACGTGCTTGGTGATGGGTCAGCGGCGCGCGGGGCTACAAGTATTGACGGCCGATCCGCGCGGGAGACTCCGGCGCCTTTTGAAGTGGATGAAAAAGTTATAGCGTTCGCCTTTGGGTCTTATCGAAGGACAAGATGCGATCAGCGGATTGCTATCAGGACCATTACTCCATTGCAGCACCTAGCAAAATGCTAATCAAGGCAAGTAGAACCTTGATAATAATCGTAGGTGATGATCTTGATGGACCGGAGACTGCTACTCACTCAACAAGACTCGCTTGGCACGACGACGAACAACGTAAGCGTGGCCGGTGGGAACCATTCTTCAACTCCGCTCCCTTCTCCCCAATTCCGTCCAACATTCCTCCCTCCCTCCGCCTTGCCCGACCAGCATCCTCCCGTCCCTCTTCAACCATCTCCTCAAATTACGAATGCCTGATATGGCTCTAATAAAACTACAAAATGATACATTTCCTCTGATTCCAACGCATCAAAAATCTGTTGTTCTAATAATTATAGACATTAACATAGGACAAATACATGGTGTTCTTCATTTGATGAACTAAATTGACACTTGATAATGTGTTCATATTTGTTTGTTCGGCATTAGAGTCAAAAATTCAAACAAAGTAAGGCCATCTCTTACGAAGTTTATTGTTATACTAAGTAATAATACAATTTCAACACCTATGCTAAAGGGACGACCTTCCAATGTATGCAAAAGATTTGTTCTGTAATTTAACCTTCGTTCCATCAAATGATTCCCAGCCTAGCTCCTCTAATATTCTGTATACAGGGTTCGTCCGGGAAATAAGTGTACTGAGCTCAGGAAAAAAATTTATTACACTTTTACATATCTTAAGCTAATATTCCTCAAAATAGGACCCTTGTGAGTCGATGCACTTGTTCCAGCGGCGTTCCCATTCCTGGAACGCTCCCGCGAAGGCATCATCGGGAACCTCTCGAAGACTCGTCGTCGACCTCTTCTCTGCCCTCCACGAACATCTTGTGCCACCGAAATATCATGTTTCTGGACATGGCTGACTCCCCGTAAGCCTGGTTAATCATACCGACAGTTTCGGTAGACGATTTCCCAAGCTTTAACGCAAATTTGATGGAATAACGCTGCTCCAAAAACTTCGGCATCGCGTTCCGTGACGTGGGTCGAGCGTGGAGGTTCGCGTTAACAGAGCTCCTCACTACACCACAGCTCAGAGCCGACTACCTTTTTCAGCGTCGCTTGCCAACATACCCCCCTCCAATCGCAGCTCGTCAGAGCGGTGCTGGGCGCGCCTGGAGCGGCGCGCCCAGCCCTGGAGTCAGTACACTTATTTTCCGGACGAACCCTGTATGCTACTAAGTTTATCATAACAAGGTTTCTTAAATCTGGCTCCACTACGCTGCATGCGATTCAATTGGGCAATCAATCCAACTTCGTGAGGATCCCATTCATACCAGCAGCATATTCTAAATGAGGCCTAACCAGCGAAAGATACCATCTCTCTTTGAACTTTTCATCTAAGGTATTGAGTCAGCACATTCCATTTCGGTTTTCCCGATGCAGTAGGCATTCCGGAGTGAATTACTCTTTTTGAAAAAAAACATCGTACGCACTTTCTTTTTAATGCAAGTCTAATTCTGATGGCCATCAAATCGTCTTCAAGTTCAATTCTAATTGCCAAGTGGCGCACCAGCGTTGTATAGCATTAAGGTCATCTGATAAAGTTGCTTAATCCTTTCGATTTCGGATATCTTTGTAAACCACTGCATCATCGACAAATAAACGTATCTTACCAGTGACGACGGAGTCAATGTCGTTAACGCAAAGTAGGAATAAAAGAGGTCCGATGACACTTCCCTGGGGAACACCCGAAGTAACTTCAACTGCACGTGAGCTAACTCCAACTATCACTACTCTTTGTGCCCGACCAAAGCGTTTTTTACGCCTGGCACCACACGTTAGAATGGGTACTCCTCCATTTGACGGTCGAATAAATCCAACACCTCCCGCCGCATTTTATTAGCGCCGAATCCCCACCCCCGGGGGTTGCGACTTGGGCGTTCAGCACCCGGGCGGAGGATGTCCCCGGTGGACACTTAAGAACGCTCGTAGCGGAGAAGTACGCAGTATAGCGCAAGAGGTGGTCCTGCTCTCGAAATTGATCCGATCCGGCCGGCTCCTAAGGTCTTCGATCCCGCCGCGGTGTGAAGGAGGGTGTTCGTACGGGTTGTGGTGGTGTTGGTGCGTCGCCGCCGCCGCCGCCCTCCGCCTGACCCAAACACCGCCACCTCAGCGGAGCAACGAACCCTCCCTCCCTACCAGCCTTCCCCCCCACCCCCCTCGTCTGCTCCCAGCTCCAATTTCCCCTCCCGCACCCAGTTGCCCTGCAGATCCTCCCGCGTGCATGCGACTGCTGCCACGTCATCCCCAAAACGGAGCCTCCGCGTTCGACATTCACCTTGAATCCTCTCTCATGTCCAAGTTCCCCTCCACGCGCTTCTTTTGTTTCTCCTCAGGGTAGACATCGAAAATCCTTGTCTCGCTCCTTTGGCTGCTTCAGCCTCTCATTTCCATCGCACCCTTTTTTGCACTGCACATTGATGGACATTTACTAATGTTCCACCCGAGGAAAGATTACGGTCCTTCCTCCGGTTGAAAAGAGGTATTTTGGAAATGTGCAATTTACAAAATCGCGAGTTTCCTTATCATGCCATAGCCACGCCTGTTACTATACTGACGTATGCTAACTTTCGTGAACATATTCTCATATTATTTTAGAGCTCTGACTACCGGGTTCGACCCACGGACGATTGGGACGAGAATCCTTTACGCTGCCCATTCTGAGATTTATGTTCACTATTGTCTCGTGGGACAATTAATCATTTAAATATATTTATCATGACCATATATGTTCGATGCAAGTGAATATGTATTGTACGAAATTTGTTTACCTTGCCTCCTCCCGTAGGTTAAGCATCCGATAGAGATTGGGGGTGGATGGGAGGGAAGGCGCGCGGGGTGAGACGAGGGTGGAAAGAGATGAGAGGGAGAGGGTGGCTTTGGCGATGATGGGGCGGATGTGCAGGGGTCATTGTCGGGAGAGTGCAGCTCCGGCGGGGCGGCGGGAGTGGGGTGCATATCGATCGGGAGCATGGGTCACCTGGTTCCGGCGTGGGGCGGAGTGATGGGGGGGGGGAGAGGAGAAGGGAGGGGAGTCGCCAATGGAGGAGACACGGACACACACGCGCCCCCTCTTATCAGCACGTGACTGTCTACACAAGGATAAACACACACATACATTAGCATTGGAAATCTACCAGTTGAGGTCAGTTTCTGCCATGGACACGAGCTATCAAACGATACAACGATAGATCTCCTTGCCTCTGATTACGAAACAGCCGGCCATCCTATTCTACAACAAAGTTTCTCCTCATTTCTGAGTACTTCCTTCATCCCATCCAACATCCCTATCCCTTATTCCTGCCCTTTCCTCGTCTTGCCTGACATTCTCCCCTCTATCACAGTCTCCAATATCCCATTGCCAATCAAAATGCTTTTCATCCATCTTCAATGCCTCTTTAATGTTTCAAACCCCTCTCCTCGCCCACCATGCCTAGCATTTCCCCATACGTTTTCCATTCTTCACCGCACCCGTATTTACAAAGCCTCCAATCTACGTCTGTCCACCTGCTTCAGTGGCCACGTTCCCGCGCCGTGCATAGCTACGCTCCACATTAAAGTTTTTACGATCCTTACCCAACTTCCCTCTCATCAATTCTCTCACTTATGAAAGCTTCTTTGCCCAAGGCAATTCTTCTCCTTACGTCCCTACTACTTTGGCCGTGTTGGTCCAAAACACCTCCGACATACTTAAACTATTCCACCTGCTCAAATTTTTGCCCTCCTATTTTAATGCTTAGGGGGTGGCAGATCACCAGCCATTCTACACGCATATTGATCGGCAGTGGGATGCTGAAGACTGTGATAGAGGGGAGAATGTTAGGCAAGTGATGGAGGGGCAGGTATAGGGGATAGGGATGCTGGACGGGATGAAGGAAGCACTCAGAGATGAGGAAGGACCTACACGTGGTAAGGTTGCATGCCGGCTAATGTTTTGCTATGAAGGACAAGGGGGTTGCAGCTGTAACGTTTGATAGCTTGCGTCCATCTAACACTCTCCTAGGCCGGAAAATAAATAAACATTCGCCAGAGGTCATACTTTGAATAAACTTTGTCAACATTAAACAGCTGACTTTTGGTAGACCTCCGAGGCGCTGTAATACGAAAATAACTCGATTAAACTTGGCAGCGGCCGCTTTAAATGGTGTTTAATCGCCTCCTTCAGGTCTTCGGAGTAGACTTCCTGCAGCCCCTCTCTCCTGGGGGCGTGACGTCACGCGCGAGTCGGCGGTGACATCGGCGCGGCTAATTTCGCCGCGCGGGGGCAGAAGGGGTCTCGAAGGGGGGGGGGGGCGGACTTCTTTCAGATTCGCAGATTCCCCGCGTGGGGTCGGGACGGCCACCGGGAGGGTGGAAATAGAAACCGGAGAAGAGGGGGGTTGGACCAACCTCTTGCTGGTGGAATACGTACGTGCGATGGAATCAAACAATCATTTGCGGCCGTTCATTCGGCTGGTCGTCACCACGCGTAATAATAAGGCATGGGTGCGTGGGTGCGTTCGAGGAACCAGCTATGCCCGTGCCACCTTGCGAAGGGCCGTGCCACGCCGATGGCACTTCTGCCCCGGAAAGTGCATTCTCTCGAGCCAAAATGACGCGGAGGCCAAAAAATACAATTGACCTTGACCCACACGGCGTAACGCGTGATTAGGTAAAATAAGTGAAAGTTTACGAATGCAGATTACAATTTGCTAGTATTTGGAAATTTTATTTTAAAAGGTTGATTCCTATCAACTTTTGGACAAAACTATTTAAAAGGGAGAATAAGGGCCCAACTAGGGGCAGGGGCCAAATGTTACGGATGGAATGAAAGGGGGGGGGGGAGGAGTGGATGTGGGGCAGGAGACGAAAAGGAATATGATCCAGTGGTCGCGCACCATCTCGCGTAAGAGTTCTGGATGGAGACTGTCCAGATCCGAGGGCATTATTATTATTACCACTTGAAATCTAATTCTGAAGCCAATTATAAATTAAAGACCCTACTCAGGGTACACTCGCTAGAAGAACGAGATTCATCTCAAGGTCATCAACTAAATTATCCTTGCCTCGCAATTTCTTGCAGTTTGTAACACCTGGTAAATTATTCTCCTATAAACTCTTTCTTCCCTTAATAAACTCTTCCTTCCCACGGGCACTACGGGATTACAACAGTAGGGTTGTAGATAGTTCCTAAAATCCCACTTGCCACCCATGCTAGCGCCTGGGGAATAATTAGTTCTACTCCATTGCATGCACTTTCACCGATCTCGTGTGTTTTTTTGTCAAAACCCTCTCTTTCCGCACGACCGCATTAAACTGCAATTTAATACATTTAGGGGTCATTACGGTATCTCTTGCCCTGCTTTGTCTGTTTTTCAGCTTCTTCTTCCATCCCTCGCCTCTATCCTAGGCAGCTGTAGGCACCGCCGCTTACAGCGATGCGTCACATTCCCTATATATCTGTGTCTTCGAGGGGGACGGAGGCTATGGGTTGCATGTCCATCTGATAGTAGAATTACCCCTTCTTACATTTCAATTTCCACGTTATTGGATGAATTTTTACTATATTCGAAGGTACATGTGTATGTCGGTTGATATTATCTGTATTTGCATGCATGTAAGTTATGAAGGTTTTTGCATGAATATATACGCCACTGTGGGTGTAGGTTTGCATGAATATGTTGGTTTTGCATGCGGTTATATTCTATTTCACGGCCGGTGACCTAACACCCCCCGCCACACGCCCCTGCGGCAGCATGCGGGGTGTTCTGTCGATGAAGAATAATTAATGAAAAGTTTTGACTTGAAATTTTCGTCACAACTCACCTCATTGAACGTTAATAAAACTACACAGATTTGATTCTTGATAAACAACGGGAAGGATATTTGAAATTATGAATGACCTCGACAGACGTAAATGATGGAGAATAATTGAATTCCTTAACGGCAATGTATTTAGGGTTGAGGAATATATATTGGAACAACAGTTCAGTTGCGAGTTGCTCGTGTATTTTAAGCTAAGAATGTCCTCAGAACGCAATATTAGTGAAGTAAATATTATTGTATCATCTCCAATATGTTGCCATAAAGATGGAAGTCCGGAAACAAAAGCATCGCGAACTACGAATGAGCATTCCTAAAAAACCTTCGGACACGGAAGGGGTTCGATACTTGCCCGGAAGGTGTTCTACAAATTCACCTGGGCGTAGCTATTTAATAATAACTTTTTGCGGTATTTCTGGCACTTATAACCGCTCAGGTCAGCATTTAAACGTAAGCAGAAAAGAGGAAGGACTATCGTGCGCTTGTGTTGGTAGAATTCATTCGAAATTAGAAGACTGGCTAAAAGTTCACGAATATGAATCTGAAATTTCACTCGTGACAGGAGAAGTTCATTTTCTCGTGGCCTTTGAAACCAATTGAACGTTTTACGGTAATTATCACGGGTGCATACAGTTTATAACCGAACAATGAAAGAAATTCGACAGAGAATACCCGCAAAAAGTTTTTTTTAATCCGAGGAAAAAGGAGAATTGGTTGAATATAAGACTAAAATCCATGGTATTTTTTGCTCTCTCTGAAGGATTATCTCCCTGTTGGGATTTGGGAACTATTAAATGCCTATTTATTGCTTCTATTTAATGTCTAACTAAAACTCCTCTTTTGAACTTGTGTCCTCTGAAATCCTGCGGAATAATAATCATGATTTGACAAGGAAGCCCTCTTCGCGAGCGAGAGATCACAGTGCGTGTAATTCGCTTCGGAAATAAATGTGGTGAAATTTCTGTGGGTTAAAGACGTCTAAATATTAATCCTTGCAACGATTCACCTCTTCCAATTTTCCTTTAATTTATGGAAAGCAACAAGGAAAAGAGACCGAGGGAATGAACGTGCCGGAACATAGAAGATCAATTCAACATTGAGTCGTTTTGCGAAAAAATGCTGGTTCAGTCATTTCGCTCGCTTTCTATCGCAAAAGGGACGAAACCGGGCAATTTTTAAATTGCATATCGGCAACTTCGACATTAATGACTAAATACGTAATACGCGTCAGTGCTCTGGGAAGAGATCTGTAATGGTGTGGACGCCTCTCTGTATTGTTGTTCCCGTCTAGTGATTTGTGAAGATGAAAAAATTGAGATTCGAGCTGTTATTAAATATCTCAGAAAGAGAAATATGAAACCAAAGGAAATTCAAGTCGACTTTCAGAACACCCTGCTCCTTCATCATATCATCTGTTGTTAAATGGACAAACCTGTTCAAGTTTGATCGGAACATCTTAGACTATCCATTAGATTATTGCAAAAACGCATAAAATGGTCACTGGAGGATCGCCGAAGGAAAGTGAATTTTCTTTAAAAAGTGTATCGGAAAAGAAAACTTTTTTTTGCTCTTCCACAAACGGCTTGTGCGTTCCGATGACCCCTAGAGCTGTGCTGGCGGGAGTAATAATAATTGCTCCTGATAGGGTCACTCATGCCAGATAGGTCGAAGGTTAGGAGCCAGACGAAAGGTAGTCCACGCAGCGTCTGTTCCTTAGTGAGGCGGCTGTAATGGCGTCTGACCCCAGAGGGGCGACCAGTAAGTAATGGTGTCACGTTAAAAACACTATGGAGGAAGGTAACGGGAAACCACCTCAATTATCATTCCCAAGATTTAAATGATGGATACTACAGAGAATATGAGTCCTGGCAACTACGGGGCTCGGCCCAATCGGCCGTGTGCCGTGCCCGGCAGCGGGGGAGGTAAGGCTTCCGCGGTCGTCATCCCACAAAACCCTTGCAAAGGAAAACCAGCAGCAGCAGGACAAAATACGCAAGAGAAGAAGACCACATTAGTTAGAATAGAAACGTGGAATGTTAGGACAATGATGAGGACAGGGAAATAGGAGAATGTTAAGCGAGAGATGGAAAGGGGAAAAATAGATATTTTAGGTCTATGCGAGGTAAAATGAAAGGATAGCGGGGATTACTAAAGTGTTCAGTATAGAATAATATACAGCGGCGGGGACGAGAGCCAACGAGGGGTTGCCATAGTATTAAATGAAGAGGTAGGAAGAAGCATAGTCAGCATAGAGCAGGTAACGGATAGAGTATTACTTGGTTTAGAAACCACAAAAGACGCAGGCATACATGGAAAATGCCAGGTGACTCAGAAAGGTATCAGCTAGATTATATTCTGGTTAGACACTGGTTTAGGAGCAGTGTAATAAATTCGCACAGCTTTCCGGGAGCGGATGCGGACTCTGATCACAATTTAGTTGTCATGAAATGTAACGTCCGTTTCAAAAAGATAAGGCAGGGGCGGTGGGTTATAAAATGGAATGTAGAAGCATTAAATGGATTGAAAAGGAAGGAGTACCAACAGGCGGTAGAGGGAATCATGGAGGCTGGTAAAGCGCTACGTACTATTGAAGAAAAATGGAAAAGTATCAAGAAAGGGTTATCAAAAGCAGCAAAAGACACTATTGGAACCGTTAATGCGAAAAGGACTAGGAAACCATGGATCACGGATGAGATGATTACAAAGATCGATGAGCGGAGAAAATGGAAGAATGTAAATACAGAGTTAGGCGAAATGAAGTACCAAGAATTAAACAATAAATTGAGGCGGGCAACAAATAAAGCAAAAGAAGCATGGTGGAAGACGCTGTGCGAGGATATGGAAAGTCTCCAGAGGAAGGGTGAAATCGGTGCGCTGTAAAGCAAAGTTAAATCTTTATTGGGAAGTAAGAAAGGGAGGTCAACGATAGCAGTTAGAGATAAAGTGGGTAAGGTAATAGTTGACACAGTTAAGATCCAAGAGAGATGGAAGGAATATATAGAAGAACTGCATAGTGAAGAACTTCGACCAATAAAGTTAGACATTGAAAAATAATATGACGTAGAGGAAGATGGCTTAGGTCCAGGCATACTACACAATGAGATAGAAAGGGCATTAAGGGAGATGAAACTAAATAAGCCCGTGGAAGTGGATAACATTCCCGCGGAACTTGCTTAGGAAAATGTGGGAGGAAGAGGCTATATGGGCTCATTCGTAGAATTTATGAGGAAGGAATCTGGCTGGAAGACTTTGTGAGATCAGTTTTAGTTCCTTTTCCGAAAAAGGTAAAGGCCACATCATCTGAGGACTACAGGACAATATGTTTTATATGCCACGCAGCTAAAGTTGTTCTCAGGATCATAAACAAAAGGATAGAGTGTAGGGCAAATCATTACTTAGGGGATGATCAGTTTGGGTTTAGGAAGGGGAGAGGTACGCGTGATGCCATTTCAGTAATGAGATTATTAATCGAGAGGAATATAGAACACAACCAGGAGGTATTTGCCTGTTTCGTAGATTTCGAAAAAGCGTTTGATAGAGTGAATTGGGAAAAACTAATGAGTATATTGCAGAAAATAGGAATAGATTGGAGGGAAAGGAGGCTAATCCGCAACCTGTACAAGTCGCAGACTACTCAGGTGCGGATGGGGAACGGGGAGTCCGGATGGACAGTGTTAGGAAGGGGTGTAAGGCAGCCCATTATCACCGTTTCTTTTCAACCTGCATGCAGAGGAAATGAATACGGAGGCATGGGAAGAACAGGAGGTAGGAACAAAAGTTGGCAGGTTTTCGTAAAAAAATTCGTAAATTCGTAAAATCAGTTAGGTTTGCTGATGGCCAAGCTTTAGTTTGTCAGTCAGCAAAGGGGCTGCAAGCATTGCTTAGTGAATTGGAAATTCAGTGCGACAGGTATGTGATGAGAATCAATATTAACAAAACAAAGGTTATGCGATTTTCTAGTAAGAAAAAGGCTAAGCTTAACATTAAAATAGGAGGGCAAAAACTAGAGCAGGTAGAACAGTTTACGTATCTCGGTAGTGTTTTGGAGCAACACGGTTAAAGTAGTAATGACGTAAGGAGAAGAATTGCGCCAGGCAAAGAGGCTTTCACAAGAAGGGAGTTGATGACAGGGACATTGAGTAAGGATGTTAAGAAAAGTCTCGTAAAAACTTTGATATGGAGCGTAGCTATGTACGGAGCGGAAACGTGGTCATTGAAACTGGAGGATAGACGTAGATTGGAGGCTTTTGAAATGTGGGTGTGGAGAAGAATGGAAAAGGTGAAATGGACAGAGAAGAAAACAAACGAGGAAGTACTTGGTATGGTAGGCGAAGAGAGGGGTTTGTTGGTAGAAACCCTATGGAGACAGGAAAAGTGGATGAAGGGGGTATTGACCGGCTGTGGGATGTTGAAGACTGTAATAGAGGGGAGAATGTTAGGCAAACGAGGAAAGGGAAGGAACAGGCTAGGGATGTTGGACGGGATGAAGGTAGGAAGAAATTACTTAGAGCTGAAGAGGGACCTGATGTAGAGTAGGATGTTGTGTTTTGCTAGGGGTCACAAATTATTTAATTAGTGGCTGTGTCCATTCAAAAACCTACCTTAACCGGTAGATTACCAAATAATATATATATATATATATATATATATATATATATATATATATATATATATATATATATATATATACTAAACCGACCTTCGGGTTGATTACTGTGTTTATGGTTTATATATATATATATATATATATATATATATATATATATATATATATATATATATATAATATATATATTATATAATATATTACATATAATATATTATAATTATTATATTATATATATTTATGAATCTATTTTTTAATATATCTGGAAGAACAAAGTATTTTATTTTCCGATAAGAATTGCTTCCACAAAGTGACGCCTCAAGCCATTATATTTCAAAGTGTACTTTATATGAAAGCATCCAAACAGATATTTTAAGAATGTATTTAAGAAGAAAATATTTTGCGTAGATATTTTTAAAATTTTCAACATACTCTCCTTTTTACTGGATACACTTTTCCCAGTGTTTCTGGATCTTTTTTTTAAACCATCCGAAACATACGATTTCGGAAGTTCCTCAAAATCATCTCTGTTTCAGAAATTCCTCCCTCTCTGTTGGCGATCACCTCGTCGTTCGACGTGGATCGTTTTCCGGCGAGCCATTTTTTTAAGTTTGGAAATTTGAAAAAAAGCAATGAGAGCCAAATCTGTTGAATACAGCGGATTATGTAATTCTAATTCGAACTTCAATTTCATAATTTTTCCCATCGAAACTGCGAAGGTGTGAACCCGTGAATTGCCTCGAATGAATGAGTGAATCTTTTCTTGGCCGCATGAGGACATTTTTTCTTGACCCCCTCGTCCAAACGGTAAAATAACGACATAATAATTCTGCATGTCCGGGTTTTCACCGCGTTGTTGTTTGAAGCCGACAACAGTTTCGCCGAAGTTTCATCCGGCGTCTTCAGGTCGAAGAACTTCGACCTGAAGACGCCGGATGAAACTTCGGCGAAACTGTTGTCGGCTTCAAACAACAACGCGGTGAAAACCCGGACATGCAGAATTCTTCAAGCCACCGCCGCGAAAATCTACGCAGCCATATAACGACATAATATACGCACTCTCTTATTCTACTGTCATTTCTACAGTTCCTTTTTGCAACTAATCGACGTAGCTGATTTCGCGTGCATCCCAGAATAAACTCGTCAGCATCGCGAAGTATAAGCACCAAACCAACCTCCGAATGGACCACGCGTTTGCATCTATTCTCCGCCGAGAGCAAACGGGAGGACACCCATCTTTCCGAGATTTATTTCACGCCCACAATTATAGGTGCAAATTTGAAAACAATGCACCCTGTGATATGGCTGCGACCTAAACCATTTCGCGAACTTTGATTCATCAATCGCTCAAAAGGATGTCGTGGATTTCAATCATTTCGGAGGAAGCCTCTTCCACCGGACGTCCCGAATGATGTTCATCTCTCGTGGATGTACCGTGGCGGCGTTTAAACTCATTTACCCAATTTTCTATTGTGAACACGTAGAGTTAGCCTGCACAGGGCACTTTGTTGATGAAGTAGTAATTGTTCATAGAAGTTTAAAGACCGGTCAGAAATGCCATAGTCCCCGATGCAAAGATCGAAGGAATCCAATTCAGGTAAAAGATTTAGGAAAACGAAAAAACATATTGGTTAACATGAGAACAAAAGAAAGCCAGTTAAACACAAAAACGTGTAGTTTGATGAAATCACGTTCGCCAGTATGGGACGAATAAATAATAATATCGGGCAAATTTTGCGCAGGGCAAAGAAGGCATTCAGCAAAACAAGCGCATGAAAAATGAAAACGTTTTAGACTAAATAAACCCTCAATCATTAATGCATGGAGGATGCTGTTCCATGATAAGAACACATTGCCAATAAAATCACCAGAAAAGAAAGCGTTGGAAACGAAGAGGGACGCTGCTCGCGTGGACGGAGATAGAGGACCCTCGAACAGATGAGGGAGAGAGAAGGAGAATTAAATAAATTTACAACGCCGGGAGAAGAGACCAACTTATTCGACACACACACAAAGCCACTAACAGCCGCTTGAGACACAGAGGTGGAGGAATGGGCGGAAGGAAGACATTCCAAGAATGGGTAAAGTAAAACTAATAAGGGAGGTATTGCGCAGAAATTAAGACGTGGCTGACATGCGAACAGAGCGGGAATCTGTGGAAAATGTCTTCGGATTAATATTGCAAACGAAACTAAAAAAACCCACCCACAGAATTTTTCAAATATTATCTCATTATTAGACTGATTATATGGTCTGTACGAAAAATATCGGGAAAAGTTTCCGAAAAATAGATTTATTTCAGATATTGATACAATGGCCTCAAAATTCTTCCCTTGCATCCCTTGTATGTCCCTTTAGTGTCGACACACCCTTTTGCCCTAGCGGCTTCTCCATGACTCGAAGGCTCCCTGGGAAGGTGGATTTCGGAAGGTCCTTGTGGGTACGCGGGCAAGCTTCTTTGAAGGCACTCTTAGCAGGGTCCCATGGTGGTGACTTTAAAGGAAGGGATGATTGCACTTTTGGGAATACGATATAGTAGTCTGCTGGTGCCAATTCGGGATTGTAAGGGGGTTGGGGAATCGTCGCGATGCCGTTGCAGAAGGTCTTCGCAAGCGGACACTCTCGACTCTGCTCTTTTGGTCGTCCGTCCAAAGACCTTTGAGAAGACGAGTTTAGCACAGATCGCCAAATGTTCAGTGACATAATGGTGTGTGCACTGTCTGGTCAATGCCAATATACAATATCTGCGATCGTGCGCACACTTCACAACCGACGACAGTCTTAATTCAGAACTTCACGCAATGCACGCCAGGAAAAATTGTTCCCGATATTCTTTAAACAAACCTTGCAGATATGAGCACTTCAGGAACTTGGTATGGTAAAAGTTGCCAGAGTTAACCGCTCTGCCCATGAAAACAGCCTCTCTCTGCACAGCTATAATCGCCACCAATATAGCACCACCAAAGTATTTTAGCAATGCACCTAGGTTGGGGTCGACAAGCACATAATCAGCCATCTGGTCGAGGCCACCTGAACACGGCCTCTGCGTTAGCAGGGGCGACGAAGAAACTCGGCGTCTCCACGCTCATTAGTTTGATCACCTAGGAGAACCCCCGAGTCCATCCGTGTCCACTTGCTCAACACTAATCGGGGGAGGGAATCGGTCATTGGAACGAACCCACTTGATTGAACGTGCACTGGGCCATGCGCCGAGTCACGTGAACGCGTCCTTCGGCCAATCGGACCCACCTAGCTACTCACTCGCCCGAGCCAACCTCGCTATACAATCGCGAGGGCCCATCGCCGCAGCAGTCGAGCCCCGGAAGCATTCGAGAGCGAGCGGCCCCTCGCCGGGAAAGCGCGGGCCCTTTGCCTTGACGTTCGAGCTCGGCACTTTTGGACGGTGACGTCATGCACTCCACCCTTCGCAGAATGCGAGGTGCACTCCGTAAAGGGATGCGGCACCGGCCCGGGGTGCGCAGCTATTACTTCACGCCTAGGGTTGAATGCGAATTAGCTCATATACGAGTTAATATCGTACGTGCTAAATGTATCACGCAAAAATTGGCTGAATTATTGTATGTTCGTCTCGAAGAAATTCTAGGCCTGTCCCAAAAGTAGTAGGACTGAGTCAATTAAAAAACATTTATTGCCTGAATTGATACATTCACCATTCAAAAGTCTTCGAAGTAGCACCGTTGTGCGTCCAAGCACCGCTGTGCCAGCGGGTTTTCCACGCCTCGTGCGCCCTCTGGAAGGTGGCGCCCGGAATGCTGCTAAGCTTCCTCGTCACGGCCTGTTGCAACGCTTCCCCCGATCCTACGTGGTGACGTCATTTCAGCACGGATTCGTGGCGGGGGAAGAGGAAGAAGTCTGGTGAGGCATTGTTTAAAAATATTAGGATCCTCACTCCCCACGTGGTCGAGAAGCCCTTGGCAGATCCGCGTGCGAGTTCCCTTTGGTTCGTCCGAGAGCACTCCCGGCACTTCACACACTTTTCTCACGCCCATCTTTTCGCTCACAAGTCGAAGCAAATCGGTAACATGCTTTTGGATATTTTCAACGGTCTCCAGATGCTTTCTTTTCAGCTCTCTCTTTGTTCGAGGAAACAAAAAAAAGTCGCACTGAGCCAAGTCGGGACGGTAAGGGGCTGGGGGACCACCGGGGTTGTGCTTTGGGCCAGGAAGTGGGTAAAGGTGAAGGACGTGTGGCTGGGGGAATGTGGCCGGGTGATCCATCGCGCCGCGTTACAAAGCCGAAAAACACGCTTCACGCGGAGGCACGTCTTTCCATTCCGACGACTTAGAGCAAACTGGCGACCGGCTGCGTTGGAAGGGCAGACCCCCCACCACATTTCCTGATCGGTTTTGCTGCGCTACAATGGATACTCCCGTCATAATAAAACCAAGCGCATTACTTTCATAATGGCTCATTTATCTCCTTTGGAATATCACACCACCGCATGGCCAAGACGAAGCATAAATATAAATTGAAAACTTCCGAGATTTATAGTGGTTGAAAATGAAATCACGTCTTGCGCAGCGAGGTGCGGAGTGAGTGAACTGAGAGGAGAAATGCCAGACCTCCCCCCCCCCTGTTTGCCGTTCATTGCCATTCCGGCATGAGCTCAAGCCATCACCATCACTTTCAATTTTAAATCAAAATGCACCCCCTGTTGGGATCTCCGACGAACTTTCACCCATGTTCGATCGTCAACCCACACGCGGTACATACGGTCCCTTAGCGGCACACGCAGGTCCTGGACTAACGCCATGTCCTTGGACCAAAATGAGACTGCGTGCCGAACTAGTCGTTCCCGTTGAAGTTTTAGGGTAAGGAAGGAGATAAGATTGTCCCTCTTCGCGCCGAACTCTCTCCAAATTTCTTCATCTTTATTCCTCCGAGTTGTGTCTAAAAAAGAACTCCTTTTCTCTCGGGAACTTCATCTTTACTTAGATATTCTGTAAACATGCGTGAGTTGTTTTAAACAATAAATTACACTAATTAAATGAAAATCTCGTTAATTAAATGGCTTTAGAGTGACCACCCACACAAAGCCGTCCCTCTAGTTTGAAATTAATTGTTTTTTAGTTGAAACCCAACGTATGCGGGCCCGTGTTTTGTTCAACTGAAAGTTTCCTTTGGTTAGGGTCGACACACTTCCGCGATTGGGACTTTGTCACTACTCGAAGGCTCCCTGGTAGGTGGAAGGTCCTCGAGGGTACGCGCGCAAGCTTCTTTGATGACACTTAGGGTCCCATGGTGGTGTCCTTAGAGAGAATAGGATTTCACTTTTGGGAATAGAAATAATAGTCTCTTGGTTCAAAGTCGGGACTGTACGGGGGTTGGGGAATCGTCGTGATTATAAGTTGCAGGTCTCCGCAATCAGACTTGGTCGTCCGCCCAAAGACCTTGGGGAGGACGAGTTTAGCGCAGCTCTTTCGCACTGTCATAATTGTTAGTGATATTATAATGGTGTGTGTGCACTGTCTTATCAATGCCAATATACAATATCTGCGATCATGCGCACACTTGACAACCGACGACAGTCTGAATTCAGCACTTATAAAGCAGACGTCAGGATAAAATGTAAACCGATACTTATTGTACTTGTATTTCCGATGTGTCCATCGTACGCATGTACTGTCTCACAATCATCACGATCAAGGCGTGTGATTTCCTTCGGACGCGGACGAGACTTCATTACTTGACTCGGGGGCGGAAATCATGAGTTGCGGTGGTGGTACAAATCCCCCTTCTTATTTTTCCATTCCAAGTATCACGCTATTTGATACATTTTCACTACATTCTAAGGTGCATGCGTATGTTGGCTAATAGCATATGTATTTGCATGCGTGAAAGTTAAAAAGGTTTTTTCTTGAATGCATACGCCTCTGAGGATGTTGCTTAGCATGAATATGTTGGTTTTACATGTCATTTTATTCTCTATTACGGGTGGTGACCTAACACCCCCCGCCACACGCCCTTTCGGCGGCTTGCGGGGTATTATATGGATGTAATTATTTGCTGCTCGACCGACCGGTTGCTAAGATAGTCGCAAACGGTGAGCGTCGCATATGTTGACGCCTCTCTCGTGGGTAAGTCGGCAAAAGTAACGGAACCCATAAATCCTCACTTTTGACGCGAATCTAAAAATACGACACGACCCACGGACCGTCACCGGAAATCACCTCCGTCGACCGTCTTTCGAGGTGGAATGCAGACGCGCGAAGTTTCACTCTTGTCGGCGTCCATCTGCATCTACGCCATATCCCGCAAGCCGTCACAAGGACGTGTGGCAGGGGGTGGTAGGTCACCAGCCATTCACTTCCGATCGCTGCCCCGTTTCGGGCCGAAGAGAGGGGGCCGCCGCCTCTTCTCCTGAGCACCAACATCACCCTCTCCTCATCCTCCCGCACCCTCCCGGGTCCCAACGTTGTCCATTCCGGGACCATCACACTAAACAGGGAACTGACATAGCACACGAGGAATCAGTCAAATACTTGGGTGTTAGGATGACTACGGATACACGAGAGATAAAGATGCTGAGGAAAACACATTCGACACATCAGCGGGATAGCTGATTAGCAGTTAGGATTCATAAAAAGAATACTTGGAAATCGTAATGAAAGTGTCACGGAGGAGCTTCGTTATTTGACGTTAGTTAGGCCCCACCTAGAGTATGCTGCTGCAAGAGTATGGGATCCTCATGAAGTAGGCTTTATTTTGGAACTAGATCGAATGTAACGAAGAGCAGCTAGGTTTGTGAAAAGTTATCATGAATAAAGCAGCAGTGTTCACGACACTATTTGATAGACTTAGGATGGGAGCCACTAGTTGACCGTAGACTTAATTACAGGTTAAATTTACTGCGAGTAAATTCGAGGCTGGTTACTTATCTGAGGACGTTAATTATAGATATTACACGCCCCCACTTACTATGATAGATCAGATCACCAACGTAGGATCAGGGAGGTTCATTGTGAACGGAGAGATTTGAAATGTCGTTTTTTCCTCTTACTATTAGAGATCAAAATATAAATTACAGCTATCGCGTAGACGATAATAAGTATAAGGGGATAGTATATTATGTCGATATCCTGTATGTCTATTCTTGCGTGTTAATTCTTTTTATTTAATGAACCCATCTTTTCAGGATTTCAACGGCATGGCTCGAATGTTCGTGTCCTCTGATTGACTATTGTTGCACCAAAGTACTTTCTTTCGTGTGATTAACATTTTTCTAGTGCACGATCAAATCATTATTTTTGTAGAGGTGTGACATGATTTCGATTGTGCAATGCATGGCTGGTGACCTAACACCTCCCGCCGCACGCCCTAGTGGAGGCTCGCGGGGGGTATCATGTAGGTGTAGAAGGGTGCACCGGAGACGTGTTGAATTTGCCAACGATCGGCGACAAAGCTCCGATCCCCGGAGCGAACATTTGCCGCTCGTCATGCGGGAAACGGCGGCGTATTTCAACATTCCGAGGGGAAGCGGTGTGCGACGCTGCACTCGCAATTCTCTGGACTGCGCTCACGAGCGAGGGGGATGGGACTCGTCTCAAGCAGCCGATCGCGCGCAGTCATCCTACGGCGGAGTTCGAACCTCGCCTCGTCTGAGCTCCCGGCGACATTCTCCTCCTTCGGTTTCCGCTTCAGTTCAATGGCCGAAGAAACGACCATCGCGCTTAAAAAGTATATGGACACATTATATCACCACTTAAAAATCATACCGCCTCGTCTTAGAGGTGTTCCGGCCATAATGCAGTCGGTGATGGACGTGCCCTCTATTCAAAGCCGAATCCGGATTCTCATTCTCTTTCCTCGCATTTTGGGTCACGATCGATGAAAACCCTTCTCGCTTTGTGTCCACGAATTTCAACCGACACGTCGTTCACGACATTGTCTCCTTGGTCACTGGTCAGATACGTTTATTTGCCGACGATGCAGTGGTTTGCCGTGATTTCGATTTATTTGTCGATAAAATTGGAAAGATTATGGCCAGAACTGATAGATTTAAGATATTATGTTTCCACAAACAATTAAGGATCAGAATGCAGGATTTGCAACAAGGTCCGACCGCGGTAGGGGTTCAAATATTCATTCGGGTCGAAGTCAGTCTGCTGTGGATTCACCCCCTGCCACACACCCTCGCGGTGACTGGGAGGGTAATAAAATACCTACAAATTCGTCACCCTCGGCGTCACGGCCAGCGGGCCACGAGCCCTGCTCCCTAAAATCGCGCGCGTCAAGGGGGGCGGCCCCACGCGCCCTCCCTCCCTCCCTCGAGTCATTCTACGACGCCCGTCTCCGCCCTGCACCCGCCCGGAATGCCCGGAAAGGGCCGCGCCATTAAGAGCGGCCCTTCCCCTCCTCACTATTCAGTGCCCACCCATCCCATCCGCAGAAAATGCTTCAATGCGCTCAAGTTTTTTCTCCTCTTTGACACGGTTTTGGGCGTTCGTTTCCGTGATACTGGAAGTGAAAAATAAGATTGTTTAAATCCAATGTTGAACTCTAAAAGTAACACTTTGGCGATAAAATTGGTTGAATTTGAGTTATTTATTCCTGATTATTCGGATAATTCGATGGGACGGATATCGCTTTCAACTCATGTCCAATTGTATGCAATAAATGGATGGAGTGGACGTACATCGGTTAAATCCCTGCCAAAAACTGTTCTTAGGCTTACGAGAGAAAAGAATAAAAACTTCGCGGGAGCAGTAGCAGCAGTGGACATTGTCAGATGATTTTATCACGCTTGGGATATAAATGCAAACGTCTCACCCGAATTAAAGGCCGGCACTGATTTATATGAGTCGATTATAAAATATAATAGACTCATCTTCCACGCATAATCTCCAAATTAAAACATGTGTTTGCTCACTTAAGTTTTTTAATGAATTTTTACGATGAACTTTCGAGAGGATCTTCGTGTGAGAAAGGTCGCTATAACTATTTCTTAGAAAAAGTAGGAATTACTTCTGGGCGAACGAGTTATTGCTGGGCTATGGTTTCTCGGCATCCATACCTCTTCCATTTGCTGTAAATCCTACATGCAAATGCCAAATTACTCTCCCATCCCCAGTGACGCAAATGACCTCGGCTGCCGGTCGCCATCCCACCAATAGCAGCAGTAACTTACACTCACTTCCGGAACCCTTACCTCGGAGACTACCCAGGTTTTTAAAACCAAATTGTAGTAGCAGTGGTGTTTAGGGGAAGCGACCGAGAGCCGAGGTCATTTGGATGTGAAAGAAGGAAGGGTGGAGAGAGAAACCCGGCGTCGGCATTAGCCTACTCTTTTGACGAAAGATGCCTAGGTGCCATACAGTTTTACGTCCCATCCGACAGACGGCGTACTCAATTGAACTGACATATTAAAAACCGATACAACTACAAAGTATGCCATTTCCAGGATCCGAACCCGGGACTCGGTGGGAAGCCAATACGCTAGCCACCGCACAAACCTGATTCCCTTTTAAAACCAAACATGCGTCTCTATGCTCCGTCTAAAGATTTGAACACCTTTGCAAACACTTGATGATTCGCACAAAATAAAACGATGCTAAAATGTATCGAATTGTGGGGCGTGAAATAGGAGTCGAAGTTATTAATGCATGAAACATGTAGCCTACGACACTTGGTTGTTCGATTCTTGTTTCAGTTCGATGGTTTTAGATTCATAGATTTTTAGTACACTGAAAGCCACCGCTAGAGTGTGTGGCAGAGGGTGAATACACACCAGATTAATTTTGACCCGAATATGACCCCTACCGCGGTCGGAAAATGTTCCTTGGATCCCTTGTCGTTCGCGGGAAAAATGACATCTTAAATCCATCTGCTCCACACTCAATCTCTCTAATTTTAGTGGCATGATCTCTCCCGCCGTAGTGCGATGGGGGTGATAACAATCCAACCAATTTATTCAAGAGATTTAATCTGCAATGTTACCTTCGCTCCATTAAATGATTCCCAGCCTGGCTCCTCTAATATTTTGGATACCCTGCTAAGTTTATCATAACAACGTTTTAAAAATCTAGCTTCTCTACGCTGCACGCGATCCAATTGGGCAATCAATTCAACTTCTTAAGGATCATAGATACTAGAATCATATTCTATAAGTGATACCTAACTAGCGAAAGATAACTTTGCTGATGACCAACCTTACATTTGTCAATTAGCCAAAGGGTTGCAAGCACTGATGAGTGAATTTGGAATTCAGGACTTGCACTACACATGGGACGAGAATTAATATAAATAAAACTAAGATTATTTGGTTTTCCAGTAATGGAAAGGCTAATTTAAACGTTAAAATATGAGGGCTAAAACTAGAGCAGGTGGAACTGTTTAGGTATCTCGTGGGTGATTTGGACCTAAATGGTCAAGGTAGTAGGTACATAAGGAGAAGAATTGCACTAGGCAAAGAGGCTTTCACGAGGAAGAGGAGGGAGTTGATGACAGGGGGGTTGAGTAAGGATGTTAAGAAAGGGCTCGTGAAAACTTTGATATGGAGCCTAGTTATGTACGGCGCGGAAACGTGGTCACTGAAGAGGCAGGAGGATAGAAGTACATGCATTGGAGGCTTTTGAAATAAGTTGGGTGTGGAGAAGGATGGAGAAGGTGAAATGGACCGAAAGGAAAGCCTATTCGGAAAGGAATATTTATTTGGAAGTTGTGTCCACCCAAAACCTACCTTAACCGGTAGATTACCTATTATAATGATTAACAGAAAAGGCATAGTGCCTAACGCCAGCCTCCTACTTTGTCTTCACGTGTGCATACCACCCGTCTGATGAAACCAAGCTTAATCATGGCTGACCCGCACATTCTGCTTCATCTGCGTACTCATTGAAAGATTAGATTTCAGACTAACGCCCATGTGGTCGCTCTGATTTGAAATGTTCCGCTCGATCCCATACATTTTGCCATTTTCACCACGCATACCTTATTTTATCCCAAAATTTCAGTTATGTTAATTTACTGTGCGCGAATTTGACGAAAGAAGACACTTCGGTTCTCCACATACTTTTTTTACTACGACCTAGGTTTCGTAACAGCGTAACATCTTCAGTTAACATTACTATTGATATAAAAAAATCTACGTGATAATAACAAAAAGTCTATGCGGAAAAGCAAAGTGTCTTCTTTCATCACAAAGGATTTCCACCACGTAGCGCCTGAAACCGTGTCATTTGAGAGACATTTCCATTTGAGCTCCTATGCCCGCATCGGAGCAGGCGTTCGGGAGGGATTTGCTCTTTCTCCACAGAGTGGTCCTTCGTCTCATGATATTCCGTGCCGAAGAAGCGGACTAAGGTTCTCGGTACGCTCAGAAACCAAAGCACTCGCACCGGAGGATTTTTACAGCCTCGCTAAATAAGCGTTTGGGATTAGACCGATGACGCGAGACGTCTTTCCTCGATCGATCGGCTTGCAGCAGATAAGAGAGAGAGAGAGCATTTAGCCCGCATCGGCATCGTCAAGGCAGTGTGTAACGCCACCGGGACGGGACTCTCGGTTCCCGCGTACATAAGCGTTCGCCTCGGCTTGAGGGGAGAGCGCCGGCGGGCGAAGGAGCACGGCGCAACGGTGGACGGAATTCCTCAGGCGGGCGAAGAGGGCACGAAAATGTGCCAAGGCTGCTTCGGCGACGGGAGGCTGGAATATTCCAGGTGTTCGAATAACGGAGCCGCCCGTATTGGTCAGCCCGCCGCCCCGAGGGGGGGGGTTGGAGGGGGATGGGAGGGGGGGGTCTCTCCTTGCAAGGAACCTTCCACGCAAGAGCGCTGAACCCACGCGAGAAACTCGCGAGATCGAAACGTACGCACGTGAAAGTCTGTTTGGCCGTCCCTCGGGGCCTCGCGGTCGGCATATCCAAAAGAGGCGAGTTCGTTTTGGCCAATGAGAAGAAACTTAATCCCTTGCAACGCCTTGCGAGATATTTCGTAAGCAGATGTGTAGACAGGGCTTCGCTGTCCCTGTGTGTGTGTGTACTTCTTTTGCACAAGACATATATTCGTACATACTGTGGCGCTAATTGAAATTTACGACCTCTCCTGGGTGGAACACATACTAGGGGGAATACGTGGACAAGGTAACAACAAATTAGGATTCAATATAATAGTATTGTGATGTAAATGTGATGAAAAGGTGAGAGAGAAATGTTTTCTCTCATTGGTTAGGCATCATTTATAGAGTAATATTCAAGTATATGGGATCCTCGCGAAGTTGGATTATTTTCCGAATTGGATGGAGTGCGGCGTAGAGGAGCTTGATTTGTAAAACGCTGTAATTTGATAAACTTGGTAGAGTATCCAAAATATTAGAGGAGCTATGCGGTGAATCATTTATTGGAGCGAAGGTTAAATTACAGATTGAAGCTCTGGCATAAATTGGAAGGGTGTCTCTTTAGCAGTGATGATGTTGAAAATGTATTATTACCCCATCGTACTACAACGTAAGCGAGATAATGTCAATATAATTAGAGAGATAAAGCGTAGAAAAGATAGATTTAAAATGTCACGAATGATAAGGGATCAGAATAACATCGTCCGACCGCGGTAGGATCATATTTGGGTGATGTATATTCAACTAATAGAGGTGCAGGGCAGCCGAGTTTTCTTCCGACACCGAGAGAACTGTAATGAGAGGGAACCATGCCTCTAAATTTGAAAATCGGGAGAAAATAAGAGAGGGGGACAACATCGCCACAAACTCGGAGCCAGCCTCCCGAATACCCGCACTCACTGACACACCAAAACTTAATGATTTAGTCACAAACACCAATTATTTATGGACCCATGTCGGTATTTATATGTGTATGTGTTAATGTATTTGTATACATAAGGAAATGTAGGTTACGCTAGTGTGCATCCATCAACTCATAATTGAGCAGGCATAGGCATCCCTTGCCACACACCCTCGCGGCGGCTTCAGTACACCGCGTGGATGCAAAAGCATGGCAAACAACCGGTCACTTCTCGAAAAGCACGCCCCTCGTCATGTAGGTGCAATATTTAACTCTAGCACTGTTCAATTTAAAACCTCCGTTTCCCTCCTCTGCTCATTTAATCTTTCCGATTTCATTATTTCAAACCGCAAAAAGATAAGGCTGGGGCGGCGGGTTAGGAAATGAAATGAAGAAGCATTAAGTGTAATGATAAGGAAGGAGTATCAGCAGGCAGTAGAGAGAATCAAGAGCGAGGGGAAGGAGCTAATTAATATCGAGGAACAATGGGGATAAATCAAAAAAGGGATATCGAAAGCAGCAAAAGAAACTATAGGAACTGTAAACGGGAAAAGGGCCAGGAAACCACGGGCGAGATGATGTGCAAGATAGATGAGAGCATGAAATGGCAGAGTGTAAATACAAAGTTAGGTAGATGAAAGAACAAAGTTTTAAATGGAGGGCATTCTATTTAAAAAGCAAATACAGCGAAAGAATCGTGGTAGAAAACGCAGTGCCAGGATATAGAAAGTTAACACAGGAAGGGTGAAACTGGTGCTCTATACAAGAAAGTTCAAACACTAACGGGAAGTAAGAAGGGAAGATCAGTGTTAATAGTTAGGGATAATTCGGGGAAAATACTAGTTGAAACAGAAAATGTCCAAGAGAGATGGAGGAATATATGATAAAAGAACTGATACAATATATGATTAAAGCACTGTATGCTAAAGAACTTAGGCCAGCAAAGTTAGACATAGAAAGAGAATATGACGTAGATGAAGATAGCTTGGGTCCAGGAATACCCGACGGTGAGATAGGGCCAGGGGAAGGGGAAGGAACCGGATAGGGATGTTGGACGGAATGAAGGGAGGAGGGAAGTACACAGAGATGAAGAGGGGCTTGATGTATAGTAGGATGTTGGGTTGTGTTGGGTTAGGAGAGACAAGATATTCATTAGGTGTCCATCGAAAACCTACCTTAACCGGCAGATTACCTACAAAAAAACGGTAGGAGATATCATGCCAATAAAATTAGAGAGATCAAGTGTAGAACAGATAGATTTGAGATGTCATTTCTCCCACGAACAATAAGGAATCAGAATACCATTACCCGACCGCGGTAGGGGTAAAAATATTCGGGTCCAAATTAGTCCGGTGTGTATTCACCTCCTGCCACAAACCCTGGCGCTGGCTTACAGGGTACTCAACTATCTAATAAATCTATCCGTTCGGTGGTCTAATCGCGCTCCTCTTTTGTGGCGACTGCGGTTGTGACTTGGGGGCTGAATTAGACACGAATCCTCTCCGTCGGCTGTGAAAACAGTCGCTTTGATATTTTGTGTTAGGTTTATATATCTATCTCTGAGTCTTCGCGTACCAAAAGGCTCCCAACCTCACAACTTGTATTAAACTCTTTCGCAAGGATTTTTCAAAAATGGGGCAGTTTCTCTGTATCTTGTTCAATTCCGTAGTGTGTTTTTTGAGATGGACACCACATGCTGGCCGCACGCTCCAAAACAATTCTTTTTTTAAGACAATCCCTCCGCATCGACTCTCCTGCGAAATTCAGCCTTCTCTCTCCATTGCGAGGTTCTTCGGGCAGTAAAGAGGTAACATTCATCAACCGTTTTGGATACTGAATCCGCGAGGCGAAAGCCGATACTCAAAGAGCTCTTCTGTTCACTGCCTCGAAATGGATTTCAAATTGAGGTCAGCGAGGGAGCTTTTACTTTCAGCGAGCGAACCGCTGAGGAACTCAACGCAGCGCCCGACTGGCACGGCGTCCAGTCGGGCGCGATTTGTCAAATTACTCGTGGGGCCGTGAAACATTCTCAAAATTTACTCACAAAAAACCAACACGGATTCCGAAAGGGTAGATCTTGCGAGACCCAACTGGCACCTTTCGTTCTTGATATATTGGTCTCGGGAGATAATAACGCTTAGGTCGATGCAAAGCATATTTCTCCATCTTAAAAAGGCAATCGACCAAGTCCCTCATAGCAAGTTGGGAAGCTACGGGATTGATAAATGGGCAATAGACTGGATTAATGAACTCTTAACAGGCCGCGAACAAAGGGTCTTAATGGAGTATCATCCCGACAAAATAAGCGTCACATCGAGGGCCCCAGAATGAAATGCTATCATAGCTGCATTGTAACGCACATTTGGCGGATGACTCGGTTAACAGCTGTCGCGGCATCTCCCGCAGTTTGTCGGAATTTGCCAAAGGTAAAACACCCTTAATGTTTAAAAGCTGGCTTTAATCTCCTTGACTGTGGCGCATCGAAAATGCCTACGACATACGTATGTGCGGTATTTCGTCACAACATCGTGTTCCTTTAAAAAACCCCAAAATATCCGAGTGTATTGAAAATCGTGTTATTACCCCCGTCGTACTACGAGAGGGGATATCATGTCCATAAAATTAGATATATTAAATGTAGACCAGTTTGGTTTAAGATGTAATCTTTTCCACGAACGAGAAGGGATCAGAATAACATTATCCGACTGCGATAGGGTCATATTCGGGTCAAAATTAATGTGGTGTGTATTTACCCCCTGTACCCTAGAGGTGGCTCGCAGGGTACTAAATATATACTAAAAACAATACATGCTGCTAAAGGAGGGAGGTGAGAGAAGAGAAAGGGCGGCGTAGGATTGCGAAATACAATGTATGTATTGTAAGACGTCACTTGACTTCATTTTGGTACCTGAAGATGATGTAATACACCGAAAACCGGTCATACATTAAATCTTATCTGGTGAAAAATTTCTAGTATCCGCTCTTTATTTCCTTTATTCTCCTCCAAATTCCAAACAACGCTCATTCTTTTCCGTCCAAAGAGAAATATTCAGAACTTAGCAGCGCATGAGCTGCTTTCCCATACGTCTCCATTCCCTCAAGTACGAGAATGAACGTGGATATCTCGGGCGGAGTCACATTCAGTGACATTAAAGAACGCGCGGGCACGAATTGCAGTGGTCGCCGAGTCGAATTTTACCCCCCCCCTCCCCGACGGAATTGAACCCCGTGTCCACTTCCCTTGAATTGACCATTCCCAGCAGCACAGCAAATAATTCGGGCGAGGGGAGCAGAGGTCCGCGCGCCGTTGTTTGGTGGAAGGCAGAAGAGGGAACCGAAGAACAGTCCTTGAGGTACCCCTGTCGCGACGAGGGCAAACCGCAGGGCGGAACCGCGTGATAGTTAGGTCGAGGGGGGAAGGGGAGAGATGCGTGGAATGGGAGGGAAGGAAGCCGTTATCACTTGGTCAGATTAAGCCGCGAGGCACGCTCGAAAAACAACTGCTAACCTCATCAAAAGGAAGGGAGACACTTGAAACGGGCGTACTTCTAAATGACTGCCTTGTTTGCACACCTGCATCGCGCTCCACCAGGATGACATATTTGCTTGGGAAAACTAACGACCGGTCCACTCCGCCGTGGGGCGCTTAAAAACGCCGTCTTTGGTGACCGGGAGGCGAGAGAAGATTTAATGCATTATATCAATGTCTAACGATCACTACGACGCGAGGGATCCAATTCGCCTCAGCATTACAACATGTCTATCCTATTTCTGCTCCTTCTCTGCTTTCCTAACATTCTCCCCTCTATCACAGTGTTTAACATCCCAATGCTAGTCAATGCTTCCCTACCTCCTGATGATTTCTCTCAAGAATCCACTCTCCTCCCACAACATGCACCCGGCACTTCCTCTTTTGATCACCTTCTCCATCCTTCTCCACACCCACATTTCAAAAGCCTCCAATCTACGTCTATCCTCCGGCTTCAATGACCACGTTTCCGCGCCGTGCATAACTACGCTCCAAATCAAAGGTTTGCCAAACCTCTTCTAAACACCCTAACTCAACGTCCCTCTCATCAATTCCCTCCTACTTGTGAAAGCTTCCTTGCCTAACGCAATTCTTCTTCTTATATCGCTAATACATGGACCAATTTGGTCCAAAACACTTATGAGATATCTAACTATTTGTACTGTCCCTCTTTTGCTTTCTCCCCGCGCTCATTCCTTATACGTAAACCGTAGTCCTCAACTTCACTGCCACCTCTTCCTTCGCATACATTCGCGTTCCAATCCCGCATCACTATCAAATGTGTCCCTCCAGTAACACCCGCAATTTAATCCCATAACTGACTACCCTAGTGGCTCTTCCTATGATTGATTTGAGGTCTGCAGACCTGAACATTGACCAAGTTCGTTAATTCAACTTTTAATTTCCAATTAATATTCTATTAGTCGCTTAAACTATGTTGACTACGCTTCTGCCTATCTATTTATTCAATACTATGGCAACCTCTCGTTGGCTCTCCTCCCTTCCTCTGAATATTACTATAAAACTATCACTCCAGTAATCCCCGCTATCCTTCCACCTCACTTCGCACAGCCCTGAAACACATCTATATGTCCTCTTTCCATCTCTCACTTTATAATCTCTAATTTTGCTGCCCTCGACATTTCCCTGGAATTCCAAGTTCCTATTCTAACTAATTCGGACTGCTTCTTCTGCATATTCTGTTCTGCTGCTTTAAGCTTTTGCTTTGCAAGGGTTCCGTGAGATGACGACCGAATAATCCTAGCCTCCCCCGCTGCCGGGCACGACACACAGCCAATTGGGCCGGGTCCCGTAGTTGCCGGGACTCATACTCTCTATATTGCTCATCATCATTTTGTTCTGGGGAATGATAATTGAGGTGGTTTCCTGTTGTCTTCCTCAATAGTGTTTTTAACGTGACACCATCACTCATTGGCCGCCCCACTGGGGTCAGACGCCATTGCAGCCGCCTCACTGAGGAACAGACGGTGCGTGGACTACCTTTCGTCTGGCTCCTAACCGTCGACCTATCTGGCATGGGTGACCCTACCAGGAGCAATAATTATTACTCCCGCCAGGACAGCTCTAGGGGTCATCGGAACACACAAGCCCTTCCACGACGTCAAGGTTGTAGTCTATGGGAACGGGAATCCACGATATGACCCTGAAATACCCTAAAAACCAATTACTTTTGTAGTGGGATTATTTATTCATGCCAAACGAGAGAACTACGCATCCCCTACTTCACTTCCCGGAGTTGTTCATGTTCTTTTAGCAGAGGAGGAGGGGAATGTTCTCCGCTACAGTCCTCCGACGTGCTAATTCTTAATTTCGACTAATTCCAGGAGTGTAAGGAGGCATTGAAAATGTAAGTGGGATGCGTGTGTTGACTATAGTCAGTAATGCACTTAATTTTAAATTGATGATTTCACAAATCAAATTAAATCCTTCGTCAAGGTCACTAAATTACTGGTTTTGTAAGTTCAAATGTCATCAAAATGGCGTATTTTGCGCTGTTTGATATTACAAATTGAGTGGCTTCAGGGGGCGTGATGTGGTGGAAGTCGAACATAATGAATAACTGATCGAAGCACTTTTCCACTTCATAAATGTTTTTCATTTTTCTTATTTTATGACCGGGTTTCGATGCATTACATCATAATCAGGTACCTGATTCTCTTTGATAGTATTCATTCGGTTTGATAGTATTTTGAGATACGGTATAACAGTACGGGGATCCACTGGTTCTGCAAGAAATACCGGTAATATACCAAAAGAAACAGCGAAAAATCCTAGAGAAAATGTCTTAGCGCCAATCAAAAAGTAAGAATATTCTAGACGGAAGAAATATATTTCAAAAATTTGGAATTCTACCAGCAGACAGGCTGAATAGCTATGTCATCACATTTGGAAACTGTTTTAATGGCAAACATAAAATACCTGATCTACTTAAAATGTAATTACCATTAAGGGACAATATTAAGTACATAACAAAAACAATATGATATAAATCAGGTGAGAAGAAAATTGGAGGTTACTGTCACTCTAATTAACACATGTAATACCTACGGATTTAAGAATATTACACTCAGTTAATACTGTGAAAGGGAGAATAAAAGACTGGCTATTACACAGAATGGGTTAGGGCTTGGAACAAAACTTGACACAGAATATATGCATGCATATGTATATTTGCAACCTTTTACAGCTGCCCCTTTTTGCTGTTTATGTAGCACCTGCGGTCAAGCCAGAACTTAATGGCTTAGCAGGACCAGATTGAGTATTTCATTTAAAATTTCTAATTTATACCACTATTGTTTATGATGAAGGTCATACTCCTATGGTATAGGATTGTCTGTAATTGTGTTTTTGCATTGAAATTTTTCTGTTGCATATCTTATACGATCAACATTGTACGTAAATGTATTTTGTATCGGTATTGACCAGTAGTAATTCAATACGGAATAAATTCCTAAGTACCGTACCATACGTATGAAACGACTGCACTTTACACGTCACGTATCAAAAAATTATCCTCCAAGAATATTTGGTAAAATATTAATTTTGAATTGTTTTTTCCTTCCTCTGCCCGCTGCACCGAAAGAATCAGAAAGAAATGTATTATTTCCACCAGTCTATCTAGCCGGCGGTCAGAATCCGCAAAAACAAACATCCTCCAGGAGAGGAAGTGGCGGGGAATCCAAGAAACTTGGGAAACGTCGCTTCCTGGAACTCCTTGACATTCAAACGACCTTCTCCCCGCTCGAGTTTAGAAATCCCGGCCGAAAGCCTTCCCCCCCTCCTCTCCAGAGCCTCGGAAGGGAAACACATACGGGCACCGAGGGCATGACTCCTACGTCGCCAGATCTTACTAGTTCAAATGCCGCGCGATCGGATGTCTCTTCCAGCGGGAGATGGCGAATGGTAAATCTATCGGAAGCAATTAACGCAAAACGATTCGCTCAGAATATCGATTCAACCGAACTCCCTTCTCGAGGATCGGTTCTTGTCACTGTTAGGCGTGCAAATCAAGGCTCTTTTAAAACTGCTTTGGCGGCACGATCCGAATCGGGATTTAATCGACTGAATCGACATTATCGGTTCTCATGAATTGGGAAACGCATTGGAGGACTGTTTTTCCGAGTCAATCGAATTTAGAATCGCTCTTCTCGACTACAGTGAAAACATGCAATGCTTGTGGAATATATTAAGTTATTATAATAAATTCGAAAGCGTGGAAAATTAGACTTTTACGAAATATAGGCAAAGGAAATGGCAAAACAAGAGGCAATGTTTTATTCGGAAAAATTGAGTACATCTAATATAGGTAGAAAATTTAATTCTCTTAAAAAATAGAAAACACAAATTGAGTAGCTTCAGGCGTGATGTGGTGGAAGTCGAAGATAATGAATAACTGACTGATCGAAGCACTTATCCTCTTGATTATCAAGTGGAAAAGTGCTTCGACCAGTTATTCAATAGAAAACAGAACCAACTTGCTCACTCGCCCGCCTACCAACTACTCACCACTTGCCAACTCAACCAACTTGCGCACTCGGAGGTGATTGGGTTATCGTCGCGGATGAACCGCGGATAAAATACGAGGGCGATTCGATAAATTAAGTCCTCCTATTTTTTCATGAAAAATCGATTGTATTCTCAACTATGCGTACATAGTTGGTAAGGTTGAGCATTTAGCTATTTTTCTACATAGTCGCCTTGACGATCAATCACTTGTTGCATCCTTGTAAGCAGCTTTTTAATACCGGCGTCGTACCTTTCTCCCGCCGCGTCGCGAAGCCAACTGACGACTGTTTCTCCGATATAAATTCATCGCCACTTAGTGGAAGTGTACATAGAGAAGTGTATGGGCATCAAAAACGTGCGGAAGTGGCGCCGGGAGTTTTCTGATGGCCGGAAAAACGTCCACGATGAGCAGCGGTCGGGGCGGTCGAGTTTGCCGGAATCAACGGTGGCTCCAATTGACGAGATGGTGCGCAATAACCGGAGGATTACCCTTCATGAGATGAAGGAAGGCCTTAATGAAGAGAGTGGCTACCTCTCCGTGGTGAATATTGTGTCGGAGGTCCACGGTTACAACAAGGTGTCTCACCAATGGAGAGTGTTTGTATCATGACAATGCACGTCCACATGTGTCACATCAAACGACCGCCTTACAGATTGGACGTTGCCCCCGCCGACTACCACTTTTTTCCCGCTCTCAAAAAAAATGCCAACCTACACACTCAGAGGTTTTCGGATGAGCGTCGTAGGCGAAGTAAAATACTTGGGTGTCAGCGTTGCATCGGATCTTTGTTGGGGAAAACATATGCGCACGATTTATGCAGGGGCGCTAAAAACGCTGGCATTCGTCAAACGTATATTCGGGAGGTTTAGCGACGAAGAAGTGACGGAAACGTGCTGTTTTTCTTTAGCAAGGCCTCACATTTAGTATGAAGCGAGCGTATGTGATCCATTTAAAAAAAATTAAATACAGCATTGTGTAGGGCACAGAGGAAGGTGGGGTGTGGGCGAATGCATGCATGTAAAGTCTATTATTGTGTCTGTGAATTGTCCGTCCGGAATGTGCAGAATACTGACCGGTGATAAGCGTCCTGATTGCATGTGTACCTGCCCTCTTTTTAAGTATTTCTCGTGCTCTTTGTGTAGGCATAGGAATAATAGCTGCTAAACATGTAACACTCGTAATATATGTGTGGACATGCTGCATTATTGGTGTTCGGTTGCCCCCTTTCCACGCGGTTAATACGTGGATCGCGGAGGGCCAGGTTCGTGAGGGAATAGAGGGAATATATGTACGAATAGCCCATATTTTCCCTCGCGGTAGTTCAACGCTCTACCCTTGGACTATCGCGACTTATATAATTAAAAAAAATATATATATATACACACACACACACACTCTGACCGGAAGAACCGTGTTCGATTCCCGGGCAAGCCTCTCTGGGCACCTGTAGGTCTACCCAAGCTATTAGATTTTCAGGTTACCAGATCTTGCTGGGAAAACATAACTGGCACAGGGAAAGGAACTGGCCACCCTTCCCAATGTGTGAATTTCACACGCCGTATAGGGCTTTGCACTGACTGAACTCTACCATCACCCATCAAACCGACCTTCGGTTTCATTGACTGAGGAAGAGAAAGGCAAGGGCTGGAAGCGCTGAATGGAAGGGGAAGGTGGGTAAAGGTTTGTGAGGGGAACAGTCGGGAGGGGAAGATTTAAGACGGTTTTTAGAAGTGAGGGGATAATATGGAAGTTGTTAGGGGCGGAGGGGGGGAAAATGTGCAGATCGGGGTAATTAATGTCTAATATTGATACCTGGGCAATTCCAGGAATCCAGGAGCCAGATAAACTCCTGCTCCATTGTTTGTGGGAACAATATATATATATATATATATATATATATATATATATATATATATATATATATATATATAACGATTGTAAGGAAAAACTCACACGAGCGACACAATAATGGGCTGACACAATATAACACAATTAGAAAAGAATAGACACATTTAAAAGAACACTCACACGGTAAATTGTTCGAGCTTTCGGCCCTCTCAGAGGCCTTCTTCAAGTGAGACAACAGACACTGAGTCTCACTTGAAGAAGGCCTCGGAGAGGGCCGAAAGCTCGAATAATTTACCGTGTGAGTGTTCTTTTAAATGTGTCTATTCTTTTCTATTTGTGTTTTTGTGTTATATTTTATATTGTGTCAGCCCATTATATATATATATATATATATATATATTATATATATATATATTATATATATATACATTATATATATTATATATATATATATA
Source organism: Hetaerina americana (assembly GCF_022747635.1). NCBI lineage: Eukaryota > Metazoa > Arthropoda > Insecta > Odonata > Calopterygidae > Hetaerina > Hetaerina americana. Next base: position 2,977,183 of record NW_027287538.1, read on the forward strand.
TATATATATATATATATATATATATATATATGGGTCGCGGTAGTCCAGTGGGTAGAGCGTTGCACTGCTGACCGGAGGGTCCCAGGTTCAATTCCCGGGCAAGGAACTATGGGCACCTGCAGATCCACCCAAGCTAAGTGATTTTTCGGGTACCAGATCTTCCTGGGAAACCATAACCTGCACAGGGAAAGGAACTGGCCTCCCTACCCTGATGTGTGAATTTTCACACGCCGTGTATAGGGCTTAGTACTGGGTGAACTCTGCCATCACCTACCAAACCGACCTTCGGGTTGATTACTGTGTTTATGGTATATATATATATATATATAATTATATATTGATGATGTGCTGATGACCGCGATTTAGGAAGCAAATGAATAGCAGAGAGAATGAATACATCGTTTATCAAGAGGGGCATGAAAATGTGCGGGGGCGAGTTGGTCACCTCCGGTCTCCTTCTCTCCGTCTTCCCCAGGGCCATTCACCCCTCGCCCCATTTACCCAATCCTCCCGAGTCCGCCACGACACTCTCTGGAAATAGCGAAGATATTCAAACGACGATGGTCCCATTCCATCCCCTCCCGCACTTTTGCGCCTTTTATTTTTAACCCCTCCCAGAGAGACCCTCCCTACCGCCCTATTTTGCTCATCCCCGGCCTCTCTCTCCCCCTCCCCACCGCCGTTCCCCTTGCCCGCACCGGGTTTTCACTTACCAACGATTAGGTTTTCGAGCGATGCCTGATAATACGTCGACAATGAAACACCCCCGACCCTCCTCAGAGAGAATCACGCCCCAAATATGTGACGTCGACCCATTCCGCGCGTCAATGGATTTCATGAGAATATACGACCGATTATTTACGAGGGTCATCCGGAAAGTAGTACCCGTTCGTGAAATAAAGACACAAAAGTAAATATTAACAAACATAAAAAATTTTATTTGAAAGAGGATACTTTAAACTACTTCTCAACATAATCTCCAAGCAAATTAAGGCATTTGTCATAACGTGTGACAAGTTTCTGTATTCCTGCTGCATAGTCCTTCGCCGCCAGCTCATTGAGATACGCGAGGGACCCATCTTGCACAAATTTTTGCATAATGCAGATGGTGTTTAACAATTTCATGAACAATTGTTCGAGAAACATTGGGAAAATGCTCACAGATGTCATCAATTGTGACGCGCCGATCGTTCCTCACGAATTCGTCAACTGAGCTCACCAGTTGGTCTGTAATGACAGACGGTCTCCCCGAACGCTCATCGTCGTGTGTGTTCCCCCTCCCCATGTTGAAGTTGCGACACCACCGCCGAACAGACGACTCGTCCATTACATTGTCTCCATACACCTCCTTTAATTGGCGATGAATATCACATGGGCGAACGTTTCTTGCATTGAGGAATTTAATCACTGCCCTCACTTCACAACTGGCGGCGTTCTCAATTTTTTTAAACATTGTAAACAATCACAGAAACAACACAGGCAATGCTAGCGTCACGCAACTTGGCTCAGAGAAGGCAGACAAGCCACTGAAGCTATCTGACCTCGTCCAGCGGCTACTCGCGTCGTCAGCACTTCATGCGGCACGAACGGGTACTACTTTCCGGATGACCCTCGTAGTATCTAATTGATAATAGTCACTACTAAGGTTTGTCTATTTTCCGACGATCCATTGGTTTACAGAGATATCCGTAATGCTAAGGATTAAGCAGGTTTATCAGATGACCTTAATGCTATACAATGCTCGTGCGACACTTGGCCATTAGAATTAAACTTACATAATTCCGTAGTGATGGATATTTGGAAAAAGAGAAATTCCCTCCCGAACGCCTACTGCAACGGGAACACCGAAATAGGAAGAATAGGCCCGAATAAATACTCAGGCGTCATCCTCTCACACGCTGACGCAAAATTAGGATTTATTAGAGGAGTACTGTGATGTAAATGTGATGAAAAGGTCAATGGGAAATGTCGTCTTTTGCTGGTTTGGCCTCATTCATAGGAAATACTGCTCCTATGAATAAGTACTCGTGCGTGGGATTCTCTCGAAGTTGGATTGATTGAGGAATTGGATCGCGTGCAGCGTAGAGGAGCTAGATTTGTAAAACGTTGCAATCATAAACTTATTAGCGTATTCAATATATTAGAACAGTTAGGCTGGGAAATACCCAAGGAGCGAAAGTCAAATTACAGATTAAATATCTTGCATACATTGGAAGGACGTCTCTTTAGCAGTTATGTTGAAAATGATTTAAGACGTCATTTTTTTCTACCAACGAAAAGGGATAGAACAACGGGAATCGGGATCAGAATTTTGTCGCTTTACGTAAATCAAAATATAGAATGAATCACGACGGCTGTCCATAAAGTAACTTAAATTTTGAAAAAAATATAAACCTAGTCACAAAACAAAGTTTTCTTATGGGCATTTTAAAGGCACATTCTTAAACTATTTTGTTAAATAAATTTCAATTCTTCTATATATTTTTCAACTGGAGGCATTTATGAAAACCATACACCAGCTTTTCACTTCTGTCTCAGAATAAATCTGCCGCCTTGCATTTTCAACCACTCGTTTAAAGACCAGAATGCAATTTTTCGCCACCGTAAAAGCGCTGTGTAGGAAGCCAGGCCTTCATCGCTGGAAAGAAGTAAATGGGCGATTTTCACATATTTCTGCGTTGGTTTTCACCGTCAGTTCATCTTTATTAAATGAAGAACACAATATATCTTTCCACTGTCCTTTATTCACGTACAACTAGTTTCAACGCTCAAGCGTCATCATCAGGTACAAATTCGTTTTCGAACATAGTGTTCTTCATTTAATAAACATGAACTTGCACAAAGTTGAGACGGGAGCAATTGAATAGTCAGTTCATCTGTTTACAAGGCTAGGCGCACCACTGCGGTGTCCTCTCGTCGTGAAGATTGGTGCTGTCGCCATTCTTTCTAAACTGAGAATGCACCACTGCCTCACTCCGCCTTCACTCATTACTATTCCGTCTCCGTACACACTCCACAAATTTGCCCATCAATATTTCAATTGGCTTGTGTTAGTGTTTTGCCAGTAAAAACCCAATCACAGATCGCACTTCACAACTCGCGGGATTGCAGCGCACATTTCAACAGTTAACAGTGAGCAAAGTTGAAGAACTACAGTCTGAATAATACCACAGCAGGATGCGTATTGAAAGCAGGGGCGTTTACACACAGCAACACTAGCCCGATGCCCACCGCCGCGCTGGGCCGAAATGTAAGCTACTCTCCTGTCAGCCCTCGAATGTATTCTATAGCACAATATAATGCTGCAAAAATCCCTTTGAAGGAATTCATGTCGGGGGAAGCCTTCATCGGGCACTGATCCCTGGCACTGGCGGGGGACGGAGGGGGCTTATGCGGGCGACCCCTGCGGGGTCAATCCCCAGGCCCTGCGATCTTCCGCACCCCGACGATCTCCATGCGGAATTCCAGATGGTGCGGGCGGAAGAAGGGTCACTGAAGGGCCGTGAGGTCTTCCCATATATTCTCCACTTTTATTTTACGTCTGTATTAAATAAATATCGGGGTGGTAAAATTACATTGAAATGGCTATTTGAAATGAATTTTGGGTACATCGTTCAAGTCAGAAATAAAGTTCGCATCGCCAATTAATCCAGATGTTTTATCGCTGCGGATGTATGATCATCTCCCTTCATTTAATAATTTCCTACCTTCCCTCACGCCATTCTTACGGAATGCCTACATTACCCACGGCTCCTCCTTCCATTCCATGTTCCTCAACATGCTTACCTTATATTCCTTATTATTACCTTATTCCAGCCTTACTTTATACCACATCGTTATTTCCAGCCTTTTTGTGGTCATCTAGGTTTCATTTTTAACTTCTTTAACTTCATTACGGCGCATACGACATTAGCGCCACTGCAGAATCGGTCTCATATTCCAATTCAGTTCCAGGTTATTCGATTCAGCGTTTGATTTCATATCAAATCGTACATTATCACAGTGGGATGTCAAAAGCTACATCACGTCTTGAAGACAACATATACATCTACACCTACATAATACCCCGCAAGCCCCCACAAGGGCGTGTGGCGGGGGCTGTTAGGTCTCCACCCGCAAAAAGGAACAAATACATAAAAAATCAACACATACATGCAAAATTACACCGGCAGTGGGGCATGCATTCATGCAAAAATGCTTTCATCGTACACGCATGCAATTACATATGCTATCATCTGACAAATAATTGCACCTTATGAATTGCACCAGTAAGAAATATGTCCAATAAGGTGCAAGCGAGAATTTGAAAAGTAAAAAGGCGGAGTTCCACTACCACATTGCCATACCACGGTCTCCTCCCCCAAGGACACAGGTCGGGAATGTGACCCAACGCTGCAGGTATTCCCCCCCCCAACAGAGAGAGAGAGAGAGAGAGACGAGGGATGGAAGGGGAAACTTATATATTGAAATGAAATGAAATAATTTACTTTGTAAATCCACTCACTTAAAGGAAACTTAAAGACGGCAGAGCGAGCAATGCTGTTGAGAGCACTACATTATTTAATGGTATTCTAAAGCGGTCATGAGGGAAGAAAGGGTTTGGACAACAACACACACGCGAGGTCAGTGGGAGTGCATCATGCTATGGAGTAGAACTATTTATTATTTACTTTAATGATATAAATAATTATTGCACTTCTTTCAGGTCGACGCCCACTCATGAAAATATTTGCTACCTGAAAATGCTTGCGTGGCGTCAAAAGAAACCTTACACCACTTCCATTGAATTATTATTATTATTACAGTTAATCTACCAATTAGGGCAGGTTTTGGATGGACACAACAGCTAAAACAATTATACTCTTTCGTCGGTTTTTCTTTTTATCTCTACCACTAGTAATAATATTCCATCCGTTGCTTGCTCTATGTCGACTACGCTCCTTCCTACCTCTTCATTCAATACTATGGCAACCCATCGCTGGCTCTCGTCCCCTCCGCTCTATATGCTGCTCTAGAACTATCACTCCAGTAGTCCACGCTCTCCTTCCATCTCACCTCGCACAGCCACAAAACACCTACATTTCCTCTTTCCATTTTTCGTTTTATATTCCCTCATTTTATTGCCGCAATAATTATCCTTACATTCCACGTTTCTATGGCACAGGTTCAAAAACATAATCTCCACCCCTCCTGAATTTGAGGCAACAAAGCATCGCTTGGCAAAGACCGAGGTGAGACGGAGAGCGTGGTTCTCAAATCCACAGCCTGAAATGAAAAGACAAGGGTTGATTGAACCAAACTGAATGAGCCATTTCACCAAGCCTCCAAACCTCTCGCATTTGGAATGAGCGGAGCGATTGCTGCTGCCTTTTCACGCTCTGCCGAAGGGACGATCACCACGAGTGCAATCATCATTTCAAAACGAGTTATGTCGGGGGATTGGGATAGTGCAGCGGCCAACGTACTGGCTTCCCACGCAGAGTGCCCGGGTTCGAATCCTTGGAGATGGCTGAGGTTTTTCAGTGGCATCCCCGATCCCTACTTGAGTTGCTTTGTGGATGCACTTTGAGTGAATGCGCCGTCCGTCCGTCGGATGGGACGTTCAACTGTTTGACCCCTCGGCGCCTTTCGTCATTAATAGTACGGTAATGCCGACGCCGGGTTTCTCTCTCCGCCATTCCGTCTTCCCCATCAATCCCCTATGGCGCAAATGACCTCTGCTGTCGGTCGCCTCCCCTTGTAACTACTAAGGGTTAAATCTGCCGTCGTGTTGTTTGAACCTCATTACAAGGGTCTCCTCAGTCAAGTCACTTTTACTAGATAAATTTAATCTATGTAATGATCTATGAATCCATATATCCACGAAGAAACCTAAAATTTGATCTCTGCCTTGATTTCACTTATTTCATTCCCTACTTACTCCTTTTCTTTCCTCGTTTTAATATTGATGGTGAATGGAATTCTAGGGATCAGAGACATGGAGCACTGGAAAAGTGAACCAGGGAAGAATAGAGGCCCATGGAATGAGTCTGGCACCAAAGAGTAGAATGGTGATGAATAAATGGAGGGAGAGAGTGAGGGACGAGGAAGTGTATGCGTGGAAGAAGAGAAGAGGAAAGGACAATAAGGAGAGAACTCGACGGTGAGGAAGAACTAGATGCATTGCAGATACCTTGAGGCCCAATGGAATAGTTAGGAAAATGGGATGAGGGAAAACCTGAGGGGGAATCCCGCGAGAAGGACAAAGGGAGGATTAAACATTTACATTAAGGATACATCAAGAAGGACGTAAAAAGGAGCATCTATCAGGGGATGTGGAGAACTATTTGGACGAATAATATTTTTGCTGCAAATAAGAAATATTCCATTTCTAGATATGTCCTTCATCGTGAGCCTCGTTATATGTTTCGTGATCGGTGCAAGTAGCAATTAATTCAATTTATATTTCGTGGCTCATTCAAGGAATGCGTCGTGTTCATTGCAATTAGAGAATTCAATACAAAGCGGGGTTATACAATACATATTGAGGGCTCCTGCATTTGCTTTTACGCCTCCTACGTCTAGAGATACATTTATTACAAAATTTTATCATTGTTGTTTTGGTATCTGTTATGGTTTGTTTATGATTTACTTGCTCTACATTAACTATTAGCTTGCTGCTACATCGATGACCCTATTTTATTTACACTGATTACATCGTCGTACATTTATTAACGCATTTCTAACTATTTTAACACATTTCGCTAATTACTTATTATTTATTGCTTTATACGTGTACATTGCTTATAATATATTTTTTAAATATTAAAACTAATATTATAGTTGTAGCATGTGTATAGAGTCTTATATGGTGGGCAAATTCTTACTTGTGCATCCCATTTGGATATCGTTCGATGCCATAGTTTTTCTTCTTCACAATTATCCAAGTACAATTCCCTTTACTTTGTCATTAACACCTAAATTTAGGTCTTCCTTTCTTCCTGGTTCATCTCATATTCCGGGCACTATTATCTTAGTCTTTAGGACTCTCTATCCCTCTTATTGGCACTCGTTGATGTCTTAAATCAATCAATTTAGTTTATCATACGTATTTGTTTTAAACAGTAATGTATAATTTCTGTGTGTGTTTCTGTCCGTTCTCATGCCACAGCGCAAGCTTCATATTTAACGCAAGTAGTTGTTCTATGTTTGAATGTAGGGAGGAACAAAGTCGAATGTACGTATCTGCCAGCGTGGCGGGGAAAGGGAACAGTCCGATTTCCCTTACTTACACCCCCACGGTCAGTCTCGTTCGGTGAGCATCATCGCTTGTCCGGAGGCGATGGGTTGGCCGAGGGGAGGCTTTGCACGATCGTCCGAAGTGTCAAAGGCCGTTTGCGCCACTGTCGAATGCGTCCTGCCAGCCTCGGGCTCACCGGCAGACTGCTCATTAGTTCACCGCGGGACCGTTAGAGGGCGGCGACGCCACACACGTTTGAAGGGAGGGAGAAGAGAGAGAGCCGGCTGTCACGTGACTCCGGGCCAACAATATCTGATCGTGAGACGAAAATAAAATGGAATCTATTTTCAGCACTGCGAATCTCGAAGGGGAAAAGATATAAACGAATTGGGGACGCGTGCGGATTCCAAAACAGCCTTGTCGATGGGCAGGAGTCTCCTCCCTTAATAATAATAAACCCACCACCCACCGATCCATAGGGATCGTGTTTTCCTGCACACGGGACTTGACAATGTGACACAATGGACTGAAACGGCAGAGAAAAGAGAAAAGACCCCATTTTCCCCCTCCATTCACGCACCTCTCTCTCTATACCCCATTGACAGATGAAAAAGTCGATGGGGAATATGATTACGCATTAAAAGTATGGCGAAGTAATTAAAACATTGCATATAAATAAAATCAAATATTACGACTGACTTATGTTTCGATGCACGACGTCATCTTCGAGATTAAGTGAGGACGTTTAACCGTCGCGTCTGAAAGAGTTTAAACGCCAAAGGTTACGTGTATACGAATCCCATCGTTTGTTTACGGGCATTGACACAGATAATTGTGGAGAGCGGGAAGCCAAGAACCCTGCATTCTCGAGAAGCGACAGTGCCGACGACACCGGGCCGAACAATAATCTAAAAGCCAGCACCATTATCAACAAACGCTCCAAAACGCAAGAAAAAATGCCTTAACAGAATTTATCTGCAGACCAAGTGTCACCCATGGGAATGTACCGAGGAATTATTCGCCTACCCTTCATTCAACGCATTACAAGCAAAACCCAAATGCTTCAATTACTCCCAATATTTATTTCATCATCGGTTACTTTTGAAAGAGAACATGCCTCCTAAGACGCGTTGAAGAGTTTGAAAAAATAACGTGTCTTCAAAGAAGGAATCATCATTCCACATATGCTAATTAAGTTTCAAATAGTAACAGGCAAATTTCACCAATAGAGAAATCGAGAATTGACTACTAGGTGATTGGGTTTCTTCTGAATTACCCGAACATTTACGTTACATTTACACATGCGGGGTATGTGTGAGTAAGCTAACAAAAAAAAAGCATTTATTAGAAGAGTGCTAGGTGAATGCGATGAAAAGGTCAAAGAGAATTTCTTTCGCTAATTAGGCATCTTATTTAGAATATGCTGCATTTACTCATATATGGGATCCTCACGAAGTTGTATTGATTGTCGAATTGGATCGCGTGCAGCCTAGAGGAGCTGGATAAGTGAAATGTTGTTATGATAAACTTAGTATCGTATCCAAAATATTAGAGCAGCTACCTTGGGAATCATTAAATGGGCAGAAGGTTACATTACAGATTAAATCTCTTGCATAAATTGGAAGAAGGTCTCTTTAGCAGCGATGTTGAAAATGCATTATCACCCCCATCGTACTACGGTAGGAGAGATCATGTCAATGAACTTGGAGATTAAGTGTAGAACAGATTAGTTTAAGATTTCATTTTTTCCACCAACGATATGGGATGAAAATAACATTTTCCGCCCGTGGTAGGGTCATGCTCGGGTAAAAAATATTCGGGCGTGCATTCACCCCGTGCCACACACCCTAGCGGTGGCGTGCAGGGTGCTAAAATATCTTAAAATGTCTAACATCTACGTCCGTAAAACCCAGACATGGTCTGGTGGCTCACTGCGAGTTGATCACTCATCTACTGGACAGTCAAGCTTCGGATTGACTTCCTCTGCCCACCTAGTTCCGCTCTCCGTCACAGTCCGTGGAGGACACTACTTGTGCTCTGCGCCTACGGACTGTTGAGTGCCGAGAGACCCCATGGCAACTTGCATCGAAAACATTCCAACAGTGCCCCGGGTATTGGAACTTTTGCATTCGCTATTCCTCCAGACCAGCCCTCGCTCACGTGGACAGCGCGAATGGTATGTGAATCAAGAAGCTGCCTCTGAATCCGCGACACCAAGCAACTCATTATTGAAGGGTTGCACTATCCCTTCAATTCAGGCTTCCCTCTACTCTTCAACGGTGCATACACACCGGCGGCCAATGTGACCACCGGTGTGACGTCCCGTTCTCACCGTCAAAGCTACAGTAAAGGAGTGGTGATACTTGCCGAGGCATGGCTCATGCATGCCTCGGCAATGGTATGCATGCATGGCGCATGGCGTTGGATCATGTCACTGACGTTTTCCGAATTGATGCAAAGATATTTAATTTCGTTCCTTGCGGAATGCAAATCAAACTCTTGGGTTATGAAAATGTATCTATGTAATTTCTCATCATTGGTTGACGCTACAGTTTTAAATTGTGGGCTATGATCAAAAGCTTGGATTGGACGAAGTGTTTGTTTAACATCTATCAAATCTCAGGACGCCAGCACAAGCAGGTGATCTCCGAAGGCTGCTTCGGAGGACGTGGGTGGGTGTGCGTAATTGGAACGTGGTCATGTGCGTTACCGACGAATCTCTCGGAATGATGTCTGTCCATTGGCAACGGAGTCGGGGGAAAAATGGGAGTCAAAACACCACGACCTGCGATTCGCAAATCAGCATTCCACGCACGGATTTTCGGTAAATTTTCTTTCTCTAAGTCGCATAAATATGGACAATGTGGCAGCGGAACACTACAATCTGGAAAGTTTGTGTGTTTGCGCTGAACTGAATACACTGAATAAGTTGCGTACAGCGAGAGGGGAAGCTTAGCAATGGAAGGAAGACTACAAACTCTACGGAGTACCTCCCTTAGAAGCGGGGAAATCAGAAGTGTTACGTCCTTGTGCATAGAAGTAACGCGAAATGCATTTGGTGAATATCAAGTCGGGATTCTAGTCTGAAATACGCTTTACCCTCGCATAGAATTTGTATTATACGGTTATTTGTTTATTTTATTTCCGCATACATATATCATGCAAGCCACCGCTAGGGTGTGCGGCAGGGCGTGAATACACAACAGAATAATTTTACCCCAACATGAAACTACCGCGGTCGAACAATGTTATTCTGATCCCTTATCGTTCGTAGAAAAATTACATCTTAAATATATCTGTTCTACACTTAATCTCTCAAATTTTATTAACATGATCTCTCCTACCGTAATACGATGGAGGTTATAATACATATCCAACATCACCGCTAAAGAGACGACCTTCCAATTTATGCAGGAGGTTCAATTTGTAATTTAACCTTTGCTCCGTGAATGATTCCCAGCCTAGCTGCCGTAATATTTTGGATACGATACTAAGTTTATGCTCTACGCTGCACGCGATCCGATTCGGCAATCTATCCAACTTCGTGAGGATCCCATAAGATACTAGCAGTATATTCTATGAATGAGCCGAACCGAGAATTTCTGACGCAGAAGAAAATAAAATAATATTACCCGTAAAGAGAAAGAATGTTCACCGGAAGCTGCATCTTTCATTGCCGTCATTTTTATTTCCATGCAGCTCCAAATACTTCAATTAATTTGGTCTTACATCAATTCAGGGGAACTTTTATATAAACAAAAAAAGGAAAACTTATTTATAATGGCTGCCACTTATATTGGTGGCACTATACTATGAAAGAATTTCGTTCCAATGGTGATTCTCGCGCAAATACACCCAATTTCACATACATAAGGCATTCAAAGTAAAACTGGATATCGTGGAAATATAAGACTGGGAACAAGACAAAGAGAAAATAAAGGCAGATGTATGAGAAATTCTCCAATTGTCAATTTTTTTAACTCAAAGGAAAGGTGACAAAATTAGTGAAATGGTTATTAAAATGCCATGCGTACAGAACAAAATATATACCAATAAATCTTAATTTACTTGGATTCATGGAATCTGTGAGAATCGTCGACAATCTTTTTCATAACCAGATTTCTCTAAAAGATTTTTTTCTTAATTTTTAAGGGAAAACTGTCCCCTGGACAGTAGGTATTGGCAAAGCTCACTCGAGGAAAAGAGGACCTCTATCGGGTTCTTGCTCTCAAAACAATTACCCTCGCACTTATGTCCGTTAATCATGGCTGAAGTCATCAAATTCAAAGGGCATACTTGAAGGATGAGAGCCAAAAAAAACTTGTTCTTATTCGCATAACACTTTTCTCCAAAAACACACGCACGCACAATAAACCGAACCACGCGGTAATGGAATCAATGCTCCTGAATTGCTCTTCAATGCTCTTCCTTCGTCGCGTTCCCGAATAGGTCTTCGACGGTAATGGAACAAGCGACAACATCAGGAAACCCTCGAAAAATACATATTTTGTTCAATCCGCTGGAGAAGAAAACATCAATTTATCCATTCATTAATTAATTGCTACAATTTTTCGCTTCTGATTCACTTTTCTCTTTGTTACATTTTAATTGATGCACACGGCAGCGTAATATCACACAGGTAGCGAGCGACCTTATAGGTGAGCGAGCACCTTGGGGTTTACATATCAATTTCCGCTCTCGGCGTTCCTCTGACGATTGATTGCTCGGCGCTCGAATGCAGACGCGAGCGCCACGCGTCAACCGCGAGGGACGGAATTCTTGGCAGCGGCGTCGAATGTTATCAACCGCCTATTATTCTTCGCGGACAATTTACCTCGTCACACCCACTTCCCTCTCAAACTTCCTCATTAGTTTCCCTTTCTCTCCATTCCATCCTTCTCCACAAACACACATTTCAAACGCCACCACCTATCATCCTGCTTCAATTACCACGTTTCCGCGACGCACTAAACCACACTCCGCGTCAAAGTTTCAACGAGTCGCTTCTCAACATCCTTCCGTCCCTGTCATCAATTCCTTGTGAACGCTTCTTCGCCCAACGCAATTCTTCTCCCTCTTTGTGTTCCGCAGAACACCTCTTTCCACCACAATTGTCACTAGGACGCGAATTAATGTTTTTCCTTGTCCTCTTTGTGTGTAGGCATAGGAATAGCTGACAACCAGGTAATACTCGTAGGCATGATTGGTGTTCGGTCGCCCCCATTCCCCTAGGCCTTTGGGCGAATCTCGAGGTACCAGTTGCAGGAGGAATTAGTTTACATATATATCTAGAATGGCTGATGACATGCCACCACCTGCCACACGTCCTTGCGACGGTTTGCGGGGTGTTGTGTAGATGTAGAAATGACATAAGAGATTCTAAAGCACAATTTTCAACGAGAAAAAACAAAATAAATGCTTGTCTCCGGGAAGAGTACATAGATTTTCATTAAAATGTTCAACGTTTCGCAAAATAACATGGAAACAAAATTATTCATTAAGATAACATATTTTACCCAAATTCCATGACTTTCAGCAGTTCTAAAAATTTTTGCACTAGAAATTCTTGGCGATGAAAAGGTCAAATCGAATGATTTTTACACTCTGAAATTGTCCGTAAAATGAAGTTAATTAGTTTAGAAAGCAGGCTGAACGCATAGATTACGTAAAAAACTAACAACAAACAACCATATTAACTAGGTTGTTGAGGCAAAATCAATACGAAGATAAAGATGGGAGAGTGTTGGCGATTGTCTCCACGCATTTTGGCGTAATTTCAACCGCCTCCTTAGTCTGCCCTGCTTTTGTTTGTTTTCAAGTTTCTCCTTCCATCCCTCGTCCCTCTCTGTGGAAGGGACGCCTCCACCACCTGCTGCTATGCGTATGTTGGTTGCTGGTAGTTGTGCCATGGTACGATATGATGGTATGCATGCGTAGGAGTTGAGAAGGTTATCGCATGAATATATGTCTCTCTGTGGGTGTAGGTTTGCATGAAATGAAGTCGGTTTTGCATGTGGTTTTATTCTGTTTTATGGGTGGTGACCTAACAACCCCCGCCAAAGACCTCAGCGGTGGCTTGCGGGGTATAATTTTGATGTAGTCTGCCCTAAACTATTAAGGAAAGCAGGCTTTAAACTGCTAAAGGACAAAGTGTTTTTAACATTTCATGAAAACTTTAGATATTTTCAAAATCAGACTTAAGAATTAGTAGGTAAGAGTTATTTAACATAAGACAGTATTATACATTAATCATCTAAGTAAATTAATTAAAATTTTTGGAAAGAATAATATACGTACAGTTATAATGTTCTCCATATGTTGTAATAAGTACTGGTACCTGTATATTATTGTATTAACAAGTATTCGGTTACGCATAATTATAAGTTCGCTGTAGGGTCAATGAACCAAATTATTATGGATACGTATACAGAGTACACATATATTAAAAAGCTTCAGTAATAACTATAGCTGTGATCACAATAGAGAACGTAACGGATGCATCCGTTTTCATTTAAAACTTACAAAAATAGAAGTACCTGCCACCCTCTTTCATTTGAACATTGCTATCCCCCAAATCATCTATGTTTCGAATCATCTATTATTCGAAACATTCTTTTTTCAAAAAGAAGCTACGTAATCGCGTGCTCTGCTTGAATTGCAACTCCATCTTTTGGGTGCAAACGTAGTTTTAGTTCATAGGGGAGGCGACCGACAGCTAAGGCCTTTTCCGCCATTAGGGATGGGTGGGAAAGGATGAAGGGTGGAGAGAAACCCGGCGTCGGCATTAGCCTACTCCAGTCGAAAGGCGCCAAGGGATCCGCAGTTTAGCGTTCCATCCGACGGACCACGTACTCACTCAAAGTGCTCTCCACAAAGCACGTTAAATATTTGTTGCCATTCAGGATTTGAACCCGGGCCCTCTCGGTGGGAAGCCTGTACGTTAGCCACCGCACCATTCCGATCCCCAGGCACACACGTATATCGGTGCCGCGAGTGCTCTCGGACGAACAGAAGGAAACTCGCACGCGGATCTGCCAAGAGACCCTCGGCCATGCCTCAGCCACCGGGCGGCCCTGACGCGCCCCATCTTCCCCTCCTCCTTCGCCTCAAATCCGTGCTGGAAGAACGCCACCACCACGGCTCGGTGGAAGCGCTAAAACAGTCCGTGAATATACGTGTAAAACCCGCTCCGTCCCATCCGAGGACTTTTGAGAGAATGTACCAATTCTGGCAATACATTGTTTTAATCGACTCAGTCGCACTACTTTTGGGACAACCCTAGTGCATTTGGTATTAGGCAGATATTATTGCTTAGCCGTCGAGAGAAAACATGAAACGAATTAGTAGATTGTATTAATATAAAAGAGAAGGTTTAGCAAAAGATGGGTAACTGACAGGGAAAAATCACCAAAATAATGTCCAAAACATTGATGTTGAAGGTGGAGGTGGTGGGAGGAGGCAAGTGGAGGATCGGAAGGATGTGAAGAATAAAAGAGGTGGCTTTGGAGAAATAGTCCAAGGTATTCAGGACGAAGTTTGAAGTCAGGGAAACGCAAACATCTGTACGGTAGAATCGCCTGCAATTACAACTTGGCACGGTTAACCGGGAGGGGGCGAAACATCGCAATTATGTAGTATATGATGGTTGACCCTCGCCCCGCCCGATGATTGGCGGGTGCAAGTCAACTTCCATCGACGATCGATGAACCCACACAAAGACGGACACCGAGGGAATTACGGACACAGGCCTCAATCCTGGAGATGGCAGATATTTATCTGTGGTATTCAGATGCCTAGTTGAGGCGTTTAGTGGACAAAACTTTGAATGAGTGCACCGCCCGTCGGATGGGACGTTAAACTGTTTGACCCAGTGGCGCCTTTCGTCATTAGAGTAGGCTAATGCCGACGCCGGGTTTCTCTCTCCACCCTTCCTTCATCCTTTCCCATCCATCCCTAATGGCGGAAAAGGCCTTAACTGTCGGTCACCTCCCATTAAAACTACTACTACTACTCAGGCCTCAGAGATCGCTTTCATGGCACGAGGTCGGCAACCGCGGCAATTTGCGAAAAACGCAGTTGGTGAAAGAAGTTAAGGGAAATATTTGATTAAAAAAACACATTTAAAAAATGTAAAATCAGTCTTATACTCTGAAAAGCGTGACGCAATTAAATGGTACGTGTTCTTAAGCGTGGTTGAGGTCGTTTAAAAAATTGCGCAAGCCTTATACGCGCGCACACACGAGTGAGTAAACACCTCGCTAATGGCATGCTCCGAACAGAGGCAGCGAGGCGTTGAGACGCCAATGCCCTGCAACAGAGCGCACGTGATAAAGCACAGTGGACCAGACATCAATGAAGCACGTGGCAGATTACATTGGGACGGGTTCCTTTATTCACTGGCTTCATTGAACGGGGGTTGATGAAATATGAGGAGAAAGTAAAAGAGAGGTGTTATTTCAATCTAGTTGGGCCTCGTTCGGAATATCCCGAAAAAGAATTTGGGATCCTAGTGAGAAAGTTTGGCAACAAGAAAAAGATAAGGTCCAGACAAAATCTGCCAGATTCGCGAAATGTTTTTACAAAAATAAGAGTGTGACAGACAGACCTTCAAGGGGAATTAGGGGCTGGGGGGCACTTGAAGTGCGGAGAGAACAAGCGAGACTGAGACTTTCAGAAAGCTTCAGAAGAAACGAGTTTAACAGTGGCACTAAAGAAACGATTACTATGGCCCCACACCACTTAGGTAGATCAGACCACAAAGATAATATCATAAGGGAGATTGACTCCAGTACAGAGAGGCACAAATACTGGTGTCACGACACTATTGGAAGAATTAAGATGGGAGCCAATAGTCGACCAATGGCTTAGACGGAGACCAATAATTGCATGTTCATGTGATCGTGGCATTGACACCTCCTGCTTTTCAATTTCAATTTGGATGTTATTGGATAATGTTTAAACAAATTCGCATGTGCATGTGTATGTTGCTTGATGGAATATATATTCGATAAAATGAAAGGTAAGCGAAAGGTGACAATGAAATATTTGCATCCCTCAGGTGTGCTTTTGTCCAAGCTCTACGTCTCTCTAACGGAATTCTTAGGTATATTTCAGGCACAAACGATTTACTGCTTACTTGAACCCTCAAAGGGAATACAAGCATGGTTGGAGTCCTTGGCATCAGTCGGCTTCCACCTTAATAACCTACGCAGACTTTCAGCTTTGGTGGACATCAGTTAGCCAGGACATGCAGGCTCTGTCGTGGAGAGGATGACGCGGTGGGCATTTCCGTATACTTGGGTCGTTCGCTGAAACTGACCGTGGGGGCACCGGGCCCGATGCGCCATCCGACCGTCTCCTGCCTGTTGACGGCGACGACGCGCACTTTTTCCTTCACTAATTCTCGAGGGGCAGACGCTGTACGTTCTGGGGGAAGGGGGGTGCTCCGTTAATTAGGATTGAGTGCACGGAGGGGCGCTCAGGAGGGTGGGAAGGAGGATCGAGGGGTGACGGCGGCATTCGGGCGGAGGGGGCGGGGTCAGGAGGAAAGAAGCAAGTGGTGGGTTATGACGAGTCGCCCATCGAGGAAAAGGAGTACGCAGGCTACAACAAAGATAATAAGCGGAATCACAATCACAATTAAATATTGGGTGAAGAAACCGTTTACAGACGGGAAGTTTTAGGGAGATGGATTCCAGGACAGATAGGCACAAATACTAATTCTTTCCCCAAACAATCAGAAATCATAATAGTAAGAAACCGAAGTCAATTTAGAAATATTGAAAACATTGAGTTTACAAGTCGGAGCAAAGTTAAACACTGCAAAGCTGTTAGGTATACTTTTAGGTGCATGTGTATGTAAGATTTAGATTGAGTGTTTGCATGTGTGTGGGGTGTAAGTGTTCTTGCATGAATGTATGCCATGTTTTTTTGTGGATGAATGAATTTGTGGTTCTAGCATGCGGTTTTTTTTTTCTTTTCTAAATTACAGGTGTTGTCCTAACACCCCCCGCCACACGCCCTTGCGGCGGCTTGCAGGGTATTAAGTAGATGTAGAAGTCCTCACCACTTCGGTCAACAGTATAGCGAGGACATTTTATTCATTGGTCGGCATTCAAATTTGGCGAATCATTGAGAAATCCATCGACGAATGGACCGGCGGGGGAGATCTCATTTCGGAATAAACAACCCGAATGCCTCTGACATGACTGACAGTATGTACGATACCTAGTCACATCATCTTAATCCTTTAAAAATCTCGCAAAATCTCGGAGAATAAGAGGACGCCTCGATTGCTTAACTGGTAAAAGCACTCGGCCGGACATCGAGGGCATCCGGGTTCGAAACCCGGTCAAGGCGTATCGTTTTTACACTCTGCAAATGTTGCATTTCAACTCTTCTAACGTTAAACAGTGTTAGTGTACGCCCAGCCTTGCTCCGTGGATATAAGGAAGCCTTCAATTCAACCCGAATGCCTTGAGTTCGATGCTCCGCGATAATGGGGCAGGGACGACGAGGTCACGGAAGGGTAGGGGGTCACGGAAAATGTCTTCCAAATGATGCAAAGGAGGATTAAGAGAGTGGAATCCAGTGAAGTGGAGAAAGGGACCAGAAATGCGGAATTCAACAAACAAGATACAAACTAGCACTTTACATTAAATTTTCAAATCATATGCTATTCCCACCTTACATTGTATAAGAGAGAGCGCGACGTTTCTATGCCCATTTACGGTAAAGGCGTCTTTCACGGTTGTCCTCCGCAATCTTGAGGATCCACTTCGATTCGTCAGCGGCAAAAATGAGAGGGAGAGGGATTACACTAAATGGCGGACCAAGGGAAGTTATCTTCGATACCCTCTTTGCCATGCCCCCCTTTCCCTCTCTCCTCCCTCTCTCTTACCCCCCCCCCCAGAGGAGTTCCTCTTCGCAGGGCCCCCATTATCATCTATCTCCCGCAACCTTCCTTCCTGCCGCGTCAACACAACACCACTTCCTCCCCCACTCCCCGTGACTCTTCCCCCCCAACCCGCCTTTTCCCCCCGAATGCACGGATGGCTAGGCGCACGCCCCCGTCCTCCCGACCCCCGCGAACCCACCCCACACCACGAACGTGAATTAATAGGGGACGATAGCGCGTGCATCTCGACCGACATGCGCTTTACGCGCTTACATTTGCCGCGGCGCGTCACATTCCCCACCAGTCGGTGATTTTGGGGGCGGAGACCATGATTTGCACGTCCATGTGATCGTGGAATTTCCCATACTTCCTTTTTAATTTAATTTTAACATTGGATAAATGTTTGCTAAATTTGTACGTGCATGTGTATGTTGATTGGTTTGAATATTTATTTGCATGCGTCTGGGTTGACAAGGTTTCGCATTAATATACAGAGAGACGTAGAAGCATGTATACGTCTCTCTGTTGGTGTAGATTTGCATGAATTTGTTGGTTTTGCGAGTGGTTTCATTCTCTTTTACGAGTGGTGACCTAACACCCCCCGCCATCCGCCCGAGCGCCGGTTGCGGGGTACTACGTACACGTACCGATTAAATCTCTTGCATTAATTGGAAGGATTTCCCTTCAGCAGTGATTATGTTGAAAATGTATTATTACCCCAATCGTACTACGGTAGGATTCAATCAAATTAGAGATATTGGGCACAGAACAGATAGATTTAAGATGTCATTTTTTCCACGAACGATAAGGGATCAGAATAACATTGTCCGATCGCGGAAGGGGTAAAAATATTCTGGTCAAAACTAGTCTGGTGCGTATCGCACCCCCTGCCACACACCCTAGCGTTGGCTTGTAGGTACTAAGAATATCTAACTTATACGTTATCGAAAATGAGAGAGATGGAGCTATTATTGGCTAAGGCTGTCTATGCGTCTCAGGCATTTATAACCCCATCCCACTCCCCTCTAAGCCACGAGCACTCCGATAAATAGAGGACAAACAGGAGGAAGGATAGAAAAAAGCTCTAGCTAAGAGGGCGCTCATGGAGAAGAGGCAAAAACACATTATATCCAAAGAATTTGAGGTTATAAAACAAGAAAGCAGTTCGTCAAAACTTCCGCATTGAGTGTGGTTGCCTGTGGATCGGAGACGTGGAACATCGAAAAAGTGATTCAGCGAAGAATAAAAGTGGCTTTGGGAAATGGTGCAGTAGAAGTGATTGCAGAGGATTAAATGGACAGACGTAAGTGAGGAATCATTTAGGAGAGCAGAAGAGAAATGAAAAAGGCGTAACTCTACGGCAGAGAAGAGCCAGGTGGATTGAATCGGCCTTGAGGCACAAATGCATCAGTTAGAAGCGCAGGGGAAGTGGAAATTTGAAGGGAAGATCCGTCGACGGAGACTTAATGACAATCTCGGATTGGTGCAAGGCATGGGGATTGATGCTTAATGTAGGCAATTGCGCAGTTTTGAAATTTTGGAACAAAGGAAGTGGCGAACAGGACATAAACTATGAAATATAAAGGTTTCAGTGCTTACTACGGCCAATCAAGTTCAATATTTGGGGGTAGTACTAACACCACGCCATTCATGAGGAGCACATATCAGGACAGTATGCGGATCCGCTTTAAGGAAACTCGGCTTCGTTAAACGGGAAGTGGGGAAATGTAATGAGAAAGTAAAAAAGAGGTGGGATTTGGCTCTAGTTAAGACTTCATTTGGAATATGCCGCAAATATTTTGGGATCCGTGGTAGAAAATTCCTCCTGGCTGAACGATGCTCCTTCCGACGCCTACGCCACGCCCTCCTCTCCCTTCCTCCCGACAAAAAGTATCGGCGACAATTTTTTCCTCAAATGTGTGCATGAAGGGCTGAATTCAAACCGTCGCCGGCTGTTTAGCGTGAGCATGATCGCAGATTTTATTGGTATTAATAAAACAGTGACAGTGCATTATCAATTACCACTGAAAATTCGGCGATGCGATGAAAGATCTGCGCTAAACTCGTCCTCCCGAGGGTCTTCGGACGGACGACCGAAAGTGCTGAGTCGAGAGTGTCTGCTGGCCAACACCTATAACGGCATCACGACGATTCCCTAACCCACTTACAGTCCCCCAGACTTTGAACCAAGAGACTAGCATTCCTATTCCCTATAAAAGTGAAATCCTCTCTCGAAGGGCGCCACCTTGGGGCCCTGTGAGTGCTGTCGTCAAATAAGCTTTCCCTTGATGACCTCCCGCCTAACAGGGAGCTTTCGAGTCGCGCAAGGGCAAAAGTGTGTGCCGACGCTCAAGGGATGAATTTTGTACAATTACGGTACGTGGTCTCAGGTTCCCAGTAAACGTCGTCTATTTGCTGACAGTGCCATGACATGAAGGGAAATATCCAGCCATGAAGAAAGAGTATCATTAGCTAACGACCTCAATGCAATTCAGAAGTGGTGCCAGACATGGGAGCTGGAATCAGATTTGAACAAATGTGTTTTGATGACTTTTTGGAGGAAGAGGATTTCACCCGAAAACATGTGAAATTTGCGGAATAGCTGATGAAAAGTTAGGATGCATAAAAAGAATATTTGGGAATAGTAATGAAATGGGCAAGGAGCCATGTTATTTCATGTTAGTTGGGCCCCACCTCGAGCGTGTTGCATGTGTATGGGATCCTCACGAAGTTGGCTTAATTTCGGAACTAGGTCGAGTGCAACGTAGGGAAGCTAGGTTTGTGAAAAGTTGTTTGAAGAACAAGGTGGTAGTGTCACGATACCATTGGAAGAATCAGGATGGGATACACTAGTTGACCATAGGCTTAAAATACAGGTTACATTTACTGCGCAAACTTGAGGCAGATTACTTATCTGAGGATGTTAAGGACATATTGCAGACCCCGACTTATTATGGCAGAGTAGATCGCCAACGTAAAATTAGGGATAACTGATCGAAGCACCTTTCCACTTGATCACTATTAAGTGGAAAAGTGCTTCGATCAGTTATTCATTATGTTCGATCTCCACCACATCACGCCCCCTGAAGCTACTCAATTTGTACAATTAGGGAGACTTATTGTAGAACGGATGGATTTAAAATGTCGTTTTTGCATCGTACCATTAGAGATAAAAATAGATTCAACAACAATTGCGATGGAGATAATTGGAATTGGCAGAGGCAATTATATATATATATATATATATATATATATATATATATATATATATATATATATATATATATATATATATATATTTGGTAATCTACCGGTTAAGGTAGGTTTTTGAATGGACACAGCCACTAATTAAATAATTTGTGACCCCTAGCAAAACACAACATCCTACTCTACATCAGGTCCCTCTTCAGCTCTAAGTAATTTCTTCCTCCCTTCATCCCGTCCAACATCCCTATCCTGTTCCTTCCCTTTCCTCGTTTGCCTAACATTCTCCCCTCTATTACAGTCTTCAACATCCCACAGCCGGTCAATACCCCCTTCATCCACTTTTCCTGTCTCCATAGGCTTTCTCCCAACAAACCCCTCTCTTCGCCCACCATACCAAGTACTTCCTCATTTGTTTTCTTCTCCGTACATTTCACCTCCATTCTTCTCCGCACCCACATTTCAAAAGCCTCCAGTCTATCCTCCAGTTTCAATGACCACTTTGTATATATTGGGGTTATAAATGGGGTACTATTGGGGTTATAACAATGGGGACTATTCTTGCTCTGTCTGTTTTGCCAATTTGTACCTGATGATGCCGAAAGTCGGTGAAACGCGTTGTACCGTATAATGAAATCTGTGGAAAAGTACGAGTCTTTCTTTTTAGTACGGATATTTCATTCCATTGAATTATTCCCACCCTGGCTCCTGTAAAATTTTGGGTACGCTACTAAGTTTATCGTAAAAACTTTTTATAAGTATATCTCCTCTACGCTGATGGCGATCCATTTCGGCAATCAATCAAACTACGTGAGGAACCCATATAATACTAGCAGCGTATTCTAAATGAGATCTAAACAGCGAAAGACAACATTTCCCTCTAACCTTTTCATCACATTCATCCAGTACTCATCCACTAAATCCTAATTTTATGTTTTCTTGTCCACATATTCCCCGTATTTAGCCGACCTCGGTGCCGGCGGGGTGGCAAGCCAATGTAGAGGTTCGCAGGTTCGACTCCCGCTTGGGTGAGTTTTCCTCTACCTAGGGCATGGATGTTTGCGACTGTCTTTATTTCAATGCATAAGGGTTAGGTGTAAGAAGGGACTGCGATGTCTCGATCTCGCTTCCAATAAAGTCGTAAAAATAGATAAATAAATGTGTTTCACCCAGGGGAAGTCGTGAGTGAGGGTGACGCCCAGGTATTCTATCCCGAGTCGTTTCCGAGTGCATTCCATTTCGGTGCTCCCGATGCGATGGCCGTTGGGGAAGGAATCGCTCTTTTCCCAAACATTTATCGATAAGCACTTTCAGCAGTACGTCACATGATGGAAAGTGATCATAAGTGAAGTCCACCACAGTGACAAGGAAAGAAGAAAGCTTCACAAATTAAGGCGCTTGTTATTACCTCTTCCACTTCATGACCTAACATGTAATCATGATGTAACTATACGCATTTTTATGCGAATTACCAAATAAATTCAATAAATATATTTGATTTCCGGTTGAAAATATTGATCATACAAGAATTCCACTGAGAAAAACCAAAATAATTTTTTTTAAGTATCCACAACACAGGAATACAGCTCTTCTGCTGGTTAATTTAACATGCAACCACGAGAAAACTGCATTTTACAAACCCTGATAAATATATATTGCTCATATAGTAATTTTGAAGGCCACGGTGGCGACGGGGTAGTGATCCCGCCTCGCGACTCAGAAGTCGCGGGTTCGATATTCGCTCAGGGGGAGTTCCCTGCAACTAGTGCTGGCATGTTTGCAGTTGTCATTGTTGTAGTTACATATTTATGACGAAATGTAGAAGGCTGAAAGATGGCTCCTATCTATTTCAAATAACTTTCTCATTCCTTCACCATTTCCCTTAGCGATTTTTTTATCTACCCATCTTGCAATCCCGGGCCCAGCCTTTCCTTGTCTTATCGCAATTACATTCTATTCCCCCAACTGGCCGATCTTACGACGTCTCTGCCACACCGCTTCGTGGAACACCACAAAAGGTAAACACGGGGTCAACACTGGTTGAAAGTGTCGAGATCGTTTAAAAGGAAATGTTATCTTTCGCTGGTTAGGCCTCATTTAAGAATATGCTGCTAGTATATTATGGGATCCTCACGAAGTTGGATTGATTGCCGAATTGGGTCGCGTTCAGCGTAGAGTGTAGCTACATTGGTAAAACGCTGTTATGATAAACTTATAAGGATATTCAAGATATTAGAGGCGCTAGGCTGGGAATAACACTATGAAGCAAAGGTCACATTACGAAGCTCTTGTGCGAATTGGAAGGGCGTCTCTTGTCAGTGATGTGGAAAACGTATTATTACCCTCATCTTACTAAGGTAGTAGAGATGATGCTAGTCAATTTAGAGAGATTAAGTGAAGAACAGATTTTAAATGTGATTTTTTGCACGAAAGTTAAGGGATCAGAATATAATTCTCCGACCGCGGCAGGGTCATATTCGGGTCAAAATTAAATTGATTCAAATTCACTCCCTGCCGGACATCCCAGCGGTGGCCTGCAGGGTAGAAAAATATCTAAAAATTTCCAAAAAATCTTTTCTTTGAATGGGAAAACTAACGCTTAACATCTATCATTGGAATATTAATCATCTCTAATCTGCGCGACGGGAATTCGTCCCCCGAATCGAAACTCGGGCATTCTCAAGAGTCTTGTAATTTCGCTTGCTGGTATTAATGTTGGGTAAGGAGTGAAGGGAGCTGCGGAAGGAGATAAGGGTCCAGCAGCCGCGCCGGCAACGAGACCGCTAATCAGCGAGGCACAGGGCCCCTATCTAAGCCCCGCCGCTTCCGGTGATTCCAGCGTCCACGAAATCCGTCCCCGTGGACGACTTCGCCAGGGAGACGGTCAACCGGGACGCGCCGAGAGCGAACCGCCTGCATCATCCTCCGGGCACCAACGGCTGGCTCCACATCCGGCCGCCGACGTGCACCACGTCCACTGCTGAGATAGCCTGGCTCAAGGAACTCGAAAACGAAGGCGGAAATCGCTTCAAACTCACGTGCACGTTGAATGCAGTGACCCATTTCATCTCTGTCCGTCATTTGTATTTCTCCCGTACACATTTGTAAGGCGATTTTTCATTTTTCACTGCGATGGCATTCCTCGTTTCGCAGCATTTCCCATCTCTCAGGGGAAAATGACGGTCAGTGCGATGACGCTCCCGTTGGAAGGGGACAAGTTGGAGGGAGGGGGGGAAGGAGGGGGGGGGAAGTTGGTTTAATTTCGGAACTAGATTTAGTGCAACGAAGAGCAGCTAGGTTTTAGAAAAGTTGTTTGATGGACAAGGTAGCAGTGTCACGACACTATTTGATAGAATAAGGATGGGAGCCATTAGTATACCGTAGGCTTAAATGCAGGTTAAATCTACTGCGAGTAAATTCGAGGCAGGTTACTTGTTTGAGGATGTTCAAGACATATTACAGGCCCCGACTTACTTACTATGGCAGATCGGATCACCAACGTAAAATCGGGGAGATTTATACGTAGAACGGATAGATTTACCATGTCGTTTTTTCCTCGTACCATTAGAGATCAAAATAGACAAGACAGCAATCAGGAAGGAGATAATTAGAATCGTTAGTATATATTTGTCGATATTCTGCATGTTACATGTATATTGTTTATTTAATACAGCCATCTTTTTAACAGTTCTACAGCATGATTTGATTACACGTATGCTGTTGTCGAATACTGTTGCAATTACTGATGAACTCTCTTCCGTGAGATTAAAATGTTTCGAGTGTATGATCAAACTAATATTTGTGCAGAGGTAATATGATTGGGATGGTGCATGAATGGCTGGTGACCTAACACCCCCCTCCACACGTCCCTGCGGCGGCTTGCAGGGTATTGTGTAGATGTACTCTAAATTATTATTACCCTCCTGAATACGGCAGCGCCTACTGTCGAAATCGTCGCTTTCGCTTCATCCACGCTTCGTTTTCCTTTCGCATCCGGCCACGAGAACACGAAGGTTGACCCATCTGCCAGTGGGCCCCTCTTCATCGTTAAATCCATTGCATTCCCGGTGCGTTTCGTGCGCTCGAGGAAGGGGGAAAAGGCTTTCCTCGAGGAAGAGTGATATCGGTCCGTGTAGTTCTGTTTGGTTATCAAAACCATTATCAGGAGGGCATTCGCCGAAGGATGAGGGAGCTGGATGCGAGGCGAAGCACGACAAACAGTCCGGACGTACTAAGGGCACGCCGCAAGATGGCGCGTACGGCATCCAGTTCCTTCCCGCACTCCGATGGGGAATAAAACAATAAGTAGCGCTTGACGAGTCCCAGTGCCGCTCACACACACACACACGGCAGGAGAAAGAATAAATACCCTCGTTCGTAGGTGCGTGCGGGATTTAATGGGCTTATTACAAGGAAACAAAATAAATCATCGATTCCCTCGCATGGAAGTATTCTCCGTGTAATTACTAATTAGGCAAGTGGTGAGCGTTCACTCGCCGCTGGAACATGTTCCATCTTACAGGGAACTTCTACGCGTACTGTCCCTTAAAGGCACAGTACGTAGGTGCAGCAACTACTATTATGCATGCGTACAATGTGCGTTATATCAATCGCGAGGAAGTTTTTGCCTTCAATTTCGCTGCAGTGAATGGGGTGCACTGGAAACTCCCCAGGTCAAAAGACAACATTTTTATAAGAGATAAGTTCAGGGTTAGTATTTCTGCCGCTAGAGTGGGAAGCGCTTTCAACGGGTAAAAACGAGTTTGAAAACCTATACGCTGCGACCAGACTCGTTGGGCATTAGGACGAGCATGCTTTGAGGTGGATTCCTAATTATGAGGTGCCCTATGAAAAGGCAGCTTGGGTTCGCACACCCTACGCAGTAGTACTGCCATCTATGTACGTACACAAAAATAAGGAATAAACAGATGATGTAAATATTTCGAAATTTTCCTCTGCAAACATTTCTGTGAAGTTGCAAAACTGCGCAACCGTTTTTTTCAACGAGCAAAAGTGTACTCTCTCGCAGAAATAACCAATGTTATTGTGACCATCATGCGTGTATATTATACCCTCCCGCCATTGCAATTCTGCTAGTTGTCTCGCTTCTAGCACTAGGAATTATGGGAGTGCGATATGGCGTAGTTAGGATACACTTCTCGCGTCCTCAATCCGGGGATAAGCATTAATACAAACATCTCGCGTGACATTCGCATTTTCCGAGAATTAAATAATACCAAAAAGTATAAAAGGCTAATGGACCTTAATTAAGAATAAAACCGCAGACAGAAGCCACAAATTCATGCCAATCCACGCATGCTACTAACAAACACATGCGCCTACGAATATAGTTTACCTCATGTCTATGCAACGTTTAATTTTGTTTTGATTACTTGTAAATTGAATGCATTTAATATCACCATGGTGATTTTGGTGGCTTACAATTATGATTCCTGATTGACCGGGGAAAGAACGAGTACTCGTACAAGACTCATTCGCCTTGACCGGGGATCGAACCCGTATCCCTCGATGTCAGGCCGAGTGCTTTAGTCAGTTAAGCTATCGAGGCGTCCTCTTACATTTAGGCTTTCAGGCCCCAAAGTGTTTTAAAGACGAAATGAAAGAGAACGCCTCGATAGCTTAACTGACTAAAGCACTCGGCCTGACATCGAGGGATACGGGTTCGAATCCCGTTCATGGCGAATGATTTTTACACTCTGAAATTGTTGCATTGTAATGCATATTAGCGGATGACTCCGTTAAAAGTTACTGTTGCGGGATCTTCCGCAGTTTCTTGGAATATCAGTATTTGTATCTATCTGTACTTGATTCTATTTCCCTTATCTTATCTTTGTGGTCTGAGCTACTCAAATAGTATGAGGCCTTAATAATAAATCCATTAGTGTCATTTGCAAAACTCGTTTCTTCTGAACCTTTCGAAAATAGTCTGTCTCGCTTGTTCTCTTCGCATCTCAAGTGGCTCGCAGCCCCTAATTCCCCTAAAAAAGTTTCTCACACTCGTTTTCTTATTTTTGTAACCCTTTTTCATGAATCTGGCGGATTTTCTCTGGACTTCATCTAATAAATTTTGCCAAATTTCCTCCCAAGAATCCCAAATACTTGCGGCACATTCCAGACGAGGTCTAACTAGAGCGAAATAACACCTCTCTTTTACCTTATCATTAAACTCCCCCCCCCACCACCCGTTCAATGAAGCCGAGTTTCCTTTCTTTCCGCCGGAGGAAGGGAGCCGAACGCTCCCGTCCTCGCGACGACTTGCAAGCCAAGGCGCGTGTGCGTGTACGTAGACGCAGAATTCCCTGGTGAAGCCCCACTGCTTGTTCATGATGGCATGACTTTCCGTCTTCTCTTGATTAATACTCGCCCAATCGATCTCTATCCATTCCACTATGTTCATCATGTCTATGCTGATTAGCATTGATTACAAGTTAATTGCCATGGTGATCGGAAATCTCTCTCTACCCGGGGATGGGTCGCGGTTTCAAGAACCACGGCGATTTCTCGTGCGAGAGTAAAGCAATCGTCAAATTGCAGGATTGCCACTCTTCCGCCGAAGACGAGACTGGAGCGGCGGCGGAATATCTGTTGGCGGCAATCACTCCACAAGAATTAGCAATTTCCTCCGCGGGCATTTCGCTACAGAAGCAAATGGCGTGCAAGCACGTCTAACGTCTCCTCGTCATCGAGTGCATCGAGTGTCCAACGTCATCGTGGCCTCACCTCAATTATTTGCAACTCCATATCTCGATCGCAAACGCATGGTAACTGCGGTGGGTTCCATTTGAGGCGAATCTTTTAGAATATATATTCAGAGAGAGCAACGTCTATTTTGCCTCTATCCCTCGTTTGAGTGCAACACTAAGGCCAAAAACGGCGGCGGTGATGTTTGAAGATTTCCTCCTGACCCTTCGACGGAACCGAAGACATGATACACATGCGATGTGACATCGCGGATATATTTTATATTATTTATTGAAAATGGTTTGTGTTTTTATTCTTATTTTCCTGAATTAATATTCGCATAAAAGTACGGGCAACCGTTATCGTGTGATTTGTAGTCGTCACCAAGGAGACGTTGACTCTTTTGAGGAGTTTTTTTACGATTGGAGTATGCTTGGAAGTCATGACTCGCGTATCTTGGTCATCGTTCTGGCATGCGCCTTTAGTTTTCCTTGTGCATTAATAACCTCCAATTCTTGTACAACATTTTGCATTGAATATTGTACATGTGTAATTTACATTTTGGCTGTTGACCTTTAAGGTAGTGGTGACCTCAACAATTAAATGCTGAATTTTTTGAATCGGTTGAATCAATTGAAGCGAATCGGCCACCATTAAAGACTTGCCAGTGAACCCGAGTGAAAACCATTCCCTTGGGTGTGCGTTAAGGAGTTCGTTCTCGGAAAATTCGGTGTTTTCCCGGCGCACCATCGCGGCGATGCGCTCCTGCGGGTTTATCACCGGGTGATTAGGCTGTTTCAGCTGCCGACGTTTCGATGGTCTGCTACGTCATCAAAACGTCGTAAAGTGAAACAGTCTGATCACCCGCCGGGAAACCCGCGAGCATTTCGCCGCAAAAAGTTTTCTTCTCCTGTCGGGGTGAGCTTTGTGATTCGCGATGTCAAGGCATGTAAGGGTAATTTTCATCCCTGATCCCAGTGAGCCGTGACCCGAGAAACACTAGTCTAACAATGGGATACTTGTAATAGGGCGTTTCTTACATTTGCATGCCTACGTGCTAGTGGGGCTTCCCCTTCTAACTTCTCAATTTTAACAGGAGTTTCAGAAATAACTTTGCAGCTTCCACATAAAATAACTTATTTATTTTCTACTAGTTTCGCTACACAGTAGCATCTTAATCTTAAGTTATTTTATGTGGAAGCTGCAAAGTTATTTCTGAAACTCCTGTTCGCAATGGATTTCCACAAAGTCTCGGCCTCAACCATCAGTTCTCAATTTTAATGTCTACGTTGTTGGATAAATATTTACCACGCACGTTGGGGTGCATGTGCATGCCAGTTGATGTCATTTGCCTGCGTGCCAGTTATAAAGGTTTTTGCAGGAATATATACGCCACTGTGGGTGTAGGTTTGCATGCATTTTTTGGTTTCGCGAGTGGTCTTATTCACTTTTACGGGTGGTGACCTAACACCCACCGCCACACACTCCCGCGGCGGCTAGCGGGTTAATATGTAGATATAAACTAGTTTTGTTTCTACTAAGCCTAAAGGCAAAGCTAAACATTAAAATAGGAGGGAAAAAATAGAGCAGGTAGAAGAGTTTACTTATCTTGAAAGTGTTTTGGACCAACACGGTCAAAGTAGTAGGGACGTCAGGAGAAGAAATGCGCTAGGCAAAATGGCTTTCACAAGGAGGAGGGAGTTAAGATGAGAGGGACGTTGAGTAAGGATGTTAAGAAAAGACTCGTAAAAACGTTGATATGGAGCGTAGCTATGTACGGCGCGGAAACGTGGTCATTGAATCAGGAGGATAGACGTAGACTGGTGGCTTTTGAAATGTGGGTGTGGAGAAGAATGGAGAAGGTGAAATGGACAGAGAAGAAAACAAATGAGGAAGTACTTGGTATGGTGGGCGAAGAGAGGGGTTTGTTGGGAGCAATCCTATGGAGGCAGGAAAAGTGGCTGAAGGGGGTATTGACCGGCAGAGGGATGTTGAAGACTGTAATAGAGGGGAGAATGTTTGGCAAACGAGGAAAGGGAAGGGACAGGATAGGGATGTTGCACGGGATAAAGGGAGGAAGGAAGTACTCAGAGATGTAGAGGGGTCTGATGTAGAGTAGGATACCGGATTTTGTATTTTGCTAGGAATCACAAAATAATTATCTAGTACCTGTGTCCATCCAAAAACCTACCTTAACCGGTAGATTACCTTATAATAATGTATGCATAAATATACATAGTGTATATATATATACACTATTTATATTATATTTTATATTATTTATATTATATTATATATTATAGTATATATATATATATATATATATATATATATATATATATATATATATATATATATATATATATATATATATATATATATATATATATAAAACCGCCCTCGTGTATATACACACGAGGGCGGTTCAATAAGTACCCGTGTTAGATGTGAAGAAACCATTTTTTCAAAAACATTTTTTTTTATATTTCAACATAATCCTCTTTTAGAAAGATACACTTCTCCCAACTTTCCGGCTATTTTTTCAACCCCTCCAAAAAATAGGATTCGTCGAACTCTGCAAAATACGCCTCTGTCGCGGCGATAACTTCCTCGTTTGACCTATAATTTTTTTCCCGCGAGCCATTTCTTCATGTTAGGGATAAAGAAAAAGTCGCAGGGAGCCAGATCGGGTGAATACGAGGGGTGCCGGCAGTAATTCATAACGTAGTTTATGCAGTTTTCGAGGTTGACAGCCGGATAAATTTAATGTCCACTGTGAGCAATCGCGGCACCCATCGGGCCGACATTTTTAAGATCGCCAACTTACCATGTGAAATATTAATCGCCGCTCCGGTCGACACACCCACGGCCTCTGCTACTTCGCGCACTTTCATTCCTCGATCAGCCAGAATCATGGCGGGGACCTTTTGAATGATTTCTTCGGGAATCACGTCTGCCGGGCGTCCTGGTCGCTCCCCATCATAAACAGATGTTCGCCCACGTTTAAATTCGCGTAACCAATATCTAGCTATGGTGATAGGTGGCGAAGTGTCCCCATAAACAGCATCCAACTCTGCTCTCGCATTTCTTTCCACCCGAATTCCAAATCTCCTCGCATTTCTTCCCATCCAACAACAAAAAGCGAATTACCGAACGATACTGATCTTTCATCTTAGCGAAAAACACGAAACACGTCTTACTCGCATGGCTGCCAAATCCAAACTAACCCTTAAGGCAGTCTGAAATTTTTCCCCGTCGTTGGATAGATAGCAGCACACGATGATAACATAAACTTCCCTCAGGAACGCCCTTTGTCGTCAAACACGGGTACTTATTGAACCGCCCTTGTATACATATACATATACATATATTTTTTTTTTTTTTTTAAGTAATCTACCGGTTAAGGTAGGTTTTTGGACGGACACAACTACCAAACAAATATTTTATTACTCCTAACAAAACACAAAATCAATCATCCTACTCTATATCAAGTCCCTCTTCATCACTGAGTACTTCCTTCCTCCCTTCATCCCGTCCAGCATCCCTATCCTGTTCCTTCCCTTTCCTCTTTTGCCCAACATTCTACCCTCTATCACAGTCTTCAACATCCCACTGCCGGTCAACACCCCCTTCATCCACTTTTCCTGCCTCCATAGGATTGCTCCCAACAAACCCCTCTCTTCGCCCACCATACCAAGTACTTCCTCATTTGTTTTCTTCTCTGTCCATTTCACCTTCTCCATTCTTCTCCACACCCACATTTCAAAAGCCTCCAACCTACGTCTATCCTCCTGCTTCAATGACCACGTTTCCGCTCCGTACATAGCTACGCTCCATATCAAAGTTTTTACGAGTCTTTTCTTAACATCCTTACTCAAAGTCCCTGTCATCAACTCCCTCCTCCTTGTGAAAGCCTCTTTGCCTAGCGCAATTCTTCTCCTTACGTCCCTACTACTTTGACCGTGTTGGTCCAAAACACTACCGAGATACGTAAACTGTTCTACCTGCTCTAGCTTTTGCCCTCCTATTTTAATGTTAAGCTTGGCCTTTTTCTTTCTAGAAAATCGCATAACCTTTGTTTTCTTAATATTGATTCTCATCCCATACCTGTCGCACTGAATTTCCAATTCACTCAGCAATGCTTGCAGCCCCTTGGCTGACTGACAAACTATAGCTTGGTCATCAGCAAACCTAACTGATTTTACGAATTCCCCGCCCACTTTCATTCCTACCTCGAGTTCTTCCCATGCCTCTTTGATCATTTCTTCTGCGTACAGGTTGAACAGCAACGGTGATAATGGGCAACCCTGCCTTACACCCCTTCCTAACACTGCCCATCCTGACTCCCCGTTTCCCACCCTCACCTGAGCAGTCTGAGACATGTACAGGTTGCGGATTAGCCTCCTTTCCCTCCAATCTATTCCTATTTTCTGCAATATACTCATTAGTTTTTCCCAATTTACTCTATCAAACGCTTTTTCGAAATCTACGAAACAGGCAAATACCTCCTGGTTGTGTTCTATATTCCTCTCGATTAATAATCTCATTACTGCAATGGCCTCACGCGTACCTCTCCCCTTCCTAAACCCAAACTGATCATCCCCTAAGTAATCATTTGCCCTACTCTCTATCCTTTATATACATATATATATATATATATATATATATATATATATATATATATATATATATATATATATCTACATATATATACACATATATATATATCTACATACATATGTGTATATATATATGTATGTGTGTGTTAATATTCCCACAACTGGCATTCATTCAGTGAAATTAACACCCAATCAACGCAAAATAATTTGATTCAGTTGGTGAATCATCAAGGCAGAACGGAAGGCAAGGCTTTAATGACAAGGAACACTTGGTAACACATCCAAACAGGTCTGCGGATAATGATACCTCAATATGTTCGAGAATCCGCTGAACCATTTGCCCTCCATAATGGTTGGGCACAGCACAAGGGTGCAGGGTAAGCCATTAGCACTGTCCCAGGGGCGGATGCCGATACGGGTCATCATTCAAAGCTAAAGTAATGCAAGGTTAGATTCAAGGACACAAAACAAGGAAAGCAGTTGAGGAAATGGAATTGAGCGGCACATCGGGGCGAGGGATGTGTGTGAGCGAGGCAGATAAGGGAGAAAGGAGAGGAGGGTTGGCGAGGGAGGGCAGGGTTCAGTCGCAGAGGGGCAGGGGTGATTCCAAACGAAACATGGAAAGCGATACGCGAACCTGTACTGAAAGTTAATGAGACGAGATGACCATAGCTCACAAACGATGTTTTTATGAAGATGCATGAGTGAAGGAAATGGAAAATTGTGCGACCGCAATGGATGTGGCAGGAGGAAGTATATGCGTACAAATAATGAAAACCGGAGGCAGGAAACAAAATGGGGCGAAAGGTGGATGACTCGTGTGTGCAAGAATATGTGGCATTAACAAATGGAGGTTGAAATTGGAGCATTAAACAGGAAGGGAAAAAACACTATGAGGAAGTGTGGAGAGAATATCTGTGCTCACCACTAGCGATACAAGAGAGACATTACATATTGAACCAAGAATATTCACGGTGGTTTATCAGATCGCGAACTACTCTTGAGAGACTTTAAGACAAAATATCGGATGGGTGCAAGGAATGGGGATTACTACTTATTAGAGGCTAATGCGCAGTTTCGAAAATTTGGAACGAAGGAAGTGGCGAACAGGACATAAATTATGAAATAGAGTGTTCAGTGCTAACTACGGCCGAACAAGTTCAATATTTCGGGGGTAGATCTAACACCAAGCCTTTCGTATCAAAACAATTTGCGGATTGGCTTTGAAGAAACTCGGCTTCATTGAACGGGTGGTTTTGAAATGTAAAGAGAAAGTTAAAGAGAGGTGTTATTTTGCTCTAGTTAGACCTCATTTGGAATGTGCCGCTAGTATTTGGGATCCTAGGGGGAAAGTATGGCAAAAGGAATTAGATAATATCAAAAGAAAATCCGCCATATTCGTGAAAAATTGTCATCATAATAAGAAGGGTGTGACAGATGTTTAAGGGAAATATGTTGGGAGCCACTTGAGATACGAAGGGAGCTTAAGACTTTTAGGGAGGTTCAGAACAGACGAGTTTAACGATGACACTAAAGGAATTATTATAGCCACACAACTATTTAGATAGATCAGACCAAAAAGATAAGATAAGGGAGATAGACTCCAGTACAGACAGATACTCGTTCTTTTCCCGGACAATAAGGAATGATAATAGTAAGAAACCAAAGGCACTTTAGAAATATTGAAGGCATTTAATTTACAAGTCAGGACAAGATTAAACTTTCCGCAGATATAAGGCAAGTGCATATGTATGTTAGTTGATAGTAATTGCATATATATGTTAGTAGACATGCGTTTAAGTTATAAAGGGTTATTCATGAATAATTACGTCTCTGTGGGAGTAGATTTACATGTATGTGTTGGTTTTACATGCATTTTTATGCGGGTGGTCACCCCCCCCCCCGCCGCACGCCCTTGCGGCGTCGTCTTGCGCGGCCCTATGCAATGTATTAAAAAATTGAGCAGATATTAAGTGAAAGCATCAGAGGTTCCACGTATATGGTAAAGATACGTTGTGAGGAAAACAACTAACGGCAAAGAAAGACACTATGAAACACATGAGGAGACCTTAGATCCAGGTATACTTGACGGCGATAAATAAGGGCCAAGGAAATTACAATTAAATACAACTTTTTCTGTAATCTAGTGAGAGATAAGACTAAGTAAAAGGAAACGTTTTTGCGATACTACGAGGTCCATCTCTTGGATTTTCATATGAGTCATTGAATGACCACTGCAGGAATGCATTAGGAAGGATGGCGACCCATTCATAGCGTGCGAATGCTTCGGAGGTGGGCGTGGCGGAAGTCGGGATGAGGAGAGCACGGATCCATTATCAGCCCTGCTTCTCAACTTACTTGAGGAGCAAATTGAAGAAATAACAAGTGTTGGCATTTTGCACCCGGAATGATGAGGGGTAGGAAGTATGCGAAACGAAGAAGGGTTTCTTTTGAAATGTCGGACGTCAGTCTTTGTTTTGTTGGTAAATTCAAAAATATTAATAGTCATACCGTCATATATTATGCGTCCATCCAAAAACCTGCTTGAAATGTAGAGTGAAATTTAAAAAAATGAAAGAAGTAACAGGGTAATTACACACGAACTTTGTTTGGAACATGACCCAGGTTTCGACGTTGGACGTCATCATCAGGTCAATGAATTACCCAATTACCACTTTCATTTTGAATGTGTCGTGTAAATGCCATAAATTTACGCCCGAGCCAATAAGTTTCATGGAGTACCAATAATTATATTATCAATTGAATCGTCATTTACAACCAAGAGATAATTCTAAAACAACAAGACACACTAAATTAACGCTAAATCTTCCTAAAAGACTAAATTTTTTCTATTAAATATCACCTGTTCTCCATTGACATTAAATCAAACATGTCACCGTGCATGTACGCCAAAATAGCAGTGAACAATTTTTCACCCAGGCATCGGAATGCACCACCATTGTGCAAAAAACTAAAATATTGCAATGGACCTCTCCCAATCCATCTGATCACATGCTTGATATTACGTACAACTTTGTTATTTTATATGTTTTATGCTCCGTGAAAGTTTCTCTGGATTTCTGAACCAATCTGTAGTCATAAGAAAGTAAACAACTATTCACAAAGAACGGTCGCTAATAATGATCGTATTTACTTGAATAAACCTTCGTTACGATCCCATTTATGATTGCATTCACAAAACTCTTTCCCGATACAATTGGTATACATTTGGCAACACCAAGTCATACTTCTTAACATCCATCCTTCTAATAATCATTAAAATAATATGTCACAATAATTTTATGCAAACATTTTATAGTTGAAAAAGTGCGAGAGGCAAGAATAATTCACGCTCATGATAACAATTCGCTTCCTGGTAAGTTGGCTCCAAAACCATATTTTTCTGAGGATAACACACATTTTCATTCGTCGTAACTTTAAAACCACGTTCTCCCTGACTAAAGACACGTCAGTACCATTAGAAATTATCGCCATGCATTTATCCTGGGGTTGCTTAACCATCCATTGATAAATAATTAGTTTCTAAGCGTTGGAAGCTGAGATTTTTCCTTAACTCAAGTTTTATGTCAACACTTCAGCAATACCAACATTATCGTAATTATGTGAGCACATGGAATTAAAGTAATTAGCTTAGATGTTTGTAACATCATTGAAAAGCTATTTCCACAAGCAGGAAAAACGTTGAATTGAACAACTAACAAAAATGCATCTGAAATATAAGAATCACCGACGTATCAAACATTACAAACTTTAAGTGTCCATTAACATTTCTCGTTCCTAATCAGGTATGTTATAATTGCGGTGAAAGCAAACGTCATTATTCCAATAATGCTGCCTTCTTACAGGAGAAATCATGACAGAAGTGCAAGAATGACTTAAGGTGTTTAGGTATAGCAGTCGGTGAATCTCTCCCGGGCGCCACGTGGAGGCAGGCTACGAAGCCTCGCCCGCCCATTTCCGAATCTCATTTCCGAATGCGCAATTCGAAATTGTCCCACAACATCAGAGGGACGTTACCTGCAAGTGTAGGGGATGTGAAATAATGACTAGCGGCCGCACCATTCGCTAATATATGAAGCTGACTGACGACTGACAATAATTAGAAATCTCTTGTCACCCGAACTGCCAATTTTACATTATCAGTTTCTTCGAACGTTTCTGGACAGTCAAGAGAATTCGCAATAGTACTGGGGGAGGTGAGTGAAAGCTGAGGTTATTTTCGCCATTAGGGATGGAAAGGAAAGGATGAAGGGTGTAGAGAAACCCGGCGTCGGCATTAGCCTACTCTATTACCGAAAGGGGTCACACACAGCTTAACGTCCCATCCGACCGACGGCGCACTCACTCAAAGTGTCCTCCACAAAGCACCTCAAGTAGGGATCGAGATACAACTGAAAAATATCAGCCATCTCCAGGATTCGAACCCGGGCACTCTCAGAGAGAATCCAGTACATTAGGACCGTCCCGATCCCAGGTAAATAAAGAGGAGGCGGTCGGAAAATGAGAAACTGATGACTGAGAAATTAATTTTTCGCTGACGATGGAAACCTTTTGAAAGCAAATCTTTTTTTTTCAAGGGTATCACAACGACGAATTCCACGCCAGTTCCCGACGGAGCGCTTCTTTGAGGTGACCATGCGGAGGAGGAGGAGGGGCAGAGCCAATTTCAAACGGAAACCTAGAATAATTGTTTTCAAATACAAATCCAGGCATATCCAATGCTTTCGTGAATTCCACGCCTCGATTACAATGAAGATCAGATCACTTCCAAGAACGACAAAACTCGCAACGGATGACAAATGCCAAACGATTGACGCTGCCCACCGCTGAATACGAACGCGGGTGAATTATCAAAGGGGGGCGGTGGCGACGCATGCTTATCTGGGGAATGGCGGCGTTTGCCCAGCGATGCATTCCTTGCGTCTGCCTAATCAGCATCCACTCCCACTCGCAACCCTCCCCTGGCGACCTCCGAGCCTCTTGCTTCGAGGAAACCGGGCGGCGAGAGGTAAGAGGGAAGGAGGGGCAGTCCAGCTGACGCGCCCGCGTGCGCAATTGCATGCGAAAAGCATGTATCAGGAATGAGAGAGAAAGGCAGGATGAAACGAAGAAAACAATGAGGGGTAGGGATAGAGAGATGAGAAGAAAAATAAAATCTAAAACAAAATCGCCAAGGAAGACGGCAACGTCCACCTAGGTCCCCATACTCGCTCGAGTGGAGATGGAAGGCAGAGATAACCTGAGCTAAGATATCCCGGCCACCGAATATGCGGACAAGCTAAAGAAAAATGAGGATTTATTAGAATAGTACTGGGAAAATGTGCTGAAAAAGTAAAAGAGAAATGTTATCTTTCGCTGATTAGGCCTCATTTAGAATATTCTGCAAGAATAACTGGGATCCTTAACGAAGTTGGATTAATTGCCGAAATGGATCGCGTGCAACGTAGAGGAGATAGATTTGTTAAACGTTGCTATGATAAAGTTAGTAGCGTATCTTAAAGATTAGAGGTACTAGACTGGAAATCATTTAATGGAGCGAAGGTTAAATTACAGATTGCATAAATTGGAAAGACGCCCCTTCACCACTGATGATATCGAAACTTTCTTATATTCGCTCCATCGCACTTACGGTAAGAGATATCATGTGAATAAACTCCGAGGGATCAAGTGGGTAAAAGGTAGATTTAAAATGTCCTTTTTCCATGAACGGTAAGGGAACAGAATAACATCTTCAGACAGCGGTAGGGGTAAAAATATACTGTTCAAAATTAGTCTGCTGTGTACACGTTCACCCTCTGCCACACACCCTAGCCGTGGCTTGCAGGGTACCACGTGCGTAAAATTTCTTAAACCTTTTATAACAAACTGAGAAGCGAATGAAAATTATTAGAGGAACTAGGTATGCACGCAAATATTGCTTAAATTGGAAGGATTTCTCTTCGGCGATGCCGTGGAAAATGTATTATTACCCCCATGGGAGAGTGAGTGGGAGACATCATGGCAATAAAAACACAGAGGTTAAGAGCACAAGAGATGGATGGAAGATGACATTTATTCCGCGAAGGATAAGGGATCAGAATAACATTGCCCGATCGCGCTAGGGGGGGGAGGGAGCATTATCGGTGAAGAGTATTCGGGTTTCAAACCACCCTTGCGCACACCCTAGGTGGAGGCCTGCAGGGCACGACTTGGTGTATGTAAGCAGAGCACAGCTTAGTATTAGACCACGAGGGTCCAAGGAACTCGGCCCTCTAGTTCCGAGGGTGTCATGGCCGGGGTTCGTCTGCATGACGAGACTCCGATTCCACGGCGAAGGGCCCGGCGGAGGAAGTTCCCACGGCTTGAACACACCTTCCAATCAGAAAAACTCAAATATTTTCCATGGTTGCGGTCGTCGGTATTAGTTTCATTTTTGCCGCGGAGCTAATGGCAGTTCATCCGCAACTACAGTCGCCAAAATAGCCGACGATGACGCCTCCCACGGAAGCATTCTGACGCATTCAAGAGACTGACTCATTTCTCGGCATGAATCATAGGGAAGGGCGGTGCGGGGCAATACAGAATGAGTGAAAATGAGCTCTATTTTTATCTTACGAGGGGAGAGGGATCCATTCCAGATGTCAAGGAGGGCAGTCACATATGTCAAACGGTGCATCACTTGACGGGGTGGCAGCGCAACGATAAGGCGCGATCATACTCGATGCATTGTCGATTTGCACAACGCCTTTGAATCTGTCAAACGGTGACCCGCTTATTTGTTCCTGAAGGAGCCGATTGGAAGGAACGAAGGGTCTCCCTCTTGAATTGGTACACCCAACGGACAGGATGTTCTTAGAAAGGCGAAGAAAGATTCTCGGTTATTTGAATTAGGAATGTATACACATGAATATATGAGTTTCGGCGGCGATAACCACCTTTCTCAAGGGAGAGAAGGAGACATGTCAGACACACACACACACACACACACAACACAAACAAGGGCAAGGCTTCCACGGTCGTCATCCCTCGAAACCCTTGCAAGAGAAAACCGGCAGCAGCAGGACAGAAGACGCAGGAGAAAAAGACCATATTAGTTGGAAAAGGAACGTGGAATGTCAGGACAATGATGAGGACAGGGAAACTGGAGAATATTAAGCGAGAGATGGAAAGGGGGAAAATAGATATTTTAGGTCTATGCGAGGTGAGATGGAAGGGTAGCGGGGATTACTGGAGTGATCAATATAGAATACCATACAGCGGCGGGGATGAGAGCAAACGAGGGGTTGCCATAGTATTAAATGAAGAGGTAGGAAAAAGCGTAGTCAACATAGAGTAGGTAACGGATAGATTGTTACTAGTAGAGATAAAAGCAGAACCGACGAACTTGGTTATTATTCAGGTATACATTCCACCGAGCAACCATAAGGAAGAAGAGGTCGATAGGATGTACGATCAGTAAGGACATAATCGCGTGTGTTCCCACAGGTGATTTGATAGTGATGGGGGATTGGAATGCGACGGTAGGCAAAGGAAGAGATTATGATGAGGTGGGGGACTACGGTTTGGGCACGAGGAATGACCGCGGGGAGAAAGCAGTTGAGTTCTGAAGGAGACAGGGGTTAGTCATCACCAACACTTGGTTTAGACACCACAAAAGACGCAGGTATACATGGAAAATGCCAGGTGACTCAGAAAGGAGTCAGCTAGATTATACTCTGGTTACACGCAGGTTTAGGAGCAGTGTAATAAATTCGCACAGCTTCCCGGGAGCGGATGCAGCCTCTGACCACAATTTAGTTGTTATGAAATGTAGCGTCCGTTTCAAAAAGATAAGGCAGGGGCGGCGGATTAGAAAATGGAATGTAGCAGCATTAAATGGTCTGAAAAGGAAGGAATACAAACAGGCGGTAGAGGAAATCATGGAGGATGGCAAAGGGCTAAGTACTATCGAAGAAAAATGGGAAAGTATCAAATAAGGGTTATCGAAAGCAGCAAAAGACAATATTGGATCCGTTAACGCTAAAATGACTAGGAATTCATGGATGACGGATGAGATGATTACAAAGATGGATGAGCGGAGAAAACGGAAGAATTTAAATACAGAGTTAGGCAAAATGAAGTGCAAAGAGTGAAACAATAAATTGAGGCGGGCAACATATAAAGCAAAAGAAGCATGGTGAAAGACGCAGTGCAAAGATATGGAAAGTCTGCAGAGGAAGGGTGAAATTGGCGCGCAGTATAGCAAAGTTAAATCTTTATCGGGAAGTAAGAAAGGGAGATCTATGTTAACAGTTAAAGACAAGGTGGGTAAGATAATATCTGACACAGGAAAGATCCAAGAGAGATGGAAGGAATATATAGAAGAACTGTATAGTAAAGAACATGAACCAATAAAGTGAGACATAGAAAAGGAACAAGACATAGAGGAAGATAGCTTAGGTCCAGGAATACTCGACGATGAGATAGAAAGGACATTAAGGGAGATGAAACTAAATAAAGCCATGGGCGTGGATAACATTCCCGCGGAACTTTTAAAATGCTTAGGAAAATGTGGGAGGAAGAGGCTATATGGGCTGATCCGTAGTATTTATGAGGAGGGAATCTGGCCGGAAGACTGTGAGTTCAGTTTTTGTTCCCATTCCGAAAAAGGTAAAGGCCACGTCATGTGAGGACTGCAGGACAATTAGTTTGATATCCACACAGCTAGAGTAAATACTAAATACAGTGTAAAAGTGCTAAAGTAAATACACAGCCAAAAAAAATGTAAATAAAATTAAAAGCCAAATTAGTGGCTCAAACGAAACAAAATGTAATCAAGGAAGTTGCAATACTTGTAGACAAACGCATAATTACTTGACACGTGCAGTATTGTTGAAGCTCTTAGCAAATGTCTCGATAGGTGTATTTCGACAAGTAGTTTGCGCCTGGCTTCTCCTGCAATACCCTGATACCTTCGCCACAAAGAACAATTCACTTATAGTTAACCTTGACATCTAACGATACAATAAAAGGGCGGAGTGTTGATATTTAAGAGCATATTTATTCGATGTTTATTTAGATATGTTAGTACCCTGCAAGTCAACGCTATGGTGTGTGGCAGGGGGTGAATACACACCAGACTCATTTTGACCCGAACATGACACTACCGCGGTTGGACAATGTTATTTTAATCCCCTATCTTTCGAGGACAAAATGACATCTTAAATCTCTCTGTTCTACACTTCATATCTCTTATTTAATTGGCATGATCTCTCCTACGATGAGACGATGGGGGTAATAATATATTTTCAACATCATCACCGCTTTAGAGACATCCTTCCAATTTACGCAATCTATATTTTAACCTTCGCTCCATCAAATGATTCCCAGCCTGGCTCCTCTAATGTTTTGGAGGCGCTACTAAGTTTATCATAACAACGTTTTACAAATCTAGCTCCTCTACGCTGCACGCGATCCAATTAATCCATCTTCGTGCGGATCCCATATATTACCGTATTCTATGAATGAGGCCTAACCAGCGAAAGATAAAATTTCTATTTAAACCTTTTCATAACATTTACCTAGTACTCTTCTAATAAATCCTGATTTTGTGTTCGCTTACCCGCATAATCCCCGTATGTGTTTCACCCAGGTGAG
Organism: Hetaerina americana; assembly: GCF_022747635.1. Taxonomy (NCBI): domain Eukaryota; kingdom Metazoa; phylum Arthropoda; class Insecta; order Odonata; family Calopterygidae; genus Hetaerina; species Hetaerina americana. Next base: position 3,019,460 of record NW_027287538.1, read on the forward strand.
GTCGTTAATGCCACTGGCAATGAAAGAAGATAATATGACGGAGGAAGGCTTAATGCTTGAAGAAGGCAAACAATTCTGACATATATTCATGGAAGCTTAAGTAAATTTTTGATTTTCGCGTTTATCACCGTATAGAACTGACGAAAGCAGCCACAATCAACGCCATTGGCTCAGAGATGACAAAGTGAACGAGACACGGCGCGCATACGCATGCAATTAACGTCGGCTCAGTTGGACACCAAACGACAACACGTCATTCCTCTAACCATTCGACCTGGATAGGCAAGTGCGAAGGAGGGCGCAGTGCGATACGCCCGATTCGGATCAAGGCCAACTCAAATGATGGACATCGCGTCGCAGCACGGCGAAATGAATCACTATTGACTCGCCCTCAAACGAACGGCCTGCCTCTGCGGAGACACCGCGAGGCAAACTCGTGAGCGGGAGATGGAGAAGATGCTATTCGACTCGAGAGAGGGAGAGGGGTTTCCCGTCGGCGAGGAGGAGACGGCCAAGGGCGCTGCTGGCTGGCTCTCACATCCAGAGAAGGACGGATGCCCTCCGGACTAGCACTGGTATAGTACTAGTCTTTGAGCGAAGACGCTCACCAAGGGCTTTTGTATCCCCAAGAGGTTTGGGGTTTGTCGTTTCGCAGATCTAATAAGCCAGTTGACGAGCCCTTGTCATTTGCTGACAGAGTGTTCTATTGGCAACCTATTGTTTCGGCTGAAAATCAATTTCTCTGCTGTCTGCCTGCTGCGGTCTGTCGCATTCTTCGTCTTTCTTTTTCGGTGGCGGAGACGATGGGATATTTCTTTAGATATTTTAGTACCCTGCAAACCGCCGCTTAGGTGTGTGGCAGGGGGTGAATACACACCAGACTAACTTTGACCCGAAAATTATCTATCTATTTAAAAATGTATCGTTGCAATAAGGCAACTGTCCCGGTGGCAACGGTCAAGTCTGGTCAACGGTCACCCTTACAATGCATATACATACATACATGCACAAGAAGAACATATATCAGACAAAATGCTCTTATATTTATAAATAAATAAATAAATAAATAAATAAAATATACAATGACACTTTAAAGATTGCCAACCGCACCTTTACCATCCATCACACAATGGGCTAGTTCACACCACACATGAGCTACAACGCCCACCCGTCCATCGCCGCAGCACTCCGCCCATAATCACGCACTCTTCAATTCCATATAACGTTCAAAATCACGCTCCATTAACACATCATTCACTTTTAAAATATAACTTCTCAAGCCGTCCACACCACCTACAGAACAATATTTATATAATTACCATAGCATAATAATCACTGATTAGTGAAGTTTATCACCCAGTGGCTGCTTATTCACGTATTCTTAAAGGTCCTTAAATTGGATGGAAAGGGCTCAAACAAACCCTCAGGTAGTTGGTCCCAAACAACTATAATTCTGTTTAAAAAAGTGTTTTTTCTTATTTTTTTGCGCTCTTGTATTCAATTAAAACTGTGTCGGTTTTCACCCTTATTGTTTGGCTTTTCATTCTCTTTCCAGAAATTTACCCACGCTTCGTCATTTTTGACAATTCTATGCATCGGGCCTAAGCTACTGCACGTTCCATTTCGGTGATCCCAATGAAGTAGGCGTTCGGCAAGGAATGGCCCTTTTTCAAAAAAATCATCACTACGCCCTTTTTTAAGTTTAATTCTAATTGCCCCAGCGTTGAATAGCATCGAGGTCATCTGTTAAAGCTGTTGTGTCCTCAGAATGACGGATATCACGGTAAACCACTGCATCGGCGGCAAATAAACGTACCTTACTGGTGACCACGAAGTCAATGTCATTAACGTAAAGTAGGAATAAAAGAGGTCCGATTACACTTCCCTGGGGAACACCTGAAGTAACTTCTCCTGCATTTTCAAGTCCATGTGATAGTAGAATTTTCCCCTTTGAATTTCAATTCTAATTTGCCCCGTTAATGGAGAGATTTTTACTACATTCGTAGGCCATTGTGCGCGTGTCTTTTAGCTGATAGTACACGCATTTACATGTGTGTAAGTTAAAAAAGGTATTCGCATGAACATATACATACGCCTCTATAGGTGTTCGCATGCATTTGTTGATTTTGCATGTGGTTTTAACCCTAACGCATCTACATAATATCTCGCCACACGCCCCCGTGGTGGCTGGCGGGGTACGATGTAGATGTCCATAAATACTTGATCATTTGTCTTCTAAAGCACGCGTGGTTTAGAATCATTCATGTCAGCTACAAACTTTTTTATGTAATGTGGACATTCTGAAAGCGAGGAAAATGCGACAAAATTACGGACATTTTGGAAGGACGGAATGATGGTAGTAGAAAGTAGTCTCGCGGATTTAAAGATGCAATTCTTTGAAGACGGGGCTCAAGAGAATTCAGAGTGTTACTAGGGTAAGGATAAAGAGGCTTAGCAATGCTCCATCCTAGGGAACGTAATTAATTTCCACACACTTCGAGGATTTTTGAAAAACTCTTTGCGTTCATAATCGAGAATGGATTCGGAAGCGGAGTAATTATTGTACATTAAGTTGTCTTTATATCCCAGCAAGCCACCGCTAGGGTGTACGGCAGGGGGTGAATATGTACGTTCCAGACTAATTTTGCCCCTCAGATGATCCTACCGCAGCCGGACAATGTCATTCTAATCCCTTATTGTAAGGAGATATCCTTCCAATTTATGCAAGAGATTAAATCTGTATAAGAACACTCCTGCTAAAAAGTACGCATCGTGTTAGGTCTGATTTATATTTTTCATTACGTTAGATTAAGACCGCGATTACACGTTCATTGGAAGTGATTTGTCGGATATTAAAAAAAAACATTACCTCATTAAACGGTGCACGGGCCCTGGCTCCGAAAGGGAATATGCACGCGCGGGTGCTAGGGTGGGTTGGGGGGAGGGGTGTGCGGAGGAGGGGGGTCGGATCCAAACGGAAGGAGATGGTTTTTTTCTTTAAACGAGCGGCACGCGTCTTTGAATTTAAGCCGGGATTGAGAGACAGCGAGATTCGTGGAAAAGATGCCTTCGACCATATTATTTTCTTCCCGCTTTGAGGATTATACTCCGGCATATTTGGGGAGTGATTGCTAACTAAGCGGAGGAGTATTTGGAAAAATGCATATCTCATGATATGCATTGACAGTGGTAAACGGACACATGTAGCGACGAAAAAGTGAATGAAACGTGCTATTTATCTTTAGCAAGGCCTCACATGGAGTATTCGGCGGGCGTTTGGGATCCTTCTCAAATAACATTGATTACAGAATTGAACAGGGTACAGAGAAAGGACGCTACGCTCGTGAAAATGATAACATATATGTGTAACTTGGTGTGTCGTCTGTGAATGAGCAGTAAAGTGCGATAGATTTGAGTTGCGTCCATTATAAAATTAAGAGTGGACGACCGAAAAGTTAATAATTTGTGTTTTCACCGCACGGGTACGAATTTCATTCACGGAGAAAATTTTTTTTAATAACTAGTGTAAGTCACCCGAGTTTACCTTGTAGATAGCGAAATTTGTCTTGCAAAGTGATTTCCGTTAAACAATTATTATTCTTGTAAAAGTTGCAAGATTGTGGCGCGAAATGGGAGCTGGTCTTCACAGCAGTCGTTGCGCACCTAGCTCCAAATTTCGCCCACCATTTACAGCAGTCCACATGCTCTTTGAGCACTTCCAATTGCATTTAAACTATTCCACTAATACGTTTTGCAGAAGGAATACTCCAGGGTCAATATCATTTTCCACCTTCATTAGCACCACTGCACCTCTTAGGCTGCGCGAAGTGTTTAAGTGTGGGCTTCTTCATGATTAGCATTAACTGTTCGAGCAAAAAATCTATAAGTACCGTCCCTGAGCGCCAACTCCCTTATCACTTCTACTGCGGACCACTGGCACCCGGTTTGAAGCATCAAAATCGTCGTAATGTCAATCGGAAGAAAAAGAAATCACAAAAATCTCCCAGACAAAAGAATTTTCACCAACGGCCTAAAGACCAGACACTTTCATTTGATACGTATATAGTTATTAATACGGACCAATACCATGATGAGAAAAACTAATTATTAACAGATGACGCGCTACAGATGAATAGATGACGCGCTACGAGTCCGCTAGTTCCTGGTCAAACACCAGGTGCCAACGCTGCCAACCACCCCCCCCCCTTAGGCCTGACGTCGCCCCGGGAGACTTTTCTTTGTTTCCTCGGATTAAGGCAGCCCCGAAAGGAAGCCGTTTTTCGTCCATAGAAGACATACAATCAGCCGTGACTATAAGATCTTAAGAGAGGTCCTCGAAGACACCTTCCAGGGCCCTTAACGGCCATGGTAGAGTCACTGGAAAAAATATCTAGAGGCCCAAGAAAAGTAATTTGAAGAATTTTAAGTTTTTGTAAAATCTGTTCAGTAAATTACTTTTGAAAAATAATTGCACAACTTCATTGCCTCCCTCACGACGTAGGGTCCAACGGGAGGGCGACCTTGTCCTCGTGATGTAAACCAGGGGACGGGGGCGTACCCCTGGTTGACGCTGACGGTGAAAGCGGCCGCACATGACGTGGCTCGCTCCAAGCTACGTATTGTAGAACATTTTGTAGGGACAAACGACGCCACGCACCGCGGAACTGAGGAAATTCTGCGTGCCTTCGAGGAACGGAATTCGGAGGCGAAGAGGGTCGGGGCGGAGTTTTAAGTGTTTAGGTTTTAGCATTTGCTCAATTGCCGCCCGCGATTTGACCGTTGGTTGCAGTCGGATACTTTGCGGACGGCTTCAATTCCCAGAGATCGCGGGTTCAATTCCCGCCCAGGCGTTTTTTCTCAATCAAGGGAATGGATGTTTGTTATACCTTTAGTTGTTATTTTCAGGTTTAAAAAATCTGATTTAAGGCCCAAAATATGAGTTTCCATATTTATGCTAAATAAAGAAAAACCACATTCAAAATACACGCAATTTTATACTCACCGCCAGCAAACATAAAAACATTCGACAGACATGATCTCATTAATTTGACGACTAATATAAAATCGGATATTGAAACGACATCTTTGAAAGTGCAAGGGCAGACAATCTGAGGAGAAAGGAATGTTGGCTACTTCAAGGTCATTATAATCATAGTTTTTAATTATTATGGCTTATCTTTCGCGGAAAAAACGACATCTTAAACTGTCGGTTCAACACTTATCCCTCTAAACATATTGTCCTTAGATTAGATATATCTAGTGTGGAAACTACAGACTTAAGAGGCCATTTTTACAACAAAATGATAACGATAAAAATAAAACGTCAACGACCACGATGGGGAAAAACAAGAGTGTGTTCCTTTTCATAATCTAAGGCACATAGAATGCATTCAATATCGTTTCACTTCAAACCGCAAAATGGCAGGGCATGCCTGCCATATATTAACATCTCGTGTGTATGCATACATATTTCCGGTGCAAGACCACCTGCCTCTGGGGAAAGCAGGAACGTAGGAGAAGGTGTCAAGAGGAGAGGACAGGAGGACGCTGGATGGAAGGGGAAGGCGGGGAAAGGTTTGGGAGGGGGAAGTTTGGTAATGTAGGATTGATATATGTATACGGCTTTGGGATCGTAGGGGGGATGAAAATATCTGGAGGGTGGGTTAATCAATGTCTGCTATTGAACCCTGGCTCGTTCCAGCAATAGAGGAGCCAGATGTATGCCTGTTCTATTGTTTTGAGTGGGGGATCCGAGAGTGGGAAGGATGGTAGAATAGAGACACTATAGCGTCCAGGAAAGGCTAAAATCAACCTACTTCCCTTCCTCCAGATACAGATATTACCAAGGCCAAACCATTGAGGCCACATCCCTCTATAGGGGTCGCGGTAGTCCATGGATGGAGCGTTGGACCACTAATAGGAGGGCCCAGGTTCAATTACCGCGCAAGCCTTGCACCTGCAGCTCCACCCAAGCAATGTGATTTTTCGGGTAGCAGATCTTCCTGAGAAACCATAACCGGCACAGGGGAAGGAACTTAACCCCTTTATCACCCTGATGTGTGCGTTTCACACGCCGTCGGGCTTAATATTGGATACACTCTACCGACACCCACCAAACCGACCTTTTGGGCTAAGTACTTTGCATAGCTAGAACGCATAAAGGAAAACACGGGGTTGGGGGGAAGGCGAGAGGGTGCGGATGGCAAGTAGCATTAAGATTCCTTGACCGGAACCTGAGTCGCGGACCTTCGGATAGCGATACTCCACCAATTAAGGCAAGCGGAATCAGCACCGAAGCTCTCTCGGAATTATGCAACCGACTTATATACTACATGTAGCACCTAAAACTTAGTTCTTGATGTTGCATGCTTCGTATTGTCTCACCCCGTCACACAACCTATTGGTGGCTGGTAGTGTACCACGAAGATAGTAGCAGCAATTTTTATGAAGCTTAGCGGATTTCCTCTGAACCCTAATCTAATTGCCTAACGACCGTTTTCTGCCAGATACTTGTCGTGCAGTGCAAATGTTTCCCATCTAAAGCAGAATAACTCTTTCTCTTAATCATTCATTACATGATCCTGCAAGTTAAGACCGATTCTCATTTTCCTTTGAAAGTGGGCTTCCCATTAAAAGTTTTGATATCCGTGTGACAGCCGGGTATTTGACGCGTTGAGGAATTCTTAACTCGCTCTCATATATCATGCCCATCTATCTCACTTCTTGTTTACCTTTGCTTATATTTCAAAACTTCAGTGTTTCACATTTTCTTACGTTTAATATATCTTTCAGTTAGAAGAAGCATCAGGGTCACTGGCGCGGCGGAGGAATTAAATTGGGAACCCCTTCAATAATCGAAGAGAACAAGCGAGACTTGAAAGACTTTCAGAAAAAATACCAGGCACCCGAGTTTCCTTGGCCCACCGTGAGAACCACTACATGACACCATTTTAAGTAAACTTCAACACAAAAATTTGATGAATTAGGAAAACAAAAATGATTTCCCTGATGTTGAACAATTATAAACAATCACGAACAATTGTCAACATTTGATTCGTTGTTGTGCAAAGGCATGTGAATGAGCACGGATGCTATTGTAAATGAGTCTACATATATTCCAATGAAAGACATGCAATGTTTGGGGCGCTTCCTCTGCCTGCCGGCTGCCCCTGTGTCTCGGGGGCGGAGACCATTGCAGGCTGCATGTCCATGGGATAGCAGAATTTCCCCCCCCTTACTCTTTCAATGCTGCACTAACTGTCTTGTTAGATTATGGTTCATTATTATTCCCTTTTTTCGCACAAGAAATCACTTATTCATCATGTGAATTAACCCTTGCTTTGAATTAAATCTTCCTCCAGCATGTTTTGAAATTTGAGCGCTATTTGATGGATTTCCACTAAATTGTTGTTCCTTTTCCTTACCTATCCCATACCCACCCACACTTATCACTCACCCATCCCACCGGGTGCTGGCACCCCCTGCCACACCCTTGGGCGGCCTGTTGATGATTGTGTAGATGTAGATGTCGGTTCGTTCGTCAGGGGGACCGGGATCGCGCGGTGGGTGGCTCACGCACTGGCCCTCCATCCCAGAGGGCTCAGGTTCGAATCCTGGAGGCGACAGATATTTTCCAGTTGAATTCCGACCACTCTATACACGAGATGCTTCGAGGGGAGCGCTTCGAGGGAGTACGCCGATCGTCGGACGGGACGCTGAACGGTGTGTGACCCCATTGGCGCCTTTCGTCATTAAGAGAAGGCCGCTGCCGACGCCGGGTTTCCTCTACCACGCATTCATCCCCAATGGCGCAAATGACCTCGGCCGTCGGTTCACCACAGCTTCTTCGTCCGCGACAGGGCCTCCTGTTCCCTGAGCCACCGATTCCCGCGCAAGCGAACATTCCGGAATATTACGCAACTCGGCCGGTTTAAAAGGGGGCGGGGGGGGGGGGGGGCGACGACTTGGACGCGCGTGCATCATCGTCGTCATCTCGTGCTCCCACCGTGACAGGACCACGGCCCTCTGAGTCAATTCCTCGTCGATACCAGGGAGGATATTATGAATTTGGCACGGCCGCGCACCAAAGTCGAACGCGATGCCATGAACTCCCTCCCTCTTCATGGGTTGTGCGCACGTGAATCGCGAAATGAAATGATGTGTGGACCCTCGACCCCTAACGCAACCAACCCCTTCGCGTTCATTAGAATCAACCCCCCACCCAATGGCGACACACCACACCCGCGAATAGAAAAAAAGAATGGAAAAAACGACACGGCATGAAAAAAAATGTCAAGAGACTCGAGGAAAAGTAGAAATGATCGCAATTCATTTTTATTCTTCTTTTTTTTCTGCGTTCTCCCGTCGTTCCCCCACTCCCCCATCTCAGATCCGGTCGCCCGAGATAGTACCACGCGTGCCTGAAAGGGAGCAGCACCGTACGCTCACGGATTTCAATACCTTTTTCGAACCATCGCTCACTCCGCAGCGGGTTCGGTGACCGGCCGCGTGGCGGCGGGAAGCGCAACGGGATCTGCGATACGCAGAAGTAGGGTGTGGGGAGGAGGGGGGGAGAGGAGGGGGGGAGAGGGAGGGGGGTCGTGAGGGGGGTCCAGAGGGGCGAAGAGGGGTCCACGACCGACCCCGCGTGGCGAGCGTCTTCCTCAGCGGACTCGCATTTCGAAAATAATCCATCCCCCCTCACATCCCTTACCCGTGCGCAGAGTGAGGGGGGGAGTGGAGGCAGGGTTCGTAGGGGGGGGGGAGAAGGCTTCTTCTTCTTCATCTGTCCGTTGCATCCCTTTCGAGAAAGTTCTGGAAAAATACGCGGCGCACATGTGGATGGAAAATACACGGAAAGATACTGTCCACGTGCGACGTCACGGAGACGCGGCACTCGGCGCATACCTTTACGCACACACAGCTATATCTTAGCCCGCAAGGGCGTGTGGCGGGGGGTGTTAGGTCACCATCCGTCATTGAAAAATATAACCACATGCAAAACCTACCAACTATCATACACACTTACACCTTGTGTCTACGCAACGTTTGATCTAGTCCCGACTTGCTAATTAAATGTTTTGAATATATCTAGTGTGACTTTGGTTTCTTACTATTTTGATTCCTGTTTGTCCGGGGATATAACGAGAATTTCTATCTATCTGTACTGGAATCTATCTCCCTTATCTTATCTTTGGTTTGATCTCCCATAATAGTATGGAGAAATAATTGGAATTCCTTAAGTGTCATTGCTAAACTCGATTGTTCTGAACCTTTCTAAAAGTCTGAGTTTCACTTGTTCTCTTCACATCTCAAGTGACTCTCGGCCTAATTACCCCAAGAGACCAGTCACAGTCGTAAATACCTTAGCAACACCACACAACACAAAACAATCACAGGAAAATAGGACTATGAGAACCAATCGGCATTCGCTGTAAAAAGCTTGTGACCGCATAATCATTTCCAAATGCCGTCATTGCGGCCGATAGTGTAAAATGTACATTTAATCATGGCGGGAGAAATGGGAGAGGAGATTAGTATTTCGTATTTTTAAGTACCCCCTACCGACAGGGTGTGTGGATGGGGGTGAATATGTATACACCAAACTGATTTCGACCCGAGTATTTTTAACCTCACTGCGGAATGACATCTTAAATCTATCCTTTCTACACAATCTCTCTAATTTTATTGACTTGACCTAGTGATCTCTTCTACCGTAGTACGACGGGGTAATGATACATTTTCTTCATCATTCCTAAAGAGAAATCCTTTAAATTTATGCACGAGATTTAATCTTTATTAGAACATTTCTGCTGACAAGCACGCATCGTATTAGGTATGACTAATATTTTAAATTATCACCAAGATTACAGGTTCGTTGAAAATAATTAGTGAAATATTTAAAAAAATAAGGTTTCCTCATTGATCGGTGCACGGCCCTCGTTCCGAACGGGAAAATGCACGCTCTGGTGCTATGTGGTGCGGGGGCGGAGGGCAAGAAGTGGAAGAGATGGGAGATTCATGGGAGCCGGGAGGTCTTTGGCACAATTAGTTTCTTCTCATCTTCAGATGGCGCCAAAACAGTTGAAATGCATTACTTTTTCAGTTACCCAATTGAAGATATATTCTATAGACACACATTATTCGATCACCACGAAAACGCGAATTCTACTAAAAAAAGCAATTTCTTCCACTTTCCGAGAATAATTTTCCCATTAACAAAAAAATGTTTTTCTGTGAATGCCTTAACAACACATAATTTCAATGAAATATCCTGAAATGCTGAGTATTTACCGTGAATATAAGACACACCAGGTTGAAAATAATTTCCTCGACACATAATTATATGAAGCCTGAGGCCCTCGTCTTGATTGGACCGTCCATTTGAGCAAACCTTGCGAAAGAGGGTTGACGAGGGCATGGAATAACAGACAAATTGCGAGGGGAAGGAGGAGAGGGGGGGTGTTATTTCACGCGCCGCCCGAATCCATGGAGGCGAAACGGAAGGTAACAACGGAATAAGTTATTCTGTTTTTCAGCAGGCGACAAGAGCGATAACATTTCCCATCAAATCCGACGAAATATATTCCACAATAATTCCATAGGTGTCCACGTCAAAGTTCCATTTTATCATTCGTAACCATTTTAAATTGGGTGCTCAAAATGTTGGGCAGGTGCACGTGGCGCCGGAAACAAATGAAGAACACAGAAATATGGACGTTTTAATTTTGACGAAAAGAATAGCACATTAGAAAAAGGTGATCTCGGATCTGGGCGTGGCCTAATGCGCAATGTATGGCGGATGTGCTTTCTACATTCAATCTGCCGCCAGAGCGGAAGATATGTCTTGAATATTCGACATTTTGACGCTGAATTTCGCTGAATGTTCGCTGTATGTTTTGCGTATTTAATGAAACTTTACATCCTTCGAAATTCCCAGAATATTCCTTACAATAACGTTTACAGCATCTGCCTTTGCTATGTTCTCAATTTACAAAAAAAGCAAAATATTTTCAATATTTTAATTTCCTAACACCACATGTTTTATCGGGTTCAAACTCATTGTTTGCTAATTATTCCATTTTCTGACAGTTAATATGATTTCAGCTTAAAATCTCAACATAATTTAAATCATCAAGATCTTTCGCTTAAAATATTTTTGGCGATTTTTAGGTTTTACTGGTAACAGGGAGGAAGTTGAAAATAAAATATAAAATTTGATAGTTTTAACTGACTCTTAACGGATGTGCGTGGACCAATGCCATCGGAGGAGACAAATGGAAAATGTACGGTCAAGAGTGACACAGGGTGAGTGGGCAGAAACGACCCTAAAAAGTGCGTGCGTACATGTGCAGCTATGACGTCGCGTCTTCGATACAAATACAGGGTGAAGCAGGATGGACTTCCTAATTTCAAAAAATCACTGAAGAACGCGCAGGTAAATTAGCGCAGTGGGAATTAGTGGCCTTGGGCGGAGGAAAACGACGCCATTTCCAGTAGTTACCATGCAGTGGTCTGGTGAGCATTGAGGCTTTGCCGTAGAAACGTCCATCAAGAACAATAAAAATAGTACGGTGGCGCTGTGGGCTAGCAATGAAGAGTATGTTCACCTCTCCGGCTCAGTTACTAAGAAACATTTTCGTTGCTAGGCGACTGGCAACGCTCGCCAACTTCACCCAAGACCGCTTCATAGTCCCAAAGAGACAGTTTGGTGCGCTGTGTCCTCCATAGGTATTGAAATGTAATGAAATATTATTAGTGAGCCTTACTTTTTTGAATCTCGAGGTTCGACTGATACTGTGAACTCTGTGCGCTCTTTTGAGATGCTGGAGAACTTTCGCTCCCTATTAGGTAAGAGTATCTTGAGGAATATGACACTGAAGTCTTTTGGTTTCAAAAGGATAGTGGATACACGGCTCATACCGCCCGTCGTTCACGCCAAATCCTGCAAGAACAATTTCCGGCCGCCTGGTCTCCTGACGAGGGGATGTCCCACGGCCCCCTTCGCTCCCCGAATTTGAGCCCGGAGGACCTTGGAAGCTCGAAAGGGGGCATTGCAGATGTCATCGCTGGAATAACGCGGTAAAGGTATGCTGAGAAGAGTTTTCGAAAACTCTTTTGAACGACTCAACATGTGAATCGCTCCCCGTCATCTGAATGAAATAATTTTCAAAACCTAATGAAAATAAAATGGTATTGGATGCGGTTTTCAGAAATAAAAACGTTATTTAATTATCTGGCTCGATTTTTTAAGAATTCAACCGTCGAATCAGGAAGTCCATTGTGCCCCACCGTGTATTACGACTATCTATCGACTGGGACGAACGAATTAAGAGGAAGGATTACTCAAAAAGAATTGACATGGCTCATGCGAGAAGGGAGTATAATCTGAAACCGCATGCATCGAGAAAACACGTATCTATTCCAGGAATAATACTTCTGACATCACGGAGAGTCGTAGGGGACGATAACATAGATTGGCATTAACGACAGTCGACGCAATAACGCGAAAGATATTTCCGAATGTCCTCACCGCCGCGCGATATCCTCCGTTCCCATCGCTCGTGTGCGCATCAGCCTCACATCCTCAACTCGGAAGGTGGCCTTCGAGGGAGCTCGGGAAGAGACAGGAACGGGCACACATGCCCCCGGTGGCAGAGGGGAAAGGGTTGAGCAAGTAGTTCCCGGATGTGCCGCGAGACGTCATCCCGGGCAGGACTGCACCTTCCCCGCCCGTCCTCACGTGGTGGCGACTCGTCGTCGTGGTTCGATATTCCGAGGAAGGGGGGGTGGGAGCAGGGGTGGCCCACGGGTCTGCGGTGCGTGTGTGCCCCCCCTGGGCCCTGAACATGAATGGCGGGGCATGAAACGACTCGTCAGAGTGCGATGGGCGCTGGTGTGGCGGCGGATATTAGTATCACTACGGTGAGTTCAGCTGTATCTCGACCGGCGATGGTAATCGTGATCGCGCAGATATGTCGCGATATTTACGTGTACCACTTCCGATGGCCAATATCGGCACGTGAATATCGCCAGGGCTTTTCATTTCCCTGGTCGTCGTCAAGATTGACATCCGAGCGAGACGTAAATTGGAAGGGGATCTGACATTTCATTCAGAACCGCTTTCCCTCCTCATTCCCTCCAAATATTTCCCTTGATGCCCTCTGAACATATTATCAGTTGGTTTGATCGTCTGAGGGAACAGCGTCAATGATACATCTGAAAACAGTCTCCATCTCTGTTGAAGGGTGGGAGCGCCCTCTTCCCCCGGTGTTGGCGACCATAATACCCCGCCACACGCCCTTGCGACGGCTTGCGGGGTATTGTGTAGATGTAGAATACCTTCGTCTCTCTTTTTTCATTCCTGTTTCCCTTTTCCGCCACGAGGAGTCCCGAGAAGTTGTCATTCATATGAGCACTAATTACAACCGGTTGAAATCACGACTCGATTGCGAGGGTAATGAAACGATGTGGCAGAGCCATTGGCAGGTGATTGACATGGAATACATCTGCATACGCACCACCCCACGAGGCGTCGCGATGGTGTGTGGCGGGGGGTGTTAGGTCACCGGCCAAGGGACATCTCATCCACTACTTTCACAAGCACATGGGCCCCGTGATCCACTCACAGGGCACGTGACACCCTTGGGCGATACCATTCAGCAAAATCCGTTACACATATGACAAGTGATTCACACTCTCAGTAGCAACAGAGAGAAGACAAATAAGGAAACCCATTTTAAAAACAAGGGCGGGCTCACATGACGTGCCGTCTTACAATTTATTAATTTAAAATTAAAAACGTGCGTAGTCGTAAATTTTCAAACTTTTGGAAAAAAGAGCAATTATTAGCCGAACGCCTACTGCATTAGGAACACTGAAATGGAATGTGTAGACACTTAAATATTCGTACCTAGGCGCTACCCTCACTCACGATATCTCCTGGGTATTAAGATCAAAGAGAAATGATATCTTCCGCTGGTTTTGCCTCATTTAGAATATACTACTAGTATATTATGGGATCCTGACGAAGTTGGATTGATTGCCGAATTGGATCGCGTGCAGCTTAGAGGAGCTAGATTTGTAAAACGTTGTTATGATAAACTTAGTTGCGTATCCAAAATATCAGAGCAGCTAGGCTGGGAATCATTAAATGGACAGAAGGTTACATTACAGATTAAATCTCTTGCATAATTTGGAAGAAGGTCTCTTTAGCAGTGATGTTGAAAATGTATTATTACCCCCACCGTACTATGGTAGGAGGCATCATGCCAATAAAATTAAATGTAATGTAATGTAATGCATAAATGTACATTTTTTTAGCATTTAATTCCGGACCCTGTTCTGTACACCATTATTGAATATTTGCTTAAGTTATTTAACAGTATTTGGTGGTCATATTCGTTCGCCATTTCATTGAAGATTACCAATGTCTTCATGTAGCCTTTTTTTTATTTTTGAGGTGATATCATCAATGCGGATACGAAGGAGTGAAGGGCGTGTCATGACTCAATTGAGGGCCGGACGTCAATTTGGCATACTTGCGGCATGGGCCATCTATCATCGCCTTTGTTTGCCCTCGCTAAGGAAGTCCTGAATTTGGTCAATGATAACATCGTTCATTCCCTTGCACTGGCTACGTGTACATGCATCGATTTTCCGGGTGGGAATTCATCGAAGGTGTTTTTGAAATCCCAGAAAATCACATCAACTCGCACGTTCCTTTACCCTGATTGCAGAGGAGACGGCAGAAGGAACCTCAAAGCCTACAGACATGTTTACGAAAAACTCAAATTAGCGTTGTATTTTGGTGAGGTGGATATCAGTGGTAATTGCAGGAAAAGAGAGGAAATTGCAGATTGTGAATCAAAAGAACGGCCACTACTCGATGAGAGAACCATATCTAAGGCAGACTCATACGTTTACTAACCTCCGACCGTCAATTCTAAAAAATAACGATTTTTGTTTATGAACGTTAAGAACCAAACTTGTTCAGTTCCTTTGGTTTAAAATAATTCGCTTACATTTTTCATTAGGTAGCTCCCGACTTCGAAAAGGATGGAATAATTTCATTGTAGCATTTCGCATATTACATGGAGTGGTAATATAAATCAATTTATAAAAATATTGCGCAGGTGAATTATGTTCATCCGTGGACCAAATATTACAGCACGGGAATATTCGATGGTAAAACGCATTAAAATAATTTGTCAGTCCATGAAACGAATCATTTACAGCTTTCATGACGTCAAATCAAAAACAAATCATTCGGTCGACTCAAGAGAGGAGGCAAGAGAGGAAGGGGTGGTTGCTGTTTTGCGCAACAGCGCCACTCTGACGAGGAGGTGCACGCGATGATGATGCGTGCCTTCTCCCCGTCCCATTTTCACCCGAAAGGTCCCTCGGATATTTTCAACCGCCTCATCTTTAGGTCACTTGAATAAACTGAAAACCGTGAGACGACGAAGCAAAACTTAGTGAGAACTCCTAAAAACTTAGATATGGAGCGTGGCTATGTACGGCGCGGAAACGTGGTCATTGAAGCAGGAGGTTAGACGTAGACTGGAGGCTTTTGATATAAGGTGGGTGTGGAGAAGAATGGAGAAGGTGAAATGGACAGAGAAGAAAACAAGTGAGGAAGTACTTGGTGTGGTGGGCGAAGAGAGGGGTTTGTTGGGAGCAATCCTATGGAGGCAGGAAAGGTGGATGAAGGGGGTATTGACCGGCAGTGGGATGTTGAAGACTGTAAGAGGTGAGAATGTTAGGCAAACGAGGAAAGGGAAGGAACAGGATAGGGATGTTGGATGGGATGAAGGGAGAGGAAGGAAGTACTCAGAGATGAAGAGGGACCTGATGTAGACTAGGTTGCAGGGTTGCGTTTTGTTAGGAGTAAGAAAATATTTATTTGGTGGTTGCGTCCATTCAAAACCTACCTTAACCGGTAAATTACTAAAAAATAAATACGCCACCATGGGTGTAGGTTTGAATAAATATGTTGATCTTGCAAATTTCGAGGAACTGCGGGATATTTCGCAACAAATTGTTGCATGTTGATTTAGCATGTGGTTATATTTTTCCTTTACGGGTGGTGACCTAAAACCCTCCGCCACACGCTCCTGCGGCGGCTTGCGGGCATTATGTAGATGGGCTACGAAGCATTTAGATGATGAATAGGTTGAAATAAAAATTTTAAGATTGATATTACGATTCAAATGTTATTACTCCACTTCAAAAATACACGTATCATCAGCCTTTGGTTATTAATTTATAACTGATTTGTCTGGCATTATTAATCAGATGATTTTTACATACTTTACATTCTTTAGATCCACGAGTAACTTGGCAAAATATCTAATTCGTAAGAGTAATAAATCGAACACTCACTACCGAAAGCCGAGGAATGATTCGCCTTCCCCGAACTGCAACATTTACACCAACAATATGTAAGTGCTACAAAATAATCAATATCTCAAACTGGTCTTATTCCCCGATGCATTTCCGCTGGCACTAAGATTTTGGGGGCTGTGTTTGAAGGATCAATCAACCAACAACGGCTAACAGGCTCCTACGTGCAGGACGTACCATTTCCGAACCACTGGATCTACGGTAGTAGTAGAATTGGAAAAAACCTGATCCCGTGGTTTCCTGTACAGTCAAATGACGAGGTCTGAGGTCTTCGATGGGATTTCGCGCGCGTAGAAGTCATCGGAAATCAAGACCTTTGTCTCGATCGATAACTTACGATTCTCTGGAATCGATGGGGAGAAGGGAAAATGGAGCGAGGTTTACGTCGGGAAGGTGGGCATGAAGACATTAATTCCTTTTTTGGGTTGAGAGGAAAAAAATAACCACGGGAGGAAGCTCTCCCCTGAGTCACCTGAGGCGAATTTGAGGCTTTCTCCCTCGTCAGACCGAGTTGAGGAAAAACTGGCGTCATACGCGTCCCGAATACGAAAACGCCCGCGGAAATATGTATTTAAACCGATATACACACGCCTAAGCATTTGGACGACAATTACACCAAAAGCAGCCTTAGTATTGGATGGATCATCAATGAGAACGACGCATGAGAAATGAAGAGAAAAGCATCAGGAAGCAAGGGAGGAGGTAATCACTGAAATGTTGAACAAAGGCGGTCGATTATGAACGACAATGAAAGCAATGAGGTCCGGAATCACCCCGAAAGTTGTGTTGGCAGGGGGTGCAAGCACCGACAGGCGGGAAGGGTGAGTGATAAGGGAAGATATGGGAGAGAAAGGGAAAAGGAATAAAACATTCCGTAAAAACTATCGAATAACGTAAAAATTTGTACACGTGCCGGCCCAATTCAAAACAAGGCTCAATTATCTTAATAAATTAGTTATTTGTTATACGAAGAAAGGGAATAAAAATGAACCACCAAGGAGTAGAACTAATCATTGCCTAGACGCTGTGGATGGCTAGCGGGATTTTTGCTATTCATATCCCTATAATTGCTACCCCGTATTGCCCGTGGAAAGAAGGAGTCCTTGAGTCTACTAGTTCTTGGCGTCTATTTCCCGAATCCTATACGCATGCTCCAAGGGTCCAATGTATGTTGGAGTGCGAATAATTTGCGAGACCTCGGTGCTGAAACATGCGGATCTGAATTTATTTAGTAATTTCAATCTTGAATTGAATCGTCTTTCTTCCAATGATTCCCACCCCGACTCCATAAGCATTTCGGTGACGCTTTTCGTTTTATCGCAAGAGTTTTTATCGAAACGGGCTGCACGGAGTTGAACAATCTCAATTTCCCGAATGAGGCCTTTTCACTCGAATCCCAATCACTACATAAATATGTAGAACGGTTGGTGACCTACCACCCCCTGCCACACGTCCTTTCGACGGCTCGAGGGGCATTATGTAGATGTATGTAGCTGTAAATGCATATTCTAAATGAGGTTTTACAAGAGCGTGGTAACAACGCTCCTTGACCTTGTAGACGAATATCTATCAAAGAAGAATATCAGAGAAGATACGAAGATTTTCAGCAATGGACCTCACGTGGTACGTATACACGTGGTCAGCATCGTCACTTCATCGAAGAATGGGCACTTAGATCACGTAATGAGGGCGTAACTAGTGCTGGGGGAATATATGGAGTCGACCGCAATTACTTGAATGTCTGGCACGGTGTAAAGCGAATGGGTTGGAGTGCGAGGAAGTGGGGAGTAATTCGCCAGACGAGCACGAATCAGATCTCGAAGAGATGAAGAGGGGAGATAGTTCATCGCCAGTACCTCTCTCGTGCAATCAGTGACCGCGAGACGGAACGAGAAACTGCCCCGTTGAGGACGGACTGAAAAGGAGAAACAGCTAGGCCACGTGAGGTTAGCACGGGCCACGGATAAGGGCCAAGCAATCCTCGCGATCCTCCCCAAACGTCCCTCTCCCGCGGATTACGCCGACTGCGCGCCACGGATGGACGGGAAAATCAACCCAACTTCTACTTACGCCTCTTCTATAGACCTCTAGGATCAAGTCGTTCAAACACTTCATGCACTCGATGAACAAATATACCAAAGCACACGTAAAAATAATAACAGCATCACCACAATTGGTGGTGACTTTAACCTCCCCGGTATAGTTTGGGACAGCAATAGCATTAAAACTCGGACCCGCGACTGCAATTCTTGTAATACCTTATTAAAACTGGTGCAAATAAACTCCCTCCATCAAGCAATACGCATGCCCACCCGTGGAAAGAACATATTGGATCTATCTCTTACGATTACACCGGAACGTATAATGAGTGTAGCAGATGACGAGGGCTTGAGCGACCATGAATCCGTTAATGTCAACTTCGGCATAGAAATTTAAAAAAAGATTGTCAAACGAAAAAGAAAAAATATAATTACCACAAAGCAGAATTAAAATTTTGCCAATTAATTAAGTTATTCACTACACTCCCGAGTTCAAAACGCGCTCGTTAGTCATGTCAACGTGGAAGAGACTTGGACACAATTTGCGTCATTGCAATGTCCGCTCGCAATGACCTCTCCCCGACCCACCCACTTCACCCCTCCCGCTCCACATTCCAAATAGACCCACCCCCTTCACTCTCGCATGCACCCCTTTCCCGATGAATTCGCCCAGAATTGGACACGCGAGGCGTCGGACAAAGGACGAATCAACACGGGGAAGCCGACGCACATTTTTAATGAACTATAAATCTCGCGCAAATCTCAGAAAGGACGGCGTATTTGAGCAGCATCCTTAATTACATAACAACTGAGTGCAACTGATGTTGGAATGCCCAATAGGGATTTCAGGTTGAAGTTACTTTGGCTCTAAGAGCACCGTCGTTGGAACACCTCACCCATTTCATGTTCTCATGTCCACGAACGCCTTTCTGGATACGAAGTGTGTCCTCTCAATTGGTCAGGGTCGCCGCCGTGTATTCCCTTCATTTCATCCAGAGCGTCCGTTATCCCGGTGTGAGCCACAGCTCTTAAAGATGCCCCGAAATCAAAAGTCAACCCAATATTGTACCCTTCTCCAAGTCGAGGAGAAGACTTATCTCCCGCCCTTGAGGGCATTCCCTCCTTAGGGCCTCACACAGTCATCACCGCACTCTCCCCGATTCACACACTTCACGTCATCCGCGACTCTTTCAGGCTCTACTTGAGGTAATTCCCCATCACAGAATAAATAACCTTTGTTTTTTTCACACAATAAACATTATTATAATACTACCGGTTCCGACGCATAGGCGTTACTATCAGGTATGTCAGGTAACTGAAGATGTCGCCTGTGAGTCGACACCGGTGAAAGTGAAATCAATTTTAGGGTGAAAAATACAAATCTTACTTATTCGGTTAATCACCATGGCACAAAACATATCACTTCGTTGCCCAGTTGCCGCAGCCATATCCTCCAATCAGAGCCTTTTCTTTCCATTCTCTCATAGGAGTGTGAAACCATTCTTTCCATAACCTCTCTCCAAAGTGAATCTATTCTCGGCCGTCCTCTTGGGGTCTTCGACCACATTGCCCTCGGAAATGTTTCTCGTTAAATCATTTCGCCTCATCACGTGCCCTACGCATCCGATGTTTCCTTTCTCTATTGCTTTTGAATTAGAATGTATTAATGCGTGAATGACAACTCAAGACATTAATTGGCTTCGGGCCGAGCAAGGTATTACCATTCCAATTATATTACTCGATTTTCACTGAAGTAAAAAAACGCCATGAAAACTGAAGCAGAAAACTCATTATTTTTACAAAAAGAAAAAACACGAGAAAGAGAAAGCTGACGAGAAATACGCATCAATATCTAGCGAAACTTACCATTCGTCCAATGGATGTTAAGGGAATACTATGCATGAAACCTATTTCAAGCCAAAATAAAAATGAGAAGCATAAGTGGGCATTCGAAGGATAAATTATGAACCTTGTCGTAAGCCCCAGCGTAAGAGTCACTAGGGCGCTTTTAAGGTCGACTATCGAGTTATAGTGAGAGCGAAGGGATTAAAAACTGATGGTCGAATCGGCGAACGAATAAACAAACATTTCCCTTAAATTTCGGGGAATGCAAACTATGGATTTACTATTTTTTAGCGAAGCGAGAAAGTGAAGGACGCGACGAGAGTGGGCGATGGTACAGGGGATCTCAGCAGTTCGAGCGCTGAATACAACCGATTAACGGTGATGTCACGTGCCATGCCATCGTCTGGCACCAGTGCAGGGACATACGCGTAGGTGAAGAAATATTTACAAGTGTTCTCTGCATCGGCTGTTAGGCTTTTTGTCTCGAGTTTTGGTATTTCGTTATCACAAATATTTTCCAAGTCCGTTAAAATTTGTATTTAAATAAGTACATTTTTCGCTTTTCTTTGTTTATTTTCACGAACTTAGTTTTCAATTCTACAAGGATAGCTTTATGGTCACTGATACCACAAATTATTTCATTGTTTGTAATAATTTCGGGCGTAGAAGCCGCGAAAATATCAAGTATGATGTGGTCTCGTGTGAGCGATTTAACAAATTTTCTAAAGAGTGTTTTGCGAAAATATGGAGGAGTTCTTGGCATGAACATGCCGAGGCTTGGCTTGGCATTTCCTCGCAGATTTTCCTATGCAGTACGTGTCCCAAACATTTGATGGTAGACTGGCTTCACCGACGATTATACTAATTGTAGTATTATAGTAATTGTAGTAATTTATAGTAATTGCTCTGTCGCTATTTTCGTTGCTGAGAGTGGATATTTGGTCGTCGATATTCAGTAGAATAGTATATATATTGCAGGAAAGTCTCACGGGTGTACCATAAAATAATATTTTAAAAGGAGAAGCGAAATAGCGCTAGCGAACAAAAACACAGAGAAATACACAAAAATGAAAATCACACGTGATCCGAATATTCGGTGGCCAAACCACCTTCCTCAAGAGAGAGAAGGAACTGAGAAGCTATTTATCCTCCTAAGGATATTCTTGGAATTACAAGTATATTTATATTTCCTGTCAACAGTAATATGATTGTCAGTAAACATTGTGGCTCTCGTGGACGAGTAGCACAAAACGCGCGAATATAACATGTTATTACTCCACAAGGGCGCACCCAGGGAGCGCAAGGCTTCACTTTCTCCGACCACACCTCTCGAAGCAAATTCCTCCCCTCGACTACCATTGCAGTCGGGAATACTAGTGCATTGCCCGGCCCTGGGGCAACCGCGGATCTGCGATCTCGGTCGAATCATCGAATGGTAAGGGCTGAAGGGTGACATCAACGTAGGTCAGCCAAGACAATGACCGACAGCTACGACGGACATCTTTTTAAGGGTCTCCTCTGATTGAATTTTTCACGCTCAAGTATGTTTTTATCATTTTAATGGAAAACGCGAGAGAAAGTAGTCGGGGATACGCTTCGGACCATAAATCCCTTTGATCCCCATGTCACCTAAGCTCAAAGAAGAAGAGGATCGGGATGGTGCGGTGGCTAAAATACTGGCTTCCCACCGAGAGGGCCCGGCTTCGAATCCTAGAAACGGCAGATCTCTTTCAGTTGTATCCCCGATCCCTACTTGAGGCGCTCCGTGGAGAGCACTTTGAGAGAGTACGCCGCCCGTCGGATGGGACGTTAAACTGTTTGACCCCTTGGGGCCTTTCGTTATTAGAATAGGCTGATGCCGACGCCGGGTTTCTCTCTCCACCCTCCCTCCTTAGTTTGCCATCCATTCCCAATGGCGCAAATGACCTCAGCAGTGTGTAACCTCCCCTAAAAACTACCACCACCACTACTACTCTAAGAAGAGACCTCCCTCGCCGTGAGCGCCCCCATGGCCACTCGCAGCCATGGGGGCGCCCAGGCGACGGACTCAGAGAGAGAGAGCGAGAGAGGTGATTTCGCCATTCTCGAGAATTGGCGATTTGGAATAAAAACTTGAGGGGGTGGGGGTGGTTCAAAGCACGTCACGTCGCGAGAGCCATCTGTGGAACGGGGACAGGAGATCGGACGAAGCCTAAGAGACGGATAAATCCCTCCGACTGCGGGGAAAAACGCCATTGCCCTTGACCTTTGAAGCACTCATAGAGTCCCCTGTTGTCCAATTTACGCGGAAGAGAGAAGTGGACCAGGCAGGATTATTTGGGAATCTGGATAGCGCCGAAATTATCGGACGACACGTACACCGAAAACAAAGCTCGGAAATTTTACAAAAAATAATCAACAAAAGGTAAAGAAAACCAGGAGAAGGATGAGAGGAAATGATATGATAAAGAAATAAGAGAAGAAGAAGAATAGGCAAAAGGAAGTACTAAAGATCTGGAGAGAGGAAATCTGTAAAGCAAGATGATGAAATAGATTTGTGAAGCAAGAGAAATGAAAATCGCAAGAAAGAAGATTTGCGAATATGCATTCATGATAGAATTATGCAAAATATATTTGTGTAATTACATTTTTAACTGACTTGTAACTGAGATCAAAATAAACTATATGTAAACGAACAAAGAACTACGCAATGAAAAGCTGTGGGGGTTGAAACAAAATGTACCCCAAAAATATTAAAAATTACACAAAAAGACCTTTTGCGGCGATCTCCCATTCCGTCGCTCAATGAAAACCCACCGGGGTGAGCGAACACTATCGCCGCCCGGCGCGCGATTGCGCAATGACCACCCGTTCGGCGGGAGAGGGAGGGAGGGAGGGTAGAGAGAGAGGTCGGACCTTAGATGGCCACGGATATATATATATATAAATCCGCACGCGAATGAGGCCCGTAAAAGGCACAAATGTGGACGGCCGGCATTTATAAGTGGGCCAGTTGAACGGGAACGCTGACTAACTCAACCCCTCCACCTCCCCTTCCCCCAACTGCAATCTTCTTCCACTCAATCCCCTCCTTTCCCCCCCCCCCGCAACATCGCACCGCTCTCCTCGCAGCACCTCGAAAGTACGCAATGAGATCTTCAACGAGTCGGCGGCAGGGAGCGCGAAAAGGGGTCATAGTCGTGGGCATCAGAAGGTTAAAGGCACATGATGGACTTGCTGGAGCTGGAGTGTGCATTTTGGGCCTAAGGAATAGGAAATCCGATCGAAGGTGAGTCGAAAATAATATAAAACGAAAAGAAGGGAACTTGCATTGCTTGGAGACACTTTTTGTCCTTATTTTGTCGCTGGCTTATTTATATAAATAACGAGATGCAGAGTTAACGTTTACAATACGCTTGAATATCCTAGATGATAACACTTTTATCGCGATGGGAACATCTACTCTGAATATCCTATTCCAACTCAAGTATTAACCCTAGATGTCAACTACATCTAAACAATACCCCGCAATCTGCCACAAGGGCGTGTGGCGGGGGGTGCTAAGTCACCTCCCGTAAAACAGGATAAAACCACACATACATACCTACATAAAACCACAAATCAAATCATGTCACCTCTGCACGCAAATATTATTTTGATTATGGACTCGATAAATTTCAATCATGCGAAAGAAATACTTACATGAAGCAATATTCAATAACAGGATACGTACATTCAAATGATGCTGTAGAACTGTTAAAGAGACGGGTCTATTAAATAAAAATAATAAAATGCATGAAGAAATATGCAGGATATCGACAAATATATGCACTACCAATTATAATTACCTACTACGCGATTGCTGTAATGTCTATTATGCAGTATAATGCTATTTATTCTTATTTTGATATTATTTCATTTATTAATTTCACATTAATCCGAAAACAGCACTTAGGCCTCTACATCGGACTTTGAGCGCCTTCGCCCTTAATTGTAATTTTAAAATGAGATTGATAAACTATCCGGTTGGTATCCCTCCTAACAGCCACGGGAACTCACAAGAGAATAGATGAAGGAGCGAATGGTGGGAATTCCAATGAAGCGCGTTCATTTCGTGAGCTTGCCCACCGAGACAAGGAAATTGACGTAGGTTGGAGGCCACAGAGATGCGACTACTGAAAATGATGATGGGCAAAATGAATGCAGCCAAATTGGCAGAAATAAGAGAGGAGATGGCGAGGGACATTAGGAGAGCGCGACAGCAATAGAGAGAACTTCCGGCAGGTCGCGGAGCATCGAGAAATCTGACTCATCGATGGCTGGAGGAGGGGATGAAGGGAATAAGCCCTTTCAGAAGGCCCTGGGAAATTCGAGGATTACAAGAAATCACGAGTGGGGGACAAAAGATAGCCGGGTTTGTCCGAGGGCGATGAAAAGTCCGAGTGTTGACTGTTACACAGATGCTAGATTATTTCAGAGACTACTCCCACTAGGAAAGTGTTAATAAGAAAAATGTCCCTTACTGGGCGACTGAGAACCCCCGCGAACTTCACCCGAGACCTATTCATAGCCCAAAAGTGACAGTTCCTTGCGCTGTGTCCTCCACAAGCATTATTGGGCCTTACTTTTTAAAAAACTTAATCTATATCTAGCTATATAATTTATAACTAGTATCAACTCAATCTCACAGGTTCAACTGATACCGTGACCTCTGTGCGATATAGTGCGATGTTGGAGAACCTTTTACTCTCCAAATTGGAAGAGTATGTTGAGGAATATGAAACAGAAGCCTTTTGGTTTCAAAAGGATAGTGGATACACGGCTCACACCGCCCGTCGTTCACGCCAAATCCTGCAAGAGCAATTTCCCGGCCGCCTGATCTCCTTACGAGGGGATGTCCCATGGCCCCCTCGCTCGCTCGATCCCCGGATTCGAGCCCTTGTGATTTTTTTCTTTGGGGATATCTCAAAACTGAGGCTCACAAAGTTCGACCAAGGACCGCGGAAGCTCTTAAGGAGGCAATTACAGATCCATCGCTGGAATATCTCAAGATATGCCGAGAAGAGTTTTCGAAAACTTTCTTTGAGCGACTGAACGCGTGCATCGCTCACCGAGGTCATCACCTGGATGAAATAATTTTCGAAGCCTAGTGGAAATAAAATGACATCAAATCCAGTTTTCAGAAATATCAAACTATTTCCATTGTCTTGGTTGGTTTTTTTTACAATTCGCCCGTCAAATCAGGGAGTCGCTTCTGACTCGCCCTGTAGTTGTGGTCGTTTGGGTGAGTAACTAACTTGCGGCGTGGAAGGCAGCGACGAACCTAAGTGGTTTTTTTACATTCGCAGGGAAAAGAATTAAATCCGGGGGGGGGGAGCCTTGAGAGGAGGCAAGTGCCCTTCAAGTGGGTCTCCTGAGAGGAAGAATACGATGACGAACATCCTTCCGGCGACGACCAAATCCATCATAAGTATTTCCGCCCTCGCTCACGTGGAGGAGGGAAACTCGCATTTCATCTCTCCCCCACTCACTACAAGGTGACTCGCTCCAGTGGGGAGGGCATTCTGTGAACTGGAGCCACAAGGGGGTGCGAGTGTGTTCGGGGAGGGGGGGAAGAGGAAAGAGCGTCGTTTGCCGATTCAAGTCTCGCGCGTGAGGCGACGCGATCAACAACGCGACGTCTGCTTAGCAAAACCCGAGGAAAACACCGAGATCTCTTCACTGCGCGTCGAGACATTCAATCTTGGAACGGCACACCATTGGGGAATATATTTTGTTTTCGCGGCAATGGAGACGTTTATTGATCGCTTTGAGGGGGATGAGTGGATCCACACTCCAGAAAATAAACAAGGTTCTAAGAAAAACGTGCACCGCCCTGCTGAGGTCCATCATACCGAGTTGACTCGGAATATAAAAGCATGTCATTCGAATTCAGAACACCATCATATTGTGCAAATAGTAGGATGAAATATTTATTAAAAGAACTAATTTATTAATTAAAATGGCGCTGGCCATACTTAACAAACGCGAGAATACACCGCAGAAAAATTATAAATACCTACGTTAACATGATGAGGAAGGAGTGGAGAAGGATAAAGAAGATGAAATGGACCGAAAGGAAAACAAATAGAAAGTGCTGGGTATGGTGAGATGGGAGGAGAGGGGATTGTTGGGAGACATGAAAAGGGAGAAGGAAAGATGGATGAAGGGGGTATTGATTGGCTGTGGGATGTTGTAGACTGTAATAGAGGGGTTAATATTAGGCAAACGAGGAAAAGGCAGGAACAGGATAGGGATTTTGGACGGGATGAAGGGAGGAAGAAAGTACTCCGAGATGAAGAGGGTCTTTGTTGTAGAGTACAATGTTGGGTCGTGTTTTGCTAGAAGAGATTAGGGAATAAATTTGACAGTTGTGTCCATCCACAACCTGCCTTAACTGGTAGATCACCTAATAATAGTAATACCAATGTATTCTCCTCATCTGTTTTTTTTAATCAAACGCAGTTTTTTATTCGTTGGGTTTCTTCTATAATTTTAAAGAGACGTTAGTTGGCAAATCCCACGCCAGTGCACATTTTAAAAATAGGGATACATATTCGCCCAATACTATTTATTCTTTGGAGCCGCAAGAATAACTTGTTTCTTCTTTTTTTAAAATTTGGATGCAATCGATATTTCGAAAATAATTAGCTAAGTTTTTTAAATATTTATATATATATATATAAATACGATAACACAAGTAATAATAACAGATATATATATATATATATATATATACACACACATATATATATATATATATATATATATATATATATATATATATATATATATATATATATATATATTTTTTTTTTTTTTTAAGGTAATCTACCGGTTAAGGTAGGTTTTTCGATGGACACAACTACCAAACAAATATTTTGTGACTACTAACAAAACACAACCCTAAATTCTACTCTACACCAGGTCCCTCTTCATCTCTGAGTACTTTCTTCCGCCCTTCATCCCGTCCAACATCCCTATCCTGTTCCTTCCCTTTCCTCTTTTGCCCAACATTCTACCCTCTATCACAGTCTTCAACATCCCACTGCCGGTCAACACCCCCTTCATCCACTTTTCCTGCCTCCATAGGATTGCTCCCAACAAACCCCTCTCTTCGCCCACCATACCAAGTACTTCCTCATTTGTTTTCTTTTCTGTCCATTTCACCTTCTCCACTCTTCTCCACACCCACATTTCAAAAGCCTCCAGTCTACGTCTATCCTCCTGCTTCAACGACCACGTTTCCGCACCGTACATAGCTACGCTCCATATCAAAGTTTTTACGAGTCTTTTCTTAACATCCTTACTCAAAGTCCCTGTCACCAACTCCCTCCTCCTTGTGAAAGCCTCTTTGCCTAGCGCAATTCTTCTCCTTACGTCCCTACTACTTTGACCGTGTTGGTCCAAAACACTACCGAGATACGTAAACTGTTCTACCTGCTCTAGTTTTTGCCCTCCTATTTTAATGTTAAGCTTGCCCTTTTTCTTTCTAGAAAATCGCATAACCTTTGTTTTATTAATGTTGATTCTCATCCCATACCTGTCGCACTGAATTTCCAATTCACTCAGCAATGCTTGCAGCCCCTTGGCTGACTGACAAACTAAAGCTTGGTCATCAGCAAACCTAACTGATTTTACGAATTCCCCGCCCACTTTCATTCCTACCTCTAGTTCTTCCCATGCCTCTTTGATCATTTCCTCTGCATACAGGTTGAACAGCAACGGTGATAATGGGCAAACCTGCCTTACACCCCTTCCTAACACTGCCCATCCTGACTCCCCGTTTCCCACCCGCACCTGAGCAGTCTGAGACATGTACAGGTTGTGGATTAGCCTCCTTTCCCTCCAATCTATTCCTATTTTCTGCAATATACTCATTAGTTTTTCCCAATTCACTCTATCAAACGCTTTTTCGAAATCTACGAAACAGGCAAATACCTCCTGGTTGTGTTCTATATTCCTCTCGATTAATAATCTCATTACTGCAATGGCATCACGCGTACCTCTCCCCTTTCTAAACTCAAACTGATCATCCCCTAAGTAATCATTTGCCCTACTCTCTATCCGTTTGTTTATGATCCTGAGAACAACTTTAGCTGCGTGGGATATCAAACTAATTGTCCTATAGTCCTCACATGACGTGGCCTTTACCTTTTTCGGAAGCGGAACTAAAACTGCTCTCACAAAGTCTTCCGGCCAGATTCCCTCCTCATAAATGCTACGGATCAGCCCATATAGCCTCTTCCTCCCACATTTTCCTAAGCATTTTAAAAGTTCCACGGGAATGTTATCTACCCCCACGGCCTTATTTAGTTTCATCTCCCTTAATGCCCTTTTTATCTCATTGTCTAGTATGCCTGGACCTAAGCTGTCTTCCTCTACGTCATTTTCTTTTTCAATGTCTAACTGTGTTGGTCTGAGTTCTTTACTATACAGTTCTTCTATATACTCCTTCCATCTCTCTTGGATCTTTCCTGCGTCAACTATTACCTTACCCGCCTTATCTCTAACTATTAGCATAGCTCTTCCTTTCTTACTTCCCGATAACGATTTAACTTTGCTGTACAGCGCACCGATTTCACCCTTCCTCTGGAGACTTTCCATATCCTCGCACTGCGTCTTCCACCATGCGTCTTTTGCCTTATTTGTTGCCCGCCTCAATTTATTGTTCAATTCTTTGTACTTCATTTTGCCTAATTCTGTATTTATATTCTTCCATTTTCGCCGCTCATCCATCTTTGTAATCATCTCATCCGTGATCCATGGTTTCCTAGTCCTTTTAGCGTTAACGGTTCCAATAGTGTCTTTTGCGGCTTTAGACAACCCTTTTTTGATCATTTCCCATTTTTCTTCGATAGTAATAAGCCCTTTACCATCCTCCATTATTTTCTCTACCGCCTGTTTGTATTCCTTCCTTTTCAACCCATTTAATGCTTCTACATTCCATTTTCTAACTCGCCGCCCCTGCCTTATCTTTTTGAAACGTACGCTACATTTCATAACAACTAAATTGTGGTCTGAGTCCGCATCCGCTCCCGGAAAGCTGTGGGAATTTATCACACTATTCCTAAACCTGTGTCTAACCAGGATATAATCTAGCTGATATCTTCCTGAGTCACCTGGCATTTTCCATGTATACCTGCGTCTTTTGTGGTGTCTAAACCAGGTGTTGGTGATGACTAACCCCTGTCTCCTGCAGAACTCAACTGCTTTCTCCCCGCGGTCATTCCTCGTGCCTAAACCGTAGTCACCCACCTCATCACCATCTCTTCCTTCGCCTACCGTCGCATTCATATCCCCCATCACTATCAAATGTTTCCCTGCTGGAACACACGCGATCATGTCCTCTAATTGATCGTATATCTTATCGACCTCTTCTTCCTTATGGTTGCTCGGTGGCATGTATACCTGAATAATAACTAAGTTCGTCGGTTCTGCTTTTATCTCCACTAGTAGTATTCTATCCGTTACCTGCTCTATGTTGACTACGCTTCTTCCTACCTCTTCATTTAATACTATGGCAACCCCTCGTTGGCTCTCGTCCCCACCGCTGTATATTATTCTATACTTATCACTCCAGTAATCCCCGCTATCTTTCCATCTCACCTCGCATAGACCTAAAATATCTATATTTCCCCTTTCCATCTCTCGCTTAACATTCTCCAATTTCCCTGTCCTCATCATTGTCCTAACATTCCACGTTCCTATTCTAACTAATTTGGTTTTCTTCTCCTGCGTCTTCTGTCCTGCTGCTGCTGGTTTTCCCTTGCAAGGGTTTCGTGGGATGACGACCGCGGAAGCCTTGCCTCCCCCGCTGCCGGGCACGACACACGGCCGATTGGGCCGAGCCCCGTGGTTGCCAGGACTCAAAATATCTCTATTGTTAAAACCATAAACACAGTAATCAACCCGAAGGTCGGTTTAGTAGGTGATGGTAGAGTTCACCCAGTACTAAGCCCTATACGGCGTGTGAAATTCACACATCAGTGTAGGGGGGCCAGTTCCTTTCCCTGGGCCGGTTATGGTTTCCCAGGAAGACCTGGTACCCGAAAAATCACTTTAGCTTGGGTGGAGCTGCAGGTGCCCAGAGTGCCTTGCCCGGGAGTCGAACCCGGAACCCTCCGGTCAGCAGTCCAACGCTCTACCCCCTGGACTACCGCGACCCATATATATATATATATATATATATATATATATATATATATATACATACATACATACATATATATATATATATACATACATACATACATATATATATATATATATATATATATATATATATATATATATATATATATATATATATAAATTGTGCAGGTGTAGATGTAGGTTACGTAAGCCAACGAATGTTTAGAACATTTCGCAGGTCAGCTCTACCCTAAGTCAGTTCTTGGCCCTTCGAAATCGCAGATTCGCGGTGTTGTGCGGCAAAGATCCCAGGAGCAGTTGCCCACATCAAAGGCAAGGCATGAATCGCGCACACCCTCGCTATTATACATCCGCTATTAAACCGTTTATGGTCCGAAATGGAAGGATTTCACAATCCTTCCGAGAAAGAGGGGAGTAAACGCCCGGAGATCAACCCGTGCGGGACCAAATAGGCAGAAGCGACACGAAATCATTCTCCGATTCGATTTGCCGTGGTCGACAGTCATTGGACACAATGATGACTCACTTGTCCGCCTCGCCGCAATTTACGCCGACGCCAATGGTGCTCGAACCGCTGAGACACCGGGGAGCCATTTCTTGGTGAATAAGGCGGGCTTGACGACGCCGATGTCCCTTCTGTTTGCCTCAAGAGGTGGGATCAAAAGAAAGAATCTCCCAGGCTGGGGAACTTGAAAGATGTGATGAGCGTTATGGTCGACGGGAGACCTAAGAATCTAGGACACTTGAGCTCCACGACCTCGTCAAATAACAAATTTACAGAGAATCTCCCATGATCGCAAATAATTAGCACCACTCGTCCGACATGAAAAATGTTTAAGTGCTGTGATGGTTTGCGGGAGAGGGAATTCCCCGATAGTGACCAACCACGACCTCTCAACTAGAAAGTAACATTCCCTCAATCCCGATTTGAAAAAGGATGTTCTGGTTGAGGGAGGTCGTCACCGTCGTGGATTTCCCTCTCCCACCAACCATCACAGCAATTTAACATTTTTCCTTTCGGAAGAATGGCGCTAATTAACTGCGGCGATAGGATGGGGGCATCCGCTAGTTGACCGTGGGCTTAAATACAGGTTGAATTTACTGCCAGTTAATTTATAATTAATCTGGGGATGTTAATTAGACATATTACAGGCCCGGACTTACTTACAGGTAGGTCAGATCACCAAGGTAAATAAATCATGGAGGTAGACAGTAGAACGGATAGCTTTACAATGCCGTTTTTTCCTCGAACCATTGGAGATCATCAAAAAAGATAAAATCGCATAGGAGACAATTATCATTGGTAGTTTATTTATATTTGTCGATATCCTACATGCTATTCTTTTTATTTAATAGATCCATCTCTTTAAGAGTTCCCTAACATGATTTGAATATACGTATCCTGTTATTAAATATTGTTGCATGCAAGTACTTTCTTTAGTGTAAGTAACATTTTTCGATTGCATTTTCAAACTTACATTTGCGTAGAGGCGATACGATTGGGACTGGGCATTCACGGCTGGTGACCTTACAACCCCCTCTGCACGCCCTTGCGGCGACGTGCGGGGTATTGTTTACACATAAACGTAGATGGGAGATTTTCTTTAATGTTGCTATTGCCCTCCGACAGCTCCAATCTCAGCTGGTCTCGCGAGCGTAGCAGGGTGGCAAGCACTAGAAACTGCACTGCACGCCAGGAAGTTTGCAAATTTATATCTCCATCGTTTGAACCATATAATTCCTCTTTCCGTCCCTATGATTCCTCGTAATAGCAATACGGCCTGCGATGCACCCCGGCGTGGACCACCGAATACAACGCGGATGTCGACTGGTCAGGTGGCGAAATCGTCAAGCCATCCAATCAAATGTTCTACGTTTTAGTAGTAGGCTCAAATGGTTCCTTCGGCACGTTCCAAAAAGTCCTAGGATTTCCTCACTTGAGAATATTCATGGCGAAGAAACTATATCGCATTAGCAATCGGACCAGGAAAATAATTGAGCAGTAAAATGAATTCTCGAGTTGAATAGAACTCCTTACGTGGTGACAAGATGGTTAACCCTGGGCAGCAACTTGAAACTTCCCAGTAACCAAGTCCAAGATCGGTTTGAAGAGATACATTCAACATCCCCAAACGACAACAAGGACCTGAACTGCCCTGGCAGATTACGACAGTGTACATCCAAAATACATACCATTTAAGGAGTCCATAATCCAATGCCCCCAACGATTTCAACAGTAAATGCCCGCTCCCACATTTTCGACCGGGTCAAAGCCGAGACATTGCCTTAAGAGCTGAGATTCAAAACTTGGCATCCTCAAGTGGAACTTAATACTCTAGGATCTTCACACAAATTGCGTCGTCACAGTTCGTTCATTGACCTTTTCTATCGATCCACATTTCAATCTTTGATTGACTAGGGGAGGGCACAACCAACAGACACACCAAATATATTACGTCCACAATCAAAACGGATCCGCGATTTTAATTCTTATTGCGGTGAACGGACAGACGAGTGACCATAATGCCTCTGAAGAAGATTTGTTTCACATTTGAAAGTAATCCGTTTCCAGAAAACTAGATTACATTTAAAATATCTTCTCCAAACACAATTTCATTTGAATATGGCGCATTAAATCTGCAATACTTCCTTCCCACGTTAAATCGATTATATTTCAATCACTACTAATATGATAGCAAGGGTGTCAATTATTTACTATAAATCATGCTATTTCAATTCAGCATAAAGGTTCAGTGATTTAATATGGACAACTACAAATATTCGGTATTTTTTTTAATAGGTTTTTTACTTGGCAGGGGAAAGTGAGCAAAAGTTGGCCATTGCAAATGCGACGGAAAGACACCTATCACCCAAAAGACAAGCAGATCGACACCATTACGCTAGAAAGATCGGAGAGCAGGCGGAATGCTCGGAAATAGGCGCCCGTCGACGCACGCGGAATGCGAGACTCACCCTTCCTGATGAGCAGACTGGTCACTCTCCTCAGAGCCTCCCTCGGCGACCGGTGGAAGAACTTCGGAGTGAGGTTCGGAGGCAGGGTGAGGGGTTTCCTGGCCCCGACGCCGGGCCCGCACATTCCGCTGAGCGCGGCCGCACCCCCGCCCACCACGGCCCTCGCGGGGCCGTAGCCGTGGAGGTCCCACGCCGTGGGGCCCGAGGCCGTCGCGAGGCGGTCCAGGTGCTCCGTCGAAGCGGGGCGAGGCCTGTTGTGTGCCGGGTGCTGATGGTGCGCGGTGGTGGTGGTGGCCGCCTGCTGTGCACCGGCGTGGTGTCGGTGCCTCGGGTACCAGCCCCTGCCCGGACCCAGGCCTCCCGGGAATGGTGACGATGACGCGGTGGACGAAGTCGAAGACACGGCCGTGCCGCATAGGCTGTACCCGGAGCAGTGCCCGGATGCTGGCCCTTTGAAATGCACAGAGAGGCCGCCGAATTAGTCTGGGGACTGGTGGATTTGCGAGGTTAAATACGTGTTCGGATGTGTTGTTCGTGTAAGAAGGTGAGGTGGAGAGCAGCGGGTGGATGGATCCGCTAATTCGAATGCATCAAATTTGGATGGAATGGGTGGAGTTCCAGCAAGCCTAGCTGAAGCTGTGTGATTTTCGGAGCGCCGCCCAGGAGGTAGAACGCGGTCGGGGCAAACACGCACTTGCTACGGGACGGACTCCTTCCTCGCCTTACACACTGAACTTTGGGTTGATTACCAAGGCGATGGCCAATAACTGTGACGTATTGAAAGATTGAAAACGAAATTTGTTTGCAAAGTTTCGTATCTTCTGGATTTTCTTCCGCCTAGATACACACTGATAGAGCAACAGGTTCGCCGGTATTTCACGCTTGACCTTGACGAAGTCGAGTGCAACACCGATGAAGTCACTCTCCCCGCAGTTGGTAAGTGGAAAAAAGTGTAAGACCCGGACGCGCAACGGCAGCGGTTTCTAATGTGGACTAATCCGTGGACCGAAGGTTTTCAGCGAAACCATACGAGACGGCGCGTATTTATCGTCCGCGATGAATTTTCAAACAGACAGCAACAAATATGGTATCAATAATTTTGTGAAATATAGACAAGCTTAAATGATTTTCAATAATCAAGCAATTGTAATTATCTCAAATCAACCAAACCACTCCTTAAATCCCCGCCCCGTCCCAAAACTACTCCCATGCCCTGCAATAAACCTAGATGCACAACAAATACTATTTCCAAAACCAGAATTCCATCCCTTTCCCACCTGCTTTTTAACTCTCTCCCACCAATTCCCTAATTCTCTTGCACTTCCAGCAATGTAGTTTACCTTCTGAAGTGCCACCTAGGCCCTGCTTTTTATAATGGCCAGTGTACCACTCCCCCAAATATTAGAATCAATAACCACTCGGCCTCATGCAAGAACTCTTCCTTGAATGGTATACTCCCAATCCCCAAACATGCCTCCAAACACGGCACTCCCTTTAATAAATGCTATAGTGTATCCATATTAGCATTCCTCCCTACCTCAGACCCTCCACTGAAACTCAAAACAGCAGAGCAAGCATTCATTCAGCTCCTGGATTTCTGGAACTGCCCAGGCATTAATATTAGACATTAATTACCACGATGTACACATACTTTAATCCCCCCCTCCGCCCCCACACCTTCCATATTATCCACACACTTCTAATATCACCCTCCCAACTCTTCCCCTCAAAAATAAATTTTCCCCACCTTCCCCTTCCATCCTGCGTTTCCAGCCCCTTCTTTCCCTCAGTTCTGTCCTTCTCTTCCTTGAGAAAAGTGGCGTGGACTACCAAAAATTTGAAACATAGTGAGTTTATTTCTGTTTTTTGTGTTTCTGTGTTTTTGTCTTTGTCCACTAGTGCTAACTTCACATACATTATGTACATGATTCTTCCTAGAGCCAACTTTATTATATTATATATACAAATATGAATCTATATATGTGGGTAGCAGTAGTCCAGGGGTAGAGCATTGGACTAATTACTCCAGGGCCAAGGTTCGATTCCCGGGTGGGCCTCTATGGGCACCTGCAGCAATTTTTCGGGCACCAGATCTTCCTGGGAAACCATAACCAGCACAGGGAAAGGAACTGGCCCCCCTATCATGATGCCTGAATTTCACCTACCATTGGGCATAGCACTGGATGAACTCTACCATCACCTACCAAACCGACCTTCGGGTTGATTACTGTGCTAGCTCCATCTTCCTCAGAAGAAAAAGCAGTTCTGCCTGCTGGTATAGGGGGGGGGGGTAAGGTATGCGTGAAAAAGGAATGGGGCCTGGGGAAGTGGAGAACGGGAGGTGTGGGAGGGGTGAGGGAAAGGGTTGGAGGAGAGGAAAGGGATAGGAGAGGCTAGAGGGGAGGAGAGATAGGGAAGGAGTGAGAGGGAGGAGGTAGATTTAATACACGATCGGAAAAGAAAACAATTCGCTCGCCCACACATACTGCAACATCAAAGACCCAGGTTTCAATTGACAAAGTCGTAACCAAGACCCTGTAAGTAAAAACACAGGCAACGTACAACAAAATACATGCGGAAGAACAAAGTATTTTCCTTTTCGATATGAATTGCTTCCACAAAGTGACAATTCAGACCATTCTCATCAGTGAACAACGTTGACACCTGGATGCTTATAGGCCATGCAAAGCCATACATATGCTATTTCTAGAGTTTTTAATTCTATAGTGTTATTGGATGGGTGAAGGGACGGAAGAACGGAAATATTGTAGCACTGACTGAAGGGGGTGTTATGATGACAGGCATGTTTAGGGATGGGGGGACCCCCAGAACGCTTTGCATGCGACCTGTGTTTCGACTTACAGGGTCTTGATTACGTCCTTGTCAATTGAAACCTGGGTCTTTGATGTTGCAGTATGTGTGGGTGAGCCAATTGTTTTTTCTCCAATCATGCATTAAATCCACCTCCTCCCTCTCACTCCTTCCTTATCTTCGCTCCCCTATGGCCTCTCCTCTCTCCCATCTCTTTCTCTCAACCCTCCCCTCCCATTCACCCCTTCCCCCACCCCATTCTCTTTCTCTCGCATGCCTCACCTCCCCTATACCAGGAGGCAATACTACTTTTCTTCTGAGGAAGAAAGAGATAAATTCTGTCGAAATTATTAAGAAATAACCTGTGAGTGTTTTTTTGGGTGTTCTTATATTGTTTGTTGCTGTTTAAGCTTATGTGTGTGTGTGTGTGTGTATGTATATATATATATATATATATATATATATATATATATATATATATATATATATATATATATATATATATATATCAGTGTGTGTGTGTGTGTGTATAAAACTTACCTGAAAGTCTCACAGATGGGAATACTAATGTATACCAAGTTAGCACTGGTGGACAAAAACTCAGAAATACACAAGAAAATAGAGGAAACTCACACATTTTAAAAATTTCGGTGGTCAAGCCACCTTTCTCAAGGAATAAAAGGAAGGAACTCCTTCCTTGAGCATTATAGCATTTGAATGGCAAACAGAAAAAAAAGTATACATAGAAAACACGTAAAAGGACACTCACATTTCAGAATGTTAAAACTTTTGGCCTTCTTCCAGTCAAGCTGCTGACAGTCTAACCTGAGGAAGATTCCAGAAAATTGATTCCTGGTAATATGAGGTATTAGGGTATATAGTCTCGCGTTAAGCACGACTCAGAAGAGTAGCAGTGACTAATGCCATAGATTGCTCCATTAGTCAGCCAAAATCTACCCTGACTGGTAGCATCCTATTAGTTGAACCTGGCGGAATGTGGAGGGAGTTGAATTGGTCGGGGGGCGACTCACCGGCGGTCATGGCTCCGCTCGGGTGCCGCATGCTGCAGGCCTCCCCGTTAGGCTCGCCCCTCCTCTGGTAGAGGTGACCCCTGCGGGGCACATCGGCCGCCGGTGCGCCCCTCCGCGGGCTGAACACCGGGGTCTCGGGGGGCGAGGCGGTGGGCGGCGCGGGCAGCTGGGGGCGCGGGGGCGGGAGGTGGGCGGGGGCGTGCGGGGGCGGCGAAGGCACGGGGCTCAAGGGGCGGTCCCCCTCGTCCGGCCGCCGCCTCCTCCCCGCCCCTGACCCCTGCAGCTCCGTTGGAAGGGTCCGACGCTCGCCCAGAACCTGAGGGCGATCCGGAAAGACAGAGAAATTACTACTCACGGCACAAACAACACTCTTCTTTATATCTGATGCGTGGGATCTGAAGGTCATTCTTCGTGTTCGTTCCACCCTTTATTCAAGCACCCCCTCCTAAAAGAGACCGCTTTTTCAAGGTTATTTTTCATCCTCCGCCCACAAGTTCGGTCACACCTGCTCACATGTCCTTTAAAATATCCCTACTTTTCCCAAACATTTACGGCAACCAGAAACAATGCTGTTTATATCTTCACGTTTCATTTCAGTGAAATCTGTCGAGGAAAGCCGTTGTTTTTTTAAACTATCATTCAGTATTCATAGTCATGCGGACACGAATTTCCAATATCTCTTAAATATGAAGCTATACTTTCCCCTTTAAAATTCTGCAATTTTACAGGATGTTAATTGACATAAAATCAGACGTTATTAAGTATGCTCCAACATCTACTCACAAATTCCTTCCCCACAGAGCGACAGTTTCAGGGGAGGCGACCGACCGCCGAGGTCATTTGGGCCATTAGGGATGCATGGGAAAGGAGGAAGGGTGGAGAGAAAACCCGGCGTTGGCATTAGCCTACTCTTAATGACGAAAGGCGCCAAGGGATCCGCAGCTTAACGTCACATCCGACGGACGGCGTACTCACTCAAAGTGCCCTCCACAAAGCACCTCAAGTGGGGATCGAGATACTGAAAAAAATCTGCCGTCTCCAGGATTTAACCTGGGCCCTCTGGGTAGGAAGCCAGTACGATAGCCACCAAATCATCTCTATGTCCTTCACCACAGAGTATGTCCCGATTAGCCCCTCTCACGCCATATCTCTTCATGCCTGCAAACTACTCTCCTAAGCAACTTTAAGTCTCATTAAGGTTCTATTCATCAACCTTTGTCCCGAAAATATCAAGCATCAACATGTATTTGCGTTTATTCATAAAACATTTAAGTAGATAAATAATAATATTAATATTTTTTTCAAAAAACAAGGAATTACTATTATTTAGATAAAATAAATAATACAAACAGAAATTATAAGATAAAAACTATATAAAATTATAAACATTTCACTCCTCGAGAAACAAATTAACCTCCTGCATTAGGAGTATTGTGTCCCTTGGCCCACATTGAAATATCCTCCCATCCTACTTCACTGTACTAGTGATGTCAGCCCGGTTTACAAAGGCCTCAAAGGCACAAGTCATTGCTAATAAACCTAGTGGTTCACTTTCGCTTACTTGGGGATTGGGTAAAATAGTTTCATAAAATAAACTAGTTTCATTTTATTTTTTTCAATGAAACCACACGTTCAAGGTTTGTCCCAAAAGTAGTCCGACCTCTGTTTTCCCCGGATAGATGGACGCACGGGCAGCGGTTTCTCTGGCTGGGTGGGAGAGAGGGGAGCCTAGGGCACGGCTGTAGGCCGGTGGCGGTTGGCTCCCAGCTTTTGCCGAGTTCGGGTCGTTTGTTAGCGAAACCTCTATAACGTGGCCTCATTACGCTCCACCATGATCCGGGATTGAAATAGCACTATGCCATCAAAGTTGGCGTGAAATTGGGCAAAACCCGGACAGAGTCTCGTGACATGTTCAAGGCCTTGGTGATAAGGCCATGGGGTAGATCGGGTGTGTTTATGAGCGGCACAAGTTGTTTCGGGAGGGTAGAGAAGATGCTCATGACGCCGAAAGTTCAGGGCGCCCATCGACCTCGAAAAGTGACGAAAATATTGCAAGAGAAAGTCTTGCAAAGGCTTTGTTGGACAGAGATCGCAGATTAACTATTCGCATGGTTTCTGATGAAATTGGCATCCCTAAATATGATGTGCATGGACTTGTGAGTGAAAACGTGGGCATGAGAAAGGTGTGTGGGAGGAGTCAGGTGCCGCGAGTGCTCTCGGACGAACGAAAGGAAACACGCGGATCTGCCAAAAGACTCTAGATCATTTGAGGGAGGTTCCAAATTTATTACACAATGCTCCACCAGACTTTTTCCTTTTCTATAATCTCATATTCTTGTCGAAAAGACATCACCTCGGCTCGGTGGAAGCGTTACAACAGACCGTGACGAGGGAGCTAAGCAGCATCCCGAGCGCCGCTTTTCAGAAGACGTAAGAGGTGTGGAAAACCCAGTGGCAGAGGAGCGAGTGGACGCACAAGGGTGCTACTGCGAAGACTTTTTTAAGCAAATGCATCAATTCTGGCGATATTATTTTTTTAATGTAATCAGTACCAGTACTTTTGGGACAGACCTTGACATTGTGCCAACTGGAAACTTTGCTTGTTCCTTTCTATGGACTCTGTTTTGTAGTCGTGCGGAGTAAAACCTACAAGTTATGGTAACGACATCAGCCGTTTACGTTCCCACCCACGCACGCACATACTCGTACACACACGCACGCACCTCTCCGCCGCCTCTCCTCCCGCTCGTCCTCCGCTGCGCCCGGGGGAAGCCGCCGTCCATGGACCTCGACTTGAGGCTCGCCTCCCTCGGCCTGTGGAAGGCCATCGAGTGCGGGGGCAATGGGGGCGGCTGCGGGCTGTCCGGTGGAGGGCTCGGGGGCAGGGGGCCGTCCGGGGGCGGCAACCGCGGCGACTTCCGAAAGAAGAAGGTGTCGTACACGTCGCAGTACTCGTCCGCGGGGGAGGGGGGCAGCGGCGGGAAGGAGGAGGCGGAGGCGGAGGGGGCGATGGCCCTCGGGGGCCCCTCCTCCACAGCTGGCATCGTACTGCTCCTCTGCAGCGGCAGCCGCCACTCCGCCAAGCACCCCAGTTCGCCCTCCGGTGCCTGCGAGAAGGGGAGACCAGTCAACATATGCAGAGGGGTCGCAAACCAGCCACGCGAAAGAGCGGGACTTTCCTACTTTCACAACCTCCCCCGGAGTCGTGGCATTCGGCGACAACTGGCGCTTGCCGTTCGTCGTTTGTCAAAATCCCCTAAGAAACACACGGCCCACGGTTCTTTCTCGTCTTCTTTTTCTCTCCTTGACGATGCCGTAGCCAGGAAAACCGAGTATCGGGTGATGCAGACGACAGCGGTACGAACCGGAAGGCGATAACGATCGTCGAGACGCGATGCCATTTACGCTCAAATGTTATCATTATTATATAATCGGTAATCTACCAGTTTCGTAAGGTTTTGAATGGATACATGCTACCAAACGGCAGAGCAACACTTCCCTTGTTTCTCCTAACAAAACACAACCCAACATTCTATTCTACATTACAACCAGCTCCTCTTCATCTACGCAAATTTCCTCCCATACAACATCCCTATTATATTCCCACCCCTTGCGTACGTAACATTCTCGCCTGTATCACAGTCTTCAACCCCCCTTTACCAGCCAGAATGGTCTGTATCTAACTTTCCAGTATTCTTTTGATTTCCCCTCTCCTCCCATTTCACCATATGCATGTATACGCTCAAATTTCCTTTGCTTGTAGTATATCCCGGTTAACCATCATGACGTCAGCACTCCTCAAGCCTATAAAATCCTTTCATAAACTACTTCAGGTATCAAATGACACACAACGGATTTCGTGTAGCCTTTAGTCTGTTTATCTGTCTGACGAATGGCTAAGCGTGCGCTCTATCGGCTATAATAGTAACTCTTAGTTTATAGCTTAATGATGTGCGCACTCTTCGAAGAGGGAGGCAGAGGGATACGATGCAGTAGTGCTGCTTCTAGGAAATTGAAAACGAGCGAATCACTGTGAAGGAACGTAACTAAACGTTGCCGGCATAGGAGAGGACCGCGGAATATACTCGCACGTATCTTTGGCGGCGGATATT
Organism: Hetaerina americana; assembly: GCF_022747635.1. Lineage (NCBI taxonomy): Eukaryota > Metazoa > Arthropoda > Insecta > Odonata > Calopterygidae > Hetaerina > Hetaerina americana. The sequence goes on from NW_027287538.1 coordinate 3,060,848, forward strand.
CCGTTTTCCTGAAAACTGAATAATACGAGATGCCTAGATGATAGAATACCCGGCAGAAAATTGTTCACAGCTTAAAAAAATCTATGAAGAGCAATTAATTATCCTGAACTGCTTGGAAAGCCAATGAGCAATTATTAAGTATGCGCCATGTAGAAGACTGAATGTCGCTCAGCAGTCACTGGTCTCAATGCGGTCAGTGCCGTCCTGAAAAGACATCCTCTCCAAGGTCATTTAGTACCTGCGATGGAGAAACCAACCGGTGTTGTTCCTGACTCACATTGCGAGTCGAATGTCACTTAGAAATAAATTGCATTTAGCGATTTGAGGAATACTTATCCTAAAAGGGTCACTAGCTTCGCTGTCCTCAGTTGAGGCGTTGTAATAATCTCCTTGAGCACCAATTTGGGTCTAAATGCGGTCTGCGTGGGCCTTTCTTCGTAATGGACAAGGCGCTTGAGTTTTTCTTCTTGCTTCGTTATTAAGATTTTAATGGTAATCGTAGTAAAAAGATTAATTGAAAGGTAAAAACGGCAATACACTTAAATTGAGGATAACACGAGTAATTCTAAGACAGCATTAACAAAAGAGCGTAATCGCTTCCCAGTTAAACGGAAGTACAAGAACATAGGTAGATGTCAGTAATACCTATTCAAACCAATGAATTTACGAGAAAAACTACGAAAGCGGGCGCTAACTCTTAGGGCGTGTCCATGTACTCAAGCTGAAGGAAATAATTCGTAATTGTGCATTATTCCTCGGAGGGTTTCAACATGAAACAAGGAGTTTCAACGATTAAATCGATTGGAATCAAAAGAAAAACATTGAGAACTACAAAATATCCTCTTGAATGAGCATGAATATATCAGTATCTGACGGGTATGATTGAAGGTATCACTTAACTAAAATATATTTTGTAAATGAAGGACAATAATGTGGGTCACTAAAATATTACATAAATGCACTCAGATTATGATCGACTGACAACGTAACTTCATTTGCTCTGATGAGTAGGGTCAAAATAAAAATTTGTCATTCCACGTATTAAATTTATTTATCCTTGGAATCACAAAGTTTTAATTTGACGTTATTCATCTTGGAACAATTCCGCTACCTTAAGCCTAAAAAGATTTGCTCAAATCATTTCAGGCGTAACTTCGTGAAATTTATGCAAAAAAATCATTTGTTCAAATATGTCATGATTGTGATTAACAAATAAACCAACAGATAATTTTCCATTTCATCAGACTTTCACGCCATCAAAATTAGCTGATGAGCGATGAAATTCAATGCGAATAAATTACAATTTTTAATAGCAAGTAATATTAAGGGATCTGTAATTGTATATTCGCGTATGGGTTGTACGCGGAGTTCCTCACCTGTTCTTTGGTCTCCACTTCCCGCTCCCTCCCGTCCCTTTCGCCCTTTTCCTCCTCCCTGCCCTCCTCCTCCCTGCCCTCCTCCTTCCTCCCCTCCTCCTCCACCACTGCCGCCTTCTTCGTCCACTCCACCTCCACCTCCTTGATGGCCAGCTCCTCCACCACCTCCTTGACGGGCGTCGCCTCCTCCGCCCTCTCCTCCCTCGCCTCCACGCACGCCTCGCCCTCCATCTTCGGCGCCTCCACCCTCTTCTTGTACTCTTCTTCAACTGCTTTATCCTGAGGGAGTGAAAGGCAATGGGTTCTCACGTTAGCCACGCCGTTAGCGCGACTTCTCTCTCCGCCTTTTCTGAGACCGCCATTCAATCGCCGGTGCGCAGGCCATCGAAATATTCTGAATGGTGCTCCGGGCGAAAACTTCAACAAAATACTGAAGCTCCATTCCTATTGTTTGAACAACGCGACGGCTGCAATTAAATTGTGAGGACGCCGAAAAAATGTGAAAAGACGAAGTAAAATGTCGCTCAACGCCTTGAAATCTATTGCACAGCCAACCATCGAAACATTTGTACCTGGTGAGAGAACACCAGAGACACTGAACCCATTCACGAATATTTCCACGTCCTGGATATTATGCAAGCTATTTCTTACATATTTATTTTTTAATTTGAATTGTTAGAAAAAAGGTAGGACACTGTAGGAGTCGTGAAAATCATGCTGCCCTTAGACACTGACACTGAGAAAAATTACTTACCAAATCACGGCAAACGTAAGTACACGGTCTTGTTCAGAATATTTGAACGCGTACTTTAGTAAAAAGACCAAGGGTTCAAAGAGGTAACATTGAAAACTAAAAGTGTGATGCCCAGTCTTATCAATGCCGTGTAGATGTACCAATTCCACACGTGATCGTACCTCGAGAACAGATTCCATCTTCTCCGCCGCCACCTCCACCACGCCGCTCTCCTCGATGGCCTCCACTTCTTCGTCGCAGGTCAAGCCGATCGCAATCGCGGGCAGCGACAGAACCCTAGGCAAGGGTCGCGGGGGAGGCTGCGGGGCGGGGTTCTTCCTCGGCACTGCGGGCGCCGGAGATTTCAACGCTCGGTCCTTCTTCTCGGAGGCTGGAGACTGGACGGGAGCGGGGGCGGCCTCCGGGGATCCCGACTCCTCCACGGACTGTTGGCCTTCTCCGGGCGTGACGGGCACCGTAACGGCGGTCTCCCGCAAGGCATCGGCGGTGCAGGTCTTCTCGCCTGGTGGAGGGGTCGCCTCGAAAGAAGAGGTCTCCGTGAGGCCGTTAGGAGGCGCCGGGGGGGCGGGGGACGCTTCGAAGGAACACATCCGGCTGCCGACTTCGTCCGCGGAGGAGACGCCGGCGTTGGGTGTCGTCCTGGGTGGGGTTTCGGGGGGTTCGACCGCGGATGGTGAGGACTTTGACACCGACTGGGCCGTGACCGTTCTCGGAGGCGGCGCCGGCGGCAGCTTTCCCGCCGCGTTTCTCCTCTCGGGCGTCCTGTCGAAAGGCGTGTTGGGCCGGGAGTTCTTCCTGAGTTCTGGTAGTTCTGCGGGCCGGTTCGCGCCGTGGGCCGGGGATGGCGGCGGAGAGCGGACTTCCAGCTCCCCGGTCATGACCATAGACGAGGAGCCGGATTCGGTAATCTTCACCACCACCTGGTGCGGCTCGATGGCCGACGTCACGGAGGTCTCCGAGGTGGGGGACCGGGACTGAACACCCGACAGGTAGATGACGTTTTTCATGGGCGAAGCCCTTTCTGGGGTTCTCGGGGACCGCGGGGACCTGCACTCCAAAGCCCTGGACGATTCCAGGATTGGGATCCTAGAGTTCTCCAGCACCGGAATTCGAGAACCATGGAAGTACTTGGGTGGTCTCGTGGTCGGTAGCCTTTCCGGGGTCTTGGGCGCCGGGGTGACCCTGGGGGCCTTGTCTTCGTTCTCCGGGGAGCTGTTCAGGGAGCACTCAGGGGTGGGCGAGACGTCCCCCGTAGGCGGGGAACCCGGCAACGAGTTCTTGGCGACTTTGGCTTCCTCGTCCTCCCTCTTGTCGTCCGCCTTGCCGAGCCCTGCCCGACCCCTCCTCTTTCTTATGACGTACGTCCCCTTCGGTCCTCCCCTGCCTTCCTGAGAAGTGGCCATAGTCATCTCGACGTCATCCAACATGGCCATGTCCGCCGCGGTGGCCATCTCATCCAGTTCGGCTGCGGCCTCGCCCCCGCCTTCCAGTCCGCTGCCGGAATACTCTTCCTCGTTGGACGATAGATGCAGGCCCACGGAGGCCGAACTGGCGGAGCGACGGCCTCGCCAAGAGCCGCAGCGGTCATCCATGGATCGGGGTTCTGAACCTGGGGAGAGTGGGTGACGGAGGTTTTATATGTGCACACAAAGCATGTCATGGAAACCCTACACTCAAAACAGACAACCGTAAAATTGAGTGAAGGAGTATTCATATATACAATAGTTTCAAGAATTTAGATATTTAAAAAAGTGCCTATCAATGAAAGAATCATAATGCCATAGCAAAGAAATGCGCTCAAGTAGTCTACTATAATCCTTAATTTTATTTTTGCAGAAGCTCCAGTACAGAAATTGGGAAGAAATGGCTGTTTCTATATTATTTTGCAAGTATTCGCCCAATAAGCGTACGGAGTCATCAGGAAAGTATTGATTACGGTTTTGGTGATCACCTATTATAAAGCAATGACCGTTCCAAAAATAAGGTCCAATCAGCATTACTACAAGGTTTGTATAAAAAGTATCGGTAACATTTTTTCCCTGACGTATGCGTGAAGTGCTGAATTCAGTTGACCGTCCGTTTACGTGTGCGCATGATCGCAGATCCATTTGGCGTTGATCGAGATGACAGTGCAAGCCATTATCACCGAAAATTTGACGGTTCGAAAGATCTGCCCGAAACTCGTCCCAAAGATCTTGAAGGACGACCAACGAAGAGCAGATTCGAATGTCTACATGCGAAGGCCTTCAACAACGACATCGCGACGGATTCCCAACTCCCTTACAGTCCCGACTTGGCACCAGCACACTATTTCCTATTCCCTATAAAAGTTAAATCCTCCCTCAAAGGAAACCACCATGGGAACCTAAGCGCCGTCAAAGAAGCTTGCACGCTTGTACCCTTAAGGACCTTCCGCCTAGTAGGGAGCCTTGGGGTCGTAGAAAAGCCGCTCTGGCAGAAGTATATCGATGCTCAAGGGATGTCCTTTGAAGAATTTGGAGGGAGATTGTAGCAATATCTGAAATACAATTACTTTTACGAAACTTAAACCGATACTTTTCATACAAACCATGCAGTCACAGAGTGGGAAATAATTCTGGTATGGCATGACGAGGTTCTAATTGCTGATACGTTTTTGCTGGGATGGAGATGGGATGCGTCATTAAGATGACAGTCAATATATTTCTCTCGGTACACCTTGTGAGGTAGCCTGCCATTGATATTGAACATCATGTTCCGTGAGCACAATATTGCAAATTGGAGGGATGGATTCTGGTTGGAAGAGGTGGTGTATGCGAACCAACCACCATTGGTTTGGTGGAAGATGATTAAACACAAAGGAGACTCACTGCCGAGCGACCGATCGGACGAGGACGACCTCCTGGACCTGGAGCTCCTGCCGCGCACCACTTTGGTGCTGCCGGGCACCATCTCGGCCACCTCGCTGCTCCCGCACGCCCTCTCCCCGCCCCCTTCCTCCTCCGCCAAGGCGTCCAGCTCCTCCAGGGACACCTCCCACGCCACGCTCCTCCGCTTGCCGTCGTCACTGCCCGGCGGCGAGGTGGACGAGGCGGAGGGCGAGGGCGGGGCCAAGCGGGGGGCCTCCTCCAGCGAGTCGTCCGAGAAGGCCTCCTCGTCCGCCGCGCCGGGCCCGCGACGACGCCGCGCCTCGGGGGCCCCGTCCTCGAAAAGCGCCGTCGTCGAAGTTGGCTGGAGGTGGGCCTCGTCCCGGCGCCGCACCACCCTGTGCCGCTCCCCGGCGCCGGGCAGGGTCCTGGGTGGAAGGGGGGCCGGCGGGACGGGCCGGGAGTCCAGGGGCAGGCTGCCGAAGCGCAGGGGGGGCAGGGGCGGCGGCTTCCCTTCCGCAGTGTGCTGTCGCCGCCGTTGCTTCTGGATGTCGACCGCGGCGGAGATGACACTCTCCGTGGCGTTCGGGTGTGGTTGGAACGGCACGTTCCAGCCGTAAGGCCTTTGGTGCTTGGTCTGCGGCTGTTGGTTGTTTGGGCGGCGGGAGGGGACGAAGAGAGCACTTATGAATGAGTCGAAAGACAAGTCGAGGAATGAGGCACGAAAACGCGAATGGTATCTGGGAAGAGAGGAAGAGGGAATGACGACGCCATTCCGAGCGATGAAACGGGAGATTGAACGAGATAATAATAAATCGAACCCGCCCGTCTAATATATCGAACGGAATGAGTTTTAATTCCAATTTTAATTCTTTAGGTTCAAAGTGCAGGTGACAATCGATAAAAATTAAATGTATTTCCTTTGAGAGTCTCTTTCGGCGGAGATTTGAAATTTGACTTGAATGCAGTCATGCACGCAGCAGGCAGTAAAATAAAACTCCTGAATAATAAAAACTTCGTTGCAATTTTCCACAGTTAAAACTTTATTTCGACCATGGTTTCGATACACTGTATCATCATCAGGTGATGCTACTTGATGACGATACAGTGTATCGAAACCATGGTCGAAATAAAGTTTTAACTGTGGAAAATTGCAACGAAGTTTTTATTATGTCTCGATTCCACAACATCACGCCTGACTCTTCACTTTTCGTAAAACTCCTGAAGTTAATGACTGAAAATTAAACAATTTTCGTGTAACGTAATTACCTGCATTAAACATACGTTTAGTTGCGGTAGAATTATTTAGGAATATGGCAAGTGGGCCTTTAAGGGATAATAATCCACATATATAAATATACGAGTGGAAGCAAATTTTACCGTCATATAGCATTGAGACAGCTCGATTTTCTCAACGTTGAACAATGAATTCTTATGCCTAAGAAACAAAAGAGGATGCTCAAATAAAATAGTCGGTGTAGAAAATACCTGGGAACACTAAGATTGTTCAGCACTTTAGCCAATCTATTACAATGCCATGCATTTGTTTTGCCAGCAGGTTCTGGAGTAGGCTAAAATGACAGTGTTTGTAAGATGATAAGAATTTCTACGGAGGTGATTTTTATATTTCGCTAACTTTGGAGCTGCATCTGTGCCATGGAATTGAATTGCTTTGCAATGGAATTTTCAAGACACAGAAGATAATGAAGTAGTTAATTATTTAGCAGATAATGAAATAGTTGACAGATGTTAAAGTGATGACCTGGGAATGCCTATGCTTCAGCGGTAAGACGACTTCCAAGAGATTGAAGAGGCGCAAAGGACGCCAAGTGTGGAAGATGCAAATTGAAGAAGTCGTTTCCGATGAAGAGATCACAATTTTCTAAAATAAAGGCGCAAGGGGAAAGAATCAAATTCACAGGGGAGAGGCATGAAAGGGTTATTACGCGGAAGGATCACTCTTGACTCTACAGGAGAGTTAGTGGAGTGGACAATGGTCATTACGCATAATAATTGCGTCGAGAATTAAAAAAAAGGAACATTTGATTAGAAAAACCACAAAAGAAAGAACAAGAAAAAGTTACATAGGTTAATTCTATACATACTTAGAAACGCAAATTAATCAGGGGTATAATTAGCAAGTAAAAGGAAATGTGGAAGAGTTGCCATTGAGAGGGAACAGAGAAGAATTAAGAAATGTGGACCATAGAACTTCTGATGAAAGCTCATGGATGAAGCCATTCATTGATTTTCCTCTCCGATGTTTCATTAGTGACTGACTCCGTAGATCACGTGGTGAAAGCACTGGGCATTAAGGCACTCACCAGAGTAGTTTGCGTGGCCGTGGTGACGAGGCATCCGGCGACCATCTCCGGGTCCAAATCGGCCAACCCCGGCCTTGGGGACCCCACCGGAGGCCCCAAACTTCCCCATCCGCCAGCCAGCCGACCTCTGCCGCTGCCCCTATGACGACCCGACCCTCCCCCGGGCGTAACCCTTCGAAGAGTGGAAACAAGGAAGGGGTCAAAATTACATCGGGAATGTTAGCAGGATTGGTTACAATACGACGTACGTGTGTTAATTAAGAAGCAAGAATAACGACACTCGAAAGCTGCCCTCCCTTAATTTTCCAGTCGTCTAGATATGATTTTATTAATTTGAATGGAAAATTTCAATTTGCATTCACGCAATTCCTCGTGGAAGAGTGTATTTTTACTCAATTCGTCGAAGGAAGGAAGTGTGGCCCGGGTGAAAAAGCGCAGGGGTGGAAGGGGCCCTTACCGTGGCAAGAGGGTGGAGATGATCCTCTCAGCCTCTTCGGGCGGGGGCGGGAAGTCCTCGTCCTCCAGAGCGAGCCCCGCTTGTGCCGCCGCTGGGGGCAGCGGGGGCAGCGGAGGCGACCTGGGGGCGGCCGCGGACGGCAGAGGCGGGATCGGCGGAGGCGTGTCCTCGTTGGGCGGGGGCCGCCCGACCTTGTCGCCGGCCCTCCTGCCTCCGGCCTCGCCTCCGGACACCTCGGGGGCCTGCACCTCGTCCCGCGGGGCGGGCGGCCTGCGGCGAACGCGGAGAGATTCAATTGCCGCGGAAAGCATAATATACACATTAGACACAGTCACCGTTTAAAACAATTAATACGCAGTGAGGCGGATAATTCAATGGATTCCCATTCCCCGAGCTCACTGACAAATACTCCCTTTGTCTCCCACTGTTCAGGCTTTGATCGAGCATTTTTTAATGGATCATTGCTTCGAGTATCACTTTAGTGGGTTCGATTATACGAGGGATATTGAATTAGGAGGGATCATAATTAATCATTCCCATCATTTACTAAGCCAAAGCTTATTTCTGAATTTCATAATGTCAGCTTAATTTGGGATGCTCATCAGGTCAGGTACACGTCACACCTATCTTTAAGAGTGGAAATAAACAAGGCACCAATATTTACCGAGGGATTTCTTTAAACATTTCCTCCTTTAAAGTCCTCGAACATATATTTTTTTCCGAGATCAAGGGAAAAAGAATCGCTTTTTAAGTAGATAAGATAATTGTCAGGATGTACCGAGGCAATAAGTACATAGATACTACATAGGTTGTGACAGGTAGAATAGATTCAGAAGTGATTCATAGCAGGTTGACCGATTACTCTGAAGCACTTTATGGCAAAAATATAACGCCAGCCAGTTTAGAAAAACAACGGGAATGTGACGTAGATGAGGATAGCCTACGTCCAGGAATACTGGATAGAGTGATAGAAAAAGGAATCTTATTGCTAGGGAGTTCCAACGTCCGGCAGTTGGTGGCCCCATTGAGGGAGAGTCGGATAGGGACGTGACGAACCGGAGGGTTACCTCCTACTGTATGCCTGGGGGGTTAATTCCTAACGCCACGGCTGCAGTGGGGGCGGCGGTCCAAGGCACGAACTGCTCCATGCTGCGGTTGGTAGCCCATGTCGGCACCAACGATGCTTCCAGGTACGGATCCGAAAGTATTTTGGGTGCCTTTAGGGAGCTAATATCCGAAGTGGTTCGTGTGCGGGAGGCATCTGGTGTGGACTTATTGGTGTCCATATGCAGCATTTTCACGCGGACTGACTGCGGTGCTTAGGTTTGGAGTCGTATTGAGTCTCTAAACGGAAGGATGTGGAAATTCTGTCGGGACATGGGGGCCGAGTTTGTGGACTTGAGACCGGTGCTCGGTTCTTGTCGCTCCCCCTTGAACCGCTCTGGGGTCCACTACACCCCTGAGGCGTCGATTCGGGTGGCTCATAGGATCTTCGAGCACTGTAGATATTTTTTAGGCAAATGAGTAGGTTAGGTAGTGGGATAAATTTAATTTTAAAGATAAATTTCCCTGATAACGATATTATAAAGTGTAGGTCAATAAGTGGGTCTCACAATACTAGGTTGCCTAAAGAAATTTCTCGAAGTACGTACAGTGCTAATGAGACAAAAGAAAGATTCACTTATCAGGATATGGACCGATCGTGTATTAAGACACCCAAAAGACTTATAAATATCATCACCAGAAAGCAGACCGCAACGAACACAAAGAAGGTTCTAGACGAAGAAATAATTTCCGTAGTAGTAGTTAACTGCCGAAGTTTAAAAAATAAGATACCGGAATTTCACCACCTCATTCATAGCACAGAGTCAGATATCATTATAGGAACTGAAAGTTGGTTAACAGATGATATCGCAGACAGCGAAATATTTCCCAAGTCCTTCACAGTTTATAGAAACGACAGACAGAATAGAGCCGGAGGAGGAGTGTTTATCGCGGTTAAAAACTCTACCATCAGTAGAGCTGAGTTATTTCCTGATAACTGTATAGAAAGTGTCTGGTGCTCAGTAAAAATACCCAGTGCGAAAAGAATATATGTGTGGGCGTATTATAGACAACCCAATGCTTGCGTTAACTCAATACTAGATCTAGAAAGGCAGATAAAAAGCTTTACATCCCACAACAATGAGCATATACTAATTATCAGTGGTGATTTTAATGTTCCCATAGTAGATTGGGATTCGTACAGTTTAATATGGAGGTAAAGACAAGGATTTATGCGAGACCCTCCTATTGACGTTCACCTCAAATTCCCTACATCAATTAGTTACTTCACCAACAAGGGGAAAGATTAAATTGAGTAGCTTCAGGCGTGATGTGGTGGAAGTCGAACATAATGAATAACTGATCGTAGCACTTTTCCACTTGATAAAAATATTTTTATCAAGTGGAAAAGAGCTACGATCAGTTATTCAAGGGGAAAGATCTTCGAAGATGTTCTATTCGCTACTAATATACCCGAAAGGGTCTTAAATGTAGGAGTTAGTGATGGAATGAGTGATCACAGGGCTGTAAACGCTAAATTTTCCCTAAGCGTAGAAAAAGTTAACTAATCTAAGAGAAAAATTTATTTATTCAATAAAACTGACTATGATGGCTTAAAATTTGAGCTAAACTGTTCCTTTCTTAGATTTGACGAATTAAGCAAAATCAGGAGTGTCGAGGATACCTGGAATAATTTTACTGCGGTAACACGTTCGGCAATACAGAGATTCATGCCTAGTAAGTATATAAGAGAGAATAAGGAACACCGTTGGTACAACTCTGAAGTACGGAAATCACTAAGACGGCAAAGGGCGTGCCATGCCAGAATAATAAACGCGGTTAAAGATTCCTCCCCTGATAAAATCAACGAAACCATAGAGAATTACAAAGCAGCTAGGCCCACTGCCAAGAAGGCCTTCCGGAATTCAAAAGGAAAAAATTAGGTGAACATTTAAACGATAACCCAAAGATGTTTTGGTCCTACGTCAGGAAAGTACAGGCAAAAATGTCCACCGTAAACTCATTGAACAACGAAAAAGGTGATAAAGTAACAAGTAGTTTAGATAAAGCCAACATATTAAACTCATTCTTCCACAGTGTTTTCAACAAATGCTCCCCGAATACACCAGAGAACCTCCCGAAAGCATTTCTACAACCAATGCATGCAATCGACTTTTCCACCCACGGAATAGAGTTACTCCTTATAAACATCGACCCCAAAAAATCTCCGAGACTTGACGAGATACCGGCTCGCGTGTATAAAGAACTTTCGTCTGAAATTGCTCCTTATCTTAATATAATATTTAAGAAATCATTAGCAGAAGAAAGCGTGCCAAGCGGCTGGAATATACCTAGCTTCTGTAACACCCATATTTAAAAATGGAGACCGGGAGGACCCCAGGAATTGTAGGCCAATATGCCTCACCTCCATCTCCTGTAAGATTTTTGAGCACATCATTGTTAGTTCCATAATTAGGTACCTCGATAGCCAAGATTTATTGATTAATAACCAACACGGGATCCGTAAAGGAAGATCCTGCGAAAATCAACTCGCACTATTTGTTCATGATATAATGCATTCCGTTGAAAGTAATATTCCAGTCGATGCGATATTTCTAGATTTTAAAAAAGCTTTTGATAAAGTCCCTCATTGCAAGTTACTCGCGAAGTTGGAAACTTATGGTATACACGGGAGTATTATATGCTGGATCAGACAATTTTTAAAAAATCGCGTCCAAACAGTCGTCCTGGACGGTGTATCATCCGATACTGTCAAGGTCACATCGGGTGTACCACAGGGAAGTGTCATAGGCCCCCTCTTGTTTCTTATTTACATAAATGACCTCAGTACCGCGGTCAATAGCAGGCTCCGTCTTTTTGCTGACGATGCGGTGATTTATGGGGGCATTCGACGTCGCGAAGACAGAGTCGCGTTAGCTAACGACCAAAATGCAATCCAGGCTTGGTGCGATACATGGCAATTGGAATGAAATTTGAAAAAATGCGTAGCAATACACTTTTGGGCAAGGAGTGATTCCCTCCCATTTAGTTACAAAGTGAAACAAACAGAAATCGCGAGGGTAGATTCCTTTAAATACTTGGGTGTAACAATTGCTCACGATCTGTCCTCGGGAAAGCACATACGAGAAATATGCGGTCGTGCTAATAAAAAATTGGGATTTATAAAAAGAGAGCTGGGTAAATGTGACGAAAAAGTGAAGGAACGATGTTTTCTTGCCCTAGTCAGGCCCCACCTAGAGTATGCTGCCAGTATGTGGGATCCTAAAGAGATGAATTTGATTTCGGAATTAGATCGAGTTCAGTGGAGGGGGCTAGAATTGTCAGAAATTGTTATGACCAACGCAGTAGCGTAACTACTTTGCTAGAAAATTTAGGCTGGGATTCCCTTACACAGCGGCGTTTACAATATAGATTAAACTTATTAAAAACATTTGAAGATGGGTTCTTTTCCGATGACATCAAGAACATAATACGAACCCCGACGTATTACGGGCGGAGGCATCACGAATATAAGATTAGAGAGACAGACTGCAAGACTGACAGGTTTAAATGGTCATTTTTTCCAAGAACAATAAGAGACCAGAATGCTTGTAATCGAAATCCCCCAGGAGTCGGCTAGACATAATAAGTATTAACCTACAAGGTAGCGACTGCGCATGGTTATGCGTTTATATTTATTTATATATTTTTTTGCAGGTTGCCCTTACCTTTCCCCCTCCATTTGAAAAACCCTAACCCCCTCATCCCTTACCCTTTCCTCCTGGTGCTGCACCCCCTGCCACACACCTTTTTTGTGGCTCGCAGGGTATTGATGTAGATGTAGATAAAAAAGCGCTACGGAGGATTAAGGCGAACAAAGCCGTAGGAGTATGCAATACGCCAGCAGACTCACTGAATCGTTTGCGGAAAAATAAATTGAAAGGGTTCTTTGGACCCATACACTCTATTTATGCGGACGTTATATCGACACAAGATTTCCTTGGATCAATTTCGATCCCGACACTGGAAAAGTGTAATACGATCACAGGCCTGTGAGGACTACACAGGTGGGAAGGGTAATGAGGGATCTTGGGAAAGCAACGCGACCCACGTCAGTCAACTCTGGGCATTAAAAAGGTGCGGATGTCCGCTAGACTGGACCCCTGTTCGACGGTAACCTCACAAATGCACGATGCCACTTCCCATGGAGCAATGATATGCGATAAATTTTGGTGTTAAACTCGGGAAATCTGGCTCGGAGACCATGACCATGGTTAAAGATGCTGGTTGCATGGTTGAGGGAGGGACCGAATATGTGCGGAGAAAATGCTGAGGGTGGAATGGGAAGGCCGTAAGCAGGGAGTATAAGTGGGAGGCGAGGTGATTAAGCCCGTCATGTTTGTCAATGTTCAAGCGATAGGAAGTGAAGAGGGCAGAGGGGTCACATTTATAATTGAGTGCTTGGAAAATTCAAGAGGTTTGAGATGAAGATTAATCAAAAGAAAACTGGAAGTAAATAGATTCTCAATAAGTTCGAATAGGAGGGAATGGCGCTGTAGTTCCCTTGCGACGCGGAGGCAATTATTATGGCACCAATAGTAATTGGTAGTGAGGCAGCGTCACCGACCTCCACCCTCCCGCCCTGGCATTGTTAAAAACATTGAACCCTGGAGGCCGAAAAAAAATTGATATAAATTTTACAATTTGATGCATCGGTGAAGCGCATCGATTATTTCAAGCTGTACATTTCCATGTACTCCTAACAAAACACAATCCAGCAACCTACTCTACAGCAGGTCCCTCTTCATCTCTGAGTACTTCCTTCCTCCGTTCATCCCGTCCAACATATCTATCCTGTTCCTGCCCTTTCCTCGTTTGCCTAACATTCTCCCCTCTATTAAAGTCTTCAACATCCAATTATTACCCATCAATATACTTATCATTCATTTTCCCTGCCTCCTTATGATTTCTCCCAACAATCCCTTCTCCTTCCCTTTCACCATACCTAGCACCTCCACGTTTGTTTTCCTTTTGTCTCCATTAACCTTCTCCACACCCATATTTCAAAAGCCTCCAGTCTACGTCTACCTTCCTGCTTCAATGACCATGTTTCCGCGCCGTACATTGCTACACTCCACATAAAATGTTTTACGAGGCTTTTCTTAACACCCTTACTCAACGTCCCCGTCATTAACTCCTTCCTCCTTGTGAAAGCCTCTTTGCCTAGCGCAATTCTTCTCCTTACGTCCCTACTACTTGGACCGTGTTGGTACAAAACATTGCCGAGATACGTAACCTGTTCCATCAGCTCCAATTCATGAACTCCTATTTTAATATTTAACTTAGCTTTGATCTTTGTGGTAAATCGCATAACCTTTGTTTTATTAGTATCGATTCCCATCCCATACCTGTCGCACTGAATTTCCAATTCACTAAGCAATGCTTGCAACCCCTTGGCTGACTGACAAACTAGAGCTTGGTCATCAGCAAACCTAACTGAAATTGGATCTTCTTCTTCTGCGTCTTCTGCGCCGCTGCTTTAAGCCTTACTTTGCAAGGATTTCGTGAGATGGCAACCGCGGAATCCTAGCCTATGCCATTGCTGGTCACGACACAGGGCCGATTGGGCCGAGTTCCGTAGTTCCTCCTGTAAATTTGAAAATGTTAAGCGATTCGAACGAGATGAAGGAAGATATGCAGAGTTGAAGATGGATTTACGTACTGCACATCGCAGTTGTTTGCGATTCACTGTGTTAAGCGGAGTGTAAAAGTAACGGCGGTCGTTATACCGGTAGACTAGTATTTACGATAATAATATTTTTAACTGTCCGAAAGACCTGACATTAGGCATTTACAGAAAAGAGAGAAACCGTATTTCCATCAATTTATTCTCTCCGCCTGGTAAGTTAAGTATTTGCGAGGATATTAAAAATTTTTTGTTTGGTTATTTATTGGCTCGGGTTTGCTATTTGTCTATAATCTGTTATTCATCACCCACGTGTTTTCTATTTTTTCTCCTTAATATCCAACGACAGAGTTGATTCCACCATTAATGAAATTTTTTGAGGCACAAAAAAGATACTGATTAATTAAAAGTAGCAAAGGTTCAGAAGTTTTAATTAATTTTCAAGGCCAATGTTTAAATGTAGTGATAACATTTTTATAGAGATGACATTGGATTAAAGCATTTCTGCAATTTGTTTTCCCTTAAATGACTTCATACAATTTTGACGCTGGGCTCGTTTAAATTTAACACGAGCGAATGCGTTGACGAGTACGATGGAGAGAATGCTATTCATTATAAAATATTTCCACTACGTGATTCCCCGAATAGACGAACAAAAGAAACCAATTAACGGTCTCCGACGTCGGCCCGGTGATCTGACCTTTCCGGCGGTCATACTAGATCGGTCCAAGGAAACCGCTTGGGTCTCCAAACAAAGACCAAACGTGCTGTGTTTATAATGTACCTTGCAGGAAGGACGTGCGTTGTATTACAGCGCACGCTATCGCGCGGCTCGAGAAAAGAGACACCTGGTATTTTCCAGGCCATATGGAACGTCCATATGTCTGTAAATCATTTAATGAAACACAGTAATAAACCCGAAGGTAGGTTTGGTAGGTGATGGTAGAGTTTCCCCAGTTACGGCGTGTGAAATTCACACATCAGGTAATGATGGGGGCCAGTTCCTTTCCCTGTGCCAGTTATGGTTTCCCAGGAAGACCTGGTACCCGAAAAATCACAATGTTTGGGTGGAGCTGCAGGTGCCCAGAGTGCCTTGCCCGGGAATCGAACCCGGGCACCTCCGGTCAGCAGTCAAACGCTCTACCCCCTGGACTACCGCGACCCACATATATATATATATATATATATATATATATATATATATATATATATATATATATATATATATATACGCTCGATATCCCCAAACCCCGGATCCAATTGTGGTGTTCGCTGACGCCCATTTCCGGGGCGCTCGCTCACCTCGGCGCCATCCTCCTTCCGTTCATGCTCATGTAGCCGTCGTCCTCGGACTGGTGGCTCCGGTCCTCCTCCTCCTCCTCGTCCTCCGGAGTGCTCCCGCCTCCGGCCGCCCCTCCTCCAGACGGCAGCCTGTCGGGCACGGGGGGAACGACTGGGCCCTGGGGCCCGACGCCCCCCGGCGGCGCGGCGGACGGTGGCGGGGGGTGAACCTTGGCGGCCTGCGCGATTCCGGGGGCGACAACACCTGGCCCCGCCCCCTCAATGTTCCCGTTCTCTAAGTCGTCGAATTCAGAGAGCACGCGGTCCAGCAGCTCCAGGGACCGTTGCACCTCGTCTCCGCCCCTGGAGGAGAAACAAGCGAATGCGTCAGCGAGGAGCCCTAAACCACGGTGGCCAACCCGAGGGTCGGCGGGCGATTGGGGTAGACTTCCTGCCCCCAACAACGTTTCCCAGGGAGATGGAGTTACCCGGTGAATCACAAAGCGCTTGGGTGAAACTTAGAGAGAGCTCAAATTCCCCGGGAATCGAACTAGGGCCCTCGGGTGGAAGCTAGGGTGGCAACTCTCGGAAACAAACGGCTTTCCCGGCTCCATATTCTTCTCCCTCCTCAATCAACAAATGCGCTGTCATTCCACCTTCTACTCGACACATCTGTTGCGCTGCAAATACTTTTAATTCACGATTTTTGACCGATTTTCATTGATCAATATCCGCAGATGCTCTCAACGGTTCGAATAGCAGATGTTATGGTTACTTCATTGTGATATGCACTTCAGATTGTAACACAATCTGCCCCCGAGATACGCTTTATATCAACATTAGTAATAGGTAACTCGCGTCATTATGCATAAATGGACTCAAATAAAAATTAATAGGATGGCCACAGAAATGAAATCATTTAAGTGGCATTTAAAGGCATCTTGCACTATTAATTATAACTACGAACAATATATATTATATATTGATTAATACTATATCACACAATATGCCTTGATATTCATGCCAGTGGAATGCCTCACACACTTTGTACATACATTATGAGATTAATATACCGCAATTGCATCGCCTCCATTCAATTCAGTTACCCTAATGAAAGCGTTATAAAGGTACCCTAATGATTTCCTTCTGGAAATTTTCGAAAATGGTAGCCAATAATTTCACGTAATATTTGGAAATTTAAGAATCAATATTACCAACGAAGCGCTTAATAATATATTTGCACATTGAATAATACATTAATATTTTTTCTCCGGTAGAAGTGGACGTACAAGGTCTGTCCCAAAAGAGTAGTACGACTTATTTCTTTCCCGGACAGATGGACGGACGGAAGGGTGTAGGTTTTTCTGGCTGGTTTCGAGGGAGGGGAGTCTCAGGAAAGGATGGAGGACGGTGGCAGTTGGCTCCCAGGCTTTACGGAGTGCGGATCGTTCATTTGCGAAACCTCTATAACGTGAACTCGGTACGCTCAGTCATGAATCAGCTATTGGAACAGCGCTACTCCATTAAAATCTTGCGGGAATTGGGCAAAACCACAAAAGAGACTAATGGCATGCTCAAAGCAGCTTATGGTGATAATGCCAATTGGTGGATCCGGTGTGTTTTTAAGTGGTACAAGTTGTTTCGAGAGGGGAGAGCAGACGCTAAAGACGCCGAATGTTCAGGACGCCCTTCAACCTAAAACAATACGAAAATCTTGCAAGGGTGAAGGCTTTGTTGGACAGGGATCACAGATTATGTGTTCGCATGGTTTATGATGAACGATGTGCAAAATTGGTGCTTCTCAACTCCGTCCTTGCCCTACCAGACTTCTTGCCCTTCCTTCGCCTCAAATTCGCGGTTAAAGGATTTCACCACGGCTCCATGAAAGCGTTAGAATAGGTGGTGTCGAGGGAGCTTAGCAGCATTCCGGCCGCCGCCTTCCAGAAGGCGTACGAGGCGTGGAAAAACCACTCACTGGCAGCGGTGTGTGGGCGCACAAGGGTGCTGCTGCAAAGAGTGAACGTATCAATTCTGGCAATACCTCCTTTCCAATGCACCCAGTCCTACTACTTTTGGGACAAAGCACGTATGTTTGTCGGAACAGGAGATTAACGATGGATGAAACTCGATGCATATTCATGGATTTCGTCCAAATGAAATAAACTTAAGCATTGTACTTTAAGTGTACTTTCTGCACAATTTTGCTATTTGTTTTTGTTTGTGGTCTTCACGCATGAGTGCACTACTTCTTCCTCAGCCTACCCTCGCAGCACATCATAATAGATTCCGAAGCAATGCTCTCTTCAAGTAATATTGGATAAGAACATTTTCAAGCGTTAATTTTGTGCAAATTTCGAGATTCTGCACATTAGTACATTTAATTAGACTTCCGTCAAGATTAACGTCTAAGTGCGACAATTATTTTTAACTCGAAACCTCCAGCTGCGACTGGGTATCCCTCTGAACCATTAAATCAGTGCAAACATCACAAGGTTCATTGAGACCAGACATTTACACGAGTGACTCGTTCATATGCAAACAATTACCTTTTTTGTCCTCCATCGTTAAGTACAGCTCATGTGTGTGTGTGTGTGTGTGCTGCACATATTGTGTTATAGCTAGTAATTGAACTAGGCAACAAATGTATTGTGTCGCGGTATGTTAGTCTTAAGATATTGTATGCATTGATTTTATTTCTTTTTATGCATAATTTGATAAATTTATCTCTGAGTTTAATATTGTAAATGTGTGACGAGGGGTTTAGGTGGTAGATTCCATAGTCTCAACCTAGCCCAAAAATAAAGACGAATACCCATATATCTTATTCGAATGGAATACAAAGTTATTAATTTCACAGGAAAAAATAACTGAATTGCAAAATTAATCAGCCTTAACTTTTCCACAGGAATATAAACGTTTTTGATTGTCTTGAGGTTTCAATTTCGACTGTGCATCGAATGTGTTCTAGTTGAACTCATACCGCGCGAGATACATCTTCTTCGAAACAACGGCAGTCATTCTTCTTCATAATTTCTTAATCACACACCTCTCATTCATTTTCCCCGAAACCAATGATTCAATCACGATTGCTCATTCGCGCAGGAAGTCGGTTCCAGGCCCGGGAGACAGACGCTAAGCGTGCGTGCCTCCTGCTCTCCAGGGAATCACGCACGCACGCACGCACGACCGCCGCCTGGTGTCGTCACGCCGACGTTGCCTCCAAGAACGAAGGGGAAGATCACTTCTGCACGCAACTGCCACCTACCGCCGTTAGATAACACTTACAGGCCGAGTCGAAGGTGGACGTCCTTCCGAGTTTTTCCGCCGGTCGGTTGAGAAGTGATGGACGCTGCCGCCGCGAAACTTTCAAACTTTCCCAAAGCCGCCTCTCAGCCTGCGCGCCGAGGCCCGTGATGGAAGTTTTGGAGGAAGAATATTCCTCCCGAAACCACTTGCACTCTACGGGGAACCAACATTGCAGACGTAGAATCGGTAAAACTACTTGGGAGTAAGGATGACTAAAGATGTGTCCAGGGGTGAACACATTCGAGAAATTCGGGGAAGAGCTCATAAAAAGGTTGGAATTAATTGAAAGAACACTTGGGAATTGTAATGAAAGGGTCAAGGAGCTTTGTTATTTCACGGAAGTTAGGCCCAAACTTGAGGATACTAATGCAAGTGCCTTGGATCTTCATTAAGGAGGCTTAGTTTTGGAACTAGATCGAGTGCAAAGAAGGGCAGCTAGGATTGTGAGAAGTTGCTTTGAACAATGTAGCTGTGCCTCGGCACTAATGGAAGCATGGGTGGATGGGAGGCACTAGTTGACCCTTGGCTTGAATACAGGTTAAATTTAAAATGTATTTTTTTCCTCGTGCCACTCGACATAACAGCAATCGCGTAGCATATAATTAGAATTGATAGAGCACATATTTTGTCGATATCCTGCATGTATTTTTTTCATTTAATAGGCCCACCTTTTTAACAGTATTCTCGCAAGATTTCAAAGTACTTATCCTGTTATCAAAAATTGTTGCACATATTTTTCCTTCATATTTATTTCGTGTGATTGAAGTTATTTCGAATGCATGTTTAAAGTAATATTTGTGTTGAGGTAATATGATTGAGACAGTTTTACGGTGAATTAATGCATTTTTTTGGATTGAGATATGCACGTTATTTTACGGATCTTTACTATCTATTTTTCCCTTTCCCCTTCCTCTCCAATATCCTCCTTCATTAACCACCCATCTACATCATCTACGTCTACACAAAACCTCGCGAGCCGTCGCAAGGACGTGTGGCAGGGGTCACCAGCCATTCTACATGCATTCCCTCTTCTTTCCCATCCCGCCTGGTGCCTGCAACGCACATTTTCGGTGGATCGCGGGGTATTTATGTCGATGTCGACAGGCACCACGAAGTCGCCAAGAAGTCCAACAAGGGAGGTCTCCTTTCGGGTAGACAACAAATTACAATTAATGCCCGTTGTCCGCTTAGCACATGGTACACTCCCTTCCCCTAATTACCTCCACGCTGCCCGTTTGTCTTCATTACCACACCCTGTCCTTTTGTTTTATGCATGCTCTTTGTTTCCCACGAGTTGGTCGACCCGGCGGGGCGTACGCCTCTCGCACTCGCCTTTCACAACAGCGTCCAGCACGGGCGCCCCCGATCCGCATCAACTCATGGCTGATCCTCCATTGCAACCACGGACACAACAAACCACGCTGCCCTTTAATTACTACCCACTGCATTCATTCGACATTTGCACTCGACCCGATGCAATCATACTACAGCAATGGAGGACCACGGAGGACTACGCTTTTATGCACTTAAATATTTGCTGCCTCCCTTCAACCATTGATTCATTCAATTTATTCCACACACTACCAACAACCTTCCTGCCCACATCTGCACATCGTTTGATATAATTCTACATCTAAATGTACGTAATAGCCCGCAAGCCCCCACGAGGGCGCGTGGATGGGGGCGACCGTAAAATAGGATAAATCCGCATGCAAAACCCACAAATGCATGCCAATCTATGCCCACAGAGGCGAACGCGATATTCATGCGAACACCTTTGTAACTTACAACCTTTATAAACACCTTTATAAAATACATATGCAATCAACTAACATACACATGTACTCTTGCGAATAAACCTTATGCCTCCGCAGCGTTTAATCTTTTCCTGATTAGTAAATGGAATGCCTTTAATATTTCTATATTTCCTTTGGTTTCTTACTATTATGATTCCTGATTGTCCGGGGAAAGAATGAGTATTAGTATCTATCTATTTGTACTGGAGTCTATCTGCCTTGTCTTATCTTTGATACTGTCTGACCTAGGCAAATAGTGTGGAGCCATAATAATTCTTAACGAATTTGGCGGAATTTCTATGGACCTCATCTAATTATTGGTGAAAATATTTTCCCAAGGATCACAAATACTTGTGGTATATTCCAAATGAGGCCTAGCTAGGGCGAAACAACACCTCTCTTTAACTTTTTCATTACATTTCCCCATTTCCCGTTTAATGAAGCCGAGTTTCTATGAAGCGGATCCGCATATACTCCGGATGTATGCTCCCCATGAAAGGCGTTGTGTTAGAACTATCCTAATTAAAAATCCATATAGAACTTTAATATAAATTTCATATAGTTTGACTTACCACACTGTGAGGCATTCATTTGCCAGATTCTAAACGTCTCAGTAAATGCATCGGCAGAAGTTTAATTTAAAAAAATCCAATAATGTATCGTGTTTTTTTACGTTTGATACGCATCCGCGCGGAAGACAGGTAGCGAAGATACATGTTCGACGTAAGTGAACAAAATAAGCAAACGGGTATTAGAATTTTCCACACGAAATAAAACAGCCGCGGGTAAGGGCAATGAGAACACGAGGAAACACCGCCTACATCAATATTGCGAGAAGTCATAAGATTGCAGTGCAGACATTTTGAAGTGTTAAACCATTCGCCTTGACCACCCGTGTGCCGTTCGTCCAGAAAACTGGACATTTTTCTGTTTGCTTCTACTGAAGCTTAAAACAGTGTTATTTTATTTTTGGACCATTTTTTGGTCATTTTTATATTGTATATTTTAAATATACATTTATGTTGCATATTTTGGTGCCTCAATGGAGTGCTGAGGCCTCCTGTGCTTGTCCCAGGTAGATAACTTGTCGATGGCGATGTTTCTAATTATAAAATGTGGGTTGTTTTTAATTTTGTCATAGTAGCTTTTAGCTAGGTCGCCTGTTTCCTCTCTAAGCGTTCTTACGTTCAATTCCTTATGAATGTCGCCATTGTAACGGTACAACCCTCGTAATCCCCATATTGATTTTAGTGTTCTTTTCTCAATGCTTTCCAATCTTTCCCAAGAAGTTTTCTTCAATAAACCTATCCATGCTGGAGCCGCGAAAGTTATTATTGGCCTGATTGCCCCTTTGAAGATTAAAAGCTTCATATCTCGGGGGACTTCCTTTGATTTTAACAAGGGGGAGAGTCTTGCCCTTGTCCCTGCAACCTTTCCTATTACATGTAATACATGCTTGCCCATACGTAGGTTTCCGTCAAATTTCACCCCGAGATATTTAACACTGTCCGTGTACACTAAATCGTGTCCGTTTATTTGTACCATCCCGGGCTGGTCAGAAGAGAACGGCTTTGGAAAGTGTATGGCCTGTGACTTCCTTTCATTTACGTCAAGTCGCCAATTTTTATACCATTTAAGAATGGAGTCTAGAATTTCCTCCATGTATTTGACGGCTTGGTTTGGGTACATACTCTTTGTCACGATGCCCAAATCATCTGCATATAATCCTGCAATTGCATTCCAGTTTTGGCGAGGAATTGGTAGGTCAGATGTAAAGAGGTTGAAGAGCGAAGGGCCTAGTACCGATCCCTGCGGTACGCCCGTCCCTATCTTTTTGGAGTCCGAGGTCGCATCCCTCCACCTCACTATAAAACTCCTATCCGTCAGATAAGACTGCGTCCAGTTAATTAGCCACCTAGGTAGGTTTAAATTATGCATTCGCCTTGACCGAGTCTTGAACCCGGCTATTTATATACCTTCAAAGGAAGTGGATCAATTTTGAATTATTCATAAAATCTTAGCACAGGGACAGTACCAAAAATTAGTGAAATGATTTTTTCACCAATCCAGATGGCTGGAGTGCGGTGATCTGTGGTGGGAAAGGTAAGGGGTCTTGGGAAAGGTAAGAGGTCTTGGGAAAGCAACGCGACCCACGTCAGTTGAATGTGGGCATTTATAGCATGTGGATTGCAGCTAGACTGAACCACCGTTCGATGGTTACCTCACGAATTCACGATGCCACTTTCCATGGAGCAATGAGAAGCGATTTAATTGTGCATGACGCTTCGAAAATTAGGTTTGGAAGGCATTGCCATGGTTAAGGATGCTTATAGAGTTGGAGAAATGCCCCAAGTGATGGTTTTCTGCTTCCGCACAGGATGTTCTGGGAGGGTAGAGAGGAGGAGGTTGACGACGGGGAATGTCCATCAACAACAGAGTGTGGTGAAAATTAGCAAAATGTGAGACAAATGCTCAATTCTAATTGACCCCCAAGTGTCAGGATGTGATAGCAGAAGAGTGCAATATTCAGAAAAACACAGTCCATTGCATTCTTACAGAAGATGTAGTCATGAGAAAGGTGCGCCGAGATGGTCCCCAAGGTGCTGTCGGAAGACTGCTTGCGTGACAATCTTGCCTTGGACCTCTTGAGACATTGTCAAAGAGACCCGAATTATTAAGATAAGGTGGTTACCGGTGGCGAGACATGGGTATTTGAGTACGACCCAAGTACAACCCCCTTTGAGTACCATTTTGGACCACTGGATTATGCCAAAGAGGCCATGACGAAGTGCCTGAACGAGGGTCCTGTTGATGCCTTCCAGGAAGCATAAAGCCCCTGCTGGCGGAGGCACTTGAATTGGTGTGTTGGTACACAAGTGTGCTCTTGTGAAGAATTCTAGCAATTTGCACTTTGATCGGCCAAACAATTTTGCCCTCAGTTTTATTCTAATTATTTTTGCAAAAGACCTTTACTTTAAGTCAATTATATTATCCTTTTCTTTTTGTTATAACTGCTTATCGTGTGAGGGAAAAACGAGTACTTGAATCTGTACGCCTGTATCAGTGTCTATTTCTATCTCTTATTTTATCCCGGTGGCCGAATATATATGAGTATTATTTCGCGCCATAATAATTCCCCCGTTTCGCAATCAACCTCAATGTTCTCGTCTTTTCGTCTGCCCTTCTGCGACGCTTACCAGCTTCTCGTAACTGTATGCCCCCGTTTCCAACGGATTTTTTCCGCACCTTATACCTTGATCAAAGATTTCCCGGAATTTATTCAGAAAATTAAAAATACAAGTTTATTCATCTAAATCTATATTGTCCCCTTCAAAGTAATCCCCATCGACTGCAACACACTTATGCCAGCGCTTGATCCAATCCTCGAAACATTTTTTATATTCGGTTTTCGGTATGTCCATCAGTGCTTCCTGCGATTTTTCCATTACTTCCTCTCGGCTGCTAAAACGCGTTCCCCGTAATGGTTTTTTAACTCGATTGAACAGAAAGAAGTCACAGGGAGCCAAATCAGGTGAATTCTGTGGCTGTTGGATGGTATTTGTTGCATTTTTCGTCAAAAAATTACGAATAATGATAGCACTGTGCGACGGTGCGTTATCATGGTGCAAAATGCACGAGTTTTCTGCCCACATTTCTGGTCTCTTTCGGCGAATTGCTTCACGCAAACGTATCATAACGCCCAAATAATACTCTTTGTTTACTGTCTGGCCTTCTGGCAAAAATTCATGATGCACTACACCGTTGTAATCCATGAAAACCGTCAGCATTGCCTTCTTTTTTGACTGAAAACGACGTGGTTTTTTTGGTCTCGGCTCATTTGGTGAACGCCATTCACTTGCCTGATGTCTGGATTGCGTGTCGTACTCATAAACCCACGTCTCGTCTCCAGTAATGATCCTTTTGATGTATGTGGGATCGGATTCAGCCTCGCAAATCATGTCTTTTGCGACGTCAACACGGTCTCTTTTTTGCATGAAATTGAGGTCTTTCGGCACCAACTTTGCTGCTACACGACGGAAACCCAAATCATTAACCACAATGTCTTGGGCGGATCCATAGGCAATGTTCAAGTCCTCCGCTATTTCTCTGATGGTTAATTTGCGGTTATTGACCAACATTTCTGTTACTTTATCAATTTTTTCACCGACTTTCGATGTCGATGGTCTGCCACTGCGTTCATCATCTTCGATTGACTCACGACCACTTCTGAACCGCTCGTGCCACTGGTAAACGACCGTTTTTTTTAGAGAATCGTTGCCGAAACACTTTTCCAACATTTCCAACGTCCGTGCGCCACTAAATCCGTTTTTTACGCAAAATTTAATACAAGTTCGTTGTTGCAAATTTAAATCCATTTCTGAAATTGTAAAAAATCGCCAACACACACAGAGATAGATGTACTCTTGGCTACGTAACTTTTGCAAATGTCAAGTTATGACACTAAGATTTAAAGGGAATATCAACAACAGATGTACCAATTTAACAAAAAAAAACAGAACTCAAATCGGAACGATGGGAGCGCCACACGGTGGTTATTCCGGGAACTTTTTGATCAAGGTAGTAGGTGAATCATTTCAAAAGTTCTCGGAATGGAATAGAAATAAACGAATTACCTCGGTGAAACTTTTTTATTTTTCCATGTAGTCTCCCTGTATACTATTGCCCTTTTGGTCCAGCGTAGTTCCAATCCCACCTCGAAAATTAGATTCCGTCAGGCCATCTAGCGGATAATTTTCTGTCGCATCCAATTCACTGTTAACATGTGATATGCCCGTTTCTCGCACTTTCAGTCGGCGATCCTCCAAGGACCATTTTATTCAATTTTACAATGATTATTGGCGTAGTGGAACACCACTGCGCAGATTATCCTCTAAGGTGTCCCGACCAAACTTAAAACTCGTTTGTCCACTTCTCAATAGTTTAAATACGAAGAAGCAGCGTCCCCCCAGAGCGTTCTGAAACTTCCTTTGCCTTCATACCTGTCTTTACGAAGTATTTAATCACTGCTCGAATCTCCATTTTTTCCATCTTCACAAATCACAACACGGGAACAACAACAGAGAGGCGTCCGCACCACCATAGATCTCTTCCCACAGCACTAACACGTCATACGTATTTCCTCAATAAGTCTTCACGTGTTTATCTATTACTACGCGGGAGACTCGTTGCACAAGCGCTGACATTTCGTAGTGATTCCGAGAGCTCCCCTTTCTAACTACCCTCGTAATTTCTTTATTGGCGTTTTCTGCCATGTATCCCAGATGCCAGCCGCGTATTCTAGACGTGGTCAAACTACATAAAAGAAACATCCCTCATTCACATTTCTATTCAAACCGTCCGATGAAACCTAGCTTCTTTAAAGATTACCTGTCTAACTTCGGCTATTCTTCTTATGAGTGTACCCCATGAAATGTGTTATGTCAGAAAACAACCAATTAATTTCCATATTGAAAGATTTCTTTACTTTCCCTTAGACCTATATCAAATACTTCCACGAAGTTAAGTCTTACACAGCTGAGGTAAGCTAGGTAATTGACCTGTTTAACGCGACCCCATTTGATTTATAATTTACACGTTGTCAACCCTTCTTTCATCCAAAATTTCAATGCTCTACGTGTTTTACATATTTATCTGAAACACTTATATCCTTAGGCCACTCCAATTTCTGGACTATATCGCCAAAGAGCAGTATTCTATCTGCCGTTGTACCAGTATTTCACGGTTAATTACTGTGGAGTCTAATATTAAATAATCTAATATTAACAGTGAACTGGGAAGCTTAGTTCATTTATGCATAACAAGGAGGTTGTGGGTCCTATAACACTTCCCTGCAGTACTCCTGAAGTTTCGCTTCTTCCTCAAATGAACTCAACCCGTCGACTAATACTATTTCGTTTATGCTAATATGAAAGTTCCTAATTTGGTCATCCGCATTCTCGTTAACACCATAGCATATTTACTCGCGCATCGATTTCTGGTGCTGGATATAAGGCTTTCTAGAATTCTTAAAATGCGGTACCACTATTTTCCCCAATCCAAGGGCATCGTGAATAATAAAAAGATTCGATAGTGTTTCTTATTATTTTCTTCTCGTAAATCCGTGCCGGCTGGAGCGGAGTATGTTCCTCCTGGCGTTTGCAGCCCTTAGTGTCGTTGGGGGGGGGAGTTCGAATATTTTTGTGGGGCGGAAATTAGAAATTAATTTTTGCATTCGCCGCCCGAAGAATGACATAAGCAGTAAACAAAATACATCATTGTCGGCAAAATTTAAGTCCGTCGAAAAAAGTCGCATTAAAAACAGACAGATAAAACCTAATGTTCCTTTCTCATTAAAAGCTCCCGTTAATAATTTACTTTTTCAGAACTTGGTTGTATAGCTTCAAAGTTTTTGAGATTTTCAGGTGGGATGTGATTAAAAAGACTCAAGGGAGGGGCGTTGGTAGGGAAAGAGCGTAGGCCGGGGTCTTCCTGAAGGTGTCCACATCTCAGCGCATCCAAGGGACCCGCTGCTCTATTCACCCACACGCGACTGAATCCGGAATCATTTACACGAGGATAGGCTGAAAACTAATGCACACATACTTGTGGATCACAAACAAAATAAATTACCCTCAGAGGCACTCCTGGTGGCATGTGGAAGTAACATTCCCCATCAACACGCATGCGCAGGTTTGAGGTCTTTACATGCATCCAGTGTATATTGAGAAGCGGAAGTATGGAGACGTCTTCTAGTGCTATGTCAACGCGAGTTAAACAGCGTGCTGTTATCGAATTTTTGCCTTCACCTCATCGTCCGAGGTGTAATGATTACCTTTGAGGTGTCTCTTGAGTAGAGGAAAAATATAAAAATCGCAAGGCGCAAGATCGGGGGAATAAGGCGGGTTTTGTTTATTCTCGTCTGTGAGATGGCGTGGTATCCATCGTGCTCAGATTTTACGGTGGCCCATTTGTTCAATAATTAAGGTGACATTTTCCTTGGATATTCCAATATGGTTTGCCATATGCTTTTGAGTGATTCGCCGGTCATTTTGGATCAAATCTTCGACGAGTTTGCGATGTTTATCTTCTGTGGCAGTGATCGGACGTCCGCTGCGTGTTTCATCAACAATTATATGACTTTTCAAGGCTCGCAACCACGAACTTTTACTACCCATCGATTTACTACAGTAGACCTATCAACAGCATCGTCACCATAAACGGCCTTTAAACGACGGTGATGAATCTCAGTAGGAGTCACTTTTCAAGTCACGCTGTTTAACTCGCGTTGACATAGCACTAGAACGCGTGTCCATAAGTCTGCTTCTCAAAATACACTGGATGAATGCAATGACCTCAAACCTGCGCATGCGAGTGGATGGGGAATGTTACTTCCACATGCCACCAGGAGTGCTTCTGAAGGTCATTTAGTTTGTGGTTGACAAGCACGTGTGAATTAACACTACGCCACCACAGGGACACGAACCGGGCAATGACGTCAGCAGGTAAACTAAAGAACGCAAAAAACCCAATTCCACCCCTAAAACTCAAGTGTATCTCCACATATGCGTCACTCTTGACGAGGCACCGCGATCCAGACGTCATCCATCAGACATGATGGGAGAGAACATCACCTGCGTCCTCGGACGGCGTTGGCCTCACCCCCCAACCCCCCTGGGGACGGAACCCCCCATCCGCTCCGGGCAAGGGTGAACGGCACATCGCGGAATAACTACGATGGCATTCACTCGACTCAAATTGTGTGCTCACTTAATATTTCAGATTCCCCTCACGGAGGCGTGCTCATCGCGACCCTCTCAGCGCGAGTGCAGGAGACGAGAAAAAGCGTGTCCCCATGGCATCCGAGGGATTCATTTAAAATGAGAATACGTCGGGAGGTGGAAACATGAAAGCCAAAGGTCTCGGGAGGCGAGCTCTCCTTGGACTGAAAAAAGTAACTCGCTCTTTCCAAGTGTCTTCCACTTGTCGTCGAATGAAGCGAATCAGCGGCGGGCGTGGGAGTCAACTGACGGATAGGAATACGCGTGATCACTGTAGCCGAAAGTGCGCTTGCTACGGGGAAATTGATTTTCTCTGCGCACCACGTCACATCATTGCCATTCAGACTTACTTGAAATCAATGACCGTTGTCACTTAGAACTGACGCACGCCGTCCTAAGACATGAATATATCTAATTGCTATTATTAGCTGACACTTACAATATTAGAGCGGAAAACATCTAGAGGCGATAAAAGCATACATTCATTTCAACAACATATTCATTCTTGCGAAGAGGCAGTTTGTTTTCAAATGCATGCCCGTAAGTCACGCCAGTCTAGGCACGGGCCAACGAACCCGCTTGATCCGGCTCTTGGTTTCCCTTCCGTCGGCAATTTGTTAACGTTTCAGTGCAGTTTCATCCACTGAGTGTACATCAAAATGCAACAATTTCGGAGTGTAAAATTCAATCGCCTTGACCGGTATTCGAACCCGGATCCCTCAAATGTCCGGCCGAGTGCTTTAGCCAGTTAAGCTACCGAGGCGGCCTCTCACGCTCCAAAAGATCTTCGCGAGCAAACTGACCCGACTCTGCTCTTTTGCTCGTTCATCCGAAGACCTTCGAGAGGACAAGTTTAGCGCTGATCTTTCTCATTGCCAAATTTTATAATGATATGACGCTGCATGCATTACGCCACTATTATTATTATTATTAAAAATACACATGTGCTGATAGACATTATCATTATGCTGTGCGCATCTTATTAATTCCAATACGATGTCTGCGATCATGCGCACACTCAACCGACAGTCTGAAGCAGAACTTCAAGCATTGCACGTCAGGAAATAATTGTGACCGATACTTTCCAAACAAACCTTGTATAGGATTATCCCGTATAGGAGTCTCTATCCTCGTATCTTCCTTCATTCATACGCAGCTCCTGCCATACGCTGCCTCTTCCCTCCTCATCGCTCCGCTTAAGCATCATATTTTATTTTCCACCAAGGCATTCAACATCCCTCTTTGCCTCTTGACATGGGAACTAGAGGAGCCGGATTTGTAACACGCTGTTATAATAAACTTGATAGCGTATCCGAAGCATTAAAGGAGCTAGGATGGGGATCAATCAACGGAGAGAAGGTTAAAACAGATTAAATCTCTTGCATATAAATTGGAAGGAGGTCTCTTTAGCAATTATGATGTTGAAAATGTATTATTACCCCATCGCACTACGGTAGGAGTAATCATGTCAATAAAATTAGAGAAATTTACTGCAGAACAGATAAGATTTAAGACGTCATTTTTCCCACAAACGACAAAGGATCAGAATAACATTGCCCGACCGCGTAAAGGGTCATATTCGGGTTAAAATTAGACTGGTGTGTATTCATCCCCTGCCACACACCCTAGCGATAGCTTGCAGGGGACTAAAATTTGTATCCATCTAAAAATATTCTCTCTCTCTTTTTCGGATTTTTCCGAAAATCTTTCTCTAGCCCATCCACCCCTAATGGCGCAAATCCCTCAACAGTCAGTCGCCTCCCCCAATAGCCCCCCACTACTACTTAAACCCGGATTATTTTAATGACAAATATAAATAAAATACTTGAAAAAAGGAATTACCATTTAGGGACATTATTACGAATGTACCAAAACGATTTCACACGAATTAAAGTAGAAGAAAATTGTAGATTACCGTACCTCTAATTTTTTGAGTAAAAGCTAAGGATTTAAGAACATGACGCTCTTCCCAATATACATCAACAATGTAGCTACATACATCCACAGAATCATTACATTATTTTCCGTTGACAGAAATCTAGAGAAAATTTAAGACCCCAACCGATGGTGACCTACTCTCACAAGATTTACACGTGGATATTACTTTGGACTAGTGCAATGAATCGGGGTTAGACTGAGACATAAATAAGAGCATGAAAAGAAACTTGCAGCCAAGATATTTGGCTTCACTGCATGAGTTCTACATCTACAGCTGCATAATTCCCAAGGGAAGAGGTTGGCTATCTTTTGTAAAATCAATTCATTATAAGGGAATCTTCGCCATTTGTAATCTTTGACGTCCAAAATAACTGGTTTCGACAAAATATTGCTTGTTCTAAGGGAACGCTCTTCCCCTCGTCTTCCCTCCCCTCCTCTTTCCTCCCCTCCTCTCCCTCCCCCTCAAGAAGGCTATGTAAATGGACCGCGACTTGACTAATGTGCACCTGATGACGAGGCCTAAGCGTTGAAACTAGAGGTGCGAAAATAAAGAAGTGGACAAATACATTGTGTTCTTGATTTAATGAAAAAATTGCAATCTCAAGTTTTCCAGTTACGTCTTCGGTGGGATTGGTGTTCGGTCGTCGCAATTGAAAAACAGTCAATGAATCACCTGTGGCCATTAAAGTTCTAACACTTAAGCCATGAAACTATTGCTTACGCCAAGTTACTTTTCACGCCGTAGTGTATGAAATGTTAACTTCTCTCGTTTCTTTCGGGAAAGCTTCTTCATAGTCGTGTGATTCAAGGGTCGGGAGCTGTTATATTCCTTGCGCCACCAGCCTAAACCATGGAACGAAAGTTATTTCAAGAGTTTTCACTTAACGCGAGGACTTGCTTGAGCGTGATTGGGCGTGATCCGATTTTCCCACCTCTCTCTCACGTCACTCCGGATATGCACGGAAGTCTCCGGCTCCGAAGGAAATATTCCGCAAATATTTTCGACACAGAAGAATGGAAACTTTTAGCCTGCAGTGTGCATTCAACCCCTGCCACACGCCCTAGCGGTGGCTTGCAGGGTAGTAAAAAAATACTACAAAGCTCTCTCCATCGCTGAAGCTTTTCGTGTGCTGCCAAAAGAATAACGTCCGACAGGATGGACGGCCACAAATCGGACGGAAGGAAGGCAGCAGTCAAATCAATCCTTCCCTTATTTATGGAAGGGAACAGGGGATAAATCTCTGGCGTGTGTGGCGATGGCGCGTCCTCGGGAGAGGGGCGCACTTACAAGGGCCGGACCTTCCTTTCGCCCTTTCAAAAGCTCTTTCCTCGAGGGCACACGCCTCTCGCGCGAACAGACGGAAAAGAACCAGAAGACCAGCATCTCGATCCGCCCCGTAGAGTGTCCAACACAATCCACGGGTGGTGGGCGGGCGAAAAGAGCTGCCTCTCCCCTTTATTGTTTTGGGAGTGGGAGAGGGGAAGGGCGGTGGAGGTTTTTCAGGGGAGGATGAGTGTGCGTGGCCGAGGGACAAAGGGGGTCGAAGGGGACGGAGCGCCCGAGGAGGGGGGAGGGAGCGAAGGGCCGGTTTCTCTCCCCTTTCCAATGAAAAAGAGGGATTCGCCCGAAGGTGGAGGACGCCCTCCCCTCATTCGATCACATTTCTGCTCCCTTTGTTGCTCTAATAGTTGATGCATTTATTCTCATTCCGTAAGCGAGGCGGATTTTGGAGGAAGAACACACTCGTGGAATTTGCTGATTAGCAAATAAAAAGTTAGGATTCATAAAAAGAATATTTGGGAATTGTAATTAAATGGTCAAGGAGCTTCCTTATTTCACGTTATTTACGCCCCCCTTAGGGTACGCATCAAGTGCATGGGATCCTCATTAAGTAGGTTTAATTTAGGTTAACTAGATCGAGTGCAACGCAAAGCAGCTAGGTTTGTGAAAAGTTATCATGAACAAAGTAGCAGTGTCACGACACTATTGGAGGAATGAGGATGGGAGCCACTAGTCGACCGTAGGCTGTAATACAGGTTGAATTTACTGCGAGGATTTGAGGTAAGTTAATTATCTGAGGATGTTAATTAGACAAATTGAAAGCCCCCACTTACTTACTATGGTAGATCAGATGGCCAACGTAAAATCAGGGAGATTTATTGTAGGAGGGATAGATTTAAAATGTTTTTTTTCATCGAACCAATAGAGATCATAATAGACATGACAACAATCGCATAGGGGATAATTAGAAATTGCACATATTTTGTCGATATGCTGCAGCGTATTATTATTTATTATTATTATTAGTTCTAACGCATTTTTTTAATATACATATCCTGCGATTGAATATTGTTGCATGCAGATACTTTATTTCCTGTGATCAACATTTTTCGAGTGCATGATTAAAATAATATTTGTTCAGAGATGAAAGACTCTGCTTTCCCACGTACGCAGAATATTTTTATTACGGCCGAGGTTTCGCTACAGTGTCGCAGCGGCATCGTTAGCTCTGAGGTCTGGTGACGCTATCGCGAAGCCAAAGTCGCAATAAAAATACTGCACGTGGAAGAGCGAAACGTCTTCTGTCATCATGAAGGATTTCCACCACATTACATCCGAAACTGTGCTGTTTGTGTGTGCAGACGTGACATGGTTTTAATTGTTCATGCACGGCTGGGCTGGCTTCTCACCCAGAGGGCCCGGGCTCAAATCCCGGTGGTGTTGAATATTTTTCATTGGTATCTCGATCCCTACTTGAGGTGCTTTGTGTAGGGCACTTTGGGTGAGTACGCCGTCCGTCGGATGGGACGTTAAACTGAGGACCCCTTGGCGCCTTTCGTAAAGAGTAGGCTAATGCCGACGCCGGGTTTCTCTCCACCCTTCATCCTTTCCTGTCCATCCCCTATGGCGCAAATGACCTCAGCTGTCGGTCGCCTCCCCTCAAAACTACTACTACTATGCATGGCTGGTTACCTAACACCTTCCGCCACACGCCCTTGCGTCGGCCTGCGGTGTATTGCGTTGATTTACATGTAGAAGAAGGGACTATCTACACAGTCTCCATCTCGCCCCAATGAGAACGTTTCATTACTATACCTCCGAATCGCTGGAATGCGTTTCCATCTCGTCGCCCAAGACCCGAGCGTCGTCAGCTTTGCAATCAGGACGACAGAAACGCGGATTTCCCGCGCCTGGATGAGTGCTCGTCTCGGCCGGAAAGTAGGCGGTGGGACGGGTACTTACGACAGAATCATCATCTGGTGGCGTGCGCACGAAAGCGAGGGTTGTCAAGATGGTAAAATGTTCCATGGGACCCCTTAGGAAATCCCCGGGGTGGGAAGACGGCCTGAAGCCAGCCTATCCTCGCGGCAATTGGCACTCGGGTTCGAGCCCCAACTGCCCCGAGGAGAATGATTGTAATACAAAATGCGACGCATCTTGTATTAGGATTGGAATCGCTCGCACCATAAACATCTTAGCAGTCTATTTTCATCAACAAGAACGAGTTAAATTGATTATACGAGGGTCATCCGGAAAGTAGTACCCGTTCGTGAAATAAAGACACAAAAGTAAATATTAACAAACATAAAAAATTTTATTTGAAAGAGGATACTTTAAACTACTTCTCAACATAATCTCCAAGCAAATTAAGGCATTTGTCATAACGTGTGACAAGTTTCTGTATTCCTGCTGCATAGTCCTTCGCCGCCAGCTCATTGAGATACGCGAGGGACCCATCTTGCACAAATTTTTGCATAATGCAGATGGTGTTTAACAATTTCATGAACAATTGTTCGAGAAACATTGGGAAAATGCTCACAGATGTCATCAATTGTGACGCGCCGATCGTTCCTCACGAATTCGTCAACTGAGCTCACCAGTTGGTCTGTAATGACAGACGGTCTCCCCGAACGCTCATCGTCGTGTGTGTTCCCCCTCCCCATGTTGAAGTTGCGACACCACCGCCGAACAGACGACTCGTCCATTACATTGTCTCCATACACCTCCTTTAATTGGCGATGAATATCACATGGGCGAACGTTTCTTGCATTGAGGAATTTAATCACTGCCCTCACTTCACAACTGGCGGCGTTCTCAATTTTTTTAAACATTGTAAACAATCACAGAAACAACACAGGCAATGCTAGCGTCACGCAACTTGGCTCAGAGAAGGCAGACAAGCCACTGAAGCTATCTGACCTCGTCCAGCGGCTACTCGCGTCGTCAGCACTTCATGCGGCACGAACGGGTACTACTTTCCGGATGACCCTCGTATTTGTTTCTCAAAGCGATGAATTTACATGGAAATACGCTGCATTAACGTTTCCGGGATAAAACAGTTCGATGGTTTAGAATATCGGGAGACTAGAGTAGGGAACGCGCATTCGTGAAAAAATTCGTGAAATGATTATGCCCACAGGTTTCAGTTTTCACCAGAGAATTGGTGTGATAATATCTCCGAGCTGGCGAACCGTATCAGCCCCGATGCTCAGAGATAAAAATTGGAAAGTTTGTGTGCAAAATATCGGTAACAATTTTTCCCTGAAGTGTCCGTGAAGTGCTGAATTCAGACCGTCGGTTAAGTGTGCGCATGATCGTATTGGAATCAATAAGATATGGGCAGTGCATCATCAATGATCACTGAAAATATGGCGATGCGAAAGACCTGCGCTAAACTCGTCCTCGCGAAGGTCTTCGGACGGACGACCAAGAGCAGAGTCGAGCGTCTGCTTTCGAAAAACTTCTGCATATGTCATCGCGACGATTCCCCAACCCCCTCACAGTCCCGAATTGGCACCAGTAAAGGACTGTTTCCTATTCCCTATAAAATAGAAATCCTCCCTCAAAGGACACCACCATGGGACCCCAAGTGCCATCATCAAAGATGCTTGCACGCGTGGTACCCTTAAGGACCTTCCGCCGACCAAGGAGCCTTCGAATCATGGAAAAGCCTCTCTGGCAAAAGTGTGTCGACGTTCATAGGATGTACCGATTGAAGGATTTTTAGGCATTTTAGCAATATTCAAAATATATTTTTCCGAAACTTTTCCCGATTCTTTTTATGTGTTTGCGTGGAAATGTCATCATTCTAATGTTTAGAAATGATTATCCGATTCGGTAATTTGGCTTATTCCACCCTAAGGCGATCGATGTTTCCTCTAAATCTAAAGGTGATTTTGAGAACCTTATTAGCAACAATTAAAAAACTATTGGCCTAAAACAGTACGTAATTATATTAATTAGAGACTTGCTAATGTGTCGGTCGAATAACTCGATTGTGCTTTAGAAGGAACACGCACAAGTTCCCCCGGAGCAGTTCCCGCTGAACATTGCCCTGATGTCTACAGATTCCTCGGTCACAACCATTTGACCATGGGATTGCATTTTGATTTAAGAAAATGAGGGCGAGTCATGTTTCCGAGTTCTGTTTGGTTGTGACGATCCGCTCGCCTTCACTCAGCGCGCCCGGTTGAACGATGACCAATAGCAGCGATGTGTTTTTCGCGGTTCCAGTTGAAAATGTAGGAACCATTAAGCCGTGAATTCTTTCTTGAAAGAACCCAAGTACCAATTGGACGCCCGATTCGCGGCGGAATGGAGAGAGTGACGTTCGACCGTAACCCCGAGAGCCTCTTTCCCCTTCGCCCCTAGTTCTCGTCAATGGGGGTTCTTGCGTTGGCTTGAACACTGTGCCCACGCTCCAGGGATGTACTTCGAAGGATTTTCTTAAGGTTTTGAAGCAATACTAGAAATAAATCTATTTTTCCGAAACCTTTCCCAAAAATTGTTATAAAAACTTTGCATAATTCAATGCACCAAAAAACGTAAAAGTACATCAACATTAAATGTTGTAACTTCCTGCTCCTGTGAATTTAAAATAAACCTTTTCGAGAGATAGAGAAAAAAGAAAATGTAGGCGTATCTGTCAGTTACAAATCTCGCCGCAGCGGAACCAAAATGAAAGAGAGAGAGAGGATAAGGAGAGAGGAGGGTTAGTGGGGAGGGGGGTGTGGCGCAGGGTTACATTTTATGGGGATTCGATCGCGCGTGAGACTTGAATTCCGAAATTAAAAGGCAATTCGAATGGGAATTGGACGAGGACTCCAAGCAGAGGGATTTATGGGTAAGGAGGATAATTGAAATGATTGCACGCATAAGGGGACGTGTGGAAGATGGACGGCGATGGAAAGAGAAAGGAAGGACTGGTCGAGCAAATGTGCGGCGGAGGAGGGAAGGGAGGAAGGGAAGGGTACATCGTTAAGGGATGAGAGTGGATCGCCGTGGAACCATGGAAATAGCTGCTCTTGGCATTAGCCATCGGGGCGCGCATGCTTTGGGGTGGATTCCTGAATGTTAGACGCCTAATGAGAAGGCAGCTTGAGTTTGGAGACCCCATGAAGTAGTACTGCCATCTATGTATGTAGAAAAGAATAAGGAATTGACAGATGATGTCCGAATGTACGTACATATTTTGATATTTGAGATTAGCCCGTGGAAACACTTTCGTGTAATTGCAAAACCACAATTCATTCGGTATTTTATTAAATTTTTCCATTTCTTTCTTTTGATCAAGTAACTTGGTCGAATTTTGGTACCAGTTTCGCATTCATTTTTCCTCATCCGGCTACATTTAATTCTTTATAGATTATTCGTTTTTTATGTTTTACTTTCATTATTAGGTCAGATAATATTACAATTCATTAATTTTGCACTTTTTGTCTTAACATATGGTATTTTACTCCGGGGTTATTTCTCACTTTGTGGACCTACGTAGTAAAACGGTGACTCCTTTTGCAAAGGGTTTGGTTTTTATGATTGCCCAGATGGATTCATGCAGACAGCGACATTTTCACCAGGGGCATTACTCAATGCTTCTTAGATTATCCAAAATACATCATTGCGCTTGAAGATTATTTCCCGTAATGTTTATGTACCAAAATAAGACTTAACAAGCACACAAATGAGGCATGTTTCCAAATACGATGTCCTTGGTCATGAAATGAATCTCCAACGAATAAATATGTTCTTACCTCTACCTTTCCAGTAACTTAATCCAATAACTAGATGAAATAAAGCTATTACAAGAATTAAACTACATTCATGCGGAAGAAAAGATCCGCTTTTCCCCGCCTCGCGTTAATAAAGGCCTTCGTTTTTTCAACTAGTAAAAGGGTACTCTCTCGTCGACACAATAACCAATGTTATAGTGACCAACATATATACAGTGCCTGTAAGACACTACAGCCACGCCGATTATTCTTCCGCTAGTTGTCTCGCTGATAGCACTTGGAATTATGGGGCTCCAATATGGCGTATTTAGGATACACTTCATGGGTCCTAAACCCGGGGCCTAAATAATACGGTCCCTACATTTGCGCCCTCTCGCCGCCTAACGAGCTTGGACACCCTTCAAGATGGCGTCCCCCCTAAATCGAGCGATTGAGGCACGGTACCTCTGCCAGTGTCCATTTTGAGTTCCCTCTCGTGGTAAGCTGACCGCAAAAGCCCGACCCCAAAAGCATTAAAAAATACCAGTCGCAAATTTATTGAAATTGTACACCAATCGAAACTCGCTCGCCCCTACTCAGGTTGAAAATGTTCC
Organism: Hetaerina americana; assembly: GCF_022747635.1. Lineage (NCBI taxonomy): Eukaryota > Metazoa > Arthropoda > Insecta > Odonata > Calopterygidae > Hetaerina > Hetaerina americana. Next base: position 3,099,038 of record NW_027287538.1, read on the forward strand.
CTTATTTACTAACATTCCAGGAAATGCGTTCTTGCTGGTCCCAATAACGCTTCTCGTGACATCATGTTTCCTCGGACTCGAACGACTTCGTACTGATACTAATCAAAAGTAGGCCCTCATCGGAACCCATGTTCTTTCGGCTTTACAGCGGGAGAAGTCTCCACAAGCCTAATCCTACTGACTCGTTTTAATTATGCAATTTCCACATAATTTAAATTATTTATACACTTTTCCCACATTGGTTCCGTTTATGTAAACATACCACGTCTGCCCCAAAAGTGGTATGACTAATTTATTTCCGGATAGACAGACGGAAGGGCGGCGGTTTCTTTGGATGGGATCGAGGGAGGGGAGTCTCAGGAAGAGTGCGGATCATTCGTTTGCAAAACCTCTGCAACGCGAACTCGTTACGCTCCGTTATTGACCAGCTATTGGAATAGCGCTACGACACCATATGGTTCCTGAGACTGAGCAAAACCGGGAAATAGACATCTGGCATGCTCAAGGCAGCTTATGATGACACCGCCATGAGTAGATCGGTTGTTCTTGAGGAGGAGGGCAGAGAAGTTGTTTCGGAGGAGGGCAGAGAAGATATCGATGACGCCGAACGTTCACAGGGCGCCCTTCGACCTCAAAAAGTGACTGTAATCTTGAAAGAGTGAAGACTTTGTTGGACAGGGATCGCAGATTAAGTGCTCGCACGGTTTCTGATCATCCATTGGCATCCCTACATATGATGCGCCCATCGACTTGTGGCCGAAAACATGGGAACGAGAAAGGTGTGTGCCGCGAGTGGTGTCGGACGAGCAAAAGGAAACCCACACGCGGATCTGTCAAGAGATTCTCGACCATGTGAGGAGTGAGGAACAATAATATTCAGACAATGCCTGACCACACTTCATCGTCTTACCCCGCCCCAAATGCGTGCTGAAAGGACGTAACCATGACTGGGTGCAAGCGTTACAACAGGCCGTGACGAGGGAGCGTAGCAGCATTATGGGCGACGCCTTCGAGAAGGCATGGAAATCCCCTCAGGCAGCGGTGTGAGGACGCAGAAGGGTGCTCGTACTTCTAAGGCTCTTGATTGGTAAATGGAGCAATTTCGGAAATACAGTTTTTTAAATCGACCCAGTCCTACTACTTTTGAGACAGACCTTGTATGTTTCCGCAGTGCCTCTAATAGTGACATCGGGTCCTCCTAATCCCGATTATCGTCTACAAGCAGAGTGAACCCAGGTGAACACTTGTATTCGGGGGAAGGAATCCTGGACCGCTTTAATCTACGAACTTGCATTTTAAAATTCCAATCGGCGCAAGTACTCAATGACGGCTCGCGTGGCGGTCATTGACGTAATTCTAAATTCATATCGCAAAATAAATTCCACGATTTAAAAAAGGCTGATGGGAAATATTTCACCCCTTTCGAAATTAACGGGCATCACTCGGGATATTTTGCACGAGATTCTCGGATAACTGTCGCCTGAGCTGGCTGATCGGTGTCAACTTTCGCGAAACCACTCCATGGGTAATGGAATATTCAAATTTCAATCGTCAAGCAGCCTGGGCCTTCGAAAATGGGCTCGATCACAGACAAGAGGGATTAGCGATGGAAATGGGAAACGAATTCGGAGGCTGGGTGGGTTTCATTAGGGAGGCTCAAATGAGGGAAATGTCGAAAAGGATAGACGGATGAGAAAACGAAAAGAGAGGATAATAAATGAAGAGGGGAGAGAGAGAGAGTGAGGAAAATGGAGGATTCGTGAGGATCGCGGATCGAAGCAGGGGATGGGGTTGCCGCGGGAGGGAATGGCAGTCGCATAAAAAAGCGGCGGACTCGATTATGACATCAATTAACGAACGACGCCACCTGAACAGTTTGAACGGAGAGGTTGCAGGGCTGGTTAAAGAGAGTCAACTTAGATTCAATGTCAAGGGGACTCTGCGTTTCCACAGAAAAGAATTTATTACTGGCGACTAGTTTGGCTACACTGTAGCATCACCTGGACTCCACTCCAGGTGATTCCACCATGAGCATGAGTCCAGATGATGCTACCGTGTGCTACGCTTTTGATAGATGTAGATGTAGAATTGATGTAGATGAGTCCAGATGATGCTACCGTGTGGATGTAAATGAGTTCAATGATCCTTTGCATAGTTACAGATCATAACCATGGTTTATAAGTAGAGTCATACATTTCTAAGCGAATAAATACGATAAATAATTCTTGGGATTAAGAGATAAATGGACGACTATACCAAACTGAATTATGAACTTATTTATTTCTTCCACTATTCGTTACCGTGGGAGAAGATCATTCAGTTGACTTAAAAACCTCTTTCCCTTCGTAAAATAATCCTCGAGACCTTTCATCAGTTTATGAATCCATGGGATTTTAGGGAATTTTAGCTTCGGAAACCAGAGAATTATTCTTCTGAAGGCTGACGTGGTTTTAAATTTTTATAAATCGTCAATTCGCTCTGAACGCCAATTGGAATCACGTGCGGCATGTGAGCGGTGATCATTCATTCCCTCGTATGGTCTCAAAATGTTTCCATCACAAAATTATGAAAGAGAGAAAGAATTATCGAAGAAAAGTGATTCGCCAAAGCACAGAGGTCACTTAAGTCTCCTTCGTCACGAAAGAGATTCATTCATTGGACGAAAATATATTCCGTAAGAGGCAATGGAAACACAGGGGTCGTTTTCGGAAGATGGGCGAGGTTGATTCCAAATCACCCGAGGTCCGAAATCTGGACCAGCCTTAATTTGATTTCGTTTGGATCCATTTGAATTTCATCTTCCTCCCACACACACACACACACGAACACGCACGCACAGTGCGCGAAAGCTATTAATTTACCCTAATTCCTTCTCCCACTCCAATCGAATGCTTGTCCTGAACATATCCGTAGAGAAGATGCGATGCGTCGTCGATTAGAGTGGTGAGAGTAGGGGAGGGTGGAAGGAGCAGGGGAGCGGAGAAGGGGGCGAGGGCACGGAGAGGAGGGAATGGGGAAGGGGGGGAACGTGACTTTCATTCGAGGCGAGTGGCAGGGGGTGCGAGGGAGGATGACGGAGAAAAATGGGCAGGAGGGGGTCGAAATTAGAGTGGGGGCATGGAAGAGCGCGCATCGCTATTTCAGAGAAATCGATACACTCCAAAGAATATTTATAAAGCATGCATGCCCTTACGGTTATTCAGGAGCATAACTAGAGTATATTGCTGCAAGTGTATGGGATCTTCATGAAGTAGGCTTAATTTAGGTCAACTAGATCGAGTGTAATGTAGAGCAGTTCGGTTTGTGAAAAGTTGTTACGGACAAGGTAGCAGAGTCACGACGCTATTGGAAGAATTAGGATGGGTGACACTAGTTGACCGTAGGATTATATACAGGTTTAATTTACAGATTCAATTGGAAGCAGACTTATCTGAGGATGTTTAGGACATATTACATATTACTCGACTTACTATGGCAGATAATACCACCAACGTAAAATCAGGGAGATTATTGCACGAGGGACCGATTTAAAATGTCGTTTTTTTCTCGAACCATTGGAGATAAAAATGGACATGGCAGCATTCGCGAAAGAGATACTAAGAACTGGTAGTGTATACATACATTTGCGAATATCCGGCGTGTTTTTATTTTTATTTAACAGGCCCGTATTCTTAAGAGTTCCACAGCATTATGTGAATATACGTACCTATACAGTTTTTGAATAATGTTGACTGTCAGTACTTTCTTTCGTGTGATTAAAATTTATCGAGTACATGATCAAACTAATATGTTTGCGCAGAGGTAACATGATTTGGTTTTTACATGTGGTTTTATTCTATTTTGCGTGTGGTGACCTACCCCCCCCCCCCACGGCGGCGGCTTTCGGGGTATTATGTAGATGTAGATCTATTAAATTAATTCTTATATATCTTAATGATGAAAAACGAAAAGACGAATCATGTTAATTCCTGTCTGCTTTTGCATTCCTGCCTGTGAGTTTTGGAATTTCTAGTTGTAGTAGAATGTTTTTTTTCGACTCCACTCTGATACATGAAGAGGCCGAAAGGAAAGCTTCCGTTCGGTGGATTTTGATCAAAATCTAATCAGAGCCTTAACTCTTAATGAATAAGCTAGATAGGTTCGTGCAGATCAGGTTGACGGCGTTGCCGTTATCGTGCATGAACAAAACTTTCTCCTTGAAAGAGGGCACGAACACGCCGGATGGGTCGTTCGGAAAATGGTCAACACTTGCTCGGATGACTTCAGAACAAGAATTTAATCTGAAAACTGCAAAATGAATGAATCCATTTTCATGATTTTTCATTAAATACAGGGAAGTGTTATCGCTCCTTTTTTATTCCTACTTTACTCCATAGTCACTAGTAAGATACGTTTATTTGCCGACGATGCAGTGGTTTACAGAGAAATCCGTTATCCTGAGGACATAGTAGCTTTATCAGATGAACTTAATGCTATACAACGCTGGTGCGACACTTGGAAATTAGAATTAAACTTGCAAGAGGGATGAATTTTTGGGAAAAGAGCCTTTCCCTCCAGAATGCCCACTGAATCGAGAACACCGAAATGGAATGTGTAGACTAAATTAAATACTTTAGGGCGTGACCCTCACTCACGATCTCTCCTGGGTGAAACACATACGAGGGGGATTATGTGGACAAGCTAACAAAAAATTGGGATTGATCGGAAGAGTACTGGGTTAATGAGATGAAAGTTCAAAGAGAAATGTCATCTTTCGCTGGTCAGACTTCATAGCAGTAGTAGTGGTATTTAGGGGAGGCGACCGACTGCTGACGTCATTTGCGGCATAGGGGACGGACAGGATAGGATGAGAGGAAAGCAGGAAAGGGTGGAGAGAAACCCGGCGTCGGCATTAGCCTACTCTTTACGAAAGGCGGCAAGGGGTCCGCAGCTTAACGTCCCATCCGACGGACGGCGTACTCACTCAAAGTGATCTCCACAAAGCACCTCAAGTAGGGATCGAGATACCTCTAAAAAATATTCAACACCGCCGGGATTTGAACCCGAGCCCTCTGGGTGTGTGGGAAGCCAGTACGATAGCCACCGCACCAATCTCGATCACCCCCTGCCACACACCTTAGCGGTAGGGTACTAGAATATCTAAAAAAGTGGAAGCGCATGAATTGAAGCGAATGAAGATTGCTTAGGCAAGATGTTTCATTTCTGCCCTCGTCTTAGGCTGATGAAAGTTCTCAACCAGCTCTCTCTCTCCCTGTCCTCAATGGCCTCAGCAATTCGATATCGTCACGCATCTCCCTTTCATTTCTTTAAAAAAGGGCGCTCTTTGACAAGTGCCAGCCAACCTCCTCCGATTCCCTCGCATCGCGGAACCCCCCTCCCCACACCACCCACCCTCTCCGCATCTCCTCCCTTCATTCCCCAAACTGGACCCATCTGATCCGCCCCACGGAATGCGAAACGGAATTACTGGACCGTCGCTCGCTCCAGCCCGAGTCCCTCCTTTTCCAGCCTCCGCTCCATCTTCCCTTCCATTATCTCCCTTTCCCTCCCTCCCTCCCCCCACTCCTCCTCTCCCCACCCCTCCTCCCCGCTCGCTCACAACTCTGACGTAAGCTCCTTCACTGCGACGAAATTATCAAAATCCATCGGAACAAATAGTATGTTGCAATCCTCGGCTATAAAATTAGGACACTGATATCACTTTCTTCAAGTTTACACTTTGAACCTTGGAGACGTTTTGGGGATTATACAACATCCGATGATTTGCAGTTAGGTACGAAAGACGATGACGTTTCGCCTCCCAATCCCTTTTCTTTTGCCAAACAACCCCATGAATGCCCAATTATTAAGAGATACGACTGAATAACTCAGAAATGCAGCATTTTAAATTAAAATACATCGGAGTGAATGTATCAAATATTATATTTGTGTGTGTATATATATTATATATATATATATATATATATATATATATATATATATATAATATATATATATATATATATATATATATTAGTAACTCCTTAAGATTTTGGGGGATTTGGCACCACTGTAATCAAAGGAGGAGAATATTGAGATTGGTGTGGAGAACATCGATCTCAATTTTCCCCTCCTTTTTTTACTTTTACAGTGGTTTAAAAACCCTTTACGGCTTAAGGAGATGATATAAAAAAATAGCGATTCTGAAAAAAGGCCGTAAGAAACTCAATTTTCCCTATCCACTAAAATATATCATCAAAAAATACAATGACGCTAATTAAATGAAGAATACAATGTATCTTTCCACTGCCCTTAATTCACGTACAACCATTTTCAACGCTCAAGCCTCATCATCAGGGACCTTTAATTAATTAAAATGAATTTCCACAAAGTTGAGCCGGGAACAATTGAATATTTAACAATAAAGCTAATTCATGAATAATTGTGGCGATAAGAAGACGAGTGTGATAGGCTTTTTAAGGGGAATTAGGCTGGGAGCCACTTGAGATGCGAAGAGAACAAGCGAGACTGAAACTCGGAAATAGGTTCGGAATAAACGAGTTTAACAATGACAGCAAAGCAATTATTATTGACCCCTAAACATTTTAAATAATATCTACGGCCGCACAATAGGGAATTAAATGGGGTTGACCAGATTTCAAATATAAGAGTAATAGACTGCAGAACAGATAGACATACATACAGTGTCTGTTCCCGAAAGAAGTTCTCTTCCTCGACTCATAAGGCGTAATCATTTACAAATTTGTGCATCAGAGACTGTCGATGAATAATACGCTTTTCGTGGAATTCCTCGAAAGATTGCGGAAAAGAGCGCACCGCCTCAGGAGGAAGGGCAGCTTTGCCAAATGGAGCTGCCTGCACCAGGACAGCGTGGCGTCCCACACGGCCTTCCTCGTGACCCGACCTAGCACACAGTGGGGCAACGCTGACCCACTCTCCCTGCAGCCCCGATACGGAACCACCGAATTCGGATAAAAAGGAGCTTGAAAGAAACCATTTTGGAACGCTGGATAACGTCAAAGTGACCGTAACGAGACGCCTGAGCGAGGTTTCCGTCTACGCCTTACAGGAGAGGGGCTGTAATCGGCGTGTCGATGCCATTTTGAAGAATTAATTATTTGTACTTTGACCTGCGATAAATGTTTTCCCTCGGATGCTTTCTGTTGTTTTTGGATGGATCCTGTAGCACTCGTTCTTTCTTCGGACGATCAGGAAAATTAATAGGAAGAAAATCGAAATTATTCCGTAAGGGAACTAGATTTAACGTCGCCTAGACATCCAGCGTATTCGAATGCTCATGTGTTTGTTTATATTAATAGCTTGTTTCAGTATTTGCAGACGTGTAAGTTTAAGTAAGTTACGCAGGAACTATGAAATAAATTGAAGTATTAAGGCCTTACAATATGTTGGTGGGTTAGATTAAAAAGATAAGATAAGGGAGATCAAGTGAGAACCAATATAATTAAATACTCGTTCTTTCCTATGACGACCAGGAATCAAGTAGTACTCACAAATCGGGGTCAATGCTGTTCCATGTGGGAACCAAGCACTGTGTGGACATTTGTAGGCGTAATTGCTCGAGTATATCAGTTTCTTGTTCATTTCTTTTCATGTGTGAAGGTTAAAATAAGTTTTGCATGATATATACATCTGTGCGGGTGAGCATTATAAGATTTTCTGATGGTATTGCATGTCGTTGAACCCCATTTTATGTAATTTAATCCTATTTCACGGATGGTGTCCTACCATTCCCAGCCACGACCTCTAGCAGCGGCTTTCGGGGCATTGTATAGAAGTTAGCTCATCTACAGAGGCACCGACTCATAACTTAAGTCCTTCCAACGCGGCGTAGTGGCAACTCTCCTATTGCCAACTTAACAAGAGATTAATAAATAATTGACACGTCCCCTCCCCTCCGCTTGGGCTCATTTAAACAGTCCCTTTGATTATATCACGCGGCTCCCCCCTAATCCCGATTTTCCATTCCCTCTCCATCCCTTTCTCCTTGCCACCCCTTTCTCCCGCCATCTTCATTGAAGGGTCATCAGAACAGAACCGACGCAGCCTTCTCCGCTTTGCGTCGTAACTTTGAACAATGAGACACTTATCAAATTTGTCTGCCGTGCTCCTGCTCGTCTATGAGTGGAGTCAGTAGATAACCCACAGTGCCGCTCCCACTAGACTCGATTGGAAGAACCCGGTACACTGGATAGAAGCGAAACACTCAAAAGTGCAAAACTGAGGATTCAATGATGCTGTGGGGCCCCGGAAGGGACGAATTAGAGGAAGATAGTTGGAAAGGTTCTCGGAATAACAACCAGATGCCAGCGCTCTCGCAACGAGTTTCCCATGAAGTAATAGGTAATCGTTTATGAGCAAATACTAATGACGCGCCATTGCTCTGGAAAGAGATCTGTAGTGGTGCGGATGCCTCTCCGTGGTTGTTGCTCTCGTTAAGTAATCCGTGAAGATGGAAAACATTGAGATTCGAAGAGTGATCGAATACTTAGCAAAGAAATGGACGAAAGTGAAAGAGATTCATGCCGACTTTCACGTGGGACCGCTATAAGCGCCCCATTGCGAGCATGGATCGCCAAGATGCCCTCCCAGCGAAGAAGAGGCCCAGGCTTCAGTAGCAGGGATCGCCAGAACGCCGTGACAACGCAGAAGACGACGCCCTGCCTTAGAAGCCTAGGCGGCTGGAAAGGCAACACAGTGGAGCCCCGACCGGAGTAACGGGGGTCCGTCCACGAGAAGATAGAATTCAGCCCAGACAGGGGACTCTGCTCCTTTGTATTAGAAAGTGGTCAAACGTGATAAAAAGTTTGTTCGGGTCCGCTCAGGTGATGATCCGCATGATTTTCTGCGCCGTTTTGTGACCACAGACGAAACTTGGGCCAACTACTACACCCCAGATGAAAACAGCGTTCAGAGCAGTGGAAACATGTTGACTAGCCACCACCAAAGAAAGCAGAGCCAACACGGTCGACCGGAAAGGCGATGGCTCCAATTTTCTGGGATGTGAAAAGGATTCTGCCGATAGATCATCTCCCAACAGGTCGAACAATGTCTGGACAATGCTACGCTAACCTCCTTGACCAACTACCGATAAAGATACAAGAAAAAAGCCCAAGTTTGGAACAGAAAAAAGTCATATTTCATCAAGACAATGGCAGCTTAAACACAAGTGTCGTAAAAAAATTGATGCATATCATAATGAATAAACAGTGAACTATTGACAGTCATGCTTTGAGCATCGTGCCCCACGCTAACAGCTCCACAAACAATACCAGAGGCTACAAAAAATATTAAGATAATTTTATTACAATTTTTGCCGCAAAATATCAATCTTAGTGACAGAGCCCGCGAGAATGTTTTTCTTGTATTTAAATGTTTCACAATTCGGCTAATTATTTATAACGCCTCAATAGCCTTCAATGAGTACATCCCTTGAGCGTCGACGCACACTTTTGCCAGAGTGGCTTTTCCACGACACGAAGGCTCCCTGATAGGCGGAAGGTCCTTAGGGGTACCACGCGGGCAAGCTTCTTTGACGATGGCACTTGGGGTCTCAGATGGTGGTGTTCTTTGAGGGATAGTGGATTTGACTTTTGGGAATAGGAGATAGTCGTCTGCTGGTGCCAAGTAGGGACTGCATGGGGGCTGGGGAATCGTCGCGATGCCCATGCAGAAGTTCTTCGCAAGCAGACACTCTCGACTATGCTCTTTTGGTCGTCCGCCCAAAGACCTTCGGGAGGACGAGTTTAGCGCAGATCTTTCGCACTGTCATAATTGTTAGTGATATTATAATGGTGTGTGTGCACTGTCTTATGTCAATGCCAATATACAATATCTGCGATCATGCGCACACTTAACAACCGACGACGGTCTGAATTCAGCAATTCACGCAATGCACGTCAGGCAAAAATTGTTACCGATACTTTTTATAAAAACCTTGTAACATGGGTTAAGGAAAGAGATCCAGAGTAATTTCACGGATAACGAATGGTTTTTCCAGCGAGCGAATCATATTTCTACTCGATCACTGATTGAAGAGCGCGAGAACACCCTCCCCACGCACCCCCGTCTCTCAAAACCCCTCTTCAACCCTCCTCGCCAGCCTTGCTTTTCTTCCACCCCCCCCTCACCCACCCTCTCTCCTTCCCCATCCGCCCCTCATCCTCAGGAACGCCGTGTGCAAACAGCACCCTTCCGCTCCCTTCGCCTCGGTGGCTGCGGCACGACCACCTCAGCAATGATCACCCCTTCCGCACCCAGACACGCACCCGACCACTCCCGCCCCTCTCCTCCCCCACCCACCTCCCCTCTCCTCCCCCACCCACACAGCCACTTCCCCTCCCTTCCTCCTCATGCCGGGAGCCCCAAGAACACACGTTTCAAAAGTAAACACACCCCTCACCGCTTGAGACCCTTAGAAACCCGTTTCAAAAGTCATGCATGGTGTTCAAGCGGAGAATTTTAGCTGAGTAAGTTGTAAAAATCCCACGGAAGTCAGAAAAAAGGTTTTAATTATGGCATCAAATATAAGCACTACATTTAAATCAGGGAATTCACCGTAGGCGTAAACGTTATCCTGTAGCATCTCTTCTTATAGATCGCTGGCTTTTTATTTCCGCGTGGCGACATCGCGGCCAATCAAACGCGGGGTTATAACTTTCCAATAATTGGTAAGGTAGGAATGACTAGAAAGAATACTTTGGACTACACCGACGGATGTTCGATCGGGGGATTGCTGCCACCTTAGAGAGTTGTTACTGGAAAACGCGGACACGCGAAAGCATGAGGCAGTTTAAATGCTGCGAACTTATTTCCGTTGCTTAGTTACACCCTTCAGAAATCCACTGATGATTTATTTAACGCACGTAGATGATAAAAACTTAAAGAGAATTCTTTTCAGATAACACTTAAATGAAAATTTTCACACAAAGTATGAAAATTTTGATTTCAAAACATACGCATGTCCTTTAAAAGAGTGAAATAAATATGCAGGCGAAGAGAATTCAATCCATCATTAACTTCCACTGCCCAATGGAAACATAGTAATATCGTCTTATATTGAAGGGGATTTATATGCATAGAGGACCGGTGACGGCCTCAATTCATTGCAAAGGCAAAAGAAAATTAAAGTACAATCCATCTTGTAAAATAGACTCGCGTAGTGCTAGGATAGCACCTAGTACCTATCTCTCTGGGAGCCACTTGAGATGCGAAGAAAACAAGCGACACTTTTAGAAAGGTTAAAAAAAAGACTTTAAGAATGACCCTGAAGGATTATTATTATGGCCCCATCTAAGGTAGATCAGACCACAAAGATATGTTAAGGGAGATAGAATCCAGTATAGATAGATACAACTACTCATTATTTGCCCGGACAATCAGGAATCATAATAGTCAAAGTCACCATAGAAACATAAAAGACATTTCATTTGCAAGTCAGGACAAAATTAAACGGAGCGTAGACATCAGCTATATTTGCAGGTGTGCATGTGTATGTTAGTTGATGGTATATGTATTTGCATGCGCGTAAGTTATAAAGGTTAAGTTATAAAGATAAAACTTTAACCCCCTCATCCCATACCCTCTCCTCCTGGTGCTGCACCCCCTGCTACACACCTTTTTGGTGGCTCGCAGGGTATTGATGTAGATGTAGAAAGGTTGTAGCAATAATATCTACGACTTTAAGGGTGTAGATTGGCGTGAATTTGTTGGTTTTCCATGCAGTTTCATTCTCTTTTACGGGTGGTGGCCTAACACCCCCCGCCACACGCCCTTGCGGCGGGTTCTAACATACTGTGTAGATGTAGAATAGTTGAATTAATCTTACACTACATATATTAATATAATTAAAGCAGCAACCACTTTTCCACGATAAAAAGAACACACATTGGGCAGAGATGGCGGAGAGAGCGAATAATGGAATGCAATGTGGAACCCTGGCTGCAGGGAGCCAACTTAACTATTCATCGTGGACCCCCATGAGCACCCTTCTCAAAATCCCGTTCCCCCGTGCACCATTTTGCCCTCCAGGCCAGCGCCAAGGGGGGCTGGGGAGTGGAAGAGGGGCGGCACTTGAGGGCCTGCCCCTCTGAATACCACCGTTGGAATTGCGACCCCCGGGGGTGAGGAAAGAGGCGGTCCGCTCCCACGCCCAACCCCTTTCTCCTGCACCCCTACAGATGCCGCCATTCCAGCCCCCCTCCCCCCCATCCACCCACTCTCGCCACACGCGCGCACTTGACACGCACGCACACGCGTGTCAAGTGCGTGACACGGCCAAGGGCGCCCCTGGCGAGCATTAAAGGGTTTAAAAAGCCCGTGAGACGCACCAATGAGTCCATGGGAGCGAACGGCGGAGATGATGGGGAGTCTTGTTTGAGCAGGGAATAAATGGCATTTTTCCGAAAGAGGGTACAAGGATTATTATGCTGGGAGAGAGGAAGAGGGTGGTGCGGGGGGGGGGAGGGGATGGGAAAAACGGGACTTTTAGGGCTGCGAGGAAGAACCGCGGTCCCACTCCCTTCTCGTTTGGACCAAATAACTCATCCCTCCTCTTCGTAATCGCACAGCCCGACCCAACACGCGCTGCTTACGAGCCAGCGTACATTCCATCTGCCTCGTGGCAACCTTGACATTTTGACATCAAGGAAACCTCAGTGTCCTCGACTTCAGCTGATGAATGCTCCGCAGCCGTAATATCATCACCTACATAATACTACGAACGAACCGAACAGAAAACGGAACGTTCCAACGGCAAACATACTGGGCTTCATCTGCTCTATGTTAAACAGTAACTGACAGTGACTATAGAGACAAGATCTTAACCCACTAAGAATCAGGGCGTTCCACATGTCGAAGACAACATTAGAAACAGACGGCAGCAGCATTAGACAACGGCTGGCTCCACACCTGACAGTCTCGCCCGTCGTCTCATAGTTATTACACATGTGTCAATTAATTAGTGGGGAGTTTTGAATTACATAAAACCGAGGAAGTACTATGAATGTGCGATAGCACGAGGTCGTCTGACGTCGTCGGTGCAGACGAGCTCTGACATGAGTATGTGGTCACCATTTGAATCAATGGAAAGAGATGAGCGTTAATTCGCGGAGCGGAAGCATCGATTCCGACACCCCAACCTCCTCCACGCACACTCAGAGCCATCTCCGTACGAAAGCAAAAGCGAGGCTCAATTTTATAATCCTATAGTGCGCGTGGGAACTACAAAAGAATATGAAATCTGGGAATTTGATTCCACTCCGGAAATCAAAAATGCAGCGTTCTTATCTATTTGCAGTTCATTCATCCCTAGACAAATATTCCATCCGGGTGACCATACTGAAGAAAATATGCTCCAATTGAGTCCAATGCTCAACCCCCAATTCGAAGGGAAAAAGACAATTTTGTGACAGCGGATGTACAAATCGAGAATAATTAAAAATTATGATGCCACGCACCAGAGTGATTCTCATTGGAAATATTCATTCAACTGCATCTACACAATACCCTACAAGATAGAAAACTATAAATATGATAATCGAATTTAGAAATCATATTCGTTGTATAGTGTTTTCAATAAACGCCCGCAGGAACAATTCCAGTCACTACCCGATCACGTCCATGACCCCACCTCTAAAATTGTAATCTCTTCTCTTGGAATCGAACGCCAAAAAATGAATCGGTCTAAACAAATCGCCAAGCCACGATCATGTCACTGCTTATATGTAAAGAAAACTGAAATCAGAAATAGTTCCTTACTTGAAATTAATATTTAATAAATCCCTAAATGATGGCGCAGTATCCAAAGACTGGCGATGAGTCAACGTCAGACCCATATTTAAACAAGTGCAAGGAGAAGATCCGAGTCATTGCCGACCCCCTCGTCCATCTCATTCGAAACCTTAAAGAGCACGTGAATGTCGGTTCTATCATGAGTAATCTATATTCCCAGAGTAAACTGATAAAAAACAACACGGTTTCCATAACGGTAGCTCTTGTAAGACCTAACCGGCTCTTTTCGCTCGGGAGTAATGTGTAATAGATTCGATTAATAACTTTTTCACAGGCCGCCAACAAAAGGCCGTAATAGACGGGGCATCATCAGATACAGAAAGTGTAATATTGCGTGTCCCACAAGGAAGCATTATCGGTCCGTCATTGTTCCTTTTATACATTGATGAAACCAAATCTCAGGTTTCCAATAAACTTTGCCCCCTTGCTAATGATGCAGTGATCTACAGGGATAAAACCAAACCTGAATATAGGATTTCATAATCAAGTGACCTAAATTCTATCCATAAGTAGTGCTTGACATGGGAGCTAGAATTACACTAGAAGAAATGCTTCGATGAACCTTTAAAGGAAGAATATACCGCACGAAAGTATTTGTCCAATATAGGAAACCAATATTAATAACACACGACTTGGGTGTTTCGAGGGCTCCTGAGTTAAACACAAGAAGAAATTAATGGAACAACAAATAAAAAATTAGAATTTAAAAAAATGATACAATGTTTCAATAAAAAGTATCGGTAACAATTTTTTCTTGACGGGCATAACGTGAAGTGCTGAATTCAGACCGTCGGTTGTTAAGTGTGCGCATGATCGCAGACCCTACTGACATTGTTAAGACAGTGACAGTGCACCCACCATTGGATCACTGTAAATTTGGCAATAAGAAAAATATGCGCTAAACTCGTCCTCCCGAAGGTCTTTGGACGGACTACCAAGAAGAGCAGGGTCAAATGTGAATGATTGCAAAGACCTTCAACAACGGCATCACGACGATTCCCCAACTCCCTTGCAGTCCCGAATTGGCACCAGGAACTATTGTTCCTATTCCTTATAAAACTGAAATCCTCCCACAAAGGACACCACCAAGGGACCCCAAGTTCCACCAAAGAAGCTTGCACGCTGGTACCCCTAAGGACTTTCCACCCACCTGGAAGCCTTCGAGTCGAGGAAAAGCCGCTCTGGCAGAAGTGTGCCGACGCTTATAAGGGTAGTACTTAATGAAGAAGTATGAGAGGAATTGCATCAACATCTGAGATAAATGTCTCGTTTTTTTTTGTATTGATAAAACATTTTATTTTTGGTGAATTCGAGAAAGCCTAACATATTTTTCCTCGAATTGGCGTGCACTGCTTAACGGAGTTTCTCTGCACGAGAGGAATAAAACAAACATTGTGAAATTTAACAAAAATGTTATTAATACGGTACTATCGTTTTCATCACATACGAGGGTTACACCTTCACTCTCAAAGGATATGAGTCAATACACGTACGTATGTATGGCCCCGATGGAAGGAAAGGGGAGAAAGGGGGGGCAGAGGTAAGGGGTGGTTCCGAGGAGGTAGGGGGAGGAGGAGGAAGTAAGGGGTTGCGAGTTGGACGCGGTGTCACCAGTGGGGTCGCGTAGGTAATGGGAGGGATACCAACGAGGGGGGTGAGTAGCAGAGTGGTTGGAGTGTTCTGTTTAGAGCCGCTAACGTGTTCGTTTGAAGGAGATATCGAGGAGGTGGGCGGGGGAGGATAAGGGTTTTTTCTCTTTCTTTGTGTGCGCTTCCTTAATCTCCAATTGTTCGAGTGCGTTCGTCCTTCGTCCCTTCCTCCCCGCGTGTAGGATTTCGGGGATGATGTCACCGGTGTAACCCGCATCTTGCCCTCAGGCGTTTGGCGAAGTGCGACTTGTCCCAATTCCCCTTCATTCAGCTGCTCTCCAGGTCGTATTTTAAAAGATCTCCCAGTGGGATCGATGTACGCCGCGGCACAATTATTGTACCTTAATTGGTAGATGCTACTTTATTCCTTCCTGTTGATTTTGTCTTTTCTGCGGTTTCACCAAGGATCTAACGGGGTTGGTATTTTGAAATGCTACACCGAGCTTGTAATTCGGGAATTTTCGGGCTGTCCCCCCTGGCGACATCCCCCAATGGTACGTCGTTTTGCATCGCCTCCTTGACTCTGCCCTCCCCGTTGTGTTGTATGGGAGGTTCTGAGCTCTGAAGGAGCGTTCCTTGTTGAGCATAGTCTCGATCGATTTGAACAGTATCCACATCCATTTTTAACCGCGATGCTTTGGATAGTTTACAATTCCCGAGGGAAATTTCCTTCAGGCCGGGGAATTTTTAGCAGCGAGGAACTGAAAGGAAGCCAGTTTCCGAAAGAAATGGTGGCACGAGCTGTCATGGATCACATGAATCGTGCTGAAAGTTCTCCTACAAACTACGAAGCCGCGTCTGTTGGGGTCCGTGGAAACAGTGACGTCGAGATATCTTAAGCTATTGTCAGTTCCCTCGTCAATATTAAATTGTCACATAAAAATTCACCTTTGAGATGAAACCGGAAGTACCGCATTAATTAATTTTTTTATATTAACAAAGTGTTATTCCTCAACATAAATGCTCCCAAGGCTGAGGGCGCTACCATAGAACTGCTCCTCCGCACCAGTTTAAACAGTGCATTGCAAGAATCACGGGAAAGGATCTGAGTTACTGCTGCCCCCATCTATATTGGGAAGATTATCGTCACCGCCAGTTATGGTGATACCGTCATTTTATTTACGGGCAAATTGATATATTTGTTCGTCGAGTGCATGAATCGAAATGAAGTCCGAGCCCGGAGGCGCGCATCACAAACATACTTTAACGATCGGTCACATTGATTGGAAAAAGATACACCGAACACACCGGGCATGTCCCAAAAATAAGCGGAATGATTTTTTGGCACCAATGTAGATGTCTGGAGTGGGGCGATTGGTGGTGGGAAATGTAATAATGGCAGATCTTGGGAAAGCAACGCGACTCACGTCAGCTAGCTGTGGGCATTTACATTGTGCGGATTGGTGCTAGACTGGACCCCTGTTCGACGGTCACGGCACGAATTCACGATGTCACTCTCCATGGAGCAATGATATGCGAATAACATTCTACAAAAGCTTGGAAAATCAGGCTTGGATACCATGACCATGGCTAAGGATGCTTATGAAGATCCATAAATATCCCGAGTGATGGTTTTCTGCTTCCGCACAGGATGCTCTGGGAGGGCAGAGAGGAGGATGACGACTCAGGTATGCCCATCAACAACACACTGTGCAATGAAAACATGCAAAAAGTGAGAAACATGTTGAATTTCAATTGACCCCCAAGTGTCAGGATGTGATAGCAGAAGAGTGCAATATTCAGAAAACCACAGTGCATTGCATTCTTACAGAAGATTAAGCCAAGAGAAAGGTGTACCAAGATGGTCCGCAAAGTGCTGTCGGAAGACTGCTTGTGTGATAATTTTTCCTTGGACCTCTTGCCCCTCTGTGAAAGTGGCCCGAATACATTAGAATAGGCGGCAAGTGGTGACGAAACATGGATCTTTGAGTGCGATCCAAGTATATTGCCTTTGAATACCATTTTGGACCACTGGATTATGTGAAAGAGGCCATGAATAGGTGCCTGAACGAATGCCCTGTTGATGCCTTACAGGAAGCGTACCAGAATCGTGGTAGAGGCACTGACATCGGTGCGTCAATAAATAGGGTGCTCTTATGGTGAATTACAGCAATTTTTACTCTTATCTGCAATAAATGTCTTCAGCAGATTTATTATGCGGTACTTATTTTTGGGACAGAAGTTGTATATGATAGATTCAATAAAATACACAGCATTCTCTGAAAATAAAAAATGTTTCTCCGTAAGTTTCCTCATGATTGACTCTCGAGGAGGTTTCACTAAATGTGTACTTAAGTCAACTGTTGAATTTTCTTTCGAATCTTTTTCCAACTACCATTTTGTTGGAGACAATTTTCTTAGATGCAGCCTCGGAGACGTTTCCAGGGTCTTCTCATTGCAGTCTCATCTCTGGTTAAACAGCGCGGGCTTTGATCTAATATTCCCAGCCCAGGCCAAGAACGTTTTCCGGAATTAAAGAAAGGAAGGGAATTAAACTCAGTGTACGTACTGGATATATCCCCTGGGAGGGCGGGGAGGCGAGACCAGCATTGCGCCCACGATCGGACGGTTGCCTACACTTAAGGATAAATATTTGATCCAGCCTGCGGAATGACTGACCCTGAGTCAGAGTGTTTTTATTTCCGTCATCACGAGTGATTGCGGGAGAAAAAGATACGGTTCCACGTACGACAGAAACAAGGTTAGCTTATGCTTCTTTGAGGATTTTGACATTTCCTCATTTGCCGTAAAGTTTGGCTTTGAAAATAAATAACCAAACGCCTTACTCGAGTACGTAGTACATAGCAGTAGTTTAAGGGGAGGCGACCGAGAGCGGAGGGAGCACCATTAGGGATGGATGGGAAAGGGCGGAGAGAGAAACCCGGCGCCGGGATTAGCTTGCTTTTATCAATATAGGGCCAAGGAATCAAACAGTTTAACGTCCCATCCGACGGACGGCGTAATCACTTAAAGTGCTCTCCACAAAACACCTCAAGTAGGGTTCGGAGATAGTGGATTCGGACCTGGGACCTCAGGATGGGATGCCAGTACGCCATCGCACCACCCCAGTCCCTTAATTACTCGACCCAGCTCAATGTTCATAATGTGTTTGTTATATTATTATACATGTATAATTACACACGTTTATATATTATTATACTCGTATTGTGGGATGTTGAATCTTATTGGTGTACTAAAATACGCAATAAAAACTGCCATCTCCTTACAATTAGAGTCTTAAACTCCTTTGGCCATTAACAATCAACATATCAATTCCATTCATTTGATTATGAGTCGCCTGAATTACCAGAAACTGACGATCCTCTTGAGAATGCATATAGTGTGAAATGGAGCAGTGCTTTGATAAGTTAAATTATAACTAAGTTTGTGTTTCAAATTCTCTCAAAAAGTACATTTCCTATTATTGAAGGACGGGAGTATTAAAGGAGCATAGTGGCGCCGTAGGCCCTCCTAACGTTCTCTATCACTTAAAAAAATAGCATTTTATGAGCTCAAGTCGATGAGGTTTTATATTATAACCAGATTAAAACATTTTAAGCGAATTAAATACATTAACCAAAAAAAGGTTTAATTCGCGATATTTACAAATGAAAAATATCCAAGTAGAGCATAATACTACAGGTAAACAATCTGTCTGATGACCCAGGGATCGAAGATTCTGCCGAGAGTAATATTACATCGAAGAACGGATAGGAAAGAGGTGTTTCCAAGAGCGAATAAAGAGAGCGGCTAATGAAAGACCCAGGAATAAGATGAAAACTAACTGGGGATATCCTAAGGGAGGAAAGCTTCCTAAAAAGTGGAGTTGATGGAAAAACGGAGTAGGTATAATTTACAGAGGAAGGCTGGAAGGATGGAATACGAGCAGGTTAAGAGGGACGTTGATTGAAGGAACTTCGAGGGATTGGCATGAGACAGGATGGATTGAAGGGATTGATGCAAACCAGTCCTCGGATTGGCAATACGTGATCCTGGCGACGATATTACTATCAGGATGGAATGCCTTGATAGAAGTGAGATTTTGTCACAGTAATTCCCAGTCCCCAAGCGTTTGAATTTGCAGATGCTCCCTCTGGCATCAAATGATAACAGGATTGTGTAGCAGGTAGGATTGTGTATTACATTTTTTATGAAGCAAAGTCTATTTCCTAGTGGGAACACGAGTTTTTGCATTCTAATAAGCACATTCCTAAGACATTATAATTTTGTGTATTGTAAAATTTGCATATGGCATTTGAATAATGATTCGGAGATAAGGGAATCTACAGAGTTCGTACCCTACCATTATTTGCACAGTTGAATATACTACGTATAGTATATATAAAATGAAACCTATTGCATACACTTGCTTGAATGAAGTCATAGGAGATAGTATATTTATCCACGCACGATATTCTGTGCAACTAAAAACTTTCAACATGCAAAGCAAAACCGAAAGGATGAAATTCCATTTTTTGTTAATGTTAGGGGATGTTCAACAGATTTCATCCGCAAACCCCTTTGACAACAACGGTCGAAACATGCTTCTAGCGTAAGTTATTTGGCAATGCGTAATATTTGATAGATTAATGCAGTCCCATGGAGATATTCCACAAATATCTAACTCCTTTGATTTCGTGAAAAATGAAATAATATGCACATTCGAAAATCTTTCTCGGCCTCGGAGGAAGAAGCTGTGAAGCTGGACCGCATCTTCCCTCCCGGGTTTCCCAAACGGGAAAAGGCACCTCCCTGAGATCCCCGTATCGCGAGGGAAGGAGGCGTGGAATAATTAGCATGGAAAAGGAGAAGTAGATACTCACTCGGTGAGTGACGATGGCGCACCTCTGCCTCCGCCTTGCCTCCACTTGGCCATCCCGGCACGGGCCATGGCCCCGGGCGGAGGAGGGAAGGGGTTCCGCCCCTCTCGCCCTCCCCCTCGTCCTTCAGGAGGGCAAGCACCGCTGCTGCACCGGCACCGTCCGCCTGCGGGGAAAGGCACCAGATCTACATCTACGTAAACTTCGCAAGCCGCCGCACGGGCGTGTGGCGGAGGGTGTAAGGCCAACACCCTAAAGCGTTCTGGCCATGTGTTAGGGAAGTAAATGGGGGTAAGCAAACCGTGGCTTGCTGAAGGGATCGTAACAATTTCATATATACAGACAGAGAGGGTAAAGCTTACATTCTACAAACTGTCCTCCAAAGCGTTTACACGACTGATGTCGCCACCGCATCATTTCTCCAAGAAGCAAAGCATACTGAACCCATGTCAACAGTGACAGCGGACGAACAAGGAATTGACAAAATGCTCAAGGAGATTTAACACAACTAATCCCCGGGCCCAGAAAATATACCGGCTAGGGTGAAAGAACATTTAGCTTAGCTAGCCGGAAGGACAGTTAACAAAAACAGTGTCCTCCCTCCTCCCCTGCACTTTATCTGACACGACACTCGGCCACGAGGGCGCGACACGTTCCGGAGGACACACACACATACTATTAGTATACACGACACATACACATAGTATACACGTGAGATTGATAAGGGAATGACACTTGCATGTTTCCCACTGTATTCGCCAGTACATATTCATTTCTGTCTTTCCTCCTTCTCATGTTGTCGTGGTAGCGAAGAGTTCGATTGGTTTAATATATATAAGTGAGACTATTCAATTTACAGTCCTCTTTCTGTAACTAAGCGGCAAGTGAATTCACTCTACGCCTCAAGGTCTTGTGCAGGCAACTCTCGTAAAGGACAAAATCTAAGTACTTTCAAAACATGTCATCTATCAAATCTACACAGACACATATTTATTCAACATTTATTTTCACACACACACTTTATATATACATATATATATATATATATATATATATATATATATATATATATATATATATATATATAATTTATTATTATGTAATCTACCGGATAAGGTAGGTTTTTGGATGGACATAATTACTAATTAAATAATTTGTGACCCCCAGCAAAACTCAACATCCTACTCTATATCAGGTCCCTCTTCATCTCTGAGTACTTTCTTCCTCCCTTCATCCCGTCCAACATCCCTATCCTGTTCCTTCCCTTTCCTCTTTTGCCCAACATTCTACCCTCTATCACAGTCTTCAACATCCCACTGCCGGTCAACACCCCCTTCATCCACTTTTCCTGCCTCCATAGGATTTCTCCCGACAAACCCCTCTCTTCGCCCACCATACCAAGTACTCCCTCGTTTGTTTCCTTCTCTGTCCATTTCACCTTCCCCATTCTTTTCCACCCTCACATTTCAAAAGCCTCCAATCTACGTCTATCCTCCTGCTTCAATGACCACGTTTCCGCGCCGTACATAGCTACGCTCCTTATCAAAGTTTTTACGAGTCTTTTCTTAACATCTTTACTCAACGTCCCTGTCATCAACTCCCTCTTCCTTGTGAAAGCATCTTTGCCTAACGCATTCTTCTCCTTACGTCTCAATTTCGCCCAAATAAAGACGACTATCTATCTATCTATCTATCGATCTACGTCTCTACTATTTTGACCGTGTTGGTCCAAAACACTACCGAGATACGTAAGCTGTTCTACGCGCTCTAGTTTTTGCCCTCCTCTTTTAATGTTTAGCTTAGCCTTTTTCTTTCTAGAAAATCGCATAATCTTTGTTTTATTAATATTGATTCTCATCCCATACCTGTCGCACTGAATTTACAATTGACTAAGCAATGCTTGTAACCCCTTGGCTGACTGACAAACTAAAGCTTGGTCATCAGCAAACATAAATGATTTTACGAATTCCCCGCCCACTTTCATTCCTACTTCCAGTTCTTCCCATGCCTCTTTAATCATTTCCTCTGCATACAGGTTGAACAGCAACGGGGGCGACCCTGTCTTCCTAACACTGCCCATCCGGACCCCCCGTACCCCACCCGCACCTGAGCAGTCTGAGACATGTACAGGTTACGGATTAGCCTCCTTTCCCTCCAATCTATTCCTATTTTCTGCAATATAGTATACTAATTAGTTTTTCCCAGTTCACTCTATCGAACGCTTTTTTTGAAAACTACGAAACAGGCAAATACCTCCTGGTTGTGTTCTATGTTCCTCTCGATTAATAATATCATTACTGCAAAGACATGACGCGTACCTCTCCCCTTCCTAAACCCAAACTGATCATCCCCTACGTAATCATTTGCCCTACTCTCTATCCTTTTGTTTATGATCCAGATTACAACTTTAGCTGCGTGTGATATCAAACTTATTGTTATGTAGTCCTCACATGACGTGGCCTTTACCTTTTTCGGAATAGGAACTAAAACTGATCTCACAAAGTCTTCAGGCCAGATTCCTTCCTCGTAAATACTACGAATCAGCCCATATAGCCTCTTAATCCCACATTTTCCTTAACATTACAATAGTTCCGCGGGAATGTTATCCACGTCCACGGCTTTATTAAGTTTCATCTCCCTTAATGCCCTTTCTATCTCATCGTCGAGTATGCCTGGACCTAAGCTATCTTCCTCTACGTCTTGTTCCTTTTCTATGCATAACTTTATTGGTCTAAGTTCTTTACTATACAGTTCTTCTATATATTCCTTCCATCTCTCTTGGATCTTTCCTGTGTCAGATATTCTTACCCACCTTATCTTTAACTGTTAGCATACATCTCCCTTTCTTACTTCCCGATAAAGATTATATATATATATATATATATATATATATATATATATATATATATATATATATAAATATAAATATATATATATAAATATATATATAGTATATGCTTTCATAGACGTAACACGGAAGTGCCGAATAGTACAATACACAGTAACACATTGTTTCCGTCGAAATATCAAGAAAATACGTGTGAGTGTTCTCTTTTTTTGTGTTTCTATATTATGTGTTACTGTGTATTGTACTATAATATATATATATATATATATATATATATATATATATATATATATATATATATATATATATATATATATAACGATTGTACGGAAAAACTCACACGAGCGGCACAATAATGGGCTGACACAATATAACACAAATGAAACTCAAGTCTCACTTGAAGAAGACCTCTGAGAGGGCCGAAAGCTTGAACAGTTTACCGTGTGAGTGTCCTTTTAAATGTTGCTATTCTATTTGTGTTTTATTGTGTCAGCCCATTATATATATATATATATGTATATATGTATATATGTATATATATATGTATATATATGTATACATATATATATATATACTACCTTGATCAAAAATTTCCCGGAATTTATTCAGAAAATTAAAAATACAAGTTTATTCATCTAAATCTATATTGTCCCCTTCAAAGTAATCCCCATCGACTGCAACACACTTATGCCAGCGCTTGATCCAATCCTCGAAACATTTTTTATATTCGGTTTTCTGTATGTCCATCAGTGCTTCCTGCGATTTTTCCATTACTTCCTCTCGGCTGCTAAAACGCGTTCCCCGTAATGGTTTTTTAACTCGATTGAACAGAAAGAAGTCACAGGGAGCCAAATCAGGTGAATTCGGTGGCTGTTGGATGGTATTTGTTGCATTTTTCGTCAAAAAATTACGAATAATGATAGCACTGTGCGACGGTGCGTTATCATGGTGCAAAATCCACGAGTTTTCTGCCCACATTTCTGGTCTCTTTCGGCGAATTGCTTCACGCAAACGTCTCATAACGCCCAAATAATACTCTTTGTTTACTGTCTGGCCTTCTGGCAAAAATTCATGATGCACTACACCGTTGTAATCCATGAAAACCGTCAGCATTGCCTTCTTTTTTGACTGAAAACGACGTGGTTTTTTTGGTCTCGGCTCATTTGGTGAACGCCATTCACTTGCCTGATGTCTGGATTGCGTGTCGTACTCATAAACCCACGTCTCGTCTCCAGTAATGATCCTTTTGATGAATGTGGGATCGGATTCATCCTCGCAAATCATGTCTTTTGCGACGTCGACACGGTCTCTTTTTTGCATGAAATTGAGGTCTTTCGGCACCAACTTTGCTGCTACACGACGGAAACCCAAATCATTAACCACAATGTCTTGGGCGGATCCATAGGCAATGTTCAAGTCCTCCGCTATTTCTCTGATGGTTAATTTGCGGTTATTGACCAACATTTCTTTTACTTTATCAATTTTTTCACCGACTTTCGATGTCGATGGTCTGCCACTGCGTTCATCATCTTCGATTGACTCACGACCACTTCTGAACCGCTCGTGCCACTGGTAAACGACCGTTTTTTTTAGAGAATCGTTGCCGAAACACTTTTCCAACATTTCCAACGTCCGTGCGCCACTAAATCCGTTTTTTACGCAAAATTTAATACAAGTTCGTTGTTGCAAATTTAAATCCATTTCTGAAATTGTAAAAAATCGCCAACACACACAGAGATAGATGTACTCTTGGCTACGTAACTTTTGCAAATGTCAAGTTATGACACTAAGATTTAAAGGTAATATCAACAACAGATGTACCAATTTAACAAAAAAAACAGAACTCAAATCGGAACGATGGGAGCGCCACACGGTGGTTATTCCGGGAACTTTTTGATCAAGGTAGTATATATGTATATATGTATATATACATATATACATATATGTATATATGTATATATATATATGTATGTATATGTATATATGTGTATATATGTATATATATATATGTATGGCAGAAACTAACATACGTCCGAGCTCATGAAAATACGAATTAACCAGATGTCTACGCAGCGCTTAATCTAGTGCTCGCCAATAATACCAGTTTTCTACTATATTTATTAGGAATTGGCTTTCTTACTATTGTGATTCCTGATTGCCCGGGAAAAAACGAGTTTATGTATCTGTCTGTACTGGAGTCTATCTCACTTATATTATCTTTTTGATCTGATATATTTAAGAATTGAGGTGTCATAATAATTCATTTCGTGTCACTGTCAAACTCGATTGTTCTGAACCTTTTTTAAAGTCTAAGTCTCGCTTGTTCATTCCGTATTTCAATTGGCTCCCAGTATAATTCCCGTATAAGGCCTGTCACGCTTGTATTCTTATTATAACAATAGTAACGGAATATGGCGGATTTTTTGTTGACTTTATCCAATTCTTTTTGCCAAAATTTCTCCCAAATATCCCAAATACGGGCGACAAATTCCAAATCAGGTCTAACTAGAGCAAAATAACACCCCTCTTTTACGTTCTCATTACATTTCCCCACCACCCGTTTTATGAAGCCGAGTTTCTTTAAAGCGGATCCGCATATTGTCCTGATATGTGCTCCCCACGAAAGGCGTACTGTTTGAAATACCCCCAAATATGTAACTTGACCCTCTACTTCATAGTTTATTTCCTGTTCGTCATATTTAACGCCATCGATAATAAAAGGAACAAAGTGGCTTTCGCAAGAACTGTCCCTCTTACAGCCATAATGGTTATTGCTTATTATCTCCTCACTGTCAAGACGGCTCATAACGTAAAATCGCATAATTACGTGTAGTAATATTTTGAATAAGGACGCCGTTAAGCACATAGACCTGCATTTGGTGGGATTCCAACGATCGCTGCTTTTATAAATGAGAGCTATGCGAGAAAACTTCTGGGTGCGGAGCTTTTTTTCCTAAACACCCGAAACATAACTTCTAAATACGTGGCAATTGCATTGGAAAATTCCTTCTCATTCCTGCAAATACTCTAGAAGGTATTTCTTTTGTGCTTCGTCAGTTATTCTTATTCTTTCTCGGACGGTTATGTGTCGCTCATGATTTGTACAAGAGATTACTGAGGTTCGTTTTGCGCCCTAAAATCCTTATTGCACACTACTTGGGAAAGTAGGTTCATTATATTTGCCTTAAACTCAACGAAACGGTGGAGGATGCCGCGACAGTAGCTTTTAAAGCACCAAAGGATAATTCACAATACAAGCCAAAAATTTCAGTGTAAAACCACTCGCCTTGACTTGGATGCGAACCCGCATTCCTCAACGTTCGGCGAGGGTGGTTTAGCAATTTAGGCCACCGAGGCATTTCATGCTATTAGCACCAAAGATCACCTTTTATTAATACGATTCCTGATTGCCCGAGTAAAGAATGAATATTGATTACTGTCAGTACTGTAGCCCATTTCTCCTATCTTATATTTGTGGTTTAACTAACCTAAATAATGTGTGGCCATTGTAAATCAGTTGGTTTCATAACTCGTGTGACTTCGATAAAGTTCCTCACAATGAACTGTTATTTAAACGTATGCGCTATCGTATAACTGAGAAAACGTGATAATGGATTACAGACTTCTTGTCATCACACAAACAAATAGGAATATGCCGCAAGTGTTTGGGATCCTTGGGAGATAATTAGGAAAAAATAATTAGATACAATACGAAGAAAATCCGCCAGATTCGCGAAAAACTGTTACAATAATAAGATAAGTGTGGCAGGCCTTTTGGGGGAATTATGAGAGATTATGTAGATGTAGATGTAGGACAAACGGGAAGGAGCCTCCGCGTCCGGGCAGCGGAACATCAGCGGGACTTCAGTACCAAAAAAGGGAATTCCCAATTTGCAGCTCACCTCATCAGCGCAGGCCACAACGCAGACTTCATACCAAAGCTACTACACAAAGAGGAGAGAGGAAAGAGGTTGGACATCAAGGAACAATTGGAGATCTTAACCGCCTTAAGGGAGAAGAAAACATTAACAAACGACCACCTCTTTCCCTTCCATTCCCCTCTCCTGGACATTCCACAACTCATCCCTAATGACGCCTACGGCCAATCTACCCCCCTGCGAATAACCGTCCCTCCATAATCCTTCCCTAGCCCCCGCTACTCACAGTCAACCACTCTCACCCACTCTGACCGCCCCCCACCCAGGCAGCGCGTCAGTTGCCCCCCCCCCACCCACCCAACCCACACCAACTTGGACTAGTATATATACGTGTGAAAAAAGAATATTTTCTTTGTACGTTCCTGAAGATGCTACAGTGTAGCGAAACTAGTAGAAAATAAATAAGTTATTTTATGTGGAAGCTGCAAAGTTATTTCTGAAACTCCTGTTCGCAATGGATTTCCACAAAGTCTCGGCCTCAACCATCAGTCAATTTAAAGGGATTGATTTTAAGGAATGATGTCTCCGTCCATCCCAGCGAGAAGATTGGAGCTAGAGAGAAGGGGAGCTGGGAACGGGAAGATGAAAGGAATAGAAAACGATAGGATGAAGAAATGCGAATAAGGAATTTTTCAACTGATCGCTCCCGAGGCTTAAGGCTTATGCAAGCAATTTGCTTTCTTCACAACATTTGAAAGAATAAGTGCTCTAATGGCCACGCTATGAGTCATCGCTAAACTTGAATTATTCGTTATCTTCTTAAGGTTGAGCTCGCACCTACTGTCTATGTGTTTCCATTGTCTCCCAACGTGGCCTCGTAGCAACGACGCGTCGCTTTGTGTCCGAGCATGGCAATATGCCAATGAGATTTTCTCGTACTTTAAAAGGCCTTTATAGAGTCCTACACCCCTCAAAATTGATACACAGGTGCGAGGGCACGGGATTAAATGATGATGTCATACACTGGACTCGGGGTTTCCTAAATAGCCGCAAACAAAAAGCACGGCTCAAGCTCTAATTATGTAAAAATAACATCAGTCGTCTCTCAGGGTGGCGTCAATGTGCCTTTGTTCTTTTTCATTAATGTCAATGATATCACCACAAAAGTATAAAGCAACATCAGACGTTTAGCCGACTACGCTGTAATCTAGGGGGCTCTGGAGAACGACATCCGATCCGACTAATTACAATTGCCTTAAGAGACATTCAAAAAATTGGGGTCGAAAATTGTTTTTTGGAAATCTATGATAAAAATTTAGCCATTATATACCTCTTAAAAATAAAAAATAAACACGAGCCGACTTTACCGACTTGCACACTCGGTGGTGTTCGGATGAAAGTTTCAGACCTCGTAAAATACTTGAGTATCTGAGGGTCGCATCAGATCTTACATGAGAAAGGCCAATTTCGTCAAACGCATGCCTGGAATATATATCGACGAGAAAGTGAAGAAGACGAACTTATCGTTTAGTATGACCCGACGCACGTGGCGAGCATACGTGTACGTCCACATAAATACCCCACCGTGCACCAAAAAGGTGCGTGGCAAGGGGTGAATGTACAGGAGAAATAGGCAGCACCTAAAGAGCCTGGCTTGGGGAAGATTATGATGAGTTATATTTCAACTATTCTCATCACCCTACGTGACTTCATTCGAAACGCAAGGACCATCACCTAGTTTTTCCACATGGAGAAATCGTAACTGATAATAATAAAAAGACAAGAATCCCTCAGGGCGAATATCGCGTTTTCTTTAATCAACGACGTTAGGATGTCATCGGCTCCCGCGGGCGGAGGGAGGAAATGAAGGATTTACCAATCAAATCACACGGTTATCGCGCAATTAGCGACTAGGGTTCCCTCTCCCGGGAGAATCGATCGATATGTGGCCTACGGAGCGGGTGGCGGGCGGGAAAAAAGGAATCTCGCCCCGAAATCTATTTCCGAGATTAAGTAAAGAGCGTCGTCGCGGTTGATATCCGATCGGCAATTTCGTCCGCCGCTGAAGCCATCCCACCCCCTCGCCCAAGGGGGTGCGGGGCCGCGACACACCCTTCTCCCGAAATTGCTCGTGAAATGGAACGCAAATTGGATGATCATGATGACGTCGTTGTCAAGGGGAGGTGACAGTCATCCGCAACCGGCGAAGGAGGGAGCCGCGTGCATTTCTCTCGAAGCGCCGGCGGTTGTTGCATCGAAGCAATCGGGCGGACGTTTAGGTGTCGCCCTCCCAGACGCCCCCTGGGGGTCGCCCCTCCTCCCCACCCCACTCATCCCATCGTTCGGATGGATCTCGACGCGGATGCCCGGGATCGGGAAACAATCTCGGTGGTCGAAGAGCCGTTATACGTATGGGGATAGTATTTAGAATTCCGACTCCCCCGAAGATCGGTCGCACGGGGGCCCTTAATCGCAGCAGGGTCTCCGAATATTCATTATCCTTATTCCGCGGATTGGACGACGGTTCTTTCCCTTCCCAGAGAGGGCGTTCTCTCTCTTGACCGGCACTCGTCAACACGGCGGGAGTTGACCGAAAGAAGGCCTACAGCTACAGCACCCCTCTTGTCGACGACTCTTAACCACAACGTCTTTCGACGTGGCCCTCAGTGCGGGGCGTCCGATATTGTAGTTTAGCCGGAGTGTCAGCGCAAAGAGCGGCGACTCTCAGATTACGGCATTGCCCCCACGGCCAGGAGAAGCGGGCGAAGGCGCCGGAGGGGAAGGGAGATGGGAGGGTTGGGGTGGAAATGGATTGGAGGGGAAATGACCGAAGGAGGGAGAGGAGAGTGTACCATTGGGTGAAATGCCATTATCGACCAAAAGGGTGTGTGGCAGGGGGTGCAAACACCAGGTTGGAAGGGTGAGCGATAAGTGAGGATATAGGGAAAAATATTCAGTAAAAACTATCAAAAAAAGTGTTAATTTGTACAAACATGCTGAAGAAGACCCAATTCAAAACAAGAGTTTTGGTAGAAAAATAAAAATTCCTCCGGGTGGAAAAAATATCCGAACTATAGGAAGTTGTAACATGGAAAGTATCAACCCCAGCCGGACCAATGGGTAAAGGATGGGTGAGGGAAGAAAGAGACGGAGAAGACATAGCTAACTTAAATAAGTAATTCAAAGTATTGGAAAAATAAAATAAAATGATGTGGGAGTGTTAGAACAGAAAACGATGGATTCCTTCTCTGAAGAGGACAGCTTGGCAGTCAAAACATTGCGTCAGCTTCCGGGCACTTCCCCTGCCTCACCCAAAGTGCAAGTCACAAGACTAACGATGGAAGAGATTCCACGGTAGACCTGTGAGCGAGTGAGGGAGTTTTGCAAGGGTTAAGTTGAGGGTGCAAGGGTTGAGAGTGAGTGCTTGGAACTAGCAAGGATCAAGGCTATTTAGTACATCCAAGCTGAAGAGTGAGCGATTTATTTGCATTCATTTTCTATCGATACGTGCGATTGGTGGGCCGCTGGCGCAGAGATAATTATCTCGTAAGCCCCTGTCCGGTGAGTAATTGATAAGGGCGAGGGTCAATGCAAACAAGTACTCCTTAGCCAGAGCATTTTTTGTTATCATATTGTAGTTTAATAATTTTCTCTTCTAACCCCCCATATATCATTTTATTTCATTTTTATTAAATTTGAATCATTTATTTATTTCTATTTTCTTTCTAATTTCCCTCACCCATCCTTTGCTCATGTGTAAGACTACGGCTGGGGTTGATTCTTCCCATAATATTCATAACCCCGTAGTTATCGTTCGCTTCAAACAGAGGTATCTGATTGCACAAAAACAGCGAGTACGAAAGCAAATAAATACAAAAACATAAGATCTAAAGGTTAAAGCACACTGTTAAACACCAACCATCTTCCGGCCCTGGGATGCGTGACGGGATAGGATACGACAGTTTAACACATTGGCATTCAGTAAAGCATGGATATATAAGATAAATAATTCTTTGTAAATATTACATACGTAAAGAGAAGAATTGCGCTAGGCAAAGAGGCTTCCACAAGGAGGAGAGGGTTGATGACAGGGACGTTGAGTAAGGATGTTAAGAAAAGACTTGTAAAAACTTTTATATGGAGAGTAGCTATGTACGGCGCGGAAACGTGGTCATTGAAGCAGGAGGATAGACGTAGACTGGAGGGTTTTGAAATGTGGGTGTGGAGAAAAATGGAGGAGGTGATATTGACCGAAAGGAAAACAAATGAGGAAGTACTTGGTATGGTGGATGAAGAGAGGGGTTTGTTGGGAGAAATCCTATGGAGGCAGGAAAAGTGGGTGAAGGGCAGCGGGATGTTGAAGACTGTAATTGAGGGGAGAATGTTAGGCAAACGAGGAAAGGGAAGGAACAGGATAGGGATGTTACACGAGGTGAAGGGAGGAAGAAAGTACTCAGAGATGAAGAGGGACCTGATGTAGAGTAGGATACTGGATTTTATATTTTGTTAGAAATCACAAAATATTTATTTAGTAGCTGTGTCCATCGGAAAACCTACCTTAACCGGTAGATTACTTTACTCTAAAAACAATATTACATATTTTAAAAAAATCCAATTTTTATGATGAACAAAATGACCCTGACGGTCGGTGTATCTTGAATTATTTCTACCTACCTATCCCTAAAGACTTAATTAGTAAAATATTTACCATGGGTAATATGGCTGTTTTTTGTTACGTAAGTTAGGACTTAACCGCACAATTATGTGCAGCGTGAAGTCTCCTCAGAACCTATACTGTAACACTTAAAGGCAACTGCTAATAATCCATGTTATGAGAGAAAATGGCAAAAATCAAAATGGGAAAACACCAAGAAAGGATAACTGGATGGAAATGTAATTGAGGCGAGCAGCGAAGGAAAAGTTCCTCAAGGATGACAGGAGAACTAAGACGGAGACAAAATAGAGCAGGAAATATGAGAGAAATTGTTAACGTAGGAATGCATTGAATGAATGTAAGCGGTCAAGTAATTTTTGCGCTTAAGGACTGACGAGAGAAGAGGAATAAATAGCTAAACAACACTTTACGAGACATAATGCCCTTAAATGCCAATCCACTACACAAACATTGAGGAAATGACAAATGGAGCTCCTTACGGCCTCTTTTTAGACTGATTATATCATATAAAATTTCCTTAAGCCGTAAAGGTTTTTTACACCACTGTAAAAGGAAAAAAGGAGAGGAAATTTGAGATTGATGTGGCGTTTGGGGTCTGGATTGAATTGTTCGCAAACATATTCGGTCTCCTCTTAAGTTAATACACAAGTGTTTGAGGTGGCCGAGAGCCGATCCCTATCGTTGGGAAGAGCTTCCCCGTAAACCACTTTGGGCCAACCAGTGTGAGTACGTGGGGGTGTGAGTACTTTTAGGTCCCTGAATACGGACCCCGGCAAATATAGAATTGATTGCCTTGTGGCAAACCTATTCAGGAAACACCACTCCCCCCCTACGTAAATGTAAACGTCTTCCCCGTAAATTATCAATCTCAGTTTTTTCCAAGGTTTTCCTTTTACAGTGGCGTAAAAAACCCTTGACGACTTAAGGAAATATTGCTTGATAGTCAGTCCAGAAAATCTTTAGTTTACCCATTGCAGTCCTGCCCTTTGATATTTGTGGCCGAACGAGGTCATTTATCGACAGGTCACTTCTTAACACCGTGAGAGGAAGATAACGAACAATATCCCCAGCAGACGTTTTTAACGCTAATAATTAGAGCGTACAGGCCGACTCCTCAAAGGTGCGCTTTTGTCGAAATGTCCCGAGGTTTGGTCGTATCGAAATGTTTCAATTAGTCTACATATTAGGGCGCCCCGCCGTGGATGAGGCGAGGCATTCTTGGAAAGGCACCGAGGGAAATGTATTCATTTGAATTCTGGAGGGGAAATGAGCAATTGCCACCGAAGCGAGAGACAAAGCCTCTTTCCCCGACGGGAGGGCGCAGGGCGATTTTCAAACGCCACGAACGTGAAAATAACTTTGCCCGGCTTCTTCAAGGAATTGGGGCATTGTAAAAATCTGCATTCCGGGCCGTGATTCCTCCAACTAATCTCATTTCCTCCGCTAATCGAGGAGGCTTCGCTCATTGTCTGAAAGAGCACCTTTATTCAACTGTCAAAAACACCCTTTGACTTCTTTTGATTCTACCAATCGCAACTTATCACTAGGATGGCATGCATGCAAATATGGATCATCGAATCTCAAGGGCGAAGACAGGTTCTATCATTAAAATAATTAATGAAATGATTATGAAAATACTTTTTATTGTTGTAGTTTATAGTTCCCTGCAAGCCATCGCTACGGTGTGTGGCAGAGGGTATATACGCACCAAACTAATTTTGATCATAATTTTTTCACCCCTACCGCGGTGGAAATATATTATTTTGATCCCCTATCGTTCGTGTGAAATATGACATCTTGAATCAATCTGTTCTATTCTTTATCTCTCTCATTTCATTGACCAGATGTCGCATACCGTGGTGCGATGGGGGTATAAATTCAATGTCATCACTGCTACAGAGACATCCTTCCAATCAATGCAATCTGTAATTTAACCTTAGCTCCAGTCAATGATTCCCAGCCTGCCTCCTCTAATATTTTGGATACGCATACTAAGTTTATCAGTACAACGTTTCATAAACACACGTAGGTCCTTTGATACCAAATATTTGTGGAAATTGTTTACGGTTGTCTATGGGTGTCAATCAAACGTAAAATTGTAATTACATTTGTTTAGGATGATCGATATTTATCGAAGCACAAAAACAAATTCGTTAAATCACATTTTATTTGAGTTTGATAAATTGTACCACACATTATGCGCTACGCTAATATTTTATGCAGTTCGAAGAAACTCAAGTGCCTGACACTTTTATTGCGATAGGTCTCGCGGAAAATGTTGTTTTTTCCTGTCCCCGAGTACTCATAACAACTTGTGTTCCAAATAATTACGCGATAGTACTCATTCAAACTCCATATTTCTGAATTTCATTAGAGAATGTCAATGGATGTTTTGGGTGAAACACAGAAGGAGTGGCTTGCGTCTGAGCGCAATGAGCGGTTGAACTGAAGTTTCTGTGGCGAGGAAGGGAGGCGACAGAAGAGATGGCGTCAATTAAATGGGGATGGCGTTGGGAAAGGGAATGGCATTGTTTAGGAATTTATGCCTAAAGGATACGCCTTGTTTTTCGAGGACCGGCCCGGATGTTCAATTTCCACCCCTCGCAATTTAGGGTTATGAATCCCCAAGAAATCCTTCACGGCTAAATACTTCATCAGTTGAATTAACGTCATCAAACTTAAGCCGTTGCCGCCGCCAAATCCAAATTAACAAACCCTCGCGTTCCAAACAAACCATAGACAAGACAAAAGGCTGCACTCCGCACCACGTGCACAAGGTGCCCTCTCCTTACTTCAATCCAACGGAAGTGGACACTATGCCGTGCCTTCCACATTGCACAGTGTACCACACCCCTTAATATTAAGATTTGATGACAACCGCGCCTCCTGCAAGAATTCCTCCCTGTTTGGGATGCTCCAAATACCAAAGGACACCTCTCAACTCAACTTGCCCTTTGATAAACTCTATACATCTCCATTGTAGCATCTCTTCCACCCTCCACTCAAACTCAAAAATATAAAACAAGCATATATCTGGCTCCTCGATTCTTGCAATGTACCAGGACCCAATGTCAGCAATTAATTATTATACCCTCCAGATATTTCAGACCTCCCTCCGCTCCCAAAACCTTCCATATCAACCCGACACTTCCAAACCTTCACCTCCCAACTCTTCTTCTACTGAATCTTTCCCTGCCTTTCCTTGCCACACAATGTCTCGGTCCTCTTCTCATAAAAACTTCTCCTCAGTAACGTTTTTCCCTAGAGGAAAGTGGTTTAGCTAAGGAAAATATGGATTACGTGTTGGTGCCCTTAAATATATATATATAAATATAAATATAAATATAAATATATATATATATATATATATATATATATATATATATATATATAACCCCTACACACAGTAATCAACCCGAAGGTCGGTTTGGTAGGTGATGGTAGAGTTCATCCAGTACTAAGCCCTATACGGCGTGTGAAATTCACACATCAGGGTATGGGGGCCAGTTCCTTTCCATTTGCCGGTTATGGTTTCCCAGGAAGACCTGGTACCCGAAAAATCACATAGCTTGGGTGGAACTGCAGGTGCCCAGAGTGCCTCACCCGGGAATCGAACCCGGAACCCTTCAGTCAGCAGCCCAGCGCTCTACCCCATGGACTACCACGACCCACACACACACACACACACACACACATATATATATATATATATATATATATATATATATATATATATATATATACCCCTCCCCGGACTACAACCTTGACGTGGTGGCAGGGCTTGTGCGTTCCGATGACCCCTAGAGCTGTGCTGGCGGGAGTAATAATAATTGCTCCTGATAGGGTCACTCATGCCAGATAGGTCGAAGGTTAGAAGCCAGGCGAAAGGTAGTCCACCCAGCGTCTGTTCCTCAGTGAGGCGGCTGTAATGGCGTCTGACCCCAGTGGGGCGGCCAGTAAGTGATGGTGTCACGTTAAAAACACTATTGAGGGAGGCAACGGGAAACCACCTCAATTAACATTCCCAAGATTTAAATGATCGACAATACAGAGATTTTGAGACCTGGCAACTACGGGGCTCGGCCCAATCGGGTGTGTCGTGCCCGGCAGCGGGGGAAGCAAGGCTTCCGCGGTCGTCATCCCACGAAACCCTTGCAAGGGAAAACTGGGAGCAGCAGGACAGAAGACGCAGGAGAATGAGACCATATTAGTTAGAATAGGAACGTGGAATGTTAGGACAATGATGAGGACAGGGAAATTGGAGAATGTTAAGCGAGAGATGGAAAGGGGAAAAATAGATATTTTAGGTCAATGCGAGGTTAGATGGAAGGATAACGGGGACTACTGGAGTAATCAGTATAGAATAATATACAGCAGCGGAGACGAGAGCCAACGAGGGGTTGCCATTCTATTAAATGAAGAGGTAGGAAGAAGCGTAGTCAACATAGAGCAGGTCACGGATAGATTATTACTAATAGAGATAAAAGCAGAACCGACGAACTTGGTCATTATTCAGGTATACAAGCCACCGAGCAACCATAAGGAAGAAGAGGTCCATAGGATGTACGATCAGTAAGGACATAATCGCGTGGGTTCCCGCAGGTAAACATTTGATAGTGATGGGGGATTGGAATGCGACGGTAGGCGAAAGAAGAGATGGTGATAAGGTGCGGGACTACGGTTTGGGCACGAGGAGTGACCGCGGGGAGAAAGCAGTTGAGTTCTGCAGGAGACAGGGGTTAGTCATCACTAACACATGGTTTAGACACCACAAAAGACGCAGGTATACATGGAAAATGCCAGGTGACTCAGAAAGGTATCAGCTAGTTTATATCCTGGTTAGATTATATCCTGGTTAGACACAGGTTTAGGAAGAGTGTGATAAATTTGCACAGCTTCCCGGGAGCGGTTTGGACCCTGACCAAAATTTAATTTTTATGAAATGTAGAGTCCGTTTCAAAAAGATAAGGCAGGGACGCCGGGTTATAAAATGGAATGTAGAAGAATTAAATGGTTTGAAAAGGAAGGAGTACCAACAGGCGGTAGAGAAAATCAGGGAGTATTGCAAAGAGCTAAGTACAATCGAAGAAAAATGGGAAAGTATCAAAAAAGGGTTGTCTAAAGCCGCAAAAGACACTATTGGAACCTAGGTTAACGCTAAAAGAACTATGAAACCATGGATCACGCATAAGGTGATTACAAAGATGGATGAGCGGGAAAATGGAAGAATGTAAATATGGAAGAATGTTAGGCAAAATGAAATAAAAAGAATTAAACAAAGAATTGAGGCGGGCAACAAATAAATCAAAGAAAGCATGGTGGAAGACGCAGTGCGGGGATATGGAAAGTCTGCAGAGGAAGGGTGAAATCGGTGCGCTGTACAGCAAAGTTAAATCTTTATCGGGAAGTAAGAAAGGAAGATCAACGATAGCAGTTAGAGATAAGGAGGGTAAGGTAATAGTTGACGCAGGAAATATCCAAGAGAGATGGAAGGAATATATAGAAGAATTGTATAGTAAAGAACTTAGACCAACAAAGTTAGACATAGAAAAGGAACATGACGTTGAGGAAGATGGCTTAGGTGCAGGCATACTAGACAATGAGATAGAAAGGGCATTAAGGGAGATGAAACTAAATAAGGCCGTGGGGGTGGATAACATTCCCGCGGAACTATTGTGATGTTTAGGAAAATGTGGGAGGAAGAGGCTATATGGGCTGATTCGTAGTATTTACGAGGAAAGTATCTGGCATGAAGACTTTGTGAGATCAGTTTCAGTTCCTATTCCGAAAAAGGTAAAGGCTACACCATGTGAGAACTACAGGACGATAAGTTTGATATCCCACGCAGCTAAAGTTGTAATCAGGATCATAAACAAAAGGAAAGAGAGTAAGGCAAATGATTACTTAGGGGATGATCAGTTTGGGTTTAGGAAGGGGAGAGGTACGCGTCATGTCTTTGCAGTAATGATATTATTAATCGAGAGGAA
This sequence comes from Hetaerina americana, assembly GCF_022747635.1. NCBI lineage: Eukaryota > Metazoa > Arthropoda > Insecta > Odonata > Calopterygidae > Hetaerina > Hetaerina americana. The sequence continues at coordinate 3,136,704 of NW_027287538.1, forward strand.
CATAGAACACAACCAGGAGGTATTTGCCTGTTTCGTAGTTTTCAAAAAAGCTTTCGATAGAGTGAACCGGGAAAAATTAATGAGTATATTGCAGAAAATAGGAATAGATTGGAGGGAAAGGAGGCTAATCCGTAACCTGTACATGTCTCAGACTGCTCAGGTGCGGGTGGGGTACGGGGGGTCCGGATGGGCAGTGTTAGGAAGACAGGGTTGCCCCCGTTGCTGTTCGACCTGTATGCAGAGGAAATGGTTAAAGAGGCATGGGAAGAACTGGAGGTAGGAATGAAAGTGGGCGGGGAATTCGTAAAATCATTTATGTTTGCTGATGACCATGCTTTGGTTTGTCAGTCAGCCAAGGGGTTGCAAGCGTTGCTGAGTGAATTGGAAATTCAGTGCGACAGGTATGGGATGAGAATCAATATTAATGAAGGAAAGGTTATACAATTTTCTAGAAAGAAAAGACTAAGCTAAACATTAAAATGGGAGGGCAAACTAAAGCGGGCAGTACAGTTTACGTATCTCGGTAGTGTTTTGGACCAACACGGTCAAAGTAGTAGGGACGTAAGGAGAAGAATTGCGCTAGGCAAAGAGGCTTTCACAAGGAGGAGAAAGTTGATGACAAGGACGTTGAGTAAGGATGTTAAGAAAAGACTCGTAAAAACTTTGATAAGGAGCGCAGCTATGTACGGCGCGGATACGTTTCCCACCGTGAGGGCGCGGGTTCAAATCCCGGCGGTGTTGAATATTTTTCAGAGGTATCTCGATCCCTACTTGAGGTGCTTTGTGGAGGGCACTTTGAGTGAGTACGCCGTCCGTCGGATGGGACGTTAAACTGCGGACCCCTTGGCGCCTTTCGTAAAGAGTAGGCTATTGCTGACGCCGGGTTTCTCTCCACCCTTCATCCTTTCCTGTCCATCTCCTATGGCGCAAATGACCTCAGCTGTCGGTCGCCCCCCCTCAAAACTACTACTACTGCGGATACGTGGTCATTTGAAGCAGGAGGATACATCTACATCTACATCTACATAATACCCCGCAAGCCGCCGCAAGGGCGTGTGGCGGGGGGTGTTAGGTCACCAACCGTAAATACGAAAAATACCACATGCAAAAAACCACACGGAAAATTACACCCCAGCAGCGCACACACTCATGCAAAACTCCCTCCATCCAATACTCATGCAAACACATACACCGCAAAACAACAAAAAACTGCACCCCAGGATACAGCACGAAAGCCATCCTAAAACACGCAAGCCAGGACACAACAAGCATATAAGGATAGACGTAGACTGGAGGCTTTTGAAATGTGAGGGTGGAGAAGAATGGAGAAGGTGAAATGGACAGAGAAGAAAATAAATGAGGAAGTACTTGGTAAGGTGGGCGAAGAAAGGGGTTTGTGGGGAGAAACCCTATAGTGGCAGGAAGATTGGATGAAGGGGGTATTGACCGGCAGCGGGATGTTAAAGACTGTGATAGAGGGTAGAATGTTAGGCAAATGAGGAAAGGGAAGGAACAGAATAGGGATGTTGGACGGGATGAAGGGAGGAAGAAAGTACTCAGAGCTGAAGAGGGACCTGATGTAGAGTAGGATGTTGTGTTTGCTAGGGGCCACAAATTATTTAATTAGTAAATTTGTCCATCCAAAAGCCTACCTTAACCGGTAGATTACATATATATATATATATATATATATATATATATATATATATATATATATATATATATAAGGAAAATGGATTAGAACATAAATAAAGGTCTAATACCAGAGAGGTGAGGAAGGTGGGGTCAGGCAAATCACGAGCGTAAAAACATTTCCTTGACCGGGATTTGAACATCCGATCTTTCCACTAAGTGGGCGGATGCTCTAACCGCTTGAGCTATCGAGGAAACTTAATTTTACTTTGAGATTTACGGAAAAATGAAAAGAAACTCACTCGTTCTCGAATTTTCGGTGGTATAAGCCACCTTCCCAAGGTAGAGAGGGGAGTAATTGACCGCCCTTTAGTCCCTCACCCTATTCCTCCCCCTGCTTCCCAAGAAGCCAAAACGCAAACCCCCCCCATTAAATATTTCTTCCCCTCCTAGGGCAGCACCCCCCTCCCCGACCACACTCACCCTCACCTTGTTTCGGGCCCTCATTCCGTGAAACAGATGGGGTGCTCGCCAATGAGGTGACGTAGAAGAGACGTGGAAGGGGGGAGAAGAGGCCACGGGGGGGGGGGGCGGAGTCAGTCGGGCAGGAATGGCATGGCACGAGTGGAATTGCGTCGCCCCTGCCCCACAACAAGCTAAAACTCCTCCTCCCGCCCCGCGCCCCCCTCAATTTTTCTCTTATTTGAGCGATTCTCAGCCTCCGCACGCCTTGTTTCCTGGGGCGGGAACAAGCCGCTTGGAATGTCTTCTCGAAACAATTAGTATCGCTAATGCATGAAGTGGGCGGCCAGGTTCGGATATTGCCACAAGCGGTGGGGAAATGTAATGAGAAAGTTAAAGAAAGGTGTTATTTTGCTCTAGTTTGACTACATTTGGAAGTTGTCACGAGTTTTGCGATCCTTGGAAGAAAATTTGGCAAAAAGAATTAGATAAAGTCAAGAAAGGATTCTTTAAAAATTGTTATGGCAAGAACACAAGTGTGACAGGCCTTTTAAGGGAGAATTAGGGTCTGGGATCCACTTGAAATACGAAGAGAACAAGCGAGACTTAGACTTTTAGAAAGGTTTAGAACAAACGAGTTTAACAATGACACTAAATGAATTATTATGGCCCCACAATGTATATGTATATCTGACAGTATCGAAGATAAGATAAGGGAGATCGACTCCAGTACGGAGAGATACAATTATTCGTTCTTTTCCTTGACAATCAGGACTCATAGCAATAAGAATCCAAAGTCACTATGGAGATATTAAATTCATTTAATTTACAAATCAAGACAAGATCAAACGTTGCGCAAACATGAAGTATATTCGTAGGTGTCCATGTCTATGTTAGTTGATAGTATATGCATTTTCATGCGTGTAAGTTAAAAAAGTTTTTGCATGAATATATACTTTGGAATAGATATTTTGGGTGTAGATTTCCTGGCATTAATTAATTTTGCATGCCGCTGTATTCTTACGAGTGTTACTCTCGTAATTGCGAGTAGTTACCTTACACCCCCCGCCACACGCCCTCTCGTCCGCTTGAGGGGTATTTTTTAGATGTAGATGCAGATAAGCTTCGTTCAGTCACGTCAAATGAAAACCCCAAAAAAACGACTACTGGGCACGATTAAACCAATGAACACCTAAGGGAGTACCAATAATTTACGCCTAAGTGAACCCAAAGCTAACATATCTCTGAGAGCAATGCCAAATACCAGTCTTTAAGGAAGACTTTGAGAATATCAGTGTTCCATAGTCTAGAAGAGAGCTCTCGGCAGGAAGAAACACAACCAGTGAAACCCGAAGAATGCTATTTCGGCGTGTCTCTCCGCTCGCGTTGCCTCCTGCCGAGAACAATCACGGCAACAACAGAGTCTTCAGGGCGATGCGACAATGCGCTCAGGTCAGCTTAAAAGGTTTTTTTCTTTGGCGATCGCGACAGGCAGTAAGAAAAGGAATATTAGCACCAGCATAGAATATTCGGGACACCGGGATCCTCGCTTTAGGCCCGAGCACGTCTTTGGAGTCGGAAACAGAAGTTTCTCATCAGATTGAGGCTATGGCAGCAAGCTTGACCACACTAAGACCAAAACAGTGATGGCATGTGCTGTTGCCATTCATGCCGAAAGTGCTATCTTTAGAAGTAAAGTTGCTGCTAACGTTTGGTAAGTATGCAGATAGTATAAATCTGTTCGCTAATGTTGGATAGTTCGTGTTTCTACTGTAGGGTCAGAGATAGCAATAATTACACTTGCCCACCACAGAGTCCAGGGAATGATTAGTTCTCCTCAAATACATGCACTTCCACTACTAATCTCGTGTGTTTTGTTGTCAAAACCCCTTCTTCCCGCATGGCCGCATTAGAATGCCGTTTAATATCTATAGAGCTCGTTACAGTATTGCTTGCTCTGCTTTGTTAGTTTTCAACTTTCCCCTTCCATCCCTCGTCTCTCTCTCTCTCTGGTGGAGCGCCGTCCGATGCCTTCAACGGTTTGTCCAATTCCCAATTGCGACTATTTAAGGGGCGGAGACCATGAATTATATGTCCATGTGATAGTAGAATTTCCCCTTCTTATCTTTAAACTTTTAATTGGGACGTTATTGGATAGAGTTTTACTAAATTTGTATGTGCGTGTGTTTGTTGGTTGATGGTGCGTGTATTTGCATGCGAGTGGGTTGATAAGGTTTTCCCATGAATAAAAGCGCCACTGTGAGTGTGCATGTTCATTTTGCATGTGGTTTTGTTCTCCAATACGGGTGGTAACCTGACACCCCCCGCTACACTCCCCTGCGGTGGCTTGCGGGGTGTTGTGTAGATTTAGAAGTGTACTTGATCCCTTCGTTCATGGTGAGCAAGACATTTTCTGCTCCAGGAATGGGATCGCAGCGTATTTGATCGTCCCCTGAATTTGAGAATCCCGGGAGTGAATATCACGGCGATGACGGAGGGAGTCGACGGGATGGCCCATTGCCCACATGACCGTGAAGGCGGAAAACAAAACCCTGGCGGCCCGCGCACCAATCTCTGCAAAGGGCGACCACCGCATGGGTGTGTGACCCACCCGCTGGAAGCCTCAAGTTCCAAGGAGCGGATTTCGTGTGTTGTCGCAGCGCGGGGAAGACGACCTCGGGTGATTCCATCAATGGCGACCCAAGACGTCGGGGGAGGGGGGGGGCGGTGCCGCACAAGAAAATTGACTTAATACTTAATCCGCCCAAGAAGTTATCACTCTGGATGAGAAAATTATCCGGGGATAGACCCGTCGCATTAATTGGTAAAAGGGCTTGCGTAATACGATAAGGGGGCGTATCCTGGCAGACGCGAAGCGTGGGGAGGGGGGCGGTGGGGGTAGTTAATTAAACGGGGTTGGGGAGCGGAAGACGGAGGGGTGAGGGGATTACGGGGGTTGAAGAGACCGAGGGCAATTTCAAGTTCACGTACGGTCAACCCCGCTGCACTAGCAAACCCCCCGCCACCGCCCCCGGGCCTATTAGCGCCCCCCGCCTCCTACGCACACGGGGAGGCAAGGCTTCCCGCGCGAGTCGCACACCCTAAGGCAGTGTGCCCTGCGACGTTGCCACGCGTCTCTATGGTGTTCGCATCAGAAATCGCGCCGTGCGGGGGGGGGGCACATTTCAGATCAGATGGGTCGGATTGTTTTCGCCCTCATCGCCACAAAATGCACGGGGGTAAGTGTCTTTTAAGCCTCGTGTTCATAAACAACTTTTCCTACGTTTTCTCGCAACCACCGCGAACCCACTCGCCGTTTGTTTCTCTTGCCGACGACAAGGTATGTCCCAAACGGCATTTGCGCCGCACCCGTTATTATTTTGATTTTTTTTACTTTACGCCTTTCTGGAGTTGTAACACGAGCCTTACAATTAATATTTTACCTTCACAGCCACTGAGTCCAAAGATACTGGAATTTTAATCAATTTCTACGATTTGCGATATGTTGTAAGGGCATCAAATAATAATTTCATGATTTCACTTAACAATTTTAAAGGGATTTACATGGTGACACGGGGTATTTCACATTGTATTTCTGTAAGACCTCAAGGGGAGAGGGGCGCTGTAGTGAAAGAGGGGGAGTTCGCCAGGGCCGATGTCGCGAGGGTCTATCGCGAGTGATGTTCTCGCGTCGAGGGTGGAGTGGCCAGGGCCGTCACACTCCTTGCCCCTCGGTCTAGACGCCGGCTGGCCTCTTCTCTCGCCTCGAGTGCGTCATCGACCATTGATGGCGACTGCCGCGGAAGCCGGAAGGGATGACACGCGGGGGGGCAGCAGCAGGAGGGGTCATTGGGGGGCGGCGGGGGAGCGTGCTTCCAGCGTGCCTCGACGGGCGATCTCCTTTCCTCCCCTTCAGAGGGGGTCCAGATGGGTTCAGGGGGGGGGGGGTGCGTTTCAGAGTGGGACTCGCCGCAGCGTCAAGATGCCGGGGAAACGTTTTCAGGGTCGCGGGGGCAAGGTTGGGGAAGGGAGGCGCGGGGGAAAAGGGATGAGATGGGGAAGGGTTTTGGACTCCAAGGGTGTTTGAAGGAGGGGGGGAAGGGGGAGAGCCCTTCTGCTGTTTTCCGGGAAGGTACGGAAGGGGTTGCCACGCAGACACTCACTTCACACGAGGCAGGGGGGGGGAGTGCGAGTCACCGAGCACGCCCCCGACCCCCCCCATCTCCTAACCACTTGGGCGTGATCCGCCAGGCGAGGCTCGAAATCCTCTCCATCGCCCCACTCCCGGGCGTTTGGGCTCCAGACATTGATGGCCCGGGCTTCCTATATACAAGGTCTTGTCCCAAAGTAGGACTGAGTAGATTAGTAAATATATATAGTATTGCCACAATTGATGCATTCACTCAAAAGTCGTCGAATGAAAGCACCCTTCATACAGTCCACATACCGCTGCCAGTGGGTTCCCCACTCCTCGCACGCCTTCTGGAAGGCGTTGGCACCCGGAATGCTACTCAGCTAACTCGTAACGGCCCGTTATGACGCTTGTAAAGAGCCTTGGTCGTGACATCTTTTAAGCACGGATTTCAGGAGGGGGAACAGGAAGAAATCTGGTGGGGCAACGTCAAGGCTTACGGTGGCTGAGAGAGGGTCAAACTCTTGAATGATCCGCAGGCGAGTTTCCTTTTGTTCGTCCGAGAGCAGTCGCGGCACCAACTCCACAAACACCTTTCCCACGCCCATGATTTCACTCACAAATCGAAGCACATCACACTTAGGGTGCAGGAAAGCCTTCCCTCTTTCAATATTTTCGTCACTCTTTGTGATCGAAGGGCGTCCTGAACGTTCGGTTTCCTCAACATCTTCTCTACGCTCCCGACCCAAACAACTTGCGCCACTCAAAAACACACCCAACCGATCTGCCAATTGGCGTTATCACCATAAGAATCTGCCTTGAGCATGTGATGAGTCTCTTTCCCAGTTTTGTCCAGCTAAACGCAAAATTTGATGGTGTTTTTTTGAAAATAGGACATGTTTTTCATCTAGGTAGGGTGCAGGGTATGGAATTGCCTTTGGAACGGAGGTGATTTATGGAGTGGCTTGGTTGATTTGAGGAGATCTAATAAGTTGTCGGGGCGTTTGCAAGTAACGGAGGGACATTTGGGAAAAAAAGTTAATGGTGGACTTGTGGTTTTTGAGGATAGGGTAGACGTTTTTTAGGATGCATCTTAGGGACTCTAGGCCTGGGTAATATGTGATATAAATTGAAAAAGGGTGGTTTTCTGCGGTGGAGTAAGGTTTGGGAGTGTAAGCATGCCTTTGCTTGGGAGGGGTTCCGGATAACTTCGTTATAGGATGGAAAAGTGTGGGTTTTGATAGGAATTTTTATTATATATATATATATATATATATAATTATATATATATAATTATATATATATATGTATATATATCTATGCATATATATATTGGGCAGCAACAAACAATATAGAAACACATAAAGAGATCACTCACACGTTATTTTTTGATCATTTCACGGAATTCTGCTCCGTCCTCATCGGAAGATATACAGGGTTCGTCCGGAAAATAAGTGTACTGATTTTTTCCCGCCGCTCCAGGCACGCTCAGCACCGCTCTGACGGGCTGCGATTGGAGGGGGGTATGTTGGCAAGCGACGCTGAAAAAGGCAGTCGGCTCTGAGTTGTGGTGTAGTGAGGAGCTCTGTTAACGCGAACCTCCACGCTCGACCACGTCACGGAACGCGATGTCGAAGTTTTTGGAGCAGCGTTATTCCATCAACTTTGCGGTAAAGCTTGGAAAATCGTCTACCGAAACTGTCGGTATGATTAACCAGGCTTACGGGGAGTCAGCCATGTCCAGAAACATGATCTTTCGGTGGCACAAGATGTTCGTGGAGGGCAGAGAAGAGGTCGACGACGAACCACGGCCTGGACGCCCATCAACGACACTCACCGACGAAAATGTGCGAAAAGTTCGCGATGTACTGAACTCTGATCGTCGTCTTAGTGTTCGGATGATAGCAGAGCAGTGTAATGTGCCAAAAACAATAGTGCACGAGATTATAAGGCACCAATTACAGATGCGAAAAATGTGTGCAAAGTTGGTGCCGAAAGTGCTCAGTGATGATCAAAGACTATCGTTTGGAAATCGCGACACAACTTGCGGATCACTGCAAAAATGATCCACATTTTTTAGAGAACTGTTCTGTTCCCGAAGATAAAGAGGAGTTTGAAAGGAACGCGATACGGGACTTTGGACGCCGTCAAAGAGGCCGTGACGACGTGTCTTCGAGAGGTTCCCGATGATGCCTTCGCGGGAGCGTTCCAGGAATGGGAACGCCGCTGGAACAAGTTTATCGACTCACAAGGGCCCTGTTTTGAGGAATATTAGCTTAAGATATGTAAAAGTGTAATAAATTTTTTTTCCTGAGCTCAGTACACTTATTTTCCGGACGAACCCTGTAGAAGTAATGACTGCTGGAATAGTAGAGGTAATGGGTGCGAGAGAAAGGGAAGGGGGCCAGGGGAACGGGAGAACGGGAGGCGGAGGAGGGGTGAGAGGAATGGTTGGGGATAGGAAAGGGAGAGGAGAGGCTAGAGGGGGGCGGAGATAGGGAAGGAGGGAGAAGGAGGAGGTGGAATTGACACAAAATCGGAAAAGAAAACAATCTGCTCACAGAAACTATTGTAACATCCTAGACCCAGGTTTCAGCTGATTGTGCATGCATGGATGGTGACCTAACACCCCCCGCCACACGCCCTCGAGGAGGCTTTAGGGGTATTGCGTAGATATAGATGTAGTTGACAATCATTTTCCTCGTGGGACCCGCGGATGAGGGGAAACAAGAATGGCTCTGAGAACCGGATTTAGCAAATATACGAGGAAGGACGATCCGTATGCATTCACTTTTATACTCGGGGTCTCCCTGGAGATTCTTATGAGGCATCTTTCGGGTCCACCGCCAGGAAGTTTCCGGAGACCCCCCCGCAGGTCTCGCTAAATCCCTTTCGCCCTCGAACCCCGCAAAAAATCCTCCCATCTCGCCCCACCTGAACCCTAAGTTCCTCCCCTCCTCTCCTCCCCGTCCATTTCATTCCGACCCTTCACTAAGGGTGCGCGTAGAGCGATTCATTGCTTCCGCCCCCTTCCAGCCTCCTCCCCAAAACACACTCCTTCTTCCTGACGCCATTTCAGAAACGATGGCCCCCATATTGCCTCCCTCGCACAGCGCAGCTTAAGACATTAATCCAGGAGGATGCCCTCCCTCCCTCTTACACACTTCACTTGACAACAAGGACTAGATAGAGAAATAGATATAACAATAGGAAATAGATATAAGTCACCTGATGACGTATATGTGTCGATTATGCAGTAGTTTACCGTGATATCCGAAATCCTGAGGACACTGCAGCTTTAATATATGCTATTTAAGCTATACAATGCTGGTGCGACACTTGGCAATTATAATTAAACTTAAAAAAGTGCATAGCGATGAGTTTTTGGGAAAAGAGCAATTCCCCCCCGAACGCCTCCTACTTTGGGAACACCGAAATGGAATGTATAGACTGGATTGAATACTTGGGTATTACCCTCACTCACGACCTCTCCTGAGTTAAACACATACGGGGTATACGTGGACGAGCTACCAAAATATTAGGATTTATTGGAAGAGTATTGGTGCACTTCCTCGTCTGACTTGAATTTCTGTCCTCCAAGGTTTTTTATGAGAGCGAAAAACAAGTGGTAGTCGTTGGGGGCAACGTCCGTACACTTCCACTAAATGGCGATTAATTTATATCGGAGAAGCAGTCGTCAGTTGGCTTCGCGACGCGGCGGGAGAAAGGTACGACGCCGGTATTAAAAAGCTGATTACAAGGATGCAACAAGTGATTGATCGTCAAGGCGACTATGAAGATAAATGGCTAAATGCTCAGCCTTTCCAACGATGTACGCAAAGTCGAGAATAAACTTGATTTTCCATGAAAAAATTAGGAGACCTTAGTTTTCGAATGCCCTCGTACTACGCGCGCTAGCAATTCTACAACAGTACATTCTAGCACAAAGTGTTTAACGTGATATTTATACTTTCCGATAAACTCATTATAATTATTTTAATTTTGTATTCACTTGCCTTCGATTTACTCAAAATATCTTTTATTCAGTTGTGTCGCTACACAGGTTTCCGCAGCATGTAAGCACAATGACATATCATCACCCGGTGTGAAGGGCTTGGTGTCAAGTGGGCTACTCCACCCTCGAGTATCAAACCGACCTCCTCGTAAACGAGCCTCCTAATGGAACGTCTGAACGGCTGATTATTCGGCAAAAATATCGATGGAGGGATATTTTTTAGGAAATGCCACCGAAAAAACACCCAATAAATAAATATTAACCATTGATCAACATTAAAACATGAATATAATGTGGAATTAATGAATTTGTAAAAACGAATTGTTTAACTGTCTTTTCCACGAAGGTTTATTTAACTACTACTACTACTACCGGTCCCGCCGAGAAGGCGACATCGTCCCGTAATAAATCACATGCATGGCCGGGAAGTTGATGCATTACAGGAATATGCCGCCTGTAAGGCATCAACAGGACCCTCGCCCAGTCAACTCTTCATGGCCTCTTTGCCTCGTAATCCACTCGTCCAAAATGGTACTCAAAGGAGTTATACTTGAGTCGCACTCAAATAATTAAGCCCCGTAACCAGTAACCACATATTCTAACAAATTCGGCTCTCTTTCCCATTGGCTCCGAGAGGTCCAAGGCAAGATTTTTCACGCAAGCAATCTTCCGACGGCACCTCGGGGACCATCTCGGCACACCTTTCTCGTGACTAATTCTGCTGTAAGAATGCAATGGACTGTGTTTCTCTGAATATTGCACTCTTCTGCTATCACATCCTGACACTTGGGGGTCATTCAGAATTGAGCATTTGTCTCACATTTTGCTAATTTTCACCACACTCTGTTGTTGATGGACATTCCCCGTCGTCAACCTCCTCCTCTCTACCCTCCCAGAACATCCTGTGCGGAAGCAGAAAACCATCACTTGGGGCATTTCTCCAACTTTATAAGCATCCTTAACCATGGCAATGCCTTCCAAACCTAATTTTCGAAGCGTCATGCACAATTAAATCGCTTCTCATTGCTCCATGGAAAGTGGCATCGTGAATTCGTGAGGTAACCATCGAACGGTGGTTCAGTCTAGCAGCAATCCACATGCTATAAATGCCCACATTTAACCGACGTGGGTCGGGTACCTTTCCCAAGATCTCCCATTATCTTTCCCACCATAAATCACTCACTCCAGCCATCTGCATTGGTGGGAAAAAAATTATTCCATTTATTTTGGGGACTGTACTTTTACTTGGAGGAGAGGAGGACTATGGAAGGGAATTTGCGGCGGGAAGTGGGGGAATATCGGTTAGGAGGCGGCCGCGGACGGGGGGAAGGGCACACCGTCGACGTTTTGCTAGGGGTAATGACCGCTTGATGAGACCAATTTCAGCAAAACCACAAGATTGTTTTTCATTGGGATTGACTGTTTGTGGACGCATTGGATGCACTTCATACTTGTGGCCAACGGGAAGGGCAGTTCTGTTTTAGTCGCTCTTCCCGTTTCAGATTTTCCTACGCCACATTCTGTAGGAATACAAATGCAGTAATTTGAGTCATTTTAGGAAATGTATCTTTTTCACTTGTCATCCGTAGAACTTGGCAACCCTCACACAGCCTCTGTTGCGTCAGCCCAATGCCAGGGCTTTAATATTTCCATTTCACATTCTCCTAGATAGCATGTGCATCCTATGTTTGTCTCAACTATTATGATGCTTTCACCTTTGGTTTTAGAATATGATTTCTGTGGCTTTCTCCGTGAATTTTGACTGGAAAAGTTTGCATTCATTTGGTAAAAAAACAAGTTCCTCATAACATGATGAATCCATAAAAGCGAAATGTATACACAATACCACCAAAATAAACATCAGAAAAATACGCGGATCGTTCAATAATTCTATATAAAATCCAAGAGACGGCTCTTGTAGTATCGAAAAAGGTTTGCCTTTAAAACGCTTCATCTCCCACTACACTTCGGTTAACGTTTCTTCGGCTACATTCATCTCATGGTTTCATTTCCATAGTCGATTGAAGCCAAATATTTTTGTTTATTTGCAAGAATGTAAAAAATTGAGTACCGTGCTGTGATTAAACACTTCTACTTAAAAGGCTTCAAATGGAAAGGGGTCAAATCAGAGTTGGATGAAGTTCATGGCACATCTGCTCCTGTGCTTGGAACCCTTCACGATTGGGTTAATGATTTTAAACGTGGCCGTAGTACATCCAAAAGTGATGAACATCATTTGGAAGATCCAGTAGAAGTGACTTCTGCCTAATATGATTGACAAAGTCCACGATATAGTTTTGGGCGATCGACAAATCAGAGGTAATTCAATCGTTGTGGCCACAGGCAGGCGTATCATAAGGTAATGCCTTTAGTCCACGAACGATAAGGGATCAGAATAACACAGTCCAATCGTTGTACGGGTCAAAATATTCGGGTAGAAATTAGTCTGAAGTGTATTCCCCCCGCCACACATCCTCGCGGTGGCCTGGAGGGTACTATAATACCTAAATACCCTTACGTAGGTGACCCTCCATCGAATGCCTAACCCCACGAACTCCCTTCATGCTTCGTTTCCATCAAATATCAATCTAGGTATACCCTTCCCTCCTTAAAAATACCCCTAGCAGTTTTTCAAATATACTCCTTGGATCTGAAGAAGCGCTCGGTGGCATTGAGTATGGCCTCTACTCTAAGAGGTGAGGCACATTGAAATTTTCAGAAAGAGCATTCGTTTCGAAATTTCCCCGTTTCCCAAGGCTAGCTAATATTGAAAGACGAGGGAGGAGATCGCAGTATGAGACCCCGGCGTCGAACGCTCAACTCTCCGTCGGGGAAACCACGTGACCCCCCTCCTGGAACGAAGGGTCAATTGCAGATTGAAGCTCTCGCATTAATTAGAAGGGCGTCTCTTTAGCACTGATGCTGAAAATGTATTATTATTCCCATAGTACAATAGGCGACATCATGTTAACAAAATTAGAAAGATTAAGTATGGAACAAGTAGATTTGAGATGCTATTCTTTCCACGGGCGACAAGGGATCATAATAAAATTGTCTGACCGCGGCAAGGTCATATTCGGGTCAAAATTAGTTTGGTGTGTGTTCGCCCCCTGTAACACACCCTAACAGGTACTAAAGCTACCCTTAGTACACTTTTTTGTACTAAAAAATAATTAGAACAGCAAAGTTTAAATAAGAACCTATTCAAAAATTTAATTGCGTAGAAATACGAGGTATTAACCGTCAATTTTCTCCACTCTACAATATCTTTCTCTCTCACGAAAATCTTCTTCTAATTCTTTATACTATTCCTTTCACCATTTTCAACTAAAACACTTCTTAGAATCTGTGCTACGTGCTGTATATTATGAATAAGGGATCAGAATAACGTTGTCCAACTGCTTTAGGTGTAAAAATATTAATATCAAATTTAGACTGGAGTGTATTCACCCCCTGCCACACGCCCTAGTGGTGGTTTGCAGGGAACATAAATAAATGAATCAATTAATAAAAATGTGCCCACGGCCATTCGCGCCCCGCTGCGGAATTCGACGCAAACCAACACTTTAATGAAAGTGACAAGAGAAGATGACCTTAAAGGACGATGCGCCCGGAAGAAGTACCGCTTCTATCGTTTCGTTAGTCGACGGAACGAACAGGAACAGGGAGGACCTTGGCGTGATTCGCGCTGAAAGCAAAAGGATGCACATTAGTGGGCAACATTCCTCCGCGCCGCCGCATTTCACGGTTTTAGTAGAGCGTGTAAGGGATGAATATTCATATGAGTTGGCAAGAGGGACGGACGAAAACAGCGCTCATCACGCATGAGGGCGCGTACGCGTATATATATTTCCATTAGCGCCCGCTCATCGTCCCGCGCACGCATCTGCTTCCTATTCCCCAGCATGACGCATGAGAGGGATCACCCCAGGGGCTCCGTCCCAGAGATACGCAAGTAGAATGGGGTTTTCCTGCCGAAGCGGTCGGCAAGAGTGAAGCTGCGTCCAGACTAAGCATTAGCCATCGCATGCCATTCCTAAATACGTATTAGACGCCGACTTCCCCACCTCTACTGCGTTCGTCCTTTATATGTCTTCCTATCCCTTTTCCTTATATCTATTTCTATATGAATATCTGTTCGCCGTTTAGCAGGATTTCATCTTCGAATGTGTGAGTGTGTGTGTGTATATATATATATATATATATATATATATATATATATATATATATATATATATATATAACGATTGTACGGAAAAACTCACCCGAGCGGCACAATAATGGGACGGCACACTAGAACACAAATAGAATAGCAACATTTAAAAGGACACTCACACGGTAAATAGTTCGAGCTCTCGGCCCTCTCAGAGGCCTTCTTCAAGTGAGACTGCGTGTCTTCAAGTGAGTCTCACTTGAAGAAGGCCTCTGAGAGGGCCTAAAGCTCGAACTATTTACCGTGTGAGTGTCCTTTTAAATGTTGCTTTTCTATTTGTGTTCTATTGTGCCGTCCCATTATATATATATATATATATATATATATACATATATATATATATATATATATATACATATATATATATATATATATATATATATATATATATATATATATATATATATATATATATATATATATATATATATATATATATATCTTCGAAATGGAACGCTCTTCGGCGACGCACAAATATATAAAAACACGGATGTAGATTTGTAGAATATAGAGACACATAGAAAGGACACTCACAATATGTTATTTGATGTTTCGACAGCACGGCTGTCGTCTTATATATATACGCGTGTGTTGTGTGTGCGAATGCACGTCGAGTGATGGGGACCTTCTGGGCAGGAGGAGGACTTCTTCATTTCGGATCTCGACGGGATTCGAAGAAAAGCAGGCCGGTTCTTGAATAATCATTGTGAACGAACATAGAGCGTCACATTATTACGTACATCCTGGGTTGGGGCCACTGAAAGCACGAAGGCAAGTTACTAACCATAATACTGCACACCCACATAGCAGACCTATACATTCATGCAAAACGTAGTTCAACTTACGCATATGCAAATATACATATACTATATACATGCGTGTGTTTGGGTCGCGGTAGTCCAGGGGGTGGACTACTGACGGAGGGTCCCGGGTTCGATTCCCGGGAAAGTCTCTGGGCACCTGCAGCCAAGCTAAGTGATTTTTCAGGTACCAGATTTTCCTGATAAAATATATCTAGGACTGGGAAAGGAACTGGCCCCCCAACCCTGATGTGAGAATTTCACACGCCGTATAGTATTGGGTGAACTCTACCATCACCTACCTTCAGGTTGATTACCGCGTTGATGGTTTATTATATATATATATATATATATATATATATATATATATATATATATATATATATATATATATGAGTGCTCCCCACAAATCACCTGAAGTAGGGATTGAAAAACCACTGAAAATAATCTGCCGCCTCCGAGATCCCAACCCAGCTCCTCACGGTGGGAAGCCTGTATGTTAGCCACCGCACCATCGCGATCCCCTTATTTCAATATTTGCAACGATTTGGGGCGTAGAAGTCATGAAGATATCATGTATGCTGTGGCTTCGTGTTAGCGATTAAACAATTTGCTCTAAAGAGTGTTTTTTGAATATATGAAGGAGTTCTTGGCATAAATCTTTTTGTCAGATTTTCCCACGGAATGCGTGTCCCAATCAATTGATGCTAGGTTGATATCACCAGCGATTATAATAATACTGTAGTTACGTTTGTTGCTGAGAGTCGATACATAATCGTCGGGTTTACGTAGAAAATCTACACTGGAGTCTGTAAAATGAGCACACGAATAGCCTGCTGTCATCATTATTTCTCACGTTGCACCAAACGCTTTCTATGATATATCTGTCGAATTCATAACGTTGGATTTGGAGTCGTGTGAATTCGCTTTCGAGCTCAACGGTGACTGATAATAAAATCAAATATTGCAGAGATTGAGTAATTCTAGCCGCACACTGCATTGGCAGGCGACACCAAAACGAGACGCTATGCTGCAACTCCATGACCGGGAAAAGGAATCCTTCCCATCTCGCGCAAACCACGGCGTAGAAAGCATCGCGTACTCCCACTCTAACCACCCGAGAGTAAAGTGATGCGGACGGAACGCTATAAAAGTGCACATTGCTCTTACGACTAGTGCCTACGCGTCCCCTCGAACGAGAACTCGGTTCCGCTTCCCGACGGACACAAACGAACGCCCCTTCCTCATCCTCCCTACACTCTCTCTCTCTCTCGACGTCCTGCTGGCGGTGAAGATGTCGATCCTCGGCGCGAAGAATAAGCAAGGCCACCCCTTCCCGTTGGCCATTTGTAATCAGGGCCCCCGACGGCACTTCCATCCACTCGCCACCCCCCCCCTTTGAAGGAAGAGCGAGCAAGAAGCGAAGAAGAGATGAAAAGAGCCTTCGGACACGTTGCGTATTTTGAGGCGGAGTCGTGGAAATGGAAGCAGAGGGAAATGAAGGGAGGAAAGGAGGAGACGCCCCTTCCCCGCGAAAACCATTCGAAGAGAGCGAAGGAACACTCAATCCTCCCCCTTCTGATCCCCCACCGCCCGCCTCAATCTCCCACAGTGGCGGATATATCTACATTCACGCCTACATAACACTATTGATTGACAGCAATGATTCGTCTCGTCGTTGTGCGCAGAGAGTTCTCCTTCCCCTGGCTCATTTTCTAATTTGGCCTCACTTGGCCCATTTCCACCCACAGAGGCATCTCTATTCATGTAAAAATCGTCATTACTTACGAGGCATGCAAGTACATGTGCTATTAACTAACATACACGTGCACCTACGAATATACCTTACGTCTACGCAAAGTGTCACGTTTTCCTGACATGTAAATTGAATGTCTTCGATATTTCTGCAGTGCCTTTTGTTTCTTAATATTATGATTCCTGATTGCCCGTGGAAAGAACTAGTATTCGCATCTAAGTAAATGAATTAGAGTCTCGCTTGTCCTCTTCGCATCTCAAGTGGCTCCCATCTTAATTCCCCTTTAAGGTCTCTCACACTCGCCGTCTTATCGTAAATATTTTTAACGAATATGGCGGATTTTCTCTGGAATTAATCTATTTTTTGCCAATTTTCTCCCAAGGATCCCAAATACTCGCGGCATATTCCAAATGAGGCCTAACTAGAGCAGAATTACATCTCTCTTACTTTCTCAAAACAATTCCCAACGGCCCGTTAATTGAAGCCGAGTTTCCATGACGCTGATCCGCATGTTGTCCTGATATGTGCTCCCCATGAAAGGCTTGATGTTAGAACTACCCCAAAATAATTAACTTGATCGGCTATAGTTAGTCCTGAACCCTCTATTTCGTAGTTTATGCCCTGCTCGCCACTTCCTCTTTTCGAAAACTTCAAAATTGCGCATTTGGTTGTGTTAAGCACATATCCCCATTAATTTCTTTCGCCAATCCAATGTCAATCACACAAATACATACCAAAAAATGGAATTAGCAGCGGGGGTGGGTAAGTGCCCAGAGGAAACCTGACCCTAGATGTTTCGCCTGCCCAGCAGGCCTCTTCAAGGGAGAATAATTCTTCTGAAGAATCTTCACTAATATCCGATACACGCGACTGCTTGAGTGATTACGCGTTCACGGAAGTTCTTCCTGTTTCGTCCTGTATTCATCCGTATGATTGACGGTTCACTGGCATAGGAGGGATCCTTGTGAGCTCTGCACGAGTGAGTGTGTGCGATTCACGAAGTTCTAACACACCCGAGTGTTTGCGAACGGGAATTTGGGTCTTTTTAATTTTTATTTCAATTGCTTTTCATTCCGGTGTGAGTTCAACGAGTCCCTGACATAGGAGATATCCTTGCAAACCCTGAGTTTGTGCGTGAATGCGAGTTACGAGGGGGGCCGCTGCTCCTTAACGCACCCGCGATCGAGTCGTTGTTTTATTTTCTATTAATTTTTCCTTTTTCGTGTGTGATTGAGGTACACGCGCGCGGGCCACTCTTTCCCAAACACACCCAAGCGACCTGTGTGTGAGTTTCCTGTCTTCTCCCCTCACTTGAAACTTAGTTTTACCTCCTCCCTCTGCGAACGTTGTGCCAATCAAGTTTGCGGTCTCGGCTATTTCATTTTTCATCGTGTTCCGAGGTTTGACGTAAGGCGGCGCTGCGTGAGACATTCCTTAGGACTTTCGCCCTCAAATATTAACAATATCCTCTCTTAAGCTTTCAATATATGGTTTTAAACAACCTAACGGATGAAAAATCTCAACCGATTTTAGCGTAATCCGTTAGGTCGGAGTATTTTTGAAGCGGAATGCAGGCGCGACACTTTCAAAGTTTTAGCTAAACGTATACACTTTTTGGTGTTCGAAGAAATACCAGAAGTTTTTCTTTCCCCCAATAGGGCGAGCTAGTTGCCACAGCACAGGCACGCATTATTTTCTTCTCACCGTGAGTCGCAAGCACGTAAGGGGATCGGGCTGGTGCGGTGGCTAGCGTACTGGCTTCCCTCCCAGAGGACCCGGGTTCCACCGTTGGGCTTATATGTATTCGACTCAACTGTCCACAGCATTTCAGAGTCGGGGACGGAAAACAAAATGCTGTGGTATAAAAGACAACGAACGAATGGATGACCGAGCCATTGCGATATCACAAACCCTCGAAACGATTTCATCACGATGTACGCAGCTAGCTCGCACCATTCCATCTCAAAATCGACTAATGAACAAAATGTAGTATTTTGATGAAGCCTATGTCGCAATAACTTTTTTGTTGGTGGGAAATCCCGATAGATTGACCATTAATCATGCTAAAACCTTCACAACACCGCCCCTGAATCATTTCAATCAATAATAAAAGAAACGCCCTGGACCTCCGTGAAGTCACATGCCAATTCCGCACCACAGCATCATTACAACCGTACGCTACACTTGAAACGATGAAATGATAATAAGTACGAAACATATGGATGCGAGCGGTCGCCCGTGTCAGCACGAAGGAATTAGAGGCATGGGGATGTTTTCGAACCAAGGCCCCATTCATGGATACGCTGTGGTGCCCACCTTTGCTAGTCCTCGAAAGGAAGGGATAAAATGCAAAAAGGAAGCCTTCCCCCTCCGTCAAGGAAGCCGACGGAGGAGAGGAGTGATGAGTGATGGGAAGCGGGGGGAAGCGTGGAGCACGGAGGGGATTCCGAGGAGGGTGGGCGGAGCGAGGGCAGCACTCGAGGCAGGAGGTGAGAGAGAGAGAGAGGGGGGCGAAATTAGGGAATGCGGAAAGGGGCGAAGGAATGGCGAGGGGTAGAGGCCTCCGAAAAGAGAGAGGGCAAGGGGCAGGGGAGTCGGAGGGCGAGGAAAAGGACGATCGATCAACGATGAGGGTTAAAGGGATGAGGGTTGCAAAAGGAAAGGGATGAGAGGTACGGGGGGTTGAGTGGAGGAGGGAGGGGGTGGCGAGTGCCGTGCCGCCCCCGTCCGATGCGGGACGAGCATCGAAGAGGCGTCGATAAGCTCACGCATCGACACACGGCCGCGTTTCAAAATTGCATTTCCCTCCGCCTCCTCCGAAGATAAGAGATACGAGGTCGGGACCCACCGAATGATGGCAAAGACGCCATGCATAGAAACGAATAACATCGACCCCAAAATAACACCGAAGCCAGCAACAGCTCTAAGGAAAATTTTTAATTCTAAGGAGCCTTGTAAGATGGTCAATATTTTTTCCTTACCCAGGGGTTGTTTAATCCTACTGCATCGGGAAAACCGAAATGGAATATGTGTACTCGATTAAATACATGGGCGTTACCCTCACTCATGATATCTCCTGGGTGAAACAAATATGGGGAATACGGGATAAGCTAACAAAAAATTAGGATTTATTAGAAGAGTACTAGGTGAATGTGATTAAAAGGTCAAATAGAAATGATATATTTCGCAGGTTAGACCTCATTTAGAATCTGCTCAAGAGTGCCGCAAGTCGCAGTACCCGTATGGTCCGTCTAGAACATACACTAAGCTGACGAGCTGCTAATGATGAATAGAATTTATCTGACTCTCACAGCTTGTTTTTAGAAGTAGCCACAAAAAATAGTTATATCCATGAAACGAGGAACAAGCATAATTGAAATTTTTCACATTAATACACAAGAGAATATTGCAAACAAATACGTCATTGAAGTCATCAGCGATCACTTGCAGAAAAGAAGACTGATTTGACAAAAATAAATGAAACTGATAATGGAAAAGCGAATAGTATTTATACAAGGGAATTGAATGCACTTCGGAATAAGACACACACACTGCAATGATTAAGTTTGGAAGCACTTACTAGGACAATGTTTGCGGATATTGGTGAGGGGGTTCTATCAGAGCTTAAGCCAGAGTTACATTTGATGTGGCTGGAGTGCTGTGGACCGTCTGGCCACGCGCAGCACAAGAATTTCACGAACTCATACTATGCCTGAATACTTGTGATCCTGAATAACGAATCCAAAATCCTACTTTCCCGTCTCGACGCACCCATTTCTTTGGGTCCTGAAACACCTTTGCTCAAGGAAACTACATAGCGTTTTGAAACAAAATGGCTTACCCGCCAAATCATTCCTATCTTGCCTGAAATGAACTCAAATCGAAGAGAAATATTTTCTTTACTAGTTAAAATTTTAAAAAGACATGGTGGTCTTGTGATTGGTCACCGCACGAGGTGGCGTCTCCTAGCCCAATTGTAATGTTGCATGTAATGCTTACGTAGAATGTAGCACAATTCAGGATCCAAGTATTTTAGACAATGCCCCGCCAGACTTATTCCTCTTCCCCCGCCTCAAATCCGTGCTGAAAGTACGTCACCACTATGGCTCGGTGGAAGCGTGACCACAGGGCGTGACGAGGGAGCTTAGCGTCATTCCGGGCACCAACGCCTTCCAAAAGGCGTGTGAGGCGTGGAGAACCCCGCGGGCCCAGCGGTGTGTGTGGACGGACGCTCAAGGCTGCCACTTCGAAGATTTTGAGTGAACGCATCAATTCTGGTAATGCATTGTAGAAATCGACTCAGTCCTACTACTTTTGGGACAGACCTTGTTTCAGCAATCATGCGTACATTTGCGGAATCCAATGGAATACTTTCGATCCGCGAAAGCAAACAACATTACGGTGCGTATTAACCGGCTAAGCATGCATGAAGAATAGTTCATACAGAATTTTGATGAATTTGTCTATTATTTTATTTTTATACACTATTTCCCAATGAATTACAGCCACGACACTGAAACACTACAAATACCAAAATGAAGTACCTAACAGATGGATAATCGTGTCCACGAGGGCGCTTTTGCGTCCCATCTGACGCCGAACAGATGCGGAGACTAAACTGGAATTAAGCATACCAATGCATTCCCAAAGAAATCTCAACAAAGAAGAAACACGAGACTTATGACTTATATACATGGTTCAGGATTGAGTGATCAGTATTATTACATCATCTCACTGGGAAAATGGGCAAGGATACGACACGCACAGTCCAAACGACGCATTCATTTCAGATTATATCGTCATCTCGAACTTAAGCTGTAGTAGTTACAATATGTTATCGAAACATCCCCTCAGAAGCAGCAGGATGAGAAAATATTTTCAACTTCCCTAAATATTACATCTACGGATCCCGAGCAATATTGTTGCTGCAAAAGTAAAACGAACGTAGAAACTACGGCCGCGGAACAATGGAAAAACGAAATAACCTAAATAAAATAAAATATATGAAAGTTAACGGCCTTGGCTTTTTCATTTTTCCACCATTGTTGGTGCCACAACGAACGGGAGCAAGACGAAGAATTCTTTCTCGCTGGTCCAGAATAAGCGGATCATCTCATCAAACGTAGGAAGGGATTTCCCTCTCTTCATTTTCCTCGTGAACACGCCATCAAAGAAACGGCGGTGGGCATGGGAAGAAGGGCTCCCGAAGAGAAGCCACTCGCAGCGGAGCGAGCGAAGAGGCGGGAAGGGGTGGGGTGTGGTGGGGTGGGTATTGGATGGGGGGAATGCTAGGGGGAGGGACGGGTGGTCGCAGCAGGGGGGGAATATGTCGGGGAATGAAATGAGCCGTAAAAACGAAATACGAAACTATGAATAAAGTAAGAATCGAAAGGGTGGGTGAGGCGAGGGTGGGTGGGGGGAGGGTGGGAGAGGTAAGTCCCAGGAGACGAGAGTGGGGGAAAAAAAGAAGCAGCGTCCTGCTATTATTCTTCAACTTCTCCCCCCCCCCACGGTCGCATTATTTTTTTTGGATTCATTCCGACCGTTTTTCGTGGTTCAAGAAGTCTTATTTTATGTTAATTCAAAGGTGGAGAAATTGCACAGGATTGCTGCCTTCGTTGACGTTCTTTCGAGTAAATTTATTTGTGAGGTTAGCGCGGCAAACGCGAGTCATGAAGTCATATTGGTAGAACTGGACTCATCGGTGCATGCACAATGGTGCTTCTTCGCACGCTCAAAGTTGAGAGTAACGTGCATCAACACAATACCCCGAGGACGTGTTGCGGGGGGTGTTAGGTCTACACACATATTAGTTTGCCCACGATCTCAACAAACCTTAATAAAGCTAAATTAATTACTTACATGCAACATTTTTTTAATAACAAAATAAGTATATTCAAATTATGCTTTAGAACTGTTAAAAAGATGGGTTTATTGAATAAAAAGAATAACATGCAGGAATAAACATGCAAGATATCGACAAATATAGGCACTACCAATTCTAATTATCTATTACGCGATTGCTGTAATGCCTATTATGATCTCTAATTGAACGAAGAAAGAACCACATTTTGAATCTATCCGTTCTACAGTAAATCTCCCCAATTTTACATTAGTGATCTGATTTACCATAGTAAGTAAGTGGGGGCCTGTAATATGTCGGAAAAGAAAATACTTTTTTCTTCCATACATACATTACTATGCACGACCTAGGTTTCGACTAACAAAGTCGTCATCAGGCGAAGTACATTTTCGCATTTAATTCCACCTCCCGATCTTCACACCATTTTTGAATGTTGTTCAGATCAGTTTTTAGTGATTCACGATCTGCGTCGTTCGCTATCCCCCTGTAGATTACAGTGTCGTCAGGAAAGAGTCTTACGCTGCTATTTATTTTACTGATGATATAATTTGTGTATATGAATAAGAAATGTTAGTGGTTCAGCGCGCGGGATTTTATCGAAGACCTTTTGGAACTCCAATAATATTACATCCACTTGTTTGTTTCGTTCCCCCGATTGTCGAAGGTCGTGTACTGTTTAAGTCCCGACTGCGTTTCACATGATCAGAAGCCGCGTTGCCTTTTGGATTGTGAGTGTCGAGGAATGTCATGACGCAACTAATGTCAATGTGTTACAAGATATTACAGGAGAGGGAGGTTAACGATATTGGTCGCTGATTACCGGGGTCTTGTTTATTCCCGCTTTTATAAATAGGTGTGCTGTTGGCTATTTTCCAGTCCAGGGGAACAACACCTTTTGAAATAGATTTGTTAAATATGTATTTAAAAAAGGCGCATTTTCGGACGCGAGCCATTTCAGTTCGGCCCTTGCGGGGGAATACCCTCTGGCCCGAGTAATTTATTACTTTTCAAGTGTAGGAATGTTGTTTCGCAATGGGATTTTGTTTTTCTTACTCCGAAATGTGTCTTCACCAGTTTATTTGTAGTTCCCCTGATGCCCTTCCTCATGTTGTCATTGATTTCCTCACAGCAGCTTTCCATCCACTCTTCCTTGGCCTTCTTGCACTCTCGTATGACTTGGTTCCGCGAATCCTGGCAAAGGGCTTCCTCAGCTTCATTTCTTGGATTCTTGTATTTTCTTCTTTCCCCTATGAGGTATCTTATTTGAGCTGTTATCCATGGACGTATTAAATCACAGAGGAGAGAGGAAACCATGAAATGAGAAAAGCCAAATAATGAGGTTTGAGGGAATACCTGGGGAGGCCCAGAAGTACCTGGCCTGACCTAGAGTTGGCGGTAGTTGTTTGAAAAATATCACTGCGTTAGAAAGTACGCAATCTATAAAGAATATATTTTAATTTTGAAGACGCTGCGTTTTTCAGTATTTCTTTCGCAGCTTTCAAAAACGTGTTCGCGAAATGTGATACAATACTTTTGTTTGTAAGGCCTCAGCCCATCCAATATAAAAGCTGAACTGGATTCTGGGTGAGTCTGCTCTTTTGTTTTCAACAGTTTCGCATTGGGTATCAGAGTTTAAACGAGGCCGTACGAGCTGTCAAGACGAGCATCGCATTGGTCGACCAAATGAGGATTCTTTTCTGCTCGCAAAGTTGAAAAAATGGATCGACGGTCAAAGATTTTCCAACCGAGAAGAAGTGATGTGGACAGTTAATGGCTTCTTTGAGGAGTAAGAGAGTTCTTATATTAAAAAGGGTATCGAACTTATTTAACATCGCTGGGAAAGGTGTTTAGAGCTGAAAGGAGACTATTCTGAAAAATAAATATATTTTTTCCAAAATTCTTGTGTTTTTTCTTTGTTGGGTCGGGTACTTCTGGGATTACCCTCGTAGTTAGGGAGAGCGCCAGATGGATGTGGGACACAGGGAATAAATTGAGTGGGGGAAGAGCGATCAATGTGTAAAGAGAGGGAGGCTGGGGAGTCGCCCTTCCTTAATGAGCCTCATCCCCCGCCTACCCCAGCGAAACAAAGACTAATCGCACTCCCCCTCCTCCGCTTCGCCCGCCTCCCCAATTCCTCATCCGTCCACACTGCCTGCCTGCCGTCGCAGAAATGTGTCCTCGCCCCCCCATCCCCAACACTCAGAGAACCACCCCTTAATGCATCAACCCCTCTCAAACCTCCCATGACCACGCGCACCCCAAAGGGACAGCAGCCACCCCTCACAACTGCCCATTCTCCCCTCATATCTCCCTCCTGCCTTCGATGTCCCCGAGGTCACATCCGTCTCCGCGAAGTCACGTGCCCCTCCCGCACCCACCTTCCTCCAGTCACCGATTCTTCACCAACAACAGTTCAATACTGCCAACCTGGTGACTGTGATGGCAGTCAAATGATGGGGAATGGACCATTGCCATTCAACGAGATGAAGCCATTATCCAACTTTGCACAATAAAGGACCGGGAGAAAACATTATGACAGCAATAAGTGGCCCAACTGTTTGGGGATTTGCAAACTGCTCCCTACAGGGGTGCCGGGTGGCATGAAGAAATAGAGGAAATATTTATTTATATGTGTGTATGTATATATGTATATATAATATATTATATATATAGATATATGTGGAATGGCGGGTGACCTACCACCCCCCGCCACACGTCCTTGAGCCGGCTTGCGGGGGATTATGCAGATGCAGATGTGGAGACTAAGACAAAAATATTGGATTGGTACCAGGAATGGGGATCAGCACTTAACATAGGCCAATGCGCAGTTTTGAAATTTTGGAGCAAATGAAGTCGCAAAAAGGAAATCAATTTTGAATTACTGGGTTCTGTGATAACTACGGTCGATCAAGTTAAATATTTTTTGGGGGTAGTTGTAACGCCACACTTTTCATGGGGAGCACATATGAGGACAATATGCGGATCTGCTTTAAAGAAAATCGGCTTCATAAAACGGGTGGTGGGGAATGCAATGAGAATGCCAAAGAGGGGTGCTAATTTGCTCTAGTTAGACCTCATTTGGAATTTGTCGCAAGTATTTGGGATCCTTGGGAGAAAGTTGGGCAAAAAGAATTAGATAAAGTCCGCAGAGAATCCCTCATTTCCTGACAAGTTGTTACGATAAGAAGATGGGTGTGAGAGGCCTTAAGGGAATTTAGGCTGGGAGCCACTTGAGATGCGATGAGAACAAGCGAGACTTGGATTATTTTCGAAAGGTTCAGAACAAACGAGTTTAGCATTGACACTCCATAAGGAATTATTATGGCCTTACACTACTTAGGTACATCAGGCCACAAAGAGAAGATGCGGGAGGTAGATTCCGGTGGAAATAGATGCTAATATTTGTTCTGTTCCCGAAATATCAGTAATCATTGTAGTAAAAAACCAAATTCACTGTAGATATATCGAATACATTCCATTTACAAGTCAGGTTAAGATTAAAAGTTGCATAGACATAAAGTATATTCGTAGGTGCATGTGAATGCCAATTGATAACATATATATTTTTATTCATGTAAGTTATAAAATTTTTCGCATGAAAATATGGGTTTCTTCTCTTATGGTAGCGGCCTACACCCCCGCCGCACGCCCCCGCGACAGCTTACCTTAGGGCACGATGGGGATATACCTGTATGTAGATATGATGTGGGATGTAGGAATATGGAATATGAAGATAGATATGATGATGGATTATATGGAGGAAGGGACCAATTGGTCTCAATTTCGCCCTAATAAGGACCCATTTCGTAAATCCCACAAAATAAATTGTTTTAATAAGTAAATAAATTGAAAGAAAAGAAACTCGGCTTCATTGAACGGGTGGGGGGGGTTAATGATAAGGTAAAAGAGAGGTGGTTTCTATCAACAAAATGAAGGCTTAGCGATGGGATGCCCTTTATCACCGCTCCTTGCTGATTTATTCATGAACGATTTCGAGGAAAAGTTTTTCAATAGTGAATCAATAGGCATCAAGAATTTGTTTTGTTGGTTTAGATATGTCGACGACATCTTTGCCATATGGACAGGAACCGATAGACAGCTAGACAGTTTTTTGAACACTTTAAACTCGCGCGACCGCAATTTAAAATTCACATGTGAAAAGGAATCCAACATGGAACTCAACTTCTTGGACATTACAATCTCAAAACAGAGGAATGGCTTTAGCTTCTCAATTTTTAGAAAAACCACTGCCACAGATCATATCATCCCCTCCGACTCACTCCATCACAAAAGCCAAAAGTTATCCACTTTCCACTTCATGATAAACAGATTACTTAACATCCCCCTTTCAAAAGATAGTTACGATAAAGAATTGTCAACTATAAAGGAGATCGCATCCAAAAATGGCTATAGTGAAACATCAATCATGAAAATTCTTTATAAAAAACGCCTCGAAAGAACGAGAAAACTTCTTTATAAATCGAGTGAAGCTACGGACGAAAACCTTCGCTGGTGTAAACTCCCCTACTACGGCTACATCTCCCAAAAAATAGGTAATTTCCTCCCGAGGGACAAACTTAAGATAGCCTACTACAACATCAATAATCTTGGGTCCTTCCTAAATAATACCAAGGACAAGGTGGATAGGGTCAACAAAAGTGGTATATACAAATTGAAGTGTAATGACTGCAGTGCCACATACATCGGACAGACAGGCAGATCCTTCCTCACACGCGCGGGGCATCACAAGCGCAGCCACCGCACGGGGAATTTAAAACAATCGCACTTTGCGAAACATTTGTGGGAGGAGGACCACTCCAGCGACTTCAACCCGGAAATACTACACGTCGTGGAAAAGGGAAGAAGAATGGACAAATGGGAAGAACTGGAGATAAGAAGACACATGAAGAGTGGACATTTGGTCAACGAAATTTTATTTGAAAATCACTCCCCAATTTTGGAAATCTCCTTCAGGAAATAACATGTGCCAAAAAACCCCTGTATCATTTCCCCCCGCCACACGCCCTTGCGGCGGCTTGCGGGGTATTATGTAGATGTATCATGCCTCTTTTACCCTCCTCCAACCTCCTCATTTAGCTCACCCCAAAAACTTCCTTTCTCTTTCACCTCCCCCATGCCACCTTCCCCCCCCCCCCCCCCGCCAACGGACCTTTACCTGCCAGCCACGCGGCTTAACCCCCCCCCCTAACCCCTCTCCCTCCCATTAGCCATTCACCCCACCCACCCTCCCCCAACATTCCTTTCCGAAAAGTGCATATATATACAACCCTGTGCCCGAAAAATGTTTGTACCTGATGATGACGCCGTTGCGTTGAAACCGGTAGTACGAATAAAAATTGTGTGGAAGTTACAAAGTATATTCATTTAAACGAACATGAACCTCCACAAAGTTGAGCCCGAGACCATAGAATTCATCTAAAAGAGAGGTGTTATTTCGCTCTAGTTAGACCTCGTCTTGAATATGCCGCAAGTATTTGGGATCCTTGGGAGAAAATTTGGCAAAAAGAATTAGATAAAGTCCAGAGAAAATCCGCTAGATTCGTTAAAAATTGTTATGATAAGAACACAAGTGTGACGGGTCTCTTAGGGGATTTAGGCTGGGAACCACTTGAAGTGCGGAGAGAACAAGCGAGGCTTAGACTTTTAGAAAGGTTCAGAACAAACGAGTTTAACTATGACACTGAAGGAATTATAATGGCCCCAAACTAAGGTAGATCAGACCACAAAGATAAAATAAGGGAGATAGATGCAAATACTCATTCTTTCCCCGAACAATCAGAAATCATAATAGTAAGAAACCGAAGTCACTTTAGAAATATTGAAAACATTGAATTTACAAGTCGGAGCAAAGTTAAACACTGCAAAGCTGTTAGGTATACTTTCAGGTGCATGTGTATGTAAGATGTAGATTGAGTGTTTGCATGTGTGTGGGGTATAAGTGTTCATGCATGAATGTATGCCATGTTTTTTTTTGGATATATGATTTTGTGGTTATTTCATGCGGTTTTTTTTCTTTTTCTTTTCTAAATTATGGGTGGTGTCCTAACACCCCCCGCCACACGCCCTTGCGGCGGCTTGCGGGGTATTAAGTAGATGTAGATGTAGATATCTATCCCACCTTAGTGAATTAAACTTTGACGTTAATGGCTTGCATAAAAAGTATCGGGGAAAGTTTCTGAAAAATGTACTCGTTTCAGATATTGATAATATGCCTCAAAATCCTTCGAAGTAGTACATCCCCTTGAGCGTCGACGCATTTCCGCCGGAGGCTTCTCTGCTCGACTCGAAGGCTCCCTGGTTGGCGGGTTCCGGACGCGGCTTCATTTCCATGGTCGATTGAAGGAAACAACATTTGCTTGCTCAGAAAAATGGAAAATAATAATATTGAGTTGCGATTAGGTACGACGTGTGATTAAACACTGCTATTTTAAAGGCTAAACACCCACATGAATCAAAGCAGAGTTGCATGAAGTTCACGGCACACCTGTTTCTGTGTTTGCAACTCTTTAGAATCGGGTAAATGAAGTTCAATCAATTTTTTTAGTTTTTTTCGGGACGTTCAGTGGAAGTGGCTTACTTCGAAATGATTTACTTAATCCACAATATAGTTTCCAGTGATCGACGAATCAAAGTTCACAGAAATATAATAGATACCACAGTTAAATCACAAAGTAGAACAATGTATTCAATTTTTCTCAAAACATTGGGCATGCAAAATATCCCGTCAAGATGGTCGCCGCGTTTGCCCTCTCCGGAGAATACACGAAATTGTTTGATCGATTTAGAGCAAGGGATTGGCCAAAACATGTCACAAACGACACTGACGAGTTGCAGCGTCGATGCATTCCTTTGCACGACAAAAATATGCATACGTACACTACTAGGTGCACTGAACAGCCGAAACAAAGGGATTTCAAAGACGACTTCGCCGAAGAGGGCGAAGGCGGTGAAATCGGCCGACATGGTGATGGCCACGTGTGTCTTCCATATTACTTTAATCATAATCTATAGATAATATTATAATATAGAAAAATGTAATCATGCGCCTCCCATAGATTATGACAAAGGATAGCAATGGAGAGAACTGCACGTCGTTACGGAACCGATTAGGCGAAGGAATTTAGAAGGAACGTCCCCATTTGGCGAAGGCAAAAAATGTCTTCCATCAAGACCATGCACTGGTGCACACCTTCGCAGTTTCGACGGCAAAAATTATGAAATTGAAAGTCGAATTAGAATTACATAATCCGCTGTATTCAACAGATTTGGCACCCAGGGCTATTTTTCAAATTTCCAAGCTTTAAAAATGGTATTAAATAAATGAAAAACTCTAATAGCCGTAAACAGCTATTGGAGTTTTAGACCTGTTTACGGCTATTGGAGTTTTTCATTTATTTAATACTACTAACCGTAAGAGTTCAATTCTATCAATATTTTAAAAAATGGCTCGGCGGAAAACGATTGACGTTGAACGACGAGGTCATGGCTAACAGAGAGGGAGACCCATTTTGAGGAACTTCCGGAAGGAGGAATTGGGTCGCGTGCAGCGTAGAGGAGCTTGATTTGCAAACGGTTGTTATGGCAGGAATCACTTAATGGAGCGGAGGTAAAATTACAGATCAAATCTCTTGCATAGTTTGGAAGGACGTCTCTTTAGCAGTGTTGTTGAAAATGTATTATTATTCCCATCGGGCTACGGTAGGCGACATAATGTCAATAAAATCAGAGAAATTAAGTGACGAACAGATAGATTTAAGATGTCATTTTTCCGACGCACAATAAGGGATCAGAATCACATTGTCCGACCGCGGTAGGGGTCATATTTGAGTCAAAATTAGTCTCGTGTGGTTCACCCCCTGCCAAACACCCTAACGGTGGCTTTAAGGGTGCTCAAATATCGAAGTATATTGTAATTTTTGGATGGCTTATAAAAGCTGAAGAAACTTTGGGAAAAAATTATGGAGTTAAAAAGGAGAATTTGTTGAAAAAGAAAAAAAATCTTCCAAAAGAAAGGTTTTTAAATTTTTTCCTAAGAACTTACTGAACGACCCAGGTATAATAAAAAGTAGGAGAGATCACTTGATCCCCTGGAGTTACATCTCCTCCGAGGCCAACCCTGACTGACTGGCTCTCGCGGGCCGCACTCTCCTCTTGCCCGGCTGCCACCTTGGGCCTGGTCCAATTAAAGAGGAAGTTACTTGGTCTGATGACGCCAGACCAAACTCCAAGTAATTACAAAATGCCACCTTTATTCACAAACCGAGTGTAAAGTGCATTTAGGTTTGACGAAAGCATTTTGGAAACGGCAATCTATTAATCACTATAAAAAACAACTTGACTTAAAAAGCAATTATCATTAAAGGCAAATCGTTGTTTTATTTTATTATTATTTAAATACGTTTAAGTCAAATGGAAAAAAATCCGTTTAAAATGCACTTATGTTTAATTAATTGTAATGGCGCAGTTTCATTATTGAGTCTTAACGCTACATGTTTTCTTTGGAAATCAAGAATAATGAAAATACTATTTCATTGAATTGGCTAAAGTAATGTAACAATAAACTTTAAGTAAGATTGACCCCGGAACTCCAATTCTACCTCCCATTGAGAAACGTAATTCTAAAGCGTGCGCATCCTCTCCACCGCCCGACAATAGCTACGTGTTTCATTTCTTCAATAATTCCCAAAGCCCGAATTCTTTCCAGTCCTAAAACCTTCCAATGCGTCAACACTCAAAGGGAGTCTTCGCTGGAGCAGGAGTTATATCCGATGGTGGATGAGACTCTCCGAATGGCCAGCCATTTCATGAGCAGGATGTAGTGGCATGCCCTTTGGCAGAAATACGGCAATGGTAAAGCAATAGCCAAAGCGACTGCTGTAATTTCAAATCATCTTTGTAAGGCTGTTGATGAAAAGTAACTACATGCATAACTACCAGGTGTACAAGTATTTTTCCCCCAAAAAAATGTTCCCTTCGGAAGAATGAGAAAAAAGAGCTTTATTCAAAGTAGTACACTCCATTGCTCGTAGGACATATTTCCCATCTTTCGAGTAATTGGCGGATACCACGCCAGTGTTCTTTCTCTCTCCATTTTCTGCCGCGGACCATTTCTTTCGCATTTTTTTCTCGCATCATCCACACGTTTCTTGCGATGTTCACCGTAAGCTTCTCGAAGTAATCGCCGTGTGATTCAGCGGCAGTTTTCTTCAAATAAAAAAAAAAAACTGCCCGCTGGTTCTCTTTGTTTGGTATAAATTTCGACCCATTTGAACACGACAGCGACACACAACACTTTGCAGAACACCTTTTCAATGCATCACTCTTGCGCGCGTCTGATACTTATTGTTAATGGCACACCACAAAATGCCAACGAGTGCCAATACTTTATACAACAAACAGCACTAAGGCGCCGTCTGGTGTCTGAAATGCGCATTTCATACTTTTACACTTAGTAAGCAACATGAAGCATGCCCGTAAACATTGATGCCACACTTTTAGGTACGTACTCAATTAGGTAATCAAATCTAAATTATAACAATAGATGTTCTCAACTTTGTTACACTATGTATTTTTCATTCGAAAACCTCATTTATAAAACTTTTGAAAACACTCAGGTGTATCTAAAAACCGATTGCGCAGATCAATATTAAATAATAATATTTACGCGAGCAGAAAATCCTTTCCGTTGTACGAATGGACCGCTTCAATAATAAACCTTTCGAAACAGGCCTCGAAAAATGGTGAGAATGATTGGACGCGGAGCAGTGGGAAAGCAGATTGACACGCTACAAGAACACCTGGAGCACTCACCATTGAACCCCCGTGCCCTAGATAGCAATCAGGTCAAATGCTGCCCTTTGCGGCGTGGTGCACGGGTCGGAAGAGAGATGGAAAGGCGGGAATGGGTGCTCGCTGCCGTGGTGCTCTCCACCAGAGAGAGAAAGCCCATATGGGGGAGACCCTGATGGAACCTCCCGGGAGCAACACACCTTGCCGCCCCTGCCCGAGACCCTGCCCACCCCGAGAGAGCCACAATTCCTATTCTCCGTCGATTCCGTGCGCCCGAGAAAAGGGACAGCACTCACAAACCAGATGTAAGAAAAGTATCGGGAAAAAGTTTCAAAAAATGAATTTTTCAGATGTTGCTACAATGCCTCGAAATTCT
The DNA here is from genome assembly GCF_022747635.1 of Hetaerina americana. NCBI lineage: Eukaryota > Metazoa > Arthropoda > Insecta > Odonata > Calopterygidae > Hetaerina > Hetaerina americana. Next base: position 3,169,763 of record NW_027287538.1, read on the forward strand.
TCGAATTACATCATATGAACGTCGACACACACTTATGTCCTCGCGGCATTTCAACAACTCGAAGACTTCCTGGTAGGCGGAAGGTCCTCGAGGGTACTACGCGTTCAAGCATCTCTGACGGCACTAAGACTCGAATGGTGGTGTCATTTGAGGGAGGATTTCACTTTGATAGGGTATAGGAATAATACGTAGTGTACTAGTGCCAAGCCTGGACTGTTCGGCGGATGGGGAATCGTCGCGATGCCATCTTCGCAAGCAGTCACTTGCCTCTGCTCTTGGTCGCCCAAGCCAAGCCATCATCTACAACTACACAATTCCCCGCAAGCTGCCGCAAGGGCGTGTGGCGGGGGGTGTTAGGCCACCAACCGTAATAACAAAAAACAGAACCACATGCAAAATATACAAATCCATGCAAACTTACACCCACAAAGGCTAATATATTCATCCAAAAATCATTTCAACCTACACGCATGCAAATTCATATACTATCAACCAACAACTACAACAGGCTTTCGGGACGAGTTTGGCGCACATCTTTCGCAACGCCAAATTTTCAGTGATAATTGATAATGCACTGTCATCTCATGAATGCAAATAATACCATCTGCAATCATGCGCACACTTAACAACCGACGGTCTGCCTTCAGTACTTCACCCACACGTTTTACGTTTTCGTCGGTTCTGGACGTCGACGGCCCTCCAGGGCCGCGAAGAGCTTTTTCCACCTAAAAACAGTTTCTGACATGCTTTAATCCTTAAACACTCGTAGAATCAAACCCAACGTCTTCTTACCCGATTTTCCCAGTCCAACACAAAATTTGATGACGTACCGCTGTTCAATCGCTCGTTGCATTTTGCGCTTACACCGAGCCAAACGACGGTGGTCCACTACAAACGCGATCTAGCCCGAACGCACGCTCGCAGGCGATTGGCGCTTGTTGAAGGTCATACACCACACCACCGACCCCGCACAGCGCGAGCTCTCTGCGCCGTAGAGTCACGTTAGGAAAAAATGAGTCCGGATACTTTTTATACAAACCTCGTTTATATTCAATAATATTGTATGAAATTTTATTCACAATAAATATACTTTGAGCCATAAAAAATCATAATCGCATGATGCTGATCCCGTAACTTTATCGATGTTGCCAAAGAGAATAATCGAATTCAAATGCGATCACGATGACTTAACTCGCGACTGGAAGGAAAAAGGTCGCACGAACCGTATTCCGATCAACCAAACCGATTGAACTGATAGAGTCGTCATCTGAGAGAAACTAATTGAATTTTAACATCCAGGTTGAAAATAGCCATCACGACACTGAGGAAGTAGGGTTGCATCAATATTGAACTGTATTCAGGATTATCCTCCTCCACTTTTCTAAACATGGTTCAAGAATTGTTTTATTAATTCTGAATTTTGATAATTACCTTGAGCGCTTACGTAGCAAGTCTAACTTTTACGTATCTTACCGCGCCTCCTAGATTATAGATTCATTGAAAAACGAGGGCAGATTCGTAGCCGTGAAAAACTTGAGCGAACATTTCGCCTCCCGTCTCATTAACACACGCGTTCTTTTGGCATTTTATCACTCGGATATCAGTATATCGGATATTTCCGCTCCGAACTGAGACGCCATAAATAAGAGAAGGAATATCAAAGATTGCAGGAGAGAGAGGGGGGATAAAGAAGCCGTGGGCAAGTCAGACGGAGGGAGGAGAAGAAAAGGAATGTTGGAAGAAATAAAAGGCGGTAGAAAGAGTTGAAGAAGGATATTTTGTAGCAAAGGGTGTTAAGTTTAGTCGCGCTAGGAGAGGTTTAGAAATGTAGCGGTGATTATCTCGTGTTTTCATTTCAAACACTCCAACAACGTTATAGAAGTAACAGGTGTCTTTATTAGTAATACGTGTAAACGTGATAATGGCAATAAGTGCGTAAGGGTGGAGGTTTTGTCCTTTTGAACAAGATCTGTAAATGCAATGAGTCATTGGCTGCGGGACCATTCAAATGCTATCTCAAACCAATTTTCATTTTCATCTACATAATACCCAACACGCCGCCGCAGGGGCGTGTGGCAGGGGGTGTTAGGTTACACACCACAAAATACAAACCACATACAAAACCAAATCATGCAATCTCTACACAAATATTAGTTCAATAATTGATTCCATAAATTTTAATCACACTAAAGAACGCACTTTCACGTAACAATATTTAATAACAGAATATGTACACTTAAATCATGCTGCAGATCTGTTAAAACATGGGTCTGTTAAATAAAAAGAATAACGTGAAGGAAGAAACATGCAGGATACCGACACCGATTCTAATCAACTCTTACGCGATTGCTGTCATATCTATTGTGATCTCTGATAGTGCAAGGAAAAAATGACATTTTAAATGACGAAAACGTTGCAGGCTAAACATTGAGTACGATTTTAAAGTACATCTGTACAGCTGTAGCAGCCAACCGTCTAACATGAGAGCATAATTTCTTTCAAACTAATAAAATGCTGCTTATTAAAATCATTAACGGCTGATAAAAACCTTGACAATCACTTAGAACAATGTGAGAACACAATTTACAGTTGAAAGCCAATTTACGTTTTGAATTAAAGTCGATCGGTGAATCGCCATTTCAAATCCATTCCTACACATTTTCTGTCATGCGGAAATCACCACAGGGGATAAAACTATTTAGGAAAGTTATCGATTCAATCATTATATCGACTTTTCAGCTGCGAGTTTCGACCTTTTGATTCCACCTGAGTCACCGTGACGCTTTCATGGTTGCGTGCGGAGACAGAAGGCGACCCTCTCAAATTGCATTCAACGGAGTGTACGGAGGGCGGAGGGGAGGGGGTGACACGGGGGTGAACTGCTGTAATTGTTGAGGAGAGGGTTGGAAGGAGGGTGGAGAGAGTTAAAGTGGACTCTTAAAGGTTTCCAGCATCGTAAATCGATTCTAGAGAAGGTCTCATTTCGTGCCGATATTTGCTACCCGATGGAACGGTCAAATCACTCCTCAATCGTTTGGCAGGAAGGGAATCTGCTTTTGGTTTCAAGTGAGGCACTAAGATAGAGAAAGAGAGAATTGTTAAGACACGCTTGGTATCTTTAACTATCGGCCAAGGAGTAATTGTACTAGAATTTCCCGATACATTACGTGATCTTACAACGATCACAGATGTCACCAAAGCTGCTCAAGCCCGCCATAAATTATTGACACTATTGGTTTTCACACCGGAGAGGCATCTTTAGAATATGAAGGCCTACACAGGGGTACAAACAAGACGTACATCACAGCACCTCTGTAAAAAATCTGACAATTGACACCACAATACGTCCCATTTCAACCCCGCGCACTTCCTTCCTCCCTTCACCTAGTCAACGCGCCGATCCCCTATTGCCACCCCTTCCCCGTTCACCAAACATTCTCAAAACTAAAACAATCTTCAACATCCCAACGCCAATCCGATTACTCAGCCCACATTCCCCATCTCCTCCTTCATACACGCAAGCACTTCCTCATTTTTTTTCTTCTCTGTCCATTTTACCTTCTCCATTCTTCTCCACACCCACATTTCAAAAGCCTCCAGTCTACATCTTTCCTCCTGTTTCAATTACCACGTTTCCGCGCCCTACATAGCTACGCTCCATATCAAAGTTTAAACAAGTCTCTTTTTAACATCCTTAGTCAAAGTCCCTGTCATCAACTTCCTCCTCCTTGTGAAAGTTTCTTAGGTCCTCAAGACTTTGCTCATTCAGATCCATAACACTTCTGAGATAAGTTAAACTCCTCGTTTGATAGAGTAAATTGGGAAAACCTCTTGAGTATATTGCAGAAAATAGGAAGAGATTGGAGGAAAAGGAGGCTACTCCGTAACCTGTACATGTCTCAGACTGCACAGATGCGAGTGGGGAACGGGGAGTCCGGATGGGCAGTGTTAGGAAGAGGCGTAAGGCAGGGTTGCCCATTACCACCGTTGCTGTTCAACCTGTATGCAGAGGAAATGATTAAAGAGGCATGGGAAGAACTGAAGGTAGGAATGAAAGTGGGAGTGGATTTTATAATATCAGTTAGGTTTGCTGATGACCAAGCTTTAGTTTTCCAGTCAGCCAAGGGGTTGCAAGCATTGCTGAGTGAATTGTATAGTCAGGGCTACAGGTATGGGATGAAAATCAATATTAATTGAACAAAGGTTATGCGATTTTCTAGAAAGAAAAAAGCTAAGATATACATTAAAATAGAGGGGCAAAAGCTAGAGCAGGTGAACAGTTTACGTATCTAGGAATTGCTAAGGACCAAAATGGTCAAAACAGTAGGGACATGAGGAGAAGAACTGCGCTAGGCAAAGAGGCTTTCACAAGGAGGAGAGAGTTGATGGTTGATGACAGGGACGTTGGGTAAGGATGTAAAGAAAACTCGTTAAAACTTTGATATTGAGCATAGTTATGCACGGCGCAGAAACGTGGTCACTGAAGCAGGATGATAGAAGTAGATTGGAGGCTTTTGAAATGTGGGTGTGCAGGAGGATGGAGGTGTAATGGACGACAATAAAAACAAATGAGGAAGTACTTGGTATGGTGGGAGAAAAGAGGAGATAGTTGGGAGAAATCCTATGGAGGCAGGAAAAGTGGATGAAGGTCGTTTTAATCGGCAGTGGGATGTTGAAGATTGTGATAGAGGGGAGACTGTTAGGCAGACGAGGAAAGGGAAGGAACAGGATAGGGATGTTGGACGGGATGAGGGAGGAAGGAAGTACTCAGAGATGAAGAGGGACCTGATGTAGAGTAGGATGATGGGTTGTGTTTCGTTAGGAGAGATCAGATATTTATTTGGCAGTTGTATCCCTCCAAAACCTTCCTCAACCAGTACATTACCTAATAATAATCAAAGGCTCTTATAGATTCTCATCTTACTCTTCATGGATAAATTAAGAATAATATGGCAGGAGCTCTAGTCCTGTCGGCTTACGCAAATAAATACGCCTAATTTGACAAGCAATGCTTCTAGATTTGAAGCCGTGAATCGCCATTAATTTCAATCGTCAAATCAGTACCTTTGTTTGAAGTTCCTTAGCAACATGGAAAAAACGTAACTGGAATCGGAAACAATTAAAAGGATAGAATTTTAAGTTTGGGGTGAAATGAAAGCGAGCAATCGACCATTCCTCAATGATGTTTCATTTAATAATGAGATATTTATTTAATCGCTCGGTTTAAGCTTGTGCACATTGGCCGAGAAAAGAATTAAAATAAATAAAAACACTCAAATAACATTGCATTAAACCTGACGACTCTTTGAAATGAATGAAAGTGGCTCCATGAATGACTCATCTAAAGGAATATCTCCGCAACCGTTTCCATATGGAGTGGATCGAATGGACTGACCCATAGATCACGGCCGCGCACCCGCCCCAAACGCAGTGACCCTTTCGGTCGACAAGGTGAAGGGGGTCCGGGGTCAACGGGGGTCGGGAGAAGAGGGACATCTACATAATACCCCGCAAGCCGCCGCAAGGGGGGGACGAATTCCAATCAGTCATTCCACGCACGTGGGGGCACAGATGGAGCACTGGACGCGTCCATCCGCGCCCGAAGGGACGCTCCCGGATTGGGCGTGCGTGCTGCGGCCGGACGATGCCTCTGTGCCTCAATTAAGTCTCCCTTCAATTAGGTCGAAACTTCCAATCGTTCGGGGCGGAGAGAAAGTTCTGTTGGATCTGCGGAGTCTACATGTCTACACGCAGATTGAAATGTCAAAGAGTTTATTTGGGGCCCAAACAATCGGGGCACAAAACTCCACTTTGGCATTAGCCTACTCTTAATGACGAAAGGCGCCAAGGGGTCAAAAATTTAACAACCAATTTGACGGACGGCATAATGACTCAAAAGGCTTTATGGATGAAAGCGACACCAGATATTACACCGATAAGGTAAATTAGAAGAGATAAAAAGTGGGCAACTGAAACTGACGTTGGAAAAAAATGACCGCAGTTACATCCACATTTGCACGATACCCCGCAAGCCGCCGCAATGGCGTGTGGAAGGTCACCACATGTCAACTAGAACAAAACTACATGCAAAACCAAGTCATGTTACCTCAACACAATATCAGTTGGTTCACGCTTTCTACGAACTTTAATCACACGTAAGAAAGCACTTATATGCACAAACATTTAATTACAGGAAACGTACATTCAAATCATGCAGTAGAACTATTAAAAAGATGGGTCTATAAATAAATATAAAAGCATGGAGGAAAATAATTCCGAGTCATCGAGAAATATTTACATGCACTGCCAATTCTTATTATCTCCCTCGCGATTGTCGTCATGTCTAATTTGAGCTAGAGTGGCAGCAGGAAAAAGCGATATTTTAAATCTATTCGATCCTAAATCAATTCTCCCTAACTTTGCGTCGGTGATCTGATCTACGACGGTGAGTCGAGGCCCGTAATACATCATCAAAATCCTCACATTAGTATCTCAAATTGACGGAGTAAATTTAACGTGTATTTAAGCAAACGGTCAAATAGTGGAGACTTAAAAACATATGAACCGAACACGAATGAAGTCATTCGGAAAGAATGGATTATTATATCAAAACACACAAGGTTAGTGGAAGAGCATGCATTTAAATAGAACTAATTATTTTTTAGACGCTGAGGGTGGAAAGTGGAATTTTTGCTATCTATAACCCTGCAGTTGCTATCCCGTATTGTCCGTGGGAAGAAGGAGTCCTTGAGGCGGCTAGTTCTGGCATCTATTTCCCGAATTTTATATGCATGATCCAAGCGACCAATGTATGTAGGAGTACGAATAAATTGCGAGACCTCGGTGCTGAAACATGCGGATCGCCTACCCTTCGGTAATAGAGTAGGGTAATGCTGACGCCAGGTTTCTCTCTCAACCCTTCCTCCATTCCCATCCATCCCTTATGACCAAGGCTGTCGGTCGCCACCCCAAAAACTACTATTTTAACCAGAACTTTTATCAGCGTTATCAATGAAGTGTAGTCAAATTTCATCAGGGAAAATGTGTAAACAGTTGAAAATTCAAGGTCAAAAACGCAGCGTGAAAGAGTTTCCCTATACAACGAATGGGATCACTCCAGACATTCACGATGACACGGCCAATCAAATATCGCATTATATATATTTTAAAATCATATAACCAAGACTGGAGCAGCCACATTTAACGGCAACCCACCAGTTGCTTGGGCGTAGGTTTTGGACGGATTACAGTTGCAGACTTATTCCATCCAGCTTGAAACTTTGTTTCTCTCCATGCAATCAAATTTTTCCCTTACGCTTTCTACCAACCATCACTCAGCACCAAATCTCATTCTCATCCTTTCCCTTACGACGCCTCGCCACATAGCCTTCATCCACACATTTCACCTTCCAGTCTCCGAGCCCAGCAGTTTCCTTTCTTCGTCCGCCATATTTCAGCACGCCACCTTTCGTCTGCCTCCCTCCAAAGAATTTCCTCCGTTTTGCTCCATAATCACCAAACCCCTACATAATCAAAACTTCATCCTCAGATCCTATTTCGGCTAAATTCGTCAATAGTTTCATGTAGGCAATAAGAACATTATCTCTTGATAGTGCAAGATGAAAGGCGCGGTGGGAGAGAACGGATATTTTCTACGAGAGTGAAAAACGTTATTCTTCGGCGTGTTTTGAAACTTTTCGCCTGGAACCCAGTGTGGCTCAGGAAAGAAGAACACCTTTGTCCTCTGCTTTTCCCTCTTTGAGCGAAATGACGCCACCCGTCGTCGATTCCGTAAAGAGTCCTCAAAAGGAGTTATCTTAATAACGCCCTCAGAATGTCCGCCCTCGTAGAAAGGTCTTCAACGCACGCGAAACGCAAAGGAAAATAATGTGGTTGGATGGCAAAGAGTTTGTGAAAGGATATTATATTTCCCCTTTTAGAAAAATAAACGAACTCTAGAATGAAAAAATCGCATAAATGATGTGAGGAGATTCAAATTTTATGGATGTTACGACGGGATGGGTATGAGAAAGAGATGGAACTTGAGGAGGTAGGCATGGCGACGGGTGGGACAGGCCGGAAGAGAAGAGGCGACCGATATTAATATTTCCTCGCATCCTCCATTTCCTGAAAATTCTCCATTCTTCCCTTCTCTCCCGGCCTGGACCACCCGACCGACCGCATTCTTCGGCTGCCTTTCCGCCCTTATCCATCTTTCTCCTCCGCTCTTCATCTCGCATTTTTTCTCTCCCCTGTCAACTTTTCACTCCCTTATGGTAGGAAAAGAATCCATGAATACGCTATGTGAATTCTCCCTCGGAACCTCCCTTCGGAAGGATTTCTCCCGCGCCCTCGGAGATCCCCTTGGAGTCACCACCCCTCTCGCCCCTACACGCTTCTTGCTCGACCCCTCAGGAGAAGAACCTTAAGAGTGCCATCGTCTTGCGGCCCTGGTTGAAACCTATCGTCTCCTCCGAAATACACCCTCCACCCCAATATTCCAGGCTCGCACGCACCCCCTGAGATATCTTCCAAACAAACCGAGTGGAGAGTCATGCGGGGAGAGTCACTCTGAAAAAACGGAGTTCCACAAGGCTTAGTCTTGGGTCACCTTCGGCTGCTAAACTTATTTTCAGCCCTCACATTACGGCAAAACCTATCAAAAGAGAACGCGCAGTGAAATACGTATTTTTCCGGTCAATGCAAGTTGAAGAAATGAGTATTGATGTCCTCGCAAAAATTAAAAACATGAAAGGCAATACTACATTTAATTATAAGCCTGGTAAGATGAATAATTGCTAACCGTCAGAATTAGCTATTTGTCAAACAAGCAAAATGACTAATAAAATTATTTCCGCATAGCGAACATACTAACTGTTGAAATCGCAAATTTATGATATTAAGCCGAAGGGTTTCAACAACGTGACATTCTATTGTCTCTCATAAATCACTATTGACAGCAACATTTATATTTACTCCCGGTGATATCAAAAATCATAGACTACTATATAATACCAAGAAAAGTAAAAGCGGACAAGAGCATCAAAGGTTTTTTTAATAAAATACCATGCTTAAAACATTGGTGTCCTTGGGCAAGGAGACCGTTGTATGTTGCATGTTCATGTGGTAGTAGAATTTCGCCTTCTTAGCATTCAAATTTTAGCTTGCATGTTAATGGATAAATTTTTACTGCACTCTAAAGGGCATGTGTGTGTTAGCTGATGGTATATGCATTTGGGGGCGTGAAAGTTAAAAGGTTTTTGCATGAATGAATACGCCATTATGGGTGTAGATTTGCATGGATGTGTTGATTTTGAATGTGTTTTGTTCTTTTCCGTATACGGGTGGTGACCTGACACCCCCCGTCACAAGCCCTTGCGGGGTATTATGTACAGATGTAGAGTTACAGCCGTTACTGATGCATCTGCTGAATAGCACGTACTGATTGTTCAAGCAGCGACATTGCTCAACACCTTTCGGGCGGCTTCTGTCGTCAGGGCGTGTATATATGTACTTGTAGATGAAATTAACATTGGAGAGAGAGTAAGAGGTTTTAATTAACCTTGATTTTCTAGCATCTAATATGAATGATGTAACGCCTAAAAGACCGTTTTGATAGAAAAGTGTGCGATCAAATTATTGTGAAAAGTCACCGCTGAATGGAATGTGCCGAACCTTCAATAAATACTGAGACTATTATAAATAAATGAAAGGACTAACTTTGTAGTTCCACACGAAAACTTTCGTGTGGAACTACAAAGTTAGTCCTTTCATTTATTTATAATGAATCGGTTCCATAAAGTTACGCCAGAAACCATTAATTATAAAATACTTAGACTAGCAAACTGTTATCTTAAGACAACCAGCATTGACAAATGATTCGTTTTTGTGCAATGGCACAGTTTCAGCCGTAAATGTGGTGGAAATCTCTCACGATGAAAGATTACGCTTTGCTTTTCCGCAAAGAGTATTTTTATTGCCACCAAGGTTTCGTTACAGCGTACAGTTCGTTGCATACCTGAAGATGTTACGCCGTAACGAAATCAAGGTCTTAATAAAAATATTCTACGTGGAAAGGCGACGAGTATTCTTTCAACGCTAGCGCCATGACCTTGTTACATAAGAAAGAAATTTTGCAACCTCTCGGTAATTTTAAATACTATTACAAGTACATTAGGTTCGATTGCGTTTGTGCATGAAATGATTTTGTAGGGAGAACGTGTGTCTCAAAAAATTGAAATAAAAAGACGAGCAAAGGAGAATGTAATTACATAAAGATGATAATAATATAAAGAACGAGCCATAACCAAGTAATAATTTCAATTTAGCTTGAAAATTTCACACGAAGTGAACCAAGGGCTGCGGACCATCCTCAGAAGACCAATAAAGGGAGAGGTTCTGTTGAAGAGAGGCGGCGATCCCGCGGCTGACGCGTTTGGGAAGATGGGGATCGGGAGGAGGCAACCACGAATAGTATTTCGACGGCACGCGGATATTTCCATCGCCGAGAGAATATCCCCGTGGTAGGCGCCTCTTCTATTTCCCCCCGGACCCCCCACTCTTTCGGCGGGGAATCGAGGGGGAATCGATGCGTCACCATGTCGTCCGCCTCCTCCACACACCCTCCACGGAGGTCTTCCCTGGCCCCCGCGGCTAATCGTCTATCCTTCCGAGCGTGCCCCCCGGGAGAAGCGATACTCGAGGATCGAATGATCTCCCTTCGTCCTGTGAAAGCAACATCTCCCCTGCCGCCTCTCACAACTAATAAAAATAAACTACGGGCACAAGGTCTGTCCCAAAAGTAGTTTTCCCGGATAGACGGACGGACGGGCGGCGGTTTCTATGCCTGGTTTTGAAGGAGGGGAGTCTCAGGAAAGGTTGGAGGCCGGCGACAGTTGGCTCCCAGCCTTTGCGGTGTGTGGTTAGCTCGTTTGCGACATCTCTATAACGTGACCTCGTTACGCTCCCTCATAAACCGGTCGTTGGAACAGCATTACGCCGTCGAATTTTACGTGAAACTGGGCAAAAACCGGGAAAGAGACTTACGAAATTCTCAAGGCGGCTTATGGTGAAAACGCCATGGTTAGATCGGATGTTTTTAAATGTTACAATGTTTTTTTGGAAGGCAGAGAAGTTGTGGAAGATGCCGAGCTGTCAGGACGCCCTCCGACCTCAAAAAAAGTAGACATTCCTGCAAGGGCGTCCCTCCCGTTGCCTGCAGCGTTGGATCACATTCCATGCCTGCATCCTTGGGGAGGGGAGCGTTTTATGTCGCATATTCAAGTGGTGGTGGAGTTTCGCTGTCTTGCTTTTCATATTCTGGCTTCCGCGTAGTTGGATGGATTCCATACTGCATCCTGTGGTATGATTGTTTGTTGGATGACAGTGCATGTGTTTGCATGCGTGTTGGATGAAGGGGTTTTTGTAAGAGTGTACACGCCACTATGGGTATAGTTTTGCATGCATGTGTTGATTTTGCATATGATATTGTTCCTTTTTACGGGTGGTGACTTAACACCCCCAGCCACACACCCTTGCGGCGGCTTGCGGGGCATTATGTAGATGTAGAGTGAAGGCTTTTTTGGACAGGGATCACAAATTAAGTGTTCGCATGGTTTATGATGAACTTGGAATCCTTAAAAGTGATTTGTATCGACTTGTGACCGAAAACGTGGGCATGATAAAGGTGTGTGGGGGGAGTTAAGTGCCGCGAGTGCTCTCGGACGAAAAAAAGGAAACTCGCACGCGGATCTCTGCCGCGTGAGGAGTGAGGATCCAATTTTTGTAGACAATGCCCTGCCGGACTTCTTCCTCAACCTTAAATCTTCGAAGATTTTTGAGTAAATGTATCAATTCTGGCAATGATTTTTTTTAAATCGGCTCAGTCCTACTACTTTTGGGACAGACCTTGCAAAAAAAATGGAAAGAAACACAGTCTACGTCAATTCAAGAAGCCTTGTTTTACTTTTTTGTAAAACTGGCGACCGTACGAGAAAGAAGAAAGTTCACATCTTCCTGAATAAATTTGTCTTGCTTTGCGTCCGATGATTACGCTTATTCGACGGTGTTAGCGTAATCATTTAATCTCATTCAATTTGGGCGCCAAGAGCGAGCGGAGAATTGCGCTTCCAAGGCAACAGATTTCCTCCTCGCTCATATTCAGCCCGACGGCCAGGCGCCCTCTTAGAACACGCAAATATTAGATAGGATTTAATGAGGGAACACTTTCAAATGTTGAACTTTCATTACACGCAAATTTCTAATTATGCAAGGGACGTATGATTGATCCACTTATCATTGAAGATTGCAAAGAAACGTTAATTAACCTCTTATCATTTTTATTTGAAGATTTCACGCACTCGGGGTTTCAAGTCAAGTCACTCAGTTTCGCATTAGTTCTCTTCGCGGCTCAAGTGGTTCCCAGCCTAATGCCCATCAAGGACCTGGCACACATCTTCTTGCAATAACAATTTTTCACGAATCTGGCGTATTTTCTCAGGAGTTTATCTAATTCTTTTTGCCAAATTTTATTCCCTAGGATTCCAAATACTTGCGGCGTATTCCAAACGAGGCCTAACTAGGATAAAAACACCTCTATTATGCTTTCTCATCGAATTTCGCCATCACCCGTTTGATGAACCTAAACTATGCTAAAAATCAACCATATGCTAAAAAAGACAATTATATTGTTTTGTCTTAATCTTCATAAAGCCCCAGATATGGGATTTTAAGTAGAGACGTTATATTGAGACTTCAACTGCGGCGCATCCAAAGGGTCTTCGGGCTGTCTAACTTGCGAAAGGTGGAATTAAAAAACGAGAAGGGCGCAGCTGAGGAAGAGAGACGCGGGCGGGGGCTTCAGGGAACGGCAGAGAGTCGGGTATCCGAGAGGGACAACTATGAGATACCCTTGGACGTCTCCACTAATGGAGGGGCGATCAGGTGAGGTATCCAGCGGGCAGTTGTGAGATATGTTTGGCGTTAATCACTGCCACATAGTCGCACTTGAATTTCATACGAAGCACAACAGCATGAAGGCAAATTCCGCTTAGCGACAGCCTCTCTCGCCACCATTTCTTCGTTTAATTTTGAGATCCATAATTCCACTGGCAAAACTTTCCCATAGATCTGTAGCAGAGAGAATTGAGTCCACTCCTATTTACGAACACTGGTAGTCTCAATGAAAATCAATTACTGCGCACCTCCGCCAATCTCTTACACTTCTCCGGTAATGATGGAGGAATTGGCGAAAATGACATCATTTTATCGTCAAACAATGACATTTTATACACTCATAAATTAGAGAAACACATGTCCGGGGGTATGAAAGTGCTCCCAATATTTTCTCTATGAGACCTGACATTTGCAGTGAAAAAAGGGATTGGAAGTCATTAAAATGCGGCATTAAATGAAGATCAATCAGGAATGACAATCGTGAAGCCGTCAACGTGAGAATGAGTGCTGGGACTCCTGATGATGAATGGCTGGCCTATCTGAGGAGGTGACTGATTAGAGAGGGAGGGAGCTGCATCGAAGTAATATTCATACGAATTACTACTTCTTTTATTGATCGAGTGTACCACATGATTGAATGGTTGATGGCGCTACTTTGTGGAACTCTTTGATGATGAGGAGGAAAGAAAATACATACATAGCGGCTGGAGAGATTATAATACTCTCTTCGGAACCGTTCATCAATAAATGACACAATATTTAATTAAATAATACATATATATTTACATGGAAAAAGATATAAGGAATGGGAGAGGAACACACCTAAAAGACGAACACAGGAGGCGTGATGGGGAAGGCGGAGCAGATCACAAGTGCAGAAATACATCCTCGACCGGGACTTGAACCACGGATCTTTCGAATTGCCGGGCCACGGATCTTTCGAATGCTCTAACCACTTGAAGTATCGAGGAAACGTAATTTCCGCCGAAATCTGTTAAAGGGGGTTTATGCAACCAAGTGCCGCGATTCTTTGGCCAAGAGATGGCGTTAGGAAGCTTAATCACCCACCAAGGGAGAAAGAGTAGTGAAAGCAGGGAAAGTTATGATACGTCATATTTGATAGAAATAGTTAGTTTCGTGGCTTGCATACCTTCCTCTGATTGGTCAATTTTTGAACGGTCTGCTAGGGTTCTCTCTGATTGGCTGTTGGAATTATCATCAGAGATCAATAGATAAATCCAACAGATAATCAGAGAGCACGAGAGCAGACCGGCAGACCAGAGAGCTTCCGAGGAGACGTATAAAACATTGACAAACACTTCCGATCGGAGGACGCCGACTGAAACGTCGGCGAAACTGTTGTCCCAAAAATATGGAGAAACCAAAAGCGGAGAAAATCCCGGAAAACTTTTCAATATCTGAATAGCGCGTAATTCTCCATCAGGAATGATCTGTATTAGTAGTTAACTTCTGAAGTTTCAAAATTGAAGTCGCTGAATAGCATCTCTTTATTCAAAGCAGAGGCGCAGATATGATTATCGTCACGGAAAGCTGGTTATCCACTGGTACCACCGAGGGTGGAATTTTCCCAAAGTCCTTTTCCGTTCACAGAAACAGCAGAGTAAATACAAACGGAGGGGGTATTTTCATTGGAGTTAAGAATTATTGCGTCAGCGGGGTTGAGGCAATTCCGGGTTACGGTTCGGAAAGCGATTGGTACTGCATCAAAGGTCCTGAATCCAAAAGAATCTATGCAAGCGCATTTTACAGGGCCCCAGACGACAAGGATAATTCCATCCAAGTCCTTATCCTTAGACGTATTCTCAAAGATCCCCTTTTAAACCAACCGAAAAACAACGGCTAGTCTATTAGCGCAAATGTCCCTCGGTTACTTTTAAACGTCCCGCCAATTTATCGGGCATATGAAACTCTATTGAGCCTTAATCTAAATCCTCTGCCATCCGCAGATGCACCCCGGTGCCTCGAAATTGACCAAAATGCAAAACATGTACAGGGTTCGTCCGGAAAATAAGTGTACTGAGCTCAGGAAAAAAAATGTATTACACTTTTACATATCTTAAGCTAATATTCCTCAAAATAGGACCCTTGTGAGTCGATACACTTGTTCCAGCGGCGTTCCCATTCCTGGAACGCTCCCGCGAAGGCATCATCGGGAACCTCTCGAAGACTCGTCGTCGACCTCTTCTCTGCCCTCCACGAACATCTTGTGCCACCGAAAGATCACGTATCTGGACATGGCTGACTCCCCGTAAGCCTGGTTAATCATACCGACAGTTTCGGTAGACGATTTCCCAAGCTTTACCGCAAATTTGATGGAATAACGCTGCTTCGGCATCGCGTTCCGTGACGTGGGTCGAAGCGTGGAGGTTCGCGTTAACAGAGCTCCTCACTACACCACAGCTCAGAGCCGACTGCCTTTTTCAGCGTCGCTTGCCAACATACCCCCCTCCAATCGCAGCCCGTCAGAGCGGTGCTGGGCGCGCCTGGAGCGGCGCGCCCAGCCCAGGAGTCAGTACACCTATTTTCCGGACCAACCCTGTATGTCCCATCTCCACCGCTCGCTCCTTGCCTCCCCTCTCAACCTACCGATCGCCCTCCCATCCCACAACACTCCCTCACCCACGCATAACACACGTGACATAATCTATCGACTTCATTGCAAACTCTCTCCCTCCTTATACGTTGGGCAGTGCTCGTCACCTCTCTCAACGTCCGCATATACGAGGTATGGCCAATAAATTCGCGAACTGAGGCCATAAAAATATCATTTTGGAAAATTTAGTCCACATCGATTCTGTCCCCTTCTTCAAAGTACTCTCCATTCGTTGCTATGCACTTACTCCATCTTCTTTTCCACCGTTTAAAGCACCCTTGGAAGTCCTCGGCAGTTAGGCTTTTTAGGTTTCTCGTCGTTTCTTGCTTTATTGTGTCTTCCACGTCTTCCCAGGGATGTTCCCTCATCTTATGCCGAATGCGTAGGTGCATTGTCATGGTCCATCATGATGCCAAGGATCCAGCCATCATATTCGGTTAAAATAGTGTGCACTATTGATTTTCCTAAATTCTGTTCATTAGCTAACATTCGGACAGTTTTTCGACGATCGGTAAGGACAAGGGACCGCACACGATCAATGTGGTCGTCAACTCAGGTGATTGAAGGTCGTCCCGGCCTTGGAACATCCGTGGCGTAGTGTCAGCCATCTTTAAAACGCTTCATCCACTTGAAAGCGGATATTTCTTCAAAGTATTATCACCGCATATAGCTGTCAACCTTTCAATAATTTCTTGATACTTTTACCGCACCTCACCGAAAGTTTTATGATGATTCTTTGCTCCGTGATTTCGTCGATTACCATTTTCAACAGGCAGTAAAAACGAGGACCACAGACACTATAACATAACTGGCATACCATGCGCACAGCTCGACGATCCGCCAAGCACAGACGGCTCATTGGGTCCCAGGCAACTGGTGCCGCTAGTGGGCGGGGCTAAAGTCCGCGTTATGGTCACCAGATTGCACCAGTTCGCGCATTTACAGCACAGACCCCGCACAATCATTAACCCCGTTTCATTTTCAACCTCCTCCCGCATTAGCCTCTCCAGCAGTGCCTAAACGTACGCCCCTCCATAGTGTCGCATTCAACGATTTGTTCCAATGTGTCCATCATTGCCTCTCTTCAGACACACCTTTAAAGTTGAAAAACCACGAGGCTGCAAGCACTTGGCTCCTCGTCACCGCCTCCAATTTAATCTTCAACCCTTCCCACTACGGCGGGCACCCTTCTCTCCCTCCCCATTCACCCCTCCCATTTCATCCCTCCCCGTTCACCCCTCCCAATTCACCACCCCTTCTCGGGCTCCTTCGCCCACCCTCTCCATCAACCCCATCCTCAATTTTCTTCCTACCGCTGAGAACATTTATTGCAGAACAGCAGAGCATACCACGGTTTTGAAAATTCCCGCATCACTTATGAGCGCCACTTATGCTTCCCATTAGTACTCCCTGGATTTCATGCCCCGGCCTTCGTCATTCTCTCTTTCTGACGATGGCTTGTAATGATCATGAACTTAAACAAACTGCCCACTCTTTGCCTTTGTCTTTGGAGAGGTGACTAAAAATGAAATCAAACGTTTATTTTCGGCACATAATATATTTCAAATCAACAATACCAGAAGCAAATTTGCCAATAATTTTTACGGTTTTTAAGTGAAAATTTAAACTTAATTACCACTCCTCCCAGATTTTAGAACTGTTCTGTTTACTGCATTGCATATTCATTGCATTCTGTTCTGCATACTGCAACTACCTCTACGACGCAAAGGGAGTTAATTAAAAAAATAACCTAGGCCTACCGATACGGTTGACGGTCGGTTATGGATGGACACATGGACCTCATCTGCATTTCGAAGACATTTTCCCCTCAACCACAGTCTTTAACATTCCATCGCCACTCAATAAGCCAACCATCCTCTTTTCCAATCATCCACCTCCCAACGTCTCCATTATACTCGCTTTCCTTATCATGCATGCATCAGGAATGGTGTAGTTCCCCAATTTTTTATTTCACCAAAAAGGTACGATTTATCTGCGATATTTGTTGAAATTTCGTTAAATGAGATGCCCTATGATTTTCGTATTTCCAAGCTTTCTCGAGCGGGCGTTTTCCTGCAGTGAGTTTATTCGTTATTGATATAAGGCCTAAGTATTCATACGACTTTGCCACAATTGGAGATATATTCTAACTCTCTACTCTATTATTGTGTAAGTATCATTTTAATTCTATTTTAAACAATATCACAAGTTCTACACAATTTATCGCATGATTGTCTACGAATACATGGAAGTGAATGATGAAGGGTTTGGTGGAAGAAGGAACTCTCTCGTCTAAGGACTACTACAGGTCACCATAAGGTAATCTACCGGTTAAGGTAGGTTTTTGGATGAACACTATTACCAACTAAATATTTTGACTCCTAACAAAACACAAAACCCAGGAACCTAGTCTATATCACGTCCCTCTTCATCTCTGAGTACTTCCTTCCTCCCTTCATCTCGTCCAACATCCCTATTCTATTCCTTCCTTTTCCTCGTTTGCCTAACTCCCCAATCTCTCTAACTTCCCCTCCATCAGTCTCCAACATCCCACTGCCGGTCAATACGCCCCTCATCCATTATTCCTGCCTCCATAGGATTGCTCCCAACAAACCCCTCTCTTTGCCGACCATAGCAAGTACTTCCTCATTTGTTTTCTTCTCTGTCCATTTCACCTTCTCCATCCTTCTCAATACCCACATTTAAAAAGCCTCCAGTCTACGCCTATCATCATGCTTAAATGACCATGTTTCCGCGCCGTACACAACTACGCTCCAGCGGCAAACCACTTCAATAATTAACACCAAGATGTTCATGATGGGCAGTATAGTCTCAAGACGTTTCATTATTATTACTATCACCACACTCACCAATCTTCTATACCCTAGAGAACTTCCAGTTAAAAGTTTTTCCTTTTGCCCATCCTTCCGAATGCAACTTCGTACGTAACAAATGCAACCGCTTCGTTCAGAGTGTGGCTGCGGCATCGGAAGCAGGGAGGGTGGGATTGTGGGCCGGTTACTACGACGCGGGGTCGCTTCCATGGCGATGAGGGCTATAAATACACTCCGCTCTATGCCTTCACCTCTGGAAAGTGCTCCTTTAAAATATGGCGAGGGCGCTTTTAAAGCAATTGAAGTGGAGAGACAATTGAAGGGCCATGATCGCCACCGGCCGCCCTGAATAAAACTTCGAAATTGGAGCCGCGGATCCACGTTTCACCAACTCCGACTATCAGAAAATTTTATCGTTTTCCCAGAGTTTCAGTATCAGTTTCCTCCACGGGAGGAAGGAGAAAGAAGCACACAAAGCACGAATTTTCACGAAAGCAATGATTCATTGAATAAAAGAGCAATCGGTCAACGCAGCGCGAATATATCAGTCTCATATTATCTGGCCCACGAGAACAAAACATTAAAATGGGTAACGTAATTATCTATACACATGCTGAAAATGAATAATTTGACTCTCATAACTTGGATGCATTAAAATGTATGCAAATCCGCCTTTGTGTAACGAACCCTTCAAAACACTTGCCATCATGCGTATATATTTAAAATGGTCGAATTGCCAATCAACACAATTAACCGACGTACAATTATAACTATCACCAGCGATCTTTCAATATTCAACTGAAGATTGCCTCCTAATTAAAATACACATAACAATTCATTGTGACCATTACATCTTAGCATTATTATTATTATTAGGTTATCTACCGGTTAAGGTAGGTTTTTGGATGGACATAATTGCTTATTCAACAATTTATGACCCCCAGCAAAACACAACATCCTACTCTCTATCAGGTCCCTCTTCAGCTCTGAGTACTTTCTTCCTCCCTTCATCCCGTCCAACATCCCTATCCTGTTCCTTCCATTTCCTCGTTTGCCTAACATTCTCCCCTCTGTCACAGTCTTCAACATCCCACTGCCGGTCAATGCCCCCTTCATCCACTTTTCCTGCCTCCATAGGATTTCTCCCGACAAACCCCTCTTCGCCCACCATACCAAGTACTTCCTCATTTGTTTTCTTCTCTGTCCATTTCACCTTCTCCATTCTTCTCCAAACCCACATTTCAAAAGCCTCCAGTCTACGTCTATCCTCCTGCTTCAATGACCACGTTTCCGCGCCGTACATAGCTACGCTCCATATCAAAGTTTTTACGAGTCTTTTCTTAACATCCTTACTCAAAGTCCCTGTCATCAACTCCCTCCTCCTTGTGAAAGCCATTTTGCCTAGCGCATTTCTTCTCCTGACGTCCCTACTACTTTGACCGTGTTGGTCCAGAACGGTACCGAGATACGTAAACTGTTCTACCTGCTCTAGTTTTTGCCCTCCTATTTCAATGTTTAGCTTAGCCTTTTTCTTTCTGGGAAATATCATAATCTTTGATACGTAAACTGTTCTACCTGCTCTAGTTTTTGCCCTCCTATTTCAATGTTTAGCTTAGCCTTTTTCTTTCTGGGAAATATCATAATCTTTGCTTAATTTCCAATTCACTCAGCAATGATTGCAACCCCTCCGCTAACTGACAAACTAAAGCTTGGTCATCAGCAAACATAACTGACTTCACGAATTCCCGGCCCACTTTCATTCCTACCTCCAGTTCTTCCCATGCCTCTTCAATCATTTCCTCTAATCACAGGTTGAACAGCAACGGTGATAATGGGCAACCCTGCCTTACACCTCTTCCTAACACTGCCCATCCGGACTCCCCCTTCCCAACTCGCACCTGAGCAGTCTGAGACATGTACAGGATGCGGATTAGCCTCCTTTCCCTCCAATCTATTCCTAATTTCTGCAATATACTCATTATTTTTCCCCAATTCACTCTATCAAACACTTTTTCGAAATCTAAGAAACAGGCAAATACCTCCTGGTTGTGTTTTATATTCCTCTCGATTAATAATCTCATTACTGCAAAGACATGACGCGTACCTCTCCCCTTCCTAAACCCAAACTGATCATCCCCTGAGTAATCATTTGCCTTACTCTCTTTCCTTTTGTTTATGATCCTGAGAACAACTGTAGCTGCGTGGGATATCAAACTTTATCGTCCTGTAATCCTCACATGATGTAGCCTTTGCCTTTTTCGGAATAGGAACTACAATTGATCTCACAAAGTCTTCAGGCCAGATTCCTTCCTCATAAATACTACGGATCAGCCCATATAGCCTCTTCCGCCCACATTTTCCTAAGTATTTTAAAAGTTCCGCGGGAATGTTATCCACCCCCTCGGCCTTATTTAGTTTCATCTCCCTAAATTCCCTTTCTATCTCATTGTCTAGTATGCCTGGACCTAAGCTGTCTTCCTCTACGTCATGTTCCTTTTCTATGTCTAACTTTGTTGGTCTAAGCTCCTTACTATACAGTTCTTCTATATATTCCTTCCATCTCTCTTCGATCTTCCCTGCGTCAACTATTACCTTACCCGCCTTATCTCTAACTGCTATTGTTGATCTCCCTTCCTTACTTCCCGATAAAGATTTAATTTTGCCGTACAGCGCACCGATTTCACCCTTTTTCTGCAGACTTTCCATATCCTCGCACTGCGTCTTCCACCATGCTTCTTTTGCTTTATTTGTTGCCCGCCTCAATTTATTGTTTAATTCTTTGTACTTCATTTTGCCGAACTCTGTATTTACATTTTTCCAGTTTCGCCGCTCATCCATCTTTGTAATCTTCTCATCCGTGATCCATGGTTTCCTAGTCCTTTTAGCGTTAACGGTTCCAATAGTGTCTTTTGCGGCTTTAGACCACCCTTTTTTGATACGTTCCCATTTTTCTTCCATAATACTTAGCTCTTTGCCATACTCCATGATTTTCTCTACCGCCTGTTGGTACTCCTTCCTTTTCAAACCCTTTAATTCTTCTACATTCCATTTTCTAACCCGCCGCCCCTGCATTATCTTTTTGAAACGGACGCTACATTTCATAACAACTAAATTGTGGTCAGAGTCCGCATCCGCTCCCGGGAAGCTGTGCGAATTTATCACACTGTTCCTAAACCTGTGTCTAACCAGGATATAATCTAGCTGATACCTTTCTGAGTCACATGGCACTTTCCATGTATACCTGCGTCTTTTGCAGTGTCTAAACCAATTTTGGTGATGACTAGCCCCTGTATCCTGCAGAACCTAACTGCTTTCTCTCCGCGGTCATTCCTCGTGCCTAAACCGTAGTCCCCCACCTCATCACCATCTCTTCCCTCGCCTACCGTCGCATTCCAATCCCCCATCACTATCAAATGTTTCCCTGCAGGAACACACGCGATTATGTCCTCTAACTGATGGTATATCCTATCGGCCTCTTCTTCTGTATGGTTGCTCGGTGGCATGTATACCTGAATAATAAACAAGTTCGTCGGTTCTGCTTTTATCTCTACTAGTAATAATTTATCCGTTACCTGATCTACTATATGTATCTTAGTACCTGCTATCTGTGTGCCTGCTCTATCTTAGCATATACATGTATATTTAATCTTCATCCATATTTGCATATATATATGAATATAAATAAATATATATAGTGACTATTTTAAATTGGTTCAAGTTAATATTTTGCCTATTATTTATGCGATACTATCTAATGTTTAATGACCTTGTTCTTTTACATAAAATTAGCATTATTGTGAGCCATATTGCACGAAAAACTAACTGGATCACAGCCAATGGCAACGGACACACACTTTAATTAAGTTAGAATTAAAAGAAAAGATCACTCATGGGATACGTGCATCCGAGTCCCGCTGGTCCCCCGGCCGTAAATGAGGCGCCCGACGACAAGAGGGATGGTCAGGAAAGAAATCAATGACTCGGACCAACCTGAAATGAAAAAAAGACGTCAGTAGGACACCTCTTGGATGGATCAACAAGTTCATTTCACAGTTCACGGTTGAGATTCATTTAAGAAGTGACTTAATACAGTTTCCCCCAGGTGTGAGACACAAATTAGACGGAGGGGAAGACTAACAATAATTTTTTCAAAACTCGAGAGATGGTCGACACTTTGGGGATATCCTTCCGTAAAGCGCGAAGGAAGAACGGAGACTTGTCGTTTCCACAGGAAAGAATATATTTCTATCGCCTTGTTTCGTTGAGGATTCCATGTGATAATGCAGTTTAGCGAAACCATTCGACAACAATAAATTCATTCCTTTGAAAACGCAAATTCTTCGATTCTTTCTTCGTGCATTTTCCACAACATTAGGAAGAGGATATTTCTGGGGTAATGACGTTGAGCGAAGGGACGTCGGGAGGATGTGATGGAGGGGCAACTTCTCGCAAAGAAGGGTGGTGGAAGAAAGAGAACACGCATTTCAGATGGCTTAAGGGCGCAGGCAGAATTAAAGGGCTCCTTCCGAAAGCACAGCAATTATTTTTTTAAAGAATTTATTGAACAGATTTTCAAAAACACTTAAGATTTTTTAAATTACTGCCTCTACATAATTTTTCCAACGCCTCTGCTATGACTGGCACGCGCCCTGGAAGCAGAAATTTTTTTGGTCGATTTAATTCATTTTAGTTAATCAATATTCCAAATATTTTAACGATATGTTTTCGCACAGATATTAAAGATCATTTATATATGAGTATTGTCCATCATATATTGTCATCATCGGCGCGGAAACGTGGTCATTGAAGCAGGAGGATAGACGTAGACTGGAGGCTTTTCAAATGTGGGTGTGGAGAATAATGGAGAAGGTAAAATGGACAGAGAAGAAAACAAATGAGGAAGTACTTGGTATGGTGGGCGAAGAGAGGGGTTTGTTGGGAGAAACCCTATAGTGGCAGGAAAAGTGGATGAAGGGGGCATTGACCGGCAGCGGGATGTTGAAGACTGTGATAGAGGGGAGAATGTTAGGCAAACGAGGAAAGGGAAGGAACAGGATAGGGATGTTGGACGGGATGAAGGGAGGAAGAAAGTACTCAGAGCTGAAGGGACCTGATGTAGAGTAGAATGTTGTGTTTTGCTGGGGGTCACAAATTGTTGAATTAGTAATTTTGTCCATCCAAAAAACCTACTTCAACCGGTAGATTACCTAATAATAATAATATATGAGTATCATGGCTTCTTCCTCTCTCTGTAATAATTTCTTCGTAACTTCCGCTTGGCTTCATGCTGTGTTTAAAACCCACTCTCTTCCTTCCCCTCTCTTTCAAAGTTCTCCTTTCTCAGAACGGGAAACGTTTTCCAATTATGTTGAAGACCAAGATAGAAGGGCGGAGGTGTAGAGTCTGATCTCAAACAATTTAAGGGTCGTTAATGGTGTCGAAGACAGTGCCGAGGGAAGACACAGTCGACATGCCGCCATCAGCCACACCGTACGGGCGTCGCAGGCACGCACGTCTCCTCTCTTGTCGCTTTGATATTTCGCTTTGCTTGAATTTTGCTTGGCCTCACCCTCTATCTATCTCCCCTCTCGCCCAAACGGACAGATGGTTAAATTACAGATTAAATGAGTATATGTGGACAAGCTAACAACAAATTAGGATTCATTAGAAGAATATTGGAGATTTATGATGAAAAGGTCGAAGAGAAATATTATCTTTCAGTGATCAGGCATTATTAAGAATACTATATGCTGCTAGTACGTGCTACGTATATGGGATCCTCACGAAGCTGGATTAATTGCCGAATTGGATAGCGTGCAGCGTAGAGGAGCTAGATTTGTAAAGTGTTTCTATGAAAAACTTAGTAGCGTACCCATAATATAAGAGCAGCTGGGCTGAGGACTTAATGGAGCGACGGTTAAATTGCAGATTAAATCTCTAGCATATATTGGAAGGATGTCTCTTTGGCAGTGATGTTGAAAACGTATTATTACCCCCATGGTACACTCGTAGAAGAGATCACATCACTAAAATTAGAGAGATTAAGTGTAAATTTAAAGTGTCATTTCCGCCACGAACGATAAGGGATCAAAATATCATTGTCCGACTGCGGCAGGGGTTATATTTGGACCAAAATTAGTCTGTTGTGTATTCACCCCCTGCCACAAACCCTAGCGGTGGCTTGCAGGGTACTAATAAAAATTGTTTGAAAAATATGCAGCCTGCACCAGAGGTAACGGCATCGTGTAAGCCTAAGTATCATACTTCAACAAAACAATTAGGGGGAGCATATAAGAGAATTTTTGCGAACGTGTTGGGATTCGATGGCTTGCAGCCAACTAGAAAACGACGTAGGAATGGCCTCTCAATCGCGAATCCTCCGCATTATTTGAGCAAGAGACGGAATCGCCCCTCCACCGCTCCAACCAATCATCATCCCCGAAGAAAGACGCCGGGATTCCATCAAACTCCATGACTCTCATTCCCACCCTCTCTCTCTCCCTCTCTCCTTCCTTTCCTTCTACAAATAAGTGAAGGCGTCTGCAGTGGGTAGAGGCGATTGCAAGGAGGTTTGCCAGCATTGGCCATTTCAGTAACGGTGTCACGTTCAAAACACGTTGTGATGGGAGGCCAGTAGAGGCTCAAGCAAATGAGCGCGGACGGCAAGAGGGAAACTAAGAGTCGGTTAGTTCCCAGGTGGATTGGGCATTCGGAGACGTTCGGGATGAGAAGAGCAGGGAGGGCGCGCGGGTCGAGCGGTTAAGCCAAAATAAAAACCCCCGACACCCACGCAAGGCCATCTCTCAACATTTAAAACCAGCTACATTATATCCCTATACCTCACAATGCAAACACCCATATCGCCGGGAATGGTGCATCATTAACCCTCTTCCGTAACATTCGAAAATAATATAAAACATCTCTAGACTGATAAATGGCCACCAATGAGATTAATGAAAGGTTCTTATAAAAAGTATCGGTGACAATGTTTTTCTAACGTGCCCATGAAGTGCAGAATTCAGACCGTGTCGGTCGTTAAGTGTTCGCATGATTACCCCCAGGGTAAGACAGCGACAGCACACACATATACCATGATGTCACTGAAAAATTGGCGATGCGATGAAAGATTAAATTCATTAAACTAGTCCTCCCGAGTCCAAGCAGTCTCGAGTGTCTCTGCTTGCGAAGACCTTTTACAACGACATGGCGACGATTCCCCAACCCCCTTAGAGTCCCCCCCCCTAGTGCCCCCGACTAGGCACAAGCAGACAACTATATCCTATCCCCTATAGAAGTGACATGCTCCCTCACAGGACTCCACCATGAGACCCTGTGAGTGCCATTGTCAAAGAAGCTTGCACGCTTGTACCCTTGAGGACCTTCCGCCCATCGGCAGGGAGCCCCCGAGTCGTGGAAAATCCGCACGGGCAAAAATGTATCGACGCTCAAGGGATGTACTTTGAAGAATTTTAAGGCATTGTTGTAGAAATATCTTGAATAAATCCATTTTTTCCCGATAATTTTCATACAAACCATGTCCATTGGACACGAATGCCAAACAAGGTTTCTGAGAGGAAGCTGAATCACAATTAACTCGAGCGAGTTGCCATCAAGGGAGTCAATTACGACTCTTAATCGGTATCGCTTCACTTTCCATGTACTGCCTCCTCCGTCCCGTTGGATTGGCATTTTACGGCACACCGCACAGCTGATGGAATGCACCTTGAACCCCTCTTAAACGCTATTCCTCGGAAGAGAGATGAGATGTTTAGTAGTAAGTTAACTACGTACAACGTCTATCCAAAGAAATAGTATCTCTTATTTTTTCCGGATAGACCGATGGCGGTTTCTCTGTCTGAGTTCGAAGGAGGGGAGTCTCAGGAAAGGATGGAGACCGGTGGCAGTTGGCTCTCAGCCTTTGCGGAGAGCGGATCGTTCGTTTGCGAAATCTCTACAACTTGAACTCGTTACGCTCTGTCATGAACCGGTTATTGAAACAGCGCTTGGCTGCTTCATCAAGTTTTGCGTGAAACTGGGCAAAACCGCGAAAGACACTCTCGACATGCTCAAGGCAGCTTATGGTGATAACGCCATGAGTAGATCGTGGGTTTTGAATGTCATAAGTTGTTTCGGGAGATATTCGATGTTTTCAGCCTTAACTTTGGGGAAATCCATTATCACAAAAGTAAAAACACCAGCGTATCTTTCCGCTCAGTTTTATTCTGGAGGGTAGAGAGGATGGTGAAGACGTCGAACCTTCACGACGCCCTTCGACCTCAAAAAGTGACGAAAATCTTGCAAGAGTATTTTGGCTTCGTTGGACAGGGATCGCAGATTAAGTGTTCGCATGGTTTCTGATGAACGTGGAATCCCTTAAAGTGATTTGCATCGACTTTCGACCGGAAGCATGGACGTGAGAAAGGTGTGTGCGAAGTTGGTGGCGCGAGTGCTCTCGGGCGAAGAAAAGGAAAGTCGCTTGCGGATCTGCCAAGAGACTCTAGACCATGCCTCGGCCACCCTACAGCCCTGACGTTGCTCCACCAGACTTCTTCCTCTTCCGCAGCCTCAAATCCGTGCTGAAAGGACGTCACCACCATGACTTGGTGGAAGCGTTACGACAGGCCGTGACGAGGGAGCTTAGCAGCATTCCGGACGCCAACGCTTTCCAGAAGCCGTACGAGGCGTGGAAAACCCTCGGACAGCAGTGGGTGGACGCACGAGGGTGTTACTCTAAAGGATTTTTGAGGAGTGAATGTATCATCAATTCTGGCAATACATTTTTTTAAATCGACTCAGTCCTACTACTTTAAGGACATACCTCTATTTATCCCGCGGCTGCTTTTCACAGTGATGATTTGCAGAAAAACTTCAAAGAGACGCACCAAACCTACTGAGAACCATTCCAGGAAATAACCTGCAGAAAATAAGGCAGACGTAAATTTTTCATTATTCTCGAAACGTGCGATGCACTTGGATGTCCGGGTCCGCGATCTCGAACGGATGCGCCCGTCACGTACGCGGCGGAGACCGGGGGCACTTTGCCGCAGGAACCCCCACTTCCGACGCATTGCTCACGATTTTCTCCCGGTGGAGACCGAGTCATGCCTTCCGATGTTCCTATTCGTTATTCAGAGCCCACCGGCGCTAAGTCACGGGGAAGTAACGCGGAATGCCGCCCGAAATACTCGCACAGCGGAAATTCCCCAGTTTATTATGAGGGCAAAATGAAATGCAGACGCAGTCGCCGAGGCCGCTCTCGACTCTCGATGGAAGTGCCTCTGACGAAGATGTTTCGGGAGGAGTCGCCCCGCGTCCATCGACCTCTCGCCCGCTTCATCCGACCCCCAGGGGCGGCATCAACCCCTTCCCGGTCCCCTCGCTCTTCGACCCAAAGTTCGTTCCCCCCCACCCCCAGCAGCGCCCTCCCTCCGCCCCCCGAATTCCTTCGCCGACACCAGCGAAAGCGTCAGCCACTTCCCAAAGGCAGGGAAAGTGTCGAGGTCCCTCTCCCTCCAGTTTACTCCACCTCCCCCTGCCCCATGCTGGATTCCCACGTCTCGCTGCGAGGAGGAGTCGCGTGGATCGATGTCAACCTCCTTCACCCTTTTCTTCCCCTCCTCCCCGCCCGCCCCCGCCACTCCGCTCTCGGGGTTGAATGCACTTCGGTCAATTCGAATGCCGCTTAAAGCGCGACTTGGTGAGACGGGTGCAAAGAGGAGTCGAAACAGTTTCTTGTGGGCCACCCCCGCTGCGACGACCGCCTCTCCGTCCCCTTCCCCCCCCCCTCCCCCCCAACCCCGGAACGCGTCGGGATTTCATTCCCGAGCAAAGGCACTCGGAATTTCGAAATTCAGTTTTTTGGTCCCCTCGCACTAAAAAATACAAAGAAAGTGAGGACATAGGAGACCAAACTGGCTAAAACCGGTCTGAACTCAGATCATCCGCGGATTTGAATGCAAAACAGAACTGCTGCCTGATTATAATCTTTATCCAGCATCGTGGCGGCAATCCTCATTGCAAATTCGAACTCTGAAGCAAGATTACGCTGTTATCCTCACCGTAACTTATTCTGGGATAATCAATAATAAGGGGTCTATTAACCATAAATTAATAATACAGAAATAAAAAAGTTGTTTGCGCATCTGCTGTCACCCCAAGTAAAATAATTAGAACAAGAGAATAAAGATAAAACGATAAACTATTACTCGCAATCATAAAGCTCTAGAGGGTCTTCTCCTCCTTCAATTAATAAAAATTAAGATACGTCCAGACTCGTCATTTATGCGCCTTTAATCGTTCGATTTAGGGAGGACGCCATCTTTGAGAGGTGTCCAAACACGTTAGTCGGCGAGGGGGAGGGGCAAACTTGGGCACCTCTTTTAGGCCCCCGGTTTTGGTTACGAGAAGTCGTGCCATTTTTGTTTTCATGCCGAGTTTGTGTCCTCATTAAACCTTATTTTGGCATCAAAAATTTACGAAAAATGAACTTCAAGCGTAATGTTGTGTTTGGAGAGAGTAAGTATTTAGTAATGCCCTTGGTAAAATATAGCTGTCTGCATGAATTCCACTGAGTCATAGGATAAATATATAAATTATACTAAGCTTAACTTAAAACTATGAAACATGAAGCAAGAAAAGTAAGCATAAACATAAATGAGCTACACACGACACGAAGTATATCTTAAAACAATTACTGACAACGATGAATGACCTGAAAATTACCCTGAATTTTTAAATGATTGACACTTAATTATATGGGATCTAATAATTAAAGCAAAATATAGCAAATGTATAATCTATAGAGAATTGCAATAGTCCGATGAGAGAAAATGAATACGAAACTAGCACAATAAATCGCCTCTAACTTAATAAATCACAAGAAAGAAATAGAAAGCTTTAATAAAAGACTGATGAATGAATTGTGAAGTGAACTCGGGATTACGCAAATACCATTACGCGGTTTTCAATTACACGCAAACGCTTGCACAAGCAAATCTCAAATATCAAAGTATTTACATTCGGACATTATCTCTTTTTTCCTTATTCCTGTCTACGCACATAGATGGCAGTACTGCCGCACAGGGCGTCCAAACTCAAGCTGCCTTCTCATTATGCGCCTAACACGTATTCAGGTGTCCGCCTCAAAGCGAGCACGCCCTGATGCTTAACGAGTCCGGAAGAACCTTTAAGCATTTTGAATAAAAACCCAAATTATAATATTTTAATTTGAGTCGTCTAGCATTTCGCCGAACCCTTCCCACCCGTCCACTAGTATTAAACGACTATGAGTGGGCAAGCTTGGCACGGTTAATATAGCGCGGCCGATGAGCAATTGCCGGGCAGACGGGACCCACTTACGAGTAGTATCACTCCACGGCGCCGGAGAACGCGGCGGCGGAACAAGAGGAGATAGTGCCGCCGCGGATTCGCCACCGGACTGCCCGTGGGCTCTTATCGCCCGGGGGGCAAAAATTGAAGAACAAAACCTCACCCGACCAGCAAAATCCCGCCAATCCGACGCATCCTCGAGAAAGTCAACCATTTGAACTGCTAAACGCAGAATAAGAGCGATTCTGGATTCGCTGGAATGCAAGTTTTGTTTAAAAAGTATCGGTTACAATTTATTCCTGACGTGCATTGCGTGAAGTAGAGAATTCAGACCGTCGGCTGTTAAGTGTGCGCGTGATCACAGATCGTACATTGGCATCGATAAGAGAGTGATAGGGCACACGCCATTAGATCACTGAAAATTATGGCAAATGTGAAAGAACTGCGCTAAACTCGTCCTCCCGAAGGTCTTTGGACGGACGACCATAAGAGTTGAGTGGAGTGTGTCTGCTTGCAAAGACCTTCTGGAACGGCATCGCGACGATTCCCCAACCCCCTTAAAATCCCGACACGGCATCAGCAGACTATTATTCCCATTCCCAAAGTAAAATTCTCCCTTAAAGGGCAACACCATGGGACTCTAAATGCCGTCAAAGAAGTTTTAACGCTTCTACCCTTAAGGACCTTCCGCCCACCCTTCGGGAGCCTTCGAGTCGCGGAGAAGCCGCAAGGGCAAGAAAGAATGTGACCGCTCTCAAGGGATGTTTATGGTGGAAAATTTGGTCCATATATCAGAAACGAATTCATTTTTCCGAAACTAATCGCGACACTTTCCATGCAAACCCTGCAAAACGCAACAGCCAAGAAACTCCTCACTCAGCTACCACACACAACTCACAATATAGGGAATAAACTCCGGGAGAAGATTTGTAGGCATACATCCGTCGTGGTCGTGGAGATAGAAATGGGAAACAGCACTTGCGGGCGGGGAGAGGGGCCGAGTGGACCACGGCGACAGCAGGAGGCGGAGGGAGGATTCGCGGAGGTGGCGGTGGCAAACCAGCCCACCGACAATAGGCCAAGGAGGCGAAGTGAGAGGGTAAAGAGCACGTACCTGGAGTCACTGCATACGAGACTTAACTCAAATAGGAACATGTTGACATGAATAAGTACTCCCAACGTTTAATGCATTTTAACCCATTCGGTTAATCCATGATGCTGGAACTACTCTTCGTTCTTTCCCACACAACCAAATCAGGTCAGGTGCCAAAGGCGGTTTGAACGAGAGCGCATCTTTCATTAAAGCAGTCAAATCATGAAATAATCATCATCAACCCAGCCGAGATTGTCCAGAGAGTGAGACGTTGGATCTGGAACAGCGAGCTACAACTTTAAAAAATATTTGCATAAAAAATAAATGAAACTGCGAATTCCTTTAAGTTGGAATAACTTGCACGAAGCAAAAGCCAATGCTTATACGCTAAGTTATACTTTAGTTCGCTCATGCATCTTAAAGAGGACTGCACGAGACGAATGCCTTCCCCATTGTTCAGTTAATTTCTGCATTGGCTCCTATCATGAATAGTCACTGATTTGTACGAAAATACAGGCAACTGAAATTCTTCCGTGCCATCAGTCGCGCTTGGGGGAAAACAAAAGGGGATTACAAGTTGCAAAACGTAATTGATGCTACGTAATGAAAAGCAGTGGTCCTAATTTTCTCAAATGGTGATGGGTTTAAAGGAAAAACAAAGTTTAAATCCTTAGCCAGTTCTGAAGATTTCGTTTCGATGCGCCAAGCATGAAATGTGATTCTGTCGCTGATTTCCGTCATTCCGACGATGTCGCTCACGCCAGCACCCAGAGGAAAGATTGCTGTGAAGAGTTGAAATGTTGCAATGAAACGTCGCCACGTCCAATTGTGTCACGACACGATTGGAAGAATTAAGATGGGAGTCACTAGTCGACCGAGACTTAAATACGATTACATTCACTACGTAAATTCAAAGCAGGTTACTTATCTGAGGATGTTTAGGACATGTTACATATTACTCGACTTACAATGGCAGATCAGGTCACCAACTTAAGGTCAGCGAGTTAGATATTAGAACGGATAGATTTAAATTATCGTTTATTCCTCGAACCATTGGAGATCATAGCAAATATGACAACAATCGCGTAGTAATGAATTTAAATGGACAGTATATTTGTATTGTGTCAATATCCTGCACGTTATTCTTATTTTAATTTAACGGACCACTCCTTTTAACAGTTCCACAGCATGACTTGAATATGCGTATCCTGCTATTGAATATTCTAGCACGTAAGTACTTTCTTTCGGGCGATTAACATTTTTCGGGCGCATGATCAAACTAATATCAATGTGTGGAGGTGATATGATCGGGGTGGTGCATGCGTGACTGGTGACCTAACACCCCCCGCCACACGCCGTTGCGGCGGCTTGTGCGGTATTGCGTAGATGCAGACGGAGTAACGCCGCGAGGACGGCGACGTCTTCCGCTTCAGAAGCCATCGTTTCTTTTTACGCCCAATCCCACTCGCACTTCCGTCGCGCTCGGCTGCGACTCATCCCTCCCCAACCGCTCCCCTTGCCTCCTCTTCTTCGCCCTCCCCCCCCCACCGAGTTTTCTTCTCGAGACGGATCGGGAGGGGGGGGGAGGGAGAGAGACGCGGATTCGAGGTCGTTAACTCGGCCGATGTTGAGTCGCATTCCCAAGTCGATGGCGACGAAACTGAGCGTCAATAATAATCCGTCTCATTTTCCTCGTCACATAATTCTTTATGCCACCAAGGAACCCATTTCTGTTCATTTCCTGTTTTTCTCGATGTTTATATTTTTCGTTAGATCGGACCAAAACAAATCGCAGATCGTTATTTAAGAAAATCTTTTACATTTCATAAAAATGCTTAGATTTGTCCCGTGAATAACACTTCGCCATCAGCATAAATACCCCGTGATACACCAAGGAATGTGCAAGGCAAGGGGTGCAAGCACCAGATGACCAGATGGGAAGGGTATGTATCTATATCTACATATAACCCCGAAAGCCTCGGAGGGGGCGTGTGGCAGGGGGTGTTAGGTCACCACCCGTAAAAGAGAATAAAATTACATACAAAATCAACACATCCACATCAACCTATACACACAGTGGCATATATATTCACGCAAAAATCCTTTTAACTTACACGCATAGAAATATTCACCTAATAATGTGATTCGATATGTTATCAAAGTATCTCATTATGGAATTGGCAGTTGTGTGCTGAAACATTTTGCGATGTTACATGGAAGTGAGGGAAATGGGTGTGTAAGTGCTGGGGTCCTCCCCTTCACCACTTTTAAAAAAAGGCATTATTTGTGCGGTTTTCCAATTCTTAGGGACTTTTCACTCTGTGAGTCATTTGTTAAATGTAACCTGGAGGTATCGGCTGAGGGGTGGGGGATAAATGTTTTATCTCCCAAACTGGTATAATTTCGGGCCCCGAGGTTTTGTTAGGTTTAATCTCATTGAGCAATTTGACAACTCCTTGTACATCCTCTGTTGTTTTTGCCATGCCATGCCAGTGTGTATTGTTTCTTGGAGATACGCTGTGGCAACATCAGCCGTGAAACGCTTTGGAACAATGTATTTAGAATGTTAGCTTTTCCCTCACAATAAGTATGAATGATATTCTTACAAATCCCCAAAGCAAGCCACGGTTTGCTTAACCCCTTATCACTTCCCTAAGAAAGTGATAAGGGATGATAAGCGAGGGTACGGGGAAAGGGAAGAATATTCATTAAAAAACTATCAAAGAGCGGGCAAAATTGTATACATACTGGAGAAGGACCCAATCCAAAGGACGGGTCACTTCACTTGATTAATTAGTTATTTGCAATGCGAAAAAAGGGAATAAAAAATGAATGAAAATCACTTATACGAAGGACTCCATCAAAAAGAAGACAGGCCATGCAGAAGAGAAAATTAAGAAGACGAAATTCTACGTTTATGTGGACATTCAAACTCACGGTCTCCGCCCGAATGGCATACGCTACGTACGATTGGAGCGCATCGCTCACAAAAACACAAATTACTACGCCATTATTTTAGGCCTCAAAACTCAGTCGTCACTGAAATCATTTCCACCATCATACAGCTGCGCCGGAGCGTCCGAAACTGAACGACCTTCAGCTTCGTTTTTCACGACGTTCTTCACGGCTGCATCGCTTGGCTTCAATTCAATTAAGAATTGAGTAAAGCAGCATTTCCCATTCCTTTATCAAGGTTTGCATGCGATGGCACACCCTCTGGTTCCAGCTCGACCTGATTTCGGCACACACGAACCGGCACACGTATTCGATGCGATGCAATGAGAGGCCAAAAGAACATTCCCTGGGGAACTACGGAATGGAAAATGTCAACAATTAGGCATGCGGAATGAAGATCTGCGCGAAGATGGTCCTCAAGGCTCAAAAGTGGTGCGAGTCATGGAAGCGAGAATTAGATTTGAATAGATGTGTTTCGATAAATTTTTGGAGGAAAAGTATTTCACCCGAAATCACTAATGTTATACAGGGAACCAACATAACACACGCAGGATCTGTAAAATAATTGGTTTTCCGATAATTACGGATATGACCTGGGGAAAACACATTCGTGAAATTTGCGGAATAGCTAATAAAAAGTTGGGATTCATAAAAAGAATATTTGGGAATTGTAATAGAAGGGTAAAGGAGCTTTGTTATTTCACGTTATAAAGGTACTCCTAAGGGTATGTTGCAAGTGTATGGGATCCTCATGAAGTAGGCGTAACTTAGGAACTTGATCGAGTTCAGCAGGTAGAGCAGCTAGGTTTGCGGAAAGTTGTTATGAACAAAGCAGCAGTGTCACGACACAATTGGAAGAATTAGGATGGGAGCCACCAGTTGACTGTAGGCTGTATAATACAGGTTAAATTTACTGCGTTAATTTGAGGCAGGTTACTTATCTGAGAATATTTAGGACATATTACATATTACTCGACTTACTATGGCAGATAAGATCACCAACGTAAAATCAGGGAGATTTAATAGAGAACGGATAGATTTGAAACGTCGCTTTCTCCTCGTACCATTAGAGATCCAAATAAATATAACAGCAATCGCAGAGAAGATAAACAGAATTAGACATCTTCCATGTTTATTCCTGCATGTAATTCTTTTTAATTAATAGACCAATCTTTTTAGCAAATCTACGGAATGATTTGAATAAACGCACCGTGTTATTAAATTTTGATGCATGTACGTACTTTCTTTCGTGTCATTAATGTTCATCGAATGCATTATTAAACTAATATTTGCGTAGAGGTAACATGATTTTGTTTTGCATGTGGCTATATTCTCTTTTCCGGGTAGTGACCTAACACCCCCCGCCACACGTCCTCGCAACGGCTTGCAGGGTATTACGTAGATGTAGATGAAGGACCTCTCGGAAGATCAGAAGGCTGCTCGTGCAACGATCCCGCGTGACCTTTCGGAGCAGTGTGTAAGTGATCCGAAGAGGGCCCCGACTTGGCACCACCAGACTTCCCCTTGTCCCAGAGGATCAACAAGGAACTCGAAGGGGCACCGTTTCGGTGCTTTGGAAGCCGTCAAAGAAGCGAGGACGACGGGGTGCTTGAAGGAGGTCACCTTCCTCCAGGGTGGGCGACACCCTGGCGCTGATCCGACGCAAAAGGAAGCAATCGTACTTTGACGGAGTTCAGGTGCTTGCACCTTTATCTCCGATGAGTCTTTTTTCCTGGGCATGTTCAACTTACTTTTGATAAAGCCTCCGCATGGCAACGTTTCAGGGGTGGAGTAAGAAATAGGATTGAGGAATAGCTTCAATCGTCATTGAAGGAACTTGGGACAGGAATGAAACGTTGCTCCTGGTGAAAATGTGTGAGTACGAAAAATATCGCCATTTAAAGAATTGAAATTATGTCCACGAATATAGTTTTATGGCCACACGGACGTAAAAGATAACCCTCGTAAACATTCATGTTCCACATTAATAGAGGAAGGTTATGGAAGGACACTAAAAACATTATCAAACTCAAAAAGACATTTCACTACAAAAAATACTCAGCCTTTTTCCTTCCCTGCATTACTGTCTCTACAGTGTCTGTATAGGTAACTCAAGACACTGGACCCCTTCCATAGCACCCAAAACAACCCCCCCGCCCCTCCTACCCTTTCCAAATTACCTTCGCATATTTCTCTTCTTAAAGAGTTCAAGAGAACACGTTTGGAATCGCAAAATATTATATACATATACGTATAGTATGTCCCTTAATTTCTATGCTGCATTTGGGGCTGTTTCTGAAAACCATAACTCCGAAATTCACCTACATAATACCAACAACCTTTTCTCAACTAATCATCCTTAGTTCACCTCCACATTGTTTTCACAGCCATTCATATCGTACCAAAGTCCTCTTCCCCCTTGCCACTTCCTCGCTCATCTAAATGCTATACAACGCTGACGTCACACTTGGAAAGTCAAATGAAACTTTAAAAAGTACGTAATTGTTAATTTTTGGAAAAAGAGCGATTCCCTCCCGAACGGCTACTGTATCGGGAAGAGAGAAATGGAATATGTAGGCTCCATTAAATACTTGGGCCTTACCTTCACTCACGATCTCTCCTGGGTGAAACACACACGGAGAAGATGTGGACAAGCTAGCAAAAATTAGGATTTATTAGAAGAATATTGGAGAAATAATGTGATGATAAGTTCAAAGAGAAATTTTATCTTTCGCTGGTTAGGACTCATCCATAGAATATGCCGCTAGTGCCACGAGGGGTTCTCACGAAGTTGGATTCATTGTCGAATTGGATCGCGTGCAGCGCAGAGGAGGTAAGACGCTGTTATGATAAACTTAGTAGCGTATCCAAAGCAGCACTAGAGCAGCTAGGCTGGGAATCACTCAATGGGGTGAAGGTTAAATTACAGACTGAAGCTCTGGCACAAATTGGAAGGACGTCTCTTTAACAATAAAGTTAAAAATGTATCATTACTCAAAATCGTACTTCGCTAGGACAGATCATGTCAATAAAATTAGAGAGGTTTAAGATGTCTTTTTTCCACGAACGATAAGGGATCAGAATAATTGTCCGACCGCGCTAGGGATAAAAATATTCGGATAAAATTATTCTGGTGAGTATTCAACCCCTGCCGCACACCCCAGCGGTGGCTTGCATGGTACTAAAATATTTAAAAAAAATTTTCCCCTTCAGCTTTCAACATAGCTATGCCCCTCATCAAGAATTTCGTCTCATCACTGAAGATCTCTGCCGTCTTCCTAAAATTTCCCACAATTCCAACTCTTCTCCCTTCTGTCGCAGTAGTAAAACCCGCTTTGAAAAATTTGATGCCGATGCGAGCGATGGAAAATTGCAAATAAGCACTTCCCGAGATGGCGTGAGTGTGCGTGTTAGGCGAGACGGGGGAAACTGTGGCGGAAGAAAACTTGAGGCTCTTAGGGGATCGAGATTGAAGGGAAGGGTTTACCAAGGGTGCGAGGGAAGGGGCGTGGGCGGGCGGGATCTGGGTTGGATGACCGAAGGGATCGAGGTGAATGCATGGGCGAGGGTCCTTTTGGGGCGCACGATGGAATGCATCCTCGGATCGTGTTTATTGCGCGTCGAGACGATCTGAGCGGGGGGAGAGGAAGGCGGTCGATGAGGGGGGGGGCGGGGAGGGAAGTGATTGGAGGGGTGCCAGGCGGGAGGAGGGGTGGTGTGGGATGATGGAGAGTCGCAAGGTTGAGGTCGACACCACTTTGGCGAGGGCGAAGAGCATCCGAGGAGTTCGCAGAAACGTGGACGATGAATGGGAGGACTCAGCTAAACCCTTTAACTCCGTCACCCTCGAGACTGGGGCGAGCCGAGGAGAAGGACACATTGGAAGAGGTTCAGCCGCGGACCCTAAGGGAATGAAAGGGGAGAGAGATGACACGCAGTCTGACTGACTTCCTCAGCGGCATGGGCCTTCTGATTCTATTCCTAAATTTCTTCGGCAAGAAAAGGGAACGTACAGGAGGCAGCGTCCTAGGAATTGAAAACACATTAAACGGGTGGTGGGGAAATGTAATGAGAAAGTTAGAGAGAGGTGTTATTTCGCTCCAGTTAGACCTCGTTTGGAATATGACGCAAGTATTGTGGATCATTGGGAGAAAAAGAATTAGGTAAAGTAAAGGGAAAATCCACCAGATTCATGACAAATTGTTATAATGAGAAGACGAGTGTAAGAGGCCTTTTGGGAGAATTACGCTGGGAGCCCCTTGAGTTACGAAGAGAAACGAGACTT
This sequence comes from Hetaerina americana, assembly GCF_022747635.1. Lineage (NCBI taxonomy): Eukaryota > Metazoa > Arthropoda > Insecta > Odonata > Calopterygidae > Hetaerina > Hetaerina americana. The sequence goes on from NW_027287538.1 coordinate 3,207,826, forward strand.
AGACTTTTTGAAAGGTTCAGAACAAAAGAGTTTAACAATGACACTGTATAAGAAATTATAATGGCCCCACACTACTTAGATAGATTAGACCACAAAGATATAATAAGGGAGATTGACTCCAATGCAGACAGTTAGATACAAATGCTCGTTCGCTCCCCGAACAATAAGAAATCATAATAGTAAGAAACCAAAGTCACCACAGATATATTAAAGACATTTGATTTTCAAGCCAGGACAAGGTTAAACCGTTGCGCAGAGATGAAGTATATTCGTAAGGTGTGCATGGGTATGTTAGTTGATAGTACATATATTTGCATGCGTGTGAGTTGGGTATAGGTTTGCAGGGACGTGTTGATTTTGCAAGTGGTTTTGTTCCATTTACGGGTGATAACCTAACACCCCCACCACAGGCCCTTACGGCGACTCGCGGGATATTCTGTAGCTATAGATGAAATCAAAACAGACGAAAGTACTTCCGAGTCCTCCCGCCAAAACGTGGCGTGAAGAGGACGCATTGTGATGCGGGCAACAAGGTCGCGTCGCATCCTCGCCGCGTGACATGGGCCGGCAGACCGCAAGTCCACGGGGGCGATCTTCCCATTTCGATTTCGCTATCGACGGCCACCCGTGCTGCGTGCCGCATATACGAAGGAAAGAAGAAGAAATGGGAACTTCGAAGGACCCCACTCGTAGGAGAGGGGAAGGACCCGGGATGGGAGCGAATGAAACAAAGGAATAAAGGATTGCGGCGGGGGAGGTGTGATGAGGGGGAAGAGGGGATGAGGGGGGAGAGGTGCGGCGGAGAGTGAAGAAAGAGGACATCTCTCCCTCCCTCGCAGGGAAGAGCACGAAAACGACAGGGGGGAGGGAAGGGAGAGGAGAGGAGGGAGGGGAGAGGAGGGAGGGGAGAGGAGGGAGGGGAGAGGAGGGATAGATAGATAGATAGATAGCGGTCTTTATTTGGGCGAAATTGAGACCAAATGGTCCCTTCTTCCATGTAACCCATCGTCATATACATATTATATTAGCCATTTAAACTTACAGTTACATTCAAATCTAAACATAAACACATAGAGATAGACATAAATTCATTAATCCAAATTTGCACATCGAAAAGAAAAAAGTATATACATATATATATACACACACATACACATACATACACATACATACACATACACACACATATATACCTATATGCATACACATACATACACATATACATACATATCCACACACACATACATATACACACATAAAACATACATACATTCATTCATACACATGCATAAATACATACATAAGTACGCACATACACACCCATACATACATACATATACATATATAAATTAAGAATACTCCTTCAAATACTCAAATTAAATGACAGTGAAGATTGAGTACAATAAAATGAGGAAAGTCTAAGCAAAGAATGAGGTTTGTGGGAAAAGCTAGGGAGAGCGTGGCATTGCTCAACTAGTAAAAACCCACGCAGGAAAAACACCCACGAAGAGAAGGGGGGTGTGAAAAACCTGCGAAAACCCTATTAATTAGAGGAAAGATACATGTACATTGTAACAATCATTTTTACAGAGTATACATATTATTAAGTTACTGAAATTGAAATGGAGAAATTAAATACATTGACAACACATGCGGAGTAATGAGAAGCGTGATGTTTCTAAAAATAATTACGCAAACTCCTACCGCTTGAGATGACAAAACAAAAAGCAGGGTAAAAAACAAAGTAGACACAGTGATCTGTATAACAGCTGAGTGGAATGACGGAGGGATACTGGTTAAGTTAAGTACCTGAGGAAAATGAACTTGTGAAGTGCTCTTCTAAATGTTGTTGTTGATGAAGAGTTTTTTATGTCATCTGGGAGAGAGTTCCACAGACGGCATGCTGTAACATGAAAAGATTTGTGATAGATTTCCGTGCGATGGTGTGGGACAAGAAGTTTGTTATTACCCCTGGTATTTCTGTTGTGGATTGAGTTGATGAAGAGGAAGTTTTTGTATACGAGATATGAATATGTGTGCTTTGAAAGTATTCCGTAGAGAAGTGAAAGAATATGTAAATGCCTGCGGCCTTCTAGCTTTAACCAGGATATTCTATTAAATGAGTCGGAAATATGATCGTACTTCCTAAGATCACATATGAACCGCACACAGGAATTATGGGTCTTCTGGAGTTTGGTTTTTAGTTCGCCTGAAAGGTCTTGGTATACTACATCACAGTAATCAAAGTGGGGTATGAGAAGAGTGGACACAAGAAGCATCTTTAAGGAGAGGGGAGCAATGTGCTTTAACCTTTTCAGTGAATGCAGGGATGAGTTAATTTTTCTGCAGATAGCAATTGCATGATCAGTCCAAGATAATGTTTCATTTATGGTTAAGCCTAAATTATTTACTGTCCTTAGGTATGGTATGATAGATCCTTGCAATTTTAGTGGTGGTAGTTTATCAATACTTATTTTAGAATGTATTTTATGGTATCCAATTATGATGGACTGACTTTTGATTGGGTTTATTTTCAATAAATTTTTTATTCCCCATAGCGACAAAGCAGCCAGATCTGCATTAATTTCGTTTGTAATTGTAGGTAGGTCTTGAAGGCGGGAATGGTGATATATTTGTAAATCATCGGCATAAAGGTGATGATTGCAATTTAAAATGCATTTACTAATATCGTTTATATACAGGGAAAAAAGCAAAGGTCCAAGAATGGATCCTTGTGGAACACCCCTGTGTATTTGAAGCCAGTTAGAGGATGAATTAGGTGTAGTGACACTTTGGAATAAGGGAGGGAGGGAGGAGTGGTGAGAGCAAGAGCGTGTTAGCAGTCGGGCGGGCGTCCGCGCAGTGGGACGGAGGCTGGAAGAGTCGTGCCCGAGTTGCCATAAAGACAGGCAATTTATTTTGCAGGATGAGAGCAGGGGAGGGGGCAAGAAAGATATATTTATGCATGTACCTATGTACGTGTGAGTATGTGTGTGTATATATATATATATTTATATATACATTTATATATATACATATATATATACATACAGCTTTGCAAACTCTCTGAAGGGGAGTCAACGGGCCACATACGAGGGTCATCCGGAAAGTAGTACCCGTTCGTGAAATAAAGACACAAAAGTAAATATTAACAAACATAAAAAATTTTATTTGAAAGAGGATACTTTAAACTACTTCTCAACATAATCTCCAAGCAAATTAAGGCATTTGTCATAACGTGTGACAAGTTTCTGTATTCCTGCTGCATAGTCCTTCGCCGCCAGCTCATTGAGATACGCGAGGGACCCATCTTGCACAAATTTTTGCATAATGCAGATGGTGTTTAACAATTTCATGAACAATTGTTCGAGAAACATTGGGAAAATGCTCACAGATGTCATCAATTGTGACGCGCCGATCGTTCCTCACGAATTCGTCAACTGAGCTCACCAGTTGGTCTGTAATGACAGACGGTCTCTCCGAACGCTCATCGTCGTGTGTGTTCCCCCTCCCCATGTTGAAGTTGCGACACCACCGCCGAACAGACGACTCGTCCATTACATTGTCTCCATACACCTCCTTTAATTGGCGATGAATATCACATGGGCGAACGTTTCTTGCATTGAGGAATTTAATCACTGCCCTCACTTCACAACTGGCGGCGTTCTCAATTTTTTTAAACATTGTAAACAATCACAGAAACAACACAGGCAATGCTAGCGTCACGCAACTTGGCTCAGAGAAGGCAGACAAGCCACTGAAGCTATCTGACCTCGTCCAGCGGCTACTCGCGTCGTCAGCACTTCATGCGGCACGAACGGGTACTACTTTCCGGATGACCCTCGTATATACATTTATATATACATATACATATATATATATACACACACGTATATATACATGGAAAACATATATATATATATATATATATACTTTTTGAAAGTCTCACGGACGTGAATAATAAACACAGAAACAAAAAAGAGACTCACTATTTTTCGAATTTTCGGTGGTCGTGACCACCTTTATCAAGGAAGAGAGGGACAGAACTGAAGGAAATACGATGGCTGGAGCGATGGATGGAAGGGGAAGGTGGGGAGAGAATTCCGAAGGGACGGGTTTGGAGGGGCAGCGTTAGAAGAGTGGGGAAATATAGAAGGTGATGGGCGTGGAAGGGGGATGAATATATATTTGGAGCAGGGTAATTAATGCCTAATATTGATTCCTGGCCAATTCCAGGAATGCAAGAGCCAGATGAAGGAAAGCTCTAATGTTTTCAGTTTCAGTGGAGGATCAGAGGGTGGGAGGGATGCTATGTTGGATACACTATAGCATTTATCAAAGGCAGTGTTGTGTTCGGATACGTGTTTGGGGATAGGGAGCATATCAATTAGGGAGGAATTTTTGCATTAGGCTCGATGGTTGTTAATTCTGATATTGAGGGGTGTGGTGCACTGCCCAATATAATAGGCAGGGAAAAGTTGGCACTTCAGAAAGTACACTACATTGCTAGATGCACAAGTAGAGGATGGAATTGGTGGGAGAAAGTAAAAAAGCGGGTGGGAGAGCGATGGGATTTTGTTTTTGAAAATAGGGCATGTTTTGCATCTAGGTTTATTGCATGGCGTGGGAGTGGTTTGGGGACGGGTTGGGGATTTAAGAAGTGGATTGGTTGATTTGAGGAGATCGGATAGGTTGGCGGGACGTTTGATAGTAACAGAGGGACATTTGGGAAAAAGGTTGGCGGTGGCATTATGATTTTTGAGGATAGGGTACAGGTCTCTTAGGATTGATCGTAGAAATTCTAAGCCCGAGAAATATGAGGTGCATATTGAAAGAGGGTGGGGTTCCGCGGCGGAGAAAGGTTTGGGAGTGTAGGCGTGCTTTGGGATTCTTTTGTTCTGTAGGGATTCGGGATAACCTCGTATGAGGAGGGAACAGTGTAGACTTCAAAGGAAATTATCAAGGGAATAAGGGACGCCTCGATAGCTTAACTTGCTAAAGAACTCGTCCGAGCATTGACGGATCTGGGTTCGAATCCCTGTCAAGGCGAATAATTTTTAGTCTCTGAAATTGTTGCATTGAAATGCACATTAGCGGATGACTTGGTTCAAAGTTACTGCTGCAGAATCTCCCGCAGTTTCCTTGGAATTCAGGACAAGATTAAACATAGCGTAAAAATACGAGTACGGTATACTCGTAGGAGTGCTTGTGTATGATAGTTGATATAAAATGTACTTGCATGCGTGTGTATGTGTGTATATATATATGTATACATATATATATACACACATATATATATATATATATATATATATATATATATATATATATATACATACATATATATATACATATATACACAAACACACAATTGGAACCGTGGAACGGACTAGGAAACAATGGATCACGGAAGAGATGATTACACAGATGGATGAGCGGAGAAAATGGAAGAATGTAAATATAAAGTTAGGAAAAATTAAGTACAAAGAGTTAAAACATAAATTGAGACGGGCAACAAATAGGACGAGGCAAGCATCGAGGAAGACGCAGTGTGAGGATATGGAAAGTTTGCAGAGAAGGGTTGAAATCGGTGCGCAGTACAGGAAAGTTAAATCTTTATCGAGTAGTAAGAAAGGGAAATCTATGCTAAGAGTTACAGATAAGGCGGGTAAGATAACAGTTGACACAGGAAAGATCCAAGAGAGATGGAAGGAATATGCAGAAGAACTGCATAGTAAAGAACTTCCACCAAAAAAGTTAGACATTGAAAAAGAATATGACGCAGAGGAAGATAGCTTAGATCCTGGTATACTCGACGATGAGACAGAAAGGACATTAGAGGAAATAAAAATAAATACGGCCGTAAGGGTCCATAAAATTCCTACGGCTCTATTGAAATGTTTAGGCAAATGTGGGAGGAAGAGGCTATATGGACTGATTCGTACCATCTATGAGGAAGGAATCTGGCCGGAAGACTTTCTGAGATCAGTTTTAGTTCCTATTCCGAAAAAGGTGAAGCCTACGTCATGTGAGGACTACAGAAAGATAGGTTTGATATCCCACGCAGCTAAAGTTGTTCTCAGGATCATAAACAAAAGGATAGAGAGTAAGGCAAATGATTACTTAGGGGATGATCAGTTTGGGTTTAGGAAGGGGAGAGGTACGCGTGATGCCATTGCATAAATGAGATTATTAATCGAGAGGAATATAGAACACAACCAGGAGGTATTTGCCTGTTTCGTAGATCTCGAAAAAGCGTTTGATAGAGTGAATTGGGAAAAAATAGTGAGTACATTGAACAAAATAAGAATAGATTGGGGGGGAAGGAGACTAATCCGCAACCTGTACATGTCTGAGACTGCTCAGGTGCGAGTGGGAAACGGGGAGTTCGGTTGGGCAGTTAGGAAGAAGTGTAAGGCAGGGTGCCCATTATCACCGTTGCTGTTCAACCTGTATGCAGAGGAAATGATTAAAGAGGCATAGGAAGAACTGGAGGTAGGAAAAAAAGTCGGCGGGGAATTCTATTTCCCTTCTGTCACCTTCAAACGTCCCGCCAACCTAGCAGATATCCTCAAATCCAACAGGCTGCTCTCAAAATCCCCTCACACCCCCAGAGCCATACCCACTCCATGTCATCAAGGAAGATGTAAAACCTGCCCTATTTTCACCAGTCCACCCCACTCTATCCCACCATTTAACTCTCTCCCGCCCTTCCCCACTCCTCTCGCACTTCCAAGAATGTTGTGTATCTTCTAACCTGTAAACTCTGCCCGTCCTTTTACATAGGCCAATGTTCCACACCACTGAACATTAGGATTAATAACCACCGCGCCTCGTGCAATCCCTCCTCCCCGTCCGCGGGTCTCCCCATCCCTAGACATGCTTCACATCAAAAACCCCCTTCAACCAGTGCTACAATGTTTCCGTCCTAGCCTCCCTTCCCACATCGGATAACCCTATAGAATTATAAACTCTTGAAATGGCATTCATTTGGGTCTGTATGGCCTATCAGCATCCGGGCTTCAATGTCGTTCACTGATGAGAATGGTCCGAGTTGTCACAGAACAGACACTGTTTGTAGAAGCGATGCATATCGGAGAGGTGAATACGTTGTTCTTCCGCATGAGTTTTGGTGCGCGTGGCCTTTGTTTCGACTTGCGGAGTCTTGATCAAGACTTTGTAAGTTGAAACCTGGGTCTCGGATGTTTCAATTGTTGTGGTGAGCAGATTGTTTTCTTTTTCGATTTTGTGTCAATTCCACCTCCTCCCTCTCCCTCCTTTCCTATCTCCGCTCCCCTCTAGCCTCTCCTCTCCCTTTTTTCTCCCCCAACCATTCCTCTCACCCCTCCTCCACCTCCCGTTCTCCCCTTCCCCTGGCCCCCTTCCCTTTCTCTCGCACCCCTCACCACTACTATTCCAGCAGTCATTACTTCATTATCTTCCGATGAAGACGGAGTAGAATTCCGTCGAAATTATCAAGAAATAACGTTTGAGCGTTCCTTTTTTGTGTTTCTATATTGTTTGTTACTGTGTAATGTAGTATTCGGTACTTCCGTGTTACGTCTACGAAAGTATATATAGTATATAGTATATATATATATATATATATATATATATATATATATATATATATATATATATATATATATATATATATATATATATATATATATATATATGCGTGTGTGTGTGTGTGTGTGTGTGCGCGTGTGAAGGTTTTCGCATGAACACATATCCCTCTGTGGTTGTAAAATCCATGCATATTTTGGTTCTGCATGTGGTTTTATCGGAACCCACCGCTACACGACCTTGCGGCGACTAGGGGAGTACAGTGGGTGTCCCCATACTATAGGTACTATAGGTGTCCCCATTTTCAATCTTTCGAGGCCACTGCTGAATGCTCACGCGATGCAGTCAATACTACTTTCCAGGAACTTGCCGTCATCAGCCGTGGCGATGGTTCGAGGCCAATTGATAATAGACATACATGCGCAAAAACAATCGTAGGGACGAGTCGTACATCGATGTGCGCACCATTTGTGCTCGCGTAGGCATTTGAAGCGTCGCTTTGTGAGCATCACGGGATGGGTTCAGCGGGATCGTGGAGACGCGTCGTGGATTAAACTGAAATCTCAAAGCCTCTGATTTATAATATTATCAAGAGGAAGCCGCAGAAATTCCCGACATTTTCTGGATCCTTCGTCCGGCGCCTTCTGGAGTCCCTCGACCTCCTTGACACCGTCCCGCCCCCTCGAAACGACTCCTTCCCGCACTCCCTCCCTGGGCAGGAGAGAAGTGCCCTTCACCTCAAACTCCCACCCCCCTCCAGAGGGTTCACCCCTTCCGCCGCCACGCGCCCCCGAGGGCATTGAAAGGAAGGGGGAGAGGTGGGGGCGGGGGTGGAGATTGCCGCGGAGAGGGGGTGGGAGGGAGGAGGAGGAAGGGATTGCGAAAGAGGGAGGGTGGAGACAAAGGGAGATAATTGAGGCGAGAGGAAGGAGGAGGAACAGGAAGATTAGGATGGGGAGGGACGGGGAGGGGAGGAGAGGAAGAGGGAGGGGAGGATTGAACGGGAGGGACAATTTTCATGAGAGAATGAAACGGGGGAAGAAGCGAGGACGGGGAGAGAGGTGAACGAAAGGGGATTCCCATGGAAACGCGAAGCGTGCAGATATTCCTTAGACTTTTCTCTCAATTGCCTCCTATGCCAACTTATTATGCATATGCTCGTTCTTTTAAATGATCCCTCCAAGCTACATGCATCGTGTAAAAATTATCGAGAAAAGTTTCCGAAAATAGATGTAGTACTCCAGATATTGCTCTAATGCCCAAAACTTGTCATTGATCCTTAATAAATATTCGGTGGAGCATTTCTTTGAAATATAAACGGGATTTGTTTACAAATTAGCTGGAGTTGACCTAGCGGTAGCTGATACGGTAAAATCCCTAGGTGTTTCATTCACTAAAGACTTAACTTGGGGGACTCACATACGTAAAGTCTGCGGTCAAGAATATAAAAAACTGGGATTTATTTGACGCATTGTCGGCAAAAGTGACTCGAAGGCCAAGGAACGTTGTTACCACGCTCTTGTAAGGCCTCATTTAGAATACGCATGTAGCGTGTGGGATCCGAGTGAAAAAGGTCTCATTCGGGATATTGAGAAGGTTCAACGCCGGGCAGCCCGTTTCTTTAAAACCTATTACAATAAAACCAAAAGCGTCATTGGAATTCTTATGGAGTTGGGTTGGGAATCATTAGAAGTGAGACGATTCAATGCAAGATTGAAATTATTAAATAAATTCAGATCCACATGTTTCACCACCGAGGTCTCGCAAATTATTCGTACTCCTACATACATTGGTCGCTGGGATCATGCATATAAAATTCGGGAAATAGATGCCAGAACTAGCCGACTCAAGGACTCTTTCTTCCCACGGACAATACGGGATAGCAACTGTAGATTTATAGATAGCTAACGTTTTTATTAGTAATGAGGTGCGCTGTCATCTTACTGACGCCAATGTTGCCGATACTATTTATACAAACCTTGAATGTGGGATATAACATTGGTTTATTCCAGAAAACAAATGAAATGTGAAAGCCAAAAGTGAATGGCGACGCTAACTATCATTTGATGTACGTTTATTCGTATTTCGGAATACCGTAAAAAGTAAAATACGGTGGGCTCTTCCCTCTCGAAACAAATGATGCGAGCAGTATGCACTAGCGTGAGTAATCGAGGCCTCGCGTTATTTCTGCTCACTGCCAACCACACATGAGAAGTTCACAAGTGGACGGAAAACAGCGATGTGTGGAAGGGAAAAATACGACGCCCTCTTTTGCCCCGGAATAAGCTCCTTTTTAATATGACTTGGTCACGCCACAGCGCATACGATTAGATTGTATCTTTATAAATGCCAAAAGTTGGTTTACCTGTTAGAATGGACGCCAAAAACCTGATTTTGGGAACCAGAATGTCTTCAGATTTGAGCTTCATGAAAATTTATATGCCTACTTGTTCGCGAAATTTATTGCATTTGAGAGTGGATACGCCATTAATATCACCGAAAATGTTATTCCTCATAAATGAAGGGCTGGGAAAAATTAAAGACCCTCCGAATACCATGGTGGGACCATATTTTCGGTTTTAATTCATCATAATTTATCTCCAGGCATACTTTGAAATCAATACTTATTGTTCTGCAGTTCTCACATATTGCTGACTTTCCCTCTTTAGAGAGGATAACTAGGAAGAATAAATATTCAGCCAATTTCCTCCTTCATGACTACCACATATCTACATCTACATTTACACAATACCCCGCAAGCCGACTCAAGGGATAATGGCGGGGGAGGTGAGGGCACCGTCCGTAATTAAGAGAAACAACCGCATGCAAAAGCCACAAATGTATACAATTGACAAACAAAATGGTAAGATGGCATTCATGCAAAAACCCTTTAAACCCACACTCGTGCAAACACACAAAAACCAGCAAACGTACGCATGCACCTACAAGTATATCTAACATCTTTGCAATGTTTAATTTTGTTCCGATTTGTAAATTCAATGTTTTTAATATTTCTAAAATGACTTAGGTTTCTTAGTATTATGATTCCTGATTATTTGGGTAAAGAATGAGTATATGAATCCATCTGTTCTGAAATCTATCTCCCTGATTTTATCCATGTGGTCAAACCTACGAGTATCTAACTAGAGTGGGGTCATTACAATTCCTTCAGTAGGTAACTGTTTAACTCGTTTCTTGAGCCTTTCTGAAAGTCTCAGTCTGGCTTGTTCTCTTCGCATCTCAAGTGGCTCCAAGTCTAAATCCCACAACAGGCCTGTCACACTCGCCTTCTTATTCTAACAATTTTTTACGATTCTGGCGGATAGTCTCCGAACCTCATCTAATTATTTTCCTCAAATTTTCTGCCAAGGATCGCGAATACTTGCGGAATATTCCAAATGAGGTCTCGCTAGATCAAAATGACAACTATCTTTAACTTTCTCATTATAAGTATTTCTCCACCAACCGTTGAATGAAGCCGAGTTTCTTAGATGTGGATCCGAATATTGTCCTAATATGTGCTACCTACGAAAGGTGTGGTGTTAGAACTACCCCCAAATATTTAACTTCCGTTCGGCCATAGTTAGCACTGAACCCTATATTTCGTAATTTATGTCCTGTTCGCCACTTCCTTTGTTCCAAAATTTCAAAACTTCGCATTTGTCTGTATTAAGCATTAATCCCCATTCCTTGCACCATCCTGAGATATTGTCTAAGTCTCTAGAGAGTTGTTCGCGATCTGATAAACCTTTTATTTCCCTGCATATCACCGTGTCACCGTGCAAATAATCCGAGATTGCTACTAACGTGTGTGCTTAAGTCATTTATGTGTATTAAGAACAGAAGAGGCCCTATTACACTTCCCTGGGGGATGCCTGAAGTTACATCTATGTCCGTTGAGCACAACCCATCGATGACTACTATTAGTTTGCGATTTGACAAGAAGTCTCTCATCCAAATTAATAAATTTCTAATCGATTCCATAATATTTAAGTTAATGTTACAGTTTATTGTGCGAGACTTTATCGAAGGCTTTTTTGAAATCCAGGACTACTGCATCGACTTGTGTGTTGTTTTCTCCCGATCCAAGTATATCGTGTATGAAGAGACCAAGTTGTGTTTCGCAAGATCTGCTTTTCCTAAATCCGTGCTGGTTGTGGATTAGTATTTTCCTACTATCAAGAAATCTCATAATGTTAGTGACAATAATGTGTTCCAATATTTTACAAGAGATCGATGTTAAAGATATGGGTCGGTAATTGGTTGGTTTATCCCTATCGCCGCCTTTATAGATGGGAGTTATATGGGCTAGCTACCAGTCGCGAGGCACTGAGCCTTCTTCTATCGATTTTAGAAAAACAATATGTAAAAACGGGGCAATGCCTTCAGCTAATTCCTTTAATATTCTAGCTGGTATTTCTTCCGGACCAGGTGCCTTGTGTGCTTTGATACTACGGAGCAGATGCTCTATTCCCTGCTTGGTCAGGGTTATATCGCTCATGTGTCCCCGGGTGGGGGTGGTGGATCGTTTGGTGCGTTTGTGTTTTTATTGTAGACCCTTTGGAAAAATTGTTTAAAACATTTGCCATTTTCACGCTGTCTCAATTAGCTCTCCGTTTTACGTAGACAAAGAATGCACAGTTGTACGTTTACCCTGTATATCCCTAACATAGTACCAGAATGTCTATGGATTTTCCTCAAGACATTGGCTTAGAATTTTAGATTTAAAAGAGTGTAGAGCTGTGCGCATGATACTCTTCGTCTTATTACGACATTCTTTTAGTTGCTGTTTGGATGTATTCACATAAACTATATCTTTACTTTTTAAACTCTTTATAAAATCTGATTGTGGCCTTCTTTGCCTTCTTAATGCCGATCTGAATTCCCCGTTGTATCATCTAGGTTCCTTACTGTCGCATTTGCGTTTGGTCGGGATGTACAGTACGTCTTCAATCTTTCGCGTAAAATATTTAAGAATATTTTCATGTGTGTACTCTGAATTTATTGTCAGGGTTTTTTCTTGTATTCTAGCAATTCTTTTTTTATACGCTCTTGTAGTTGCATAGGTATATTTTACGCTTTTTTATTTTCACGCACTTGTTTTTTAATTCTACAAAAATAGCTCTATGGTCACTGATTCCGTCCATTATTTCAATGTTAGCTACGATTTAGGGCGTAGAAATCGGGAAGATATGAAGTATGTTGTAGAGTCGTGTTGGTAATTTTACAATTTGTTCTAAATCTACACAATACCACGCAAGCAGCCGCAATGCCATGGGGTGGGGGTGGGGGCTCACCACTCGTAAAAGGGAGAAAACCCAAATGCAAAATCACACCTCCATGAAAACTAACACCCACAGTAGCGAATGCATTGATACAAAAGTCCTTCCAACTACCACGCATGCCAATACATATACCATCAACTGACAAACAATTGTACCTTAGGATGCAGTAACAAATTAATCAAAAAACATGCAGACTAGAATTTGACAAGTAAGAAGGCAAAATGCTGCTACCACATGGACATTCAACATACAACGATCTCCTCTCCCAAGGACACAGGTCGGGAATGTGACAATCCCCAGTTTGAACACCATTTTGCAATGCAATCTAGATCCTGTGCTAGATTTACACGATCCTCACCCCAAAATCCCCTATCAACAACCCCGTAGTGATAAAATTTGACAGACCTCTCACAGTGTCTAGGGAATGATTGTTTCTCCTCAAATTCATGCACTTCCACTGACTTCGTGTGGTTTGTCGTCAAAACCCTTCCTTTCCGCATGACCGCATTAGAATGCCATTTAATAATGCTGTGTTCTCAACAGTATTGCTCGCTCTGCTTTGTCTGTTTTTAAGTTTCCCCTTCCATCCCTCGTCTCTCTCTACCCTCCCGCTACCTGCAGCGTTCGGTCACCCTCCCTACCTGTGTCCTTGGGGGAGGAGACCGTTGCATGTCCTCATGGTAGTGGAATTTCGCTTCTTACTTGTCCTATTCTAGCATGCACGTTGAGTAAACTTTTTACTGGATCCTAAGGTGCAATTTTTTTTAGTTGATAGTATATGTATTTTTATGATTTTCAGGTTAAAAGGTTTCCCGGTCTTAGGGGCGTTCTTTCCACGTTTTACAATCTTTTCTTACCTGTTATATTACACATCCCAGCAACTATCGTAAACAAGCAAAGTTTTACATTATTCTTCGGTCTGTCCACCGCAGTTTACACTCCCAGAGACCAGTGCGTGTGAATCTCCTCAAGATTATGATTCATTGATATGCTATTTTCACCTCGCCTTTTGTAAATCTGGGTCCAATGATCGAACTGCTTCATTATGACCTGCAATGAATTCCTCTCCTTCTTCCCGGCTGCCGCTCGGCATTTGTTCTGCCGCCCATAGTCATTAAGTCATTGGTGGCTAAGAACGCACGGATTTATTCTCGATCGTATGGTTGGTGATTTGATGACATATTCAATATCTTATCAAATCAGCGTCCACGAAAGGTTTTTTGCATTGATGAGATAATACCATGGATTTATTTCGTTTAGCACGTTAATGCGTTTGTAGTGTGATAAATCTAAATTATTCCGGTAAAGAAATGTGAAGTAGCATTTAGTGGAAATGCGATACTCGAAGGGCGTTAGCTAGGCACACAAGTACAGCAATTTATATATAAGAATGCACGTAAATAAATACCATTACACAAGTATAGCTGGTATAGTAACTTTGATGAGTCTATCCTTACTTCCTGCCCCTTGGTTAAGAATAATTTCTGCTGGTAACGATACTTAGATGATTTCTTGTATTTCGCTTTTTAAAAATACAAAAAAATGATCATATCCTATTTTTATCTGCTTTACCGAATGTGCACTAATTTAATTTTACGCCAACCGTCCAATAATTCATTAGTAAAGCCAAGAGATGTCGCTCGAGTGTTGGAAAAGGTTTCCTTTCCTTTGAGCCTAATCTTTCACTGCACTGCAGTCGTTGTTTCACTATTAATCCATCACATGGTTTCGATTGTAGCAGCATAATATTGCTTATTTAGAAACACGAAAAACATGAGTTCCGTCTGGTGGCCAATCAAAGGGCTTAACACCGAAATATAGCAAAGCAGAGTTAGACAAAGTTCATGGCACATCTGCTCCTATGCTCGTGACTGTTCACAATTGGGTGGATGAGTTTGAACGTGACCGTGCATTTACAAACGATGAACATCATTTAGGAATCATTTAGGTAGAAGTGAATTCCTCTGAAATGATAGAATTAAGCCACAATATGGTTTTGAGAGATCGACGAATCAAAGATGGCGAAATTTTGGAACAAAGGAAGTGGCGGACAGGACATAAACTATTATATAGAGGGTTCAGGGCTAGCTACGGCCAATTAAGTTAAATATTTGGGGTTAGTTCTAACACCACACCTGTCATGGGGAGCACATATCAGGACAATATGCGTAACCCGTTTAATGAAACCCGGTTTCATTAAACAGCTGGTGGGGAAATGTAATGAGAAAGTTCGAGAGAGGAATTATTTCGCCCTGGTTAGATCTCACTTGGAATATGCCGCAAATATTTGGGATCCTTGGGAGAAAGTGTGGCAAAAAGAATTAGATAAAGTCCAGAGAAAATCCGCCAGATTCGTAAAAAATTATCATTATAAGAGCACGAGTATGACAGGTCTCTAAGGGGATTTAGGCTGCGAACCACTCGAGACAGATAGATAGATAGAGGTCTTTATTTCGAGATACGAAGAGAACAAGCGAGATTTACACTTTTCAAGAAAGGTTCAGAACAAACGAGTTTTCCGATGACAGTGTAGGAATCATTTTTATGTCCCCACACTATTTTGGTAGATCAGACGACAAAGATGAGATGAGGGAGATAGATTCCAGGACAGATAGATAAAAATACTCATTCTTTCCCCGAACAATCAGAAATCATAATAGTAAGCAAACTTAGAAGCATTAAAAACATTTAATTTACAAATCTGAATAACATTTAAATTTCGCAAAGATATTGCTGGTATATTCGTAGGTACATGTGTATGCTAGTTGGCAGTTTGTCTGTTTGCATGTGTGTGAGTTTTAAGGGTTTTTGCATGAATATATGCCATATTTTGTTCGTGGATTGTTTAAATTTGTGCATTTTGCATACGATATTTTTTTCTGATACGTATTCCCTTATACCCCCACCACACGATCTTGCAGCGGCTTGCGGGGTAATAAACAGATGTAGATGAAACAGTTGAGGCCACAGGCATGCATACCAAAAGGTACGTGCGTTGTTTTCAATTTTACACGAATCTCGGTAAAATTAGTTCCTCGTAAGCTCTCTCCAAATCCAAAAATCAAAATTTACTGCAGTTATCATTACAATTACATAATAATCTTCATAATACATCCTCCTCCGTCAATACACCTGTAGTTCAGCGCGTCTGCCACTCGTCAAAACCCCGCTTGAAGTCGGTTTCCGGAATACTATTGAGAGCCTTAGTCGTCACCGCTTGAACCGCTTCGATGGAGTCGAACCGATATCCTTTGAGCTCCTTTTGAGCTGTCCTATGGGGTAATAACGTTGTCGAGAAAATCATCATCTTTATGGACGCAGTCCAAAACTACTTGCGAAATTTCCACCCGAGACAGTTTTTGTTCCACGCTCAAGTCCTTCGCCACCAGCTTCGCGCACACTTTCCTCATCGCAAGATCCTCTGTCACAATGGTGTGGACGGTTCCGACTGAAAGGCAGGTCTCCTCACTGATAAGGGAGATGGTTAAACGCGTCTCAGATTCCAAAACGTTTGTCAATTTGGGCACCCGAGCATCGGTTCGAGCGGTCGTTGGGCGTCCGTCGCGGTACTTGACTTCGACGAGCTCCAGACCTTCCTTAAACATTTTATGCCACTCAAAAAACCTTAAGTAGCCAACCCCATAAGCCTGTTTAATAAGTTCAAAGGTCTCCGACGCGGATTTCCCGAGTTTAACGCGAACCTTCACAGCGTAGCGTTGCTCGATGGTGCGTTCCATGCTGGCGCGACGACACCACACAACCACACGTCACAAAAATCCACCTTCTGTCTCAACGCATGCCCGGAGGCGACTGAACTAAAATGCGATTAAGCGGTGGGGGACCCCTCTACCGAGCCGACCGGTCGGACCTCCAGCCATCACTCCGTTAAGGCTACAGCGAACCAGTCAAGATACTTATTGTACAGACCCTGCATCAATACCCTGTAATCTATCAATATATTTCATTAACTATATGGCTGCGTAGGTTTTCGCGGCGGTGGTTTGAAGGATTCTGCATTATCGGGTTTCACCGCGTTGTTGTTTAATTCTGACAATAGCTTCACCGAAGTTGCATTCGGCGTCTTCAGGACGAAGATGAGGGACTCGTTCGCCTATGATGCAACCTCTTCCTTTGTGGAGGTGTCTCTCTCGTCTCTCTAAGTTTTCAATATAAAGACGTCTTGATTTCTAAAGCGGTTTCTCTTGGCGGCTCATCTTGTCAAAGGTTATCTTATCAATTTTTCCGTGGTTTATTCGTTGGCGGAAGTTTGGCTGGGAGGTCAAGACTTGCTATGGGTCGTTTGTTGCGATCCCATGGCAAGACTTGTGCCTCGGAGATTCTTCGAAGGGCAGTAAAGTAAGACTCCGCCACTTATTCGAAGAAATACCGGGATATCATCGGGAGGAGGTCATCCAGCGGTACCAGATTCCCGTCGTGGAGCATGTTGGAGACCGGTTCGTAGCGACCTAGTCCCAGTATGCACCGCAGTGCAGCGTTCGGCACTACCTGGATTCGAGCAAGTGCTGTCTTCCATAATCCAGACTACACCGGTGAGGCGTACGTTATCACTGGAACTACGCACGCCTGGTATAGTCTCCGCTTTGTGTACGCGCTTAGGACAGGCAGGCGAAGAATCGGTCGAAGCCGACTTAGCGCCGCAAAGCCTTTGGCACAGACACGATCGCACTGGGACTTCCAGAGAAAATTGTGGCCCAACAGCACAACAAGGTAGAAGACTTCAGACTCCAACAGAAGGACGTCACCACTTACCGTCAATTTTTATTCAGGTGGCGCTCCTCGGCCGGTTTGAAAGACGATAGCTTTCGTCTTCCCGGCGTTGACTGAGATCCGACATCGATGATACCAATATAGGAAATCATCAACAGCGTCCTGCAGTCGCTCGACAAATACGTTTTTCTGCCAGGAGGTGAAGAGAAGCGCCGCGTCGTCCGCGTGGAGGGACAGATTCCATGCTGCCCATGATCCCTAGGGATTTCATGGGTGAAGATATTGAAGAGCATCGGACAGAGTACAAAGGCCTGAGGTACGCCGGCATGAATCCGTCGCACCCCAGAGTCCGTTCCGAGCCAGCTGGTAATGAATTTCCTGTCCCGCAGATAGGAACTGATCGGGCACCAGATCCAAGCCGAAAAGTGGATTCGCTGCATCTCCAGCAGCAGGGCTGGGTACCAGACGCCGTCGAATGCCTTCCCAATATCAAAGAAGGCACCGGCCATCGCCATCCTATTGTTGAAGGCGTCCGTGATGAAGTCCTTTAATCCTCGCTACGTGATGGGTTGTGGATTATCGTTCGCACAAGCCAAACTGCTCGCCTGGGAGGATTTTTCCTGCCCGAACGAAGTCGAAGATCGGCCCCTGCTGCATTTTTTTGAATATCTTTCCAAAGCCATCACGAAGAGAGATAGGCCGGCAATCTCCGGGACAAGCTCAACCCTTTGTGACTTTGGAAGACAGACAATTCTTGCTCTCTTCCAGGTGGACGGGAAGAAGGAAATCATGACGCAGCCGTTAAAAATGCTGGTCAAATACGCCACCACCGCCATTGCAAGCTTCCGGATGAGGACATTCGAAATACCGTCGATGCCGCAAGCTTTCCTAGGGTGAAGGTGACGCATAACCGCTATGATGTCCTCTTTCTTGATGGTAGGCGCAGGAATCTCGACATTGGCCTCTCCCATTGCGTTTATCTCCGCCTCGGTCGCCACAGATGCACGGTTTCCTGAGTTCGGGGTGAAGATACTTTCGAGGTGACCCGCTAGCATCTCCGCCTTTTCAACCGGCCGCCACATTACTACCGCTTACGATGAGAGGATCTCTGTGCTAAGAATTGCGCTTTTTACTTTTTTAGGTGGCATTCCCAATTATCCGTCCGGGCCTCTTGTAAGGCAATTTGCACTTCCCGGTTCAGGGCTGTCAGCTGGCTTCGTAGGTTTGAAGTTCTGTACCGCTGCCAATGCCGACGGATGCTATTCCGTCGCGTGATTAATGAACGCAACGGCGGGGGGAGCGGTATCCGAAAAAAGTGCGGTTGCACCACCTTTCTCGGTATTGATGTATTCATGGTAGTGGTAACGGTATCTACGAGATACGTACCATCTCGTCCGCCTCTTCCCCCGTTGCCGGTTCCACGACTTAATGCTTCCGCAGAAGGAGGCCCAGTCCGCTCTCTTGATATCCCATCTGCTAGTTGGCGGTATTATTGGCGCCTTGGTGCCAATGAGGAGGACCGCTGGGTTTTGGTCCGACGATAGTTCGACACACGTGTAAATGCTGAGGGAGGTCCTGATGACAAGAGCAATCGCAATATCATGTACGCCGCCCCGCACGTGAGTCGGGGACGTCGAGCCTAGTACCGTCAGACCCTCGTCTGCTAGCGCCCTTGCATCTTTTCCCCTGGGGTTGTGGTGGCTTGCATTCCTGCTTGGATGCCGAGCATTAAGGTCTCCCAAAATTAATGCAGCGCCGCTCCAATCAGTTGAAGTACGAGATCCTCGTCCCACGGTTTTCCCGGAGGATAGTACACCGATGAGACTCTCACCCATCCTTTCTTGGTTCCTATGTCAGTCGACGCGGCCTCAGCACATGGATGAGTGAGAGCTCTGCATGCCCCACGCTCCAGGCTTCGGCGGACGAGAATTGCCGCACCTCCTGACGGCGTCATCTGACGGCGAATATCCCGGTCGGCCCGGAAGATGGACCGCCCCGGAATCTTTCATGAGTCAGATGGACGGAGGTAGGTTTCATTGACGGCAGCGACCTTGGCATTTTTGTCCTTAAGAAACTCGGAATTCTTCTCGCCGTCGAAGAATCCCATTGGTGTTCCACTGGGCGGGTTCCTCTATGTTGACGATCACCGGTGGTGGTGCTTTAAAATCGGCCTTTCCACTTACTTCCGTCGTTGCTTGAGGACATTTGGCTTCGTTTCTCCCCTTCAACACATTGGCAAAGATACTTTTTCACTCACAGGCTTACAGGGTTCCATCAGTCTTGCCGGAGTCACTAATTTTGGCTTCCGGGAGGCCTGGTGAGGTTCTGGCGCCTTTAAAGATACTCGATGTCTTTGAAGGGCTTCTAGATACATCTGATATTTCCTCGACACCGCTGCGTGGTCTCCGCCGCAGTTAATTCATCTTGCTTGGTCCGTTCTCGTCCTATTGCACTCATTAATGACGTACTTACCAGCGCACCTGCATGTTACCGCAACGTGGTGAAAACGTAGTCAATTCAGGCACTTCGTCGGGCCACTATCCCCCCGGTAGGCTTTTACCGTCACCCAACAGGGAAGTATTGTGTTCATGTCTCCAGGATTAACTGCCCTTGGCGTCTTCACGAGGGTGCAGATGTGACGGTCAATAATGACTGCTTTCCCAGCTTCCATGGCGGACATCTGCCGCACACTTCGGACCTCGTACCCAGCTCCACTAATGCTGCTGTCACATCCGAAGTCGGCGGCCATCGAGAGATACCCTTTATAAGGTATCTTACGACTGGAATCCTGTCAATTGGGTGGGTGTGAAACTAGATTTTCATACCCGTAAGGAGTTCCACTGCTGCTCGGTGCTCCGGGATCGATTCTAAAAGAAGCCGAGTTGAAACACGCCCGCCTTCCAAGATGAATCTCTGTCCAAGTTTCTCCTAGAGGGCAGCGATAGCCTAAATTATCCGCATCACACCGTACATAACGATGGCTGGGATACGAGGCTTCTTTTGTGCTACTTCTCCAGACGCCTCGGCGGCAGCCGGGGTCGAAGAAGGAGTAGTGGAAGCAACAGGAGTGAAGTTGTTCTCTTCTTCTTCCTTCCGTGTTCCACCGTACATTTAGATGTAACCTCAGAAGAGCTAAGGGAGGGAATCCTAGAAACCATCCTCTTAAATCCCGAAGTAGAAATCTCCATAAGCGTGGGATCCAAGAACGAATTCTTCTGGCCCTGATAAGGACCTTCGATCAGTGGTTTGTCAACCCGGTAGTAGCGCACAGGACCGTAGTCGAAATTTCCCTTTGAAACATTCTCTACAGTTCTTTCGGCGAAATTTTCCCGAAAGATAAGAGTAGTCTCTCCTACGGATGTCAAACGCCTTTGTCCGGAAATCCTTGCCTCGAACACTGGGGGAAAGTTTTCCCCGAAAGACTCCGAAAATCGCCTTCTAAGGGTCCAAGACTAAGTCCGTTCTGCTTGCGCCAAGTCACCAAGCTCTCCAATTCTTCCGCTTTTCTCGAGGGACTCGGATTTTGGCCACCCTTATATGGGTGGTCCCGTTTAGTGGCTGCTCACTGTTTGGATCGTTTCCGTAGAACTCTCTTCCACGCGTTGTGGAGATGGTAGCCTTCATCTTTGTTGATGTTCTCCGGGTTTTTGGCGATCTCAATTGCTTCTCTTACGAATCGTGGGTAATATCTACTCTGCTATGACGTATGATTCTTGGAATAAGATGTCGTCACCGGGTTCACTCCATTTGTGTTCGGAGATGGCCGACAGGTGAAACTCCTTATTCGTTTTTGCCCAGATGTGTTCCTTCCGAAATTTCATTGATCGGCATTTTTCCCGATGTAGGTTTTCTTACATGAACAAGGTATTTGGTAGAACCCTTCGTATTTGTCTTTCGGCATTTTGTCCTTCAGTCAGGGAAGAGTGTCCTCTATTTTCTTGGTGCAGTTAAATCTTGTCACCAAGTCATACTTTTCCAGGACTATGGCTATCTTCTCGGATGTTCCCGATACGAAGGGGAAAGAAGCCTATGACTTTGGGGCCGGTTCCGTCCGCTTGATGGACTAGTCCCAATCCCATCTTCACCTTTCTTCCCTGGCGGTCCTTTTCAGGACCATATGTTTACGATAGCCGTTTTGCTGTACTGCTTTCAGGAGATGTTTCTTTTCCGTCAGCAAAGAATCGGCATCAGAAATTTCGTAAGCTCGGTGAACAGGTGTGTCCAGCAAAGATATCTTCTAGAGCGGGAGGTGTTGTGAGGCTGCGTGTAGAAGATAACGGTCCGTGTGCGTCTTCTTCCTGTGTACAGCATATCCCAGCTTCCCAACACTTCTTTTCGACTAACACCCCCAGGAAAGGTTGTTGGTTGTCCTTTTCTACTTCAATCGTAAATTTGATTGAGTAATGTTGTGAGTTGAGGAACTCAAGGAATTTCTGAAGTTCTGCTGCGCCGGGCTGCCAGATGACGAAAGTATCATCCACATATCTTAACCACACCCTAGGTTTTTTCTCGCACTGGTTAAGGGTATTCTCTTCAAAATACTCCATGAACAGGTTAGCTACTACCGGAAACAGCGGCGAACCCATGGCTTCTCCCTCTGTCTGCTCGTAGAATTCCCCATTCCACAAAAAGTAAGCATTCTTGAGGCAATTCTCCACCAGCGTGGGGAAATATTCCAGGATACCGTTGGAGGGAAGGCGTCCGATAACCTCCACCGATTCCTTTATCGGGATGTTGGTGATCAGTGAAACAACATCGAAGCTCACCAATTGTTATCTTTTTCAGGATGTCGATGAAATTTCCGGAGTTTTGATTAAGGAGAAGCGAACGGAACTATCTCCGGATGTCTGCTATTAACGCTGCTTTTCCGGAGATTAAGGTGACTAGGAAGATACACCGACGAGTTAATTCCCTTGGGGACTTCGTGTCAACAAAGGCAACAATCCAGCGAGGGAACCTTCGTTAACAAGGCAAGGAATCACCGACAACCATGCCGGGTGGCTCTAAGCCTGCGGCGAAGACATCATCGGGAGTTAAATCCTTGGCACTCAGCCCTTCAAAGGACTCGGGGGTGACGGAGGCCTTGGGCAAGAAAACTTCCGAAGCGGCGGATCTCGGGCCTTTACAGGGCCAGGAGGTGATGGAGACTGCTTGCGGAGTGAAGCGAAAGATAACATCAGGAAGGAAACTACCGCCAGCGGGAGAAATGGAGACACAGTCAACAAGCCTGCAGGGTGGAGCCAATGATGGGGCGGAGCGAGGACAGTGCAGAGGAAGAGGAAGAGGGATTTGCCTTGGTTTTTTCTAAGTAGAAGAAAAGGAAATCTCCACCAACAACGTACTCAGCCGTCCTGGAAATAACGTACCGGTGACGGTGACGAAGACGCTTCGGCCGCCACCCATAGTAAACTATGGAGTCACGGACGTTCAGGGTCTAAAAGACCAATTGTCGGGTGATTTGGGAGACGATTTCGGCCTTGAAGTCCGAAGAGCCTCTTTTCGCATCATAACCACCAACAGGGGGCACGAAAAATCCCTCTGCCTGCGGAAAAGCAAATATATTCAGCACCACTCGCAACCCTTCGAGCGAGTGCCCAGGATGAAGCTACTCATCAAGGGAATATCCCAGAAGATAGTATTAGAAAAGGTATCCAAAGGACTTAGGTCCCTTGGATACGAAATACGGAGGGTCCGTCGTCTGACGGTAATGGAGGACGGGAAACCGGTCCCCATAGATCGTCACGTGGCAAACGTTGTTAGAACTCCGTCCGCCATCGCCCCGGGGGAAATCTGCCAGTTCTGCCACTGCTTTGTATAAGAAGAGCGATTTCGAGCAGATAGGGGTCCTCTCCAGTGCAGCAGCTGCATGCGGTTCTGCCGCATAGGCATTGCTTGCTGGTGTGCGACACGCTGCACGTGCTGTGCTGGCGCACACGCGGTCGAGGACTGCTGCAGAGGAGGGAGAGATGAGGCAATCTGCGTCAATTGCGGAGGACAACACGCGGAGGCGGAAAGGCGACAAAATTCGAAAGCTCCCAGACAAGCAACAGGGAAGCAGGCAACCGAGGAACCTGCACTGATTCCAGGGCGAAAACCAGCCAGGAAAGTGGACAACCACACTTCTTACGGAACGGTAGTGAAAGGCCCTTCGCAGGACCATTCTCCAGCCGTTCAACAAGAAGTGGAGGAAATGGATGTGGAAGCCACAAATCCTGCTCAGGACGCAAAGATACTGAGCAACTTCGCCATCAGCATCAGATCCGCAGATCAGCGCTAACTTCGGGAAAAGCCAGTACTGTGGACTCGTCCCCCCCTGTGGGCCGCTCCCCGAAAGATAACATCCCCTCCTCTAAGGGGAAGAAAACGAAGAAGAAAACTCCGACATCCATCGGGGATAAGGATAAAATGTGTCCGGTCCTACCCAGAGGGCTAGTGAGAAAACCCTTCGAAAAGCCGTAGAAGTCGGAAAATCAATGAAGGCGGAAAAAGATGAAGACTGCGACACGTCCTTGAATGTCGCTGAGCTCTCGCTGACAGCCGGCAGCGAGGAAAATGAGCTATGTCACACCATAGCTGTGGTAGCAAAGAACCTAGAGAAAATAGTCGTCTCAAAGCTGGTCAAACTTCTCCTCTCACTCCTGGAGGAGTTGCAGGATCGGAAACTCAACCAATCATGGCTGAACGACTCCTCATGTTCGCACAATGGAACACCAATGGGATTCTTCAACGAAGTGAAGAATTACGGGCGTTCCTCCAGGAGAAGGGAGCCATCGTCGCCGTTGTCAACGAGACGCACCTTCGGCCTACGGACGCCTGGAGGTTACCTGGCTGGACCATCTACAGGTCGGACAGGGACCCCCAGCGCTAACGGCTCGGACTATCAGTAGGTACGGTCATCCTCGTCCACAGGTCCAACGATCACCGAGCTTGTAGGTCGATTTCTCACCCATACGCGGAGGCTGTTTCGGCGGACAGACGGACTAAAGACGGGTGGCTCTGGGTCTCCTCACTTTATTTCCCACCCGGGAAACCTTGGAATCCGGATCTTATCAAACATCTCACGGCAGACATTATCCCTTCGATCATCCTGGGGGACCTGAATCCTTAGCGTACCTCTTGGAATGCACGGGGGGAGATGACCTGCGTAGGCTGGCGGACGACGAAGGACTGACGGTCATAGGCCCGGCGACACCCACGTACGACCGAGGGGACGTTTTCGACATTGCAATCACTCGAAATGTGGGGACGTCCCTGAGCATGTGCACAGGCGTCGAATCGGAGCGTAACGCCACCATCCTGGCAGCGGGGAGACGTATCCCTGTGTTCCCTTCCATTCGTCGATTAGACTTGCCGTCGGCTGATTGGAGCTGTTTCCGCAACGCCGTCGCTGAGGAGCTGCCACGTGAGCCAATTAAAACGACTTCGCCGGATATGGCTCACCGTATGGTCAGTCACCTCACACTCACAGTAGCTGGCGCGATGAAAGCCTCGATACCACTTAAAGAACAAGGGAACTCGTATCTTCGGGCACCGCTTCCATCGGCGGCTCGCGGCCTCATCACGCGACGGGACAACGTTCATCGTCAATGGCAGAAATACCGCACTGCGGGTGTGCGGACGATCTACAGCTCTGAGTTCAACGTTGCGGTGCAGGACGCCCTCCAGGAAGTCCGATCGGGCTACTGGGAGGCACACTTGCAAGAGGAACACCTTTCAGAAGCCGCCAATGACGACATCGGGGCGGTGTGGAAGATGTGCAGAAGCTGCGGGCTCCCCAAAGAGCAGACCCAATAATAACAGACGGAGACAGGGTGGCACGATCTCCCAAAGAAAAGGCAAAAATGTTCGCGGACTACCTAGACAGCAGTGTTTCACCCAATCCTGGGAACTCTGGCTCTGCCGAGATAGAGAGGGAAATCGAGGCGTCCGAGAGTGCAGGAGACGACGATCAAGAAGGCGCCTCGGAAATTCCCAGATTCAACGAGGACGTCATAGGGGCAATACGTCACCTCTACATGAGGAAAGCTCCTCAGGGTGACAACATTCCACATGTTGTCATCCGGGAGCTTCCAAAAGCGACAGTGCAGTACCTGACAGCGATCTTCTATGGCTGTCAGGATTTCCTACTTTCCGACAACTTGGAGCAGAGCGAGATTCGTCCGTATGCCGAAGTAACAGAAATTGGAGGCAGGTTCCGGAGAATTCCGGCCTATCTCCTTGCTCGACGGCTTCATTAAGACATGCGAGCGACTGCTGCAATGGCCGCTGACTGACTTCGTCCGGGAGAATGATATCCCTCCGGAGGAACATTTTGGCTTCCATGCGCAGCATTCCACAGTCCATGAGCTGGTGAGAACGACAGATGTCATCACCGAGAGCTTCAACAGGAATATGGAAGTTTCCGGAGCTTTCTTTGGCGTCAGTAAGGCGTTCGATCGCGTCTGCCATCAGGCTCTCCTATTGAAGATGAGGCGACTTCATTTCCCTCCTTGGGCAATCAGGATGTTTCACTCCTACGTGAGAGACACGGCATTCACAATACAGTGGCTGGGGGCGGACTCGGGGGTGCGTCGGATCTCCGCCAGCGTGCCTCAAGGCTCCGTCCTTGGGCCACTGCTCTTTAATATCTATTCCCACGACATTCCAACTCGTAGAGGGAATCTTGAAATCGTGTCTCTTTATGCTGACGACACGGCCCTCCTATGCCGTTCCTGGCACAAGGTGACCACGGTGCAAAGACTGCAGAACGTCGTGGCAGAGCTCCTTGAATGGTGCTGCGGATGGCGTTTTGTGGTTAACGCACAAAAGACGAAGGCGATCATCTTCCATCCGGGAAATGGTGGGCCGCCAGGAGTGAACATATCGCTGAACGGAGTCGTCCTACCGTGGGAATCTGAAGTTACTTACCTCGGAGTGCTGATGGATAGGAAACTCCTTTGGAACGCCCAAGCGCTTCGGGTTCGTTCAAAGGCATACGCGGCGCTTAATACGGCCGATTATTCGCCCACCGGTCCTGAGTATGGACACGAAGCGCAGACTATAGTACATCAAGCGTACGTGCTGCCAGTCATCACCTACGCTGCAACGGTATGGTCGGGAATGTCGCAAAAGAGTCTCGCTCAAAACCAAGTGGTGCCGAACTCTGCTCTTCGTGACATATTGGGACGCGGTCGTTACGCCCGCGTCTCCGAAATGCACGAGGACGGAAACCTGGAACCCCTAGATTTCCTTCTGCCTGGAATCTCAGGAAAATTCTTCGAGAAAACGGCAGAGGTGACCCGAATTCGTCGGGTCGCTGAAATAAAGGTCTGGCCATGGGACCGCTTTAAGCGGCCCATTGCCTCCCTAGATACGGTGGACACCCTTCCAGCGAAGAAGAGGCCAAGGCTGCTCTGAGTGGGAAGAAAACAGACGCCTGACGACGCAGGAGAATCCTCCCTCACCTTAGTAGCCTTGGCGGCTGCAAAGCCGCAGTGCAGGGGCTACACATAGAGCCCTTTCAGCCATATGCCGAGTCCCTAATCTTTTACAACCACGGATGCGGTTCTGGAGTGACGAACGAGGCAGTTGAATACGATTTCGAAGGAGCGGATCAGGTTGGTGCGGTGGCTAGTGTACTGGTTTTCAACCTTGAAGACCTGCGTACGAAACCCAAGAGGTGGAAGAATATTTCGTAAGCATCTCGATCGCTAATTGGGTGCGATGAGGCAAGCACACCAAGTGCAGCACACCGCCCGTCGGATGGGACGCAAACGTGAATGACCCCTTGACGCCATTCGCCAAGAGAGGATACTAATGAGGACGGAGGACGATTCCCTCCCACTCCAACCTTATTATAGCCGACACCGATCCCTGATGGCGGGTGAACCCAGCCGTCACCTCCACTCACTTCTACCAAGTTATTCAAGGGCTGAAAGTGGAAGAAGAGAGAGGGGGAGAGGCGGGGGTGGGGGGTGGAGTTTATCGGAAGAAAAACGTGCGCCAATCGCCGCATCACAACGGCCGCCGAGACCGGGAAGACTGATGCAGACCCGATCAATATACAAGGTCTGTCCTAAAAGTAGTAGGACTTATTATTTACCGTATAGACGGACGGACGGGCGGCGGTTTTCTGGTTGGGTTTTAGGGAGAGGAGTCTCAAAAAAGGTTGGAGGACGGTGGTAGTTGGCTCCCAGCCTTTGCGGATTGAGGCTTGCTCGTTTGCGAAACCTCGATCACGTTACTTCGTAACGATCCGTCATGAACTGGTTGTTGAAAACGACAATGCTGCGTGAAACTGGGAAACAGACTCATGAGATGCTGAAGACGGCTTATGGTGATAACGCCATGGGTAGATCGGGTATTTTTGAGTGACAAAAGTTGTTTTGGTAGGGTAGAGAAGATATTGGAAACGCCGAACGTTCATGAAGCTCTTTTGACCTCCAAAAGTGACGAAAATCTAGAGAGACTGAAAGTTTTGTTGGACAGGGATCGCAAATTAAGTGTTCGCATGGTTTACGACGAACTAGGCATCCCTTAAAGTAATACGTTTCGACTTTTGACCGAAAACATGGGCATGAGAAAGGTGCGTGCGGTGGTGTTGGTGCCGCGAGTGCTTTGGGACGAACAAGAGAAAACTCGCACGCGGATCTGCCGAGAGATTCTCCACCGTGTGAGGAGGAGTGAGGATCCAAATTTTCTACACGAGGACCCACCACCAGACTTCTTCCTCTTCCGCCACCTCAAATCCGTGCTGAAGGGACGTCACCACGGCACCACGGAGGAAGCGGCATATTCGCACAACATCTCTGTGACTATCTCCCAATTGTGGTGGAGGATGCTTCGAGAGGAGTGAAATAGGTGTTCTGTGGAACACAAGACAATTGCATTGGGCAAAGAAGCGTTCACAAGGAATTGATGACAGGGACATTTTAAGCAGGGGTGTTGAGGAACGACTCAGCAAAACTTTGTCTCTGAGTGTGGTTTGGTACTATGTAGATGAGATGCAAAAATAGGGGGCATAATTACATTTCCAATGTCGGATACGAAACCACACCCTCTATATCTTTGTAATAGGTTTAATCTAGCCCTGAACCTTCGAATATCTAAAGGTTCCCACACCAGATTCTGTATTAAATGTGTGACGACGCTTTGTGTCCTTTAGTACGGAGTTTTTCACGAATCTAGCGGCTTTCCTCTATACTCTATTCAATGCTGTAATTAATCCTTTTTTAAATTAATCCCATACGCTCGACGGCGAATACTAAATTTTAGACTTTAATAAAAAAAACAACACATTTCCTTCACTTTTTCGTCGCTACACCTTCCCAATATATGTTTGGCGGATGCCAACATTTTCAGCGCCCCTCCACAAATCGTGCGTACATGTTACGTGCGTACGTGTCCCACAGAAGGGTCCGATGCAATTGTGACCCCTCCCCAAGTATTTCACTTCATCAGCGACGCTCATCCGCGCTTTTTGTGGAGGTCTTCGCGACATGATGCAGGTGTGTTCGTGGCTCTCGTGCCGAGTCGGGGGATGACCACGCGGGTCGGGCGGGAGTGCTGCAGGAGTCGCTCCTTAGGGAAGCGCCGACCAGCCCAGCCACGGGACAACGGCCTTCATTCCTCCCGCGGTCGAAGCACGGCCAAGGGCTACCCGCCCCGAAGTCGCCTCCTCGAAAACCCAGTGGCTGGAAGGACGTCTCTCAACGTCCCAGTCCACCCCCCCTCCCCCTTCCACTCGCCCCAACGCACAACGAGTGACGTCCATCGGGAGACAAGCACAAGAACACACAAATCGCGAAACGAAGACATATTAACCTTTATTTACTCGTAGGGCAGAGGCGCGGGTCCTCGCTTTGCACACTCACGCGAGCCTTGCTTCTCGGCCGGATGCTGGTCGCCAAAATACTTCTCCAGCGACTGGAACTGAATATGCAGCCGACTCACCTGCGAAATCAAATGGATACAGACACGTTAAAAATGAAAGGGTTTTCTTTAAAAAACTTACATCGTGGTTGGAATTAGATAAAGTCCAGAGAACATCCGCCAAATTCGTTAAAAATTGTTCGAATGAGAACAGAATTGTGAGACCGGTGTCTTGGGGGAGTTAGGCTGGGAGCCACTCGAGATACGAAGAGAACAAGCGAGAATTAAAGACTATTTGGAAGGTTCAGAAGAAACGAGTTGAACAATAATACCAAAGGAATTATTGTGGCCCCACACTACTTAGGTAGATCAGACCACAAACATAGAAAAGGAAGATGGATTCCAGTTCAGACAGATACTAATACTCGTTCTTTCCCTGGACAATCTGGAATCATAATAGCAGTAAGAAACCGAAGTCACTTTAGAAATATTGAAAAAAATGAATTCACAAGTCGGAACAAAATTAAACATTGCAAAGATGTTAGGTATATTTTTAGGTGCATGTGTATGCTAATTGGCATGTTTGCATATGTTTAGGGCGTGAGGGTTTTTGCATGGAAGCGTACCATATTTTGTTTATGGATTGTGTAAATTTGTGGCTTTTGCAGGTGATTTTTTTTTAAATTACGGGTGGCGCCCTAACACCTTTCGCCCTTGCGACGGCTTGTAGGGTATTAAGTAGATGTAGGTGAGTTACATGATCACATGCAAAATAAAAATGACATACGACTTAGCGAGTATCAAAGCGGAGGATTTTATAAAAAGTGTTATTTAGAATAGTTAAAAATATATAAATTAATCGTGAAAGGATTCAGGTATAACATGGTGGAAATCCTTCATACCAAGAAACAAGGCGCTTTGATTTTCCACACACAGAATATTTATTACGACGTAGGTTTTGCTATAGCGTCACGAACCTGAAAGTGTTGCGCAGTAACGAAACCTTGGTCATCGTAAAGATACTCCATTCGGAAAAGCAAAGCGTCTTTTTTCATCAATTAAGACAAGTATAAATTTCGCTCTACTAAAAATGTACACATTCATTGTGACGTGAAATAAAATCTTTGGCTCATTACTTACAAGAATAAATGGGCCTCATTGCGCTTCCTTTAGGACCAAAAAAATAACTTTCAATTGATAGTTGAGAACGTAGAGGGAGATATCAAACTGATGCAAAGAGGGCATAGCTGGATTCCTGTGGTCGACATCAATCAATATATAAAAGAATACCATTGCGACACTTTACAGCACGGACTCGTAGAAGCACTTCACGTGTTTCAACGTGTGTTTCGGGAACTGCTGTTCCCAAAAGTGGTTCGTTCCAAACGGGTTCATTGCACCCTTTTCACCACGTATCTTTCCTTTCTCGATGAAGCATGGAAGATTTTCGTGAATTGCCGAGTGTTAGACCGCAAACACCACGCAGCATCTTCCGACTGACTTTCACTTTTCACACACACACACACTTTCCACACAATTCACTACCGCGTCATGACATAATTGTTCCGAGTACTGGAAAGAAGAAGTTCGTCAGTTTCATGGGACATTTGATGCTGGTTTTGCGGTGACAATGCCATGCCTCCCCATCCCCTCACACCACGCTTTCCTCCATGCTTCTACCATTTCACCACTCATCATGTCGACGTTTAGCCCCCACCGACCACTTCGATTGAATAGCACAAATGCAGATCTCAGAAATGAATACTCTTCCCCTTCACGCGTACAGACTTCCTCGTTATAATGCCTCAGTACAATAAAGACCAGAATTAAAAAACTCGTAATATAAGCATCACAGAATTAAACAAACAAAAAACAAGTTATTTAGAAAACAAGTCTTGAAGCGTTATAACTGAAAACAAAAAATACTAGCCATCAAGCCATTGGTATCGACTAAGTACACAATATAATTTAAATATAGGAAATAATTTAAACTTAGACAGTTCGCAATTTAGACCCATTCAACGCAAATATTTTCTCTAACGGTCATCATCCAATTCTGATGTGAGATTCTGGAAAATCGTGAACTTTCCCACAGAATTATGGGAATGTTCAAGGATTAAAAGAGCCATAGCGTGCCTGGTGCCTTGCGCATATCGTTCTGCGTACAGTAAGTTCAGTCGGTTAAACAGCACATGCTTGAGTTGCTGGAGAACATTTTCTTGAAAAATACCTTATCCGCAATTTCTCGTCTGTAGGTTGGGTTAAAAAAAATCTTTGACTTGGGGCAAGGGGAGTGGTTCTCCGTTTATTTATTAATAATTGTTTTTAAATGTTCCATAACTCTTCTGCTATCATTGAAACAATTCATAAAAACACTTAATCATGTTGATTTGACATACATTTCATAGCCCTTGATGGACATGGACGCAGGCGTACGTCTCCCTCTCCGAAATGAAAGACGGAACATTCTCAGCGTTGGGGTGGCGCGAATACTCAACTTTATTCTAGGAAGAGGGAAGGAACACTTATTCATAATTAAAATCTGCGCATAAAATGTTCAGCCGAAACGAGTGAATGAGCTAACTCTATCGCGTGAGACTCCCCGAGGTAAAAGACATTCGGACACGAAAAATGCCAATCTGGCTGCTGATTCTAAACAGCAGCCACATTTGCAAGGCCTGCCGACGATGTGGTGTTTTTTTCTTTTTTTAAGTTCCCTTGGGAGCCCGTGGCGTTCACTTGGGGAATCACGGCTGTGATTTCAATGTATAATTAAAACTACTTGCCCGCGGATTTTCTTTTAGCACATCCCGTTCGCTGTGCAACATGCATTCCATCGGGCATCTGATACTCATTTTCGAGGCGTGAGAATATGAAATTCCCGGGGAGAGGTGAAAGGAGTGGGGGAGGACTAGAGAATAGCTTCCCCTCACTACTACATACGTGCATGCATTTGAATGAAATACATGAGAAAAATGCCATCCTCCTTCGCTACGGTGCACATCTGTACTTAAAAGAGGGAATTGTGGGATCGCTGGGGTAAAAGTCGATCGACCAATCGTCACTAATAATGATAATAATAAAGCGTCCTAATTGCGTGGGGAGGAGTCGCTGGACCCACTTTCATTCCTACCTCGAGTTCTTCCCATGCCTCTTTGATCATTTCCTCTGCAAAAGGGTTGAACAGCAACGGTGATAATGGGCAACCCTGCCTTCGGTGGAAGGGCATGTGCGATCCGATGTATTTGGTAATATAGTAATCCGTAGTATTTATGAGGAAGGAACCTGGCCGGAAGACTTTGTGAGATCAGTTTCAGTTCCTATTCCGAAAAAGGTAAAGGCTACATCATGTGAGGACTACGGGACAATAAGTTTGATACCCTCCCCCGCAGCTAAAGTTGCTCTCAGGATCATAAACAAAAGGATAGGGAGTAGGGCAAATGATTACTTAGGAGATGATCAGTTTGGGTTTAGGAAGGGGAGAGGTACGCGTGATGCCATTGCAGTAATGAGATTATTAATCGAGAGGAATATAGAACACAACCAGGAGGTGTTTGCCTGTTTCGTAGATTTCGAAAAAGCGTTTGATTGAGTGATTTGGGAAAACCTAAGGAGTATTCTGCGGAAAATACGAATAGATTGTAGGGGCAGGAGGCTAATCCGCAACCTGTACATGTCTCAGCCTGCTCAGGTGCGAGTGGGAAACGGGGAGTCCGGATGGGCAGTGTTAGGAAGACGTGTAAGGCAGGGTTGCCCATTATCACCGTTGCTGTTCAACCTGTGATTAGAGGAAATGATTGAAGAGGCATGGGAAGAACTGGAGGTAGGAATGAAAGTGGGCCGGGAATTCGTGAAGTCAGTTATGTTCGCTGATGACCAAGCTTTGGTTTGTCAGTCAGCCAAGGGGCTGCAAGCATTGCTGAGTGAATTTGAAATTCAGTGCGACAGGTATGGGATGAAAATCAATATTAATAAAACATAGGTTATGCGATTTTCTAGAAAGAAAATGGCTAAGCTAATCATTAAAATAGGAGGGCAAAAACTAGAGCAGGTAGAACACTTAACGTATCTCGGAAATGTTTCGGACTAACACAGTCAAAGTAGTAGGGACGAAAGGAGAAGTATTGCGCAAGGCAAAGAGGCTTTCACAAGGAGGAGGGAGTTGATGACAGGGACGTTGAGTAAGGATATTAAGAAAAGACTCGTAAAAACTTAATGGAGTGAAGCTATGCACGGCGCGGAAACGTGGTCATTGAAGCAGAGGGATAGGCGTCGATTTGAGGTTTTTAAAATGTGAGTGTGGAGAAGAATGGAGAGGTAGAAATGGACAGAGAAGAAAACAAATGAGGAAGTACTTTTGCGGTGGGCGAAGAGAGGAGCTTGTTGGGAGAAATCCTATGGAGGCAGGAAAAATGGATGAGGGGCGTATTGGCCGGTAGTGGAATGTTGAAGACTGTAATTGAGGGGAGAATGTTGGGGAAACGACGAAAGGGAAGGAACAGGATAGGGAGGCTGGACAGGATGAAGGGAGGAAGAAAGTATTCAGATATGAAGAGGGACCTGATACGGGATAGGGATGCTGCATTTTGTTTTTTGTTCGGAGTGACAAAATACCTATTTAGTAGCTGTGTCCATCCAAAAACCTACCTTAACCGGTAAATTACCTAATACTAATAATATATATATATATATATATATATATATATAAATAATGGGCTGACACAATATAACACAAATAGAAAAGAATAGACACATTTAAAAGAACACTCACACGGTAAATTGTTCGAGCTTTCGGCCCTCTCAGAGGCCTTCTTCAAGAGAGACACTCTCTTGAAGAGAGACAAGGGGCCGAAAGCTCGAACAATTTACCGTGTGAGTGTTCTTTTAAATGTGTCTATTCTTTTCTATTTGTGTTATATTGTGTCAGCCCATTATTGTGCCGCTCGTGTGAGTTTTTCCGTACAATCGTTATATATATTAATATATATATATAAGTAATGATAATATATATATGATTAATATATTAGTAATGATATATATATATATATATATATATATATATATATATATATATATATATATATATATATATATATATATATCATTACTTCTATATCTTCAGATGAAGACGGATTGTTTCCGTCGAAATATTAAGAAAATACGTGTGAGTGTTCTTCGTTTTTTTATGTATTTCTATATTGTGTGTTACTGTGTATTGTACTATTCGGCACTTCCGTGTTACGTCTACGAAAGCATATATATATATATATATATATATATATATATATATATATATATATATATATATATATATATATATATATATATATATTTTTTTTTTTAAGGTAATCTACCGTTTAAGGTAGGTTTTTGGATGGACATAATTACTAATTAAATAATTTGTGACATATATATATATATATACACATATACGAGGGTCATCCGGAAAGTAGTAC
Source organism: Hetaerina americana (assembly GCF_022747635.1). Taxonomy (NCBI): domain Eukaryota; kingdom Metazoa; phylum Arthropoda; class Insecta; order Odonata; family Calopterygidae; genus Hetaerina; species Hetaerina americana. The sequence continues at coordinate 3,242,714 of NW_027287538.1, forward strand.
CCGTTCGTGCCGCATGAAGTGCTGACGACGCGAGTAGCCGCTGGACGAGGTCAGATAGCTTCAGTGGCTTGTCTGCCTTCTCTGAGCCAAGTTGCGTGACGCTAGCATTGCCTGTGTTGTTTCTGTGATTGTTTACAATGTTTAAAAAAATTGAGAACGCCGCCAGTTGTGAAGTGAGGGCAGTGATTAAATTCCTCAATGCAAGAAACGTTCGCCCATGTGATATTCATCGCCAATTAAAGGAGGTGTATGGAGACAATGTAATGGACGAGTCGTCTGTTCGGCGGTGGTGTCGCAACTTCAACATGGGGAGGGGGAACACACACGACGATGAGCGTTCGGAGAGACCGTCTGTCATTACAGACCAACTGGTGAGCTCAGTTGACGAATTCGTGAGGAACGATCGGCGCGTCACAATTGATGACATCTGTGAGCATTTTCCCAATGTTTCTCGAACAATTGTTCATGAAATTGTTAAACACCATCTGCATTATGCAAAAATTTGTGCAAGATGGGTCCCTCGCGTATCTCAATGAGCTGGCGGCGAAGGACTATGCAGCAGGAATACAGAAACTTGTCACACGTTATGACAAATGCCTTAATTTGCTTGCAGATTATGTTGAGAAGTAGTTTAAAGTATCCTCTTTCAAATAAAATTTTTTATGTTTGTTAATATTTACTTTTGTGTCTTTATTTCACGAACGGGTACTACTTTCCGGATGACCCTCGTATGTATGTATGTATATATATATATATACATATATATTCTATTTGTGTTATATTGTGTCAGCCCATTATTGTGCTGCTCGCGTGAGTTTTCCCTTAAAATCGTGATATATGTATATATATATATATATAAATATTTATATATATATAAAAGATTAAACGTTGCGTAGACATAAGGTAGGTGCATTTTTATGTTAGAGTATAGTATACGTATTTCCGTGGGCGTAAATCAAAAAAGTTTTTGAATGAATATGTAATTTAGTATAAGCTTCTGTGAGTTCAGGTTTGCATGAATTCTTTGGTGTTGCATGTGGTATTTGTTCTATTTTACGAGTGGTGACCTAACACCCCCCGCCGTACGCCCTTTCGGCGGCTTACGGGATATTGTGTGGATGTAGATGAAGCAATAGTTTCAGGAATCGGTACACTTAGGTTGCAATCCGATTACTTGGCATTAGTGTTAACTAGCCAGCATTGGATTGGCGAGCTGAGACGCGCTCGAAGAGAAAGACGATTGTGCCGCGGGCAGTGATCAAACTCCCCAGCCTCTTCCATCCACCTTGGCAACAAATTATCGATTCCCCAGGAGCGGAGCAGCCGTCGGGAGGGGAGGGAAACAGAGTCACCGGAGGTTTCAGGTGATCACGCACAGTACACGTGCATTCGTACGTTACTTCCTGTGTACGTTATTGCTTTTGTGTATGTCAAAATGGGTTTCTATACGACTATGTGAGTGTGAATTTGGCAAATTATTCATATTGGAAATGACAAAAATAGCAGCTTTGTGATTCCACTGAAAATGTTTTACGATACGACCCGGTCGGCGACGTTCAACGTCATCTTCAGGTGACGGAGATGACGCTGAACGCCGAGACCCGAGTCATATCATAATGAATTTCAGTGGAATCACGTAGTTACTATTTTTTCATTTCCAATACGAATGGATTGCATAAGGTTACTCCGGAAACCAAAAATGTTCTTCTGTGTATTGCACGTGTTTCAATTTTATCGCACTGTTGGTAGTCCGACACCCCCCCCCCCACACGCCCTTACGGCGGCTTGCCAGGCATTACGTGGATGTAGACGCAGGCGGCCCCGTGAGTTCCTCCTCCGCCTCTACTCATCTCGCAATCATCATCATCAGCGCTGAATCTCCGCCGCCGTTCCTCGCGGTTGATGGGATTCAAGACTTAATCAAAATGGGCGCGTGAGTGACTGTACGGGAGCGTAATCGTGCGCACGTGGACGCCACTACGCTGGAGTCGAGTGGCAGTTAACAGGCACGTGCGGTCGGATTGCGTCGAATCGTATTTCGGAACAGGAAACAAAGTGAGGGAATGGGGGGGTGGGAAGTGGAGGGGGGATGGGAGGGAGGGGAATGAGGGGAAGAAGGGGGGAGGGGAGGAAGGGGTGACCAACACATTGGACGGCGTGGCGCGAGCGGGCTGGGAACGATATGAGTAGTAGTAGTGGTAGTAGTATTTGGGGGAGGCGACCGACAGCTGAGGCAGGTCATTGGCGCCACAAGGGATGGACGGACAGGGCAGGATGAGGGTGGAGAGAAACCCGGCGTCACCATTAGCCTACTCCGCCATTAGCGAAAGACGCCAAAGGTTCCAAACACTGAACGTCCCTTCCGACAGGCGGCGTACTCACTCAAAGGCGATATAAATTAGAACGACCCCAGGATTAGCCCTGAAAGGGTAAATTAGAGGATGGATTAAGAGGGCAACTGACACTGACGAAGGAGAAAAATGAGCGCAGTTAGGTCCACACTTGTAAACAAAGGACGATAATCTTAGAAGAATGAAAGGCAAAAAAGGCCTTAAAAAATGTCTAAAGCACTCGGAACACCACGTCTCCTCCCCTCTACATTAACCCAACTACATTTCTCAATCAATTTCCCAGATCTATACTCTCCCATCGGAAAAATAACATACGCATCGCATTCACACATTTGTCATTAATTGACAATAGGCGCCTAGGGGTCAAACAGTTAGCGTTCCATCCGACGGACCGCATACTCACTTGCTCTTCACAAAGCACCACAAGAAGGGATCGGGATACCACTAAAAACTCTGCCTCCTCCGGGATACGAACCCGGGTCTCTGGGTGGGCAGTCAGTGCGTCAGCCACGTACCATCTTGCGGTATGATATTTAGGATTCGCGAGTGACGGAAATAGAAAAAAAGGAAGAATGTGCGGCGTCGTCCCGCTGTGCGACTTGTTATGACTGGGGAAATGATTGGAATGTTGAGGATGGAGAGAGTTGAAGAGGGCGGGAGTATGGAGGGGGTGAATGCGCGGCTCGCGGTGGAAGAGGGAGAGTTCGGCCGGAGTGGGGAGATGGGCGGATGGGGAGAGGCCGACGGCGGCGGGGGCGAACAGGTCAAGGGAGGAGGGACAGCGGGAGAAGGGGATGGAAGGAGAGGGAAAGTGGATGAGGCGGCCACCACTGATGGATCTGCAGGCGTCAGGGCATGGCATGGCATGGCATGGCATGGCATGGCATGGCATGGCATGGCATGGCATGGCGTGGCGTGGCGTGGGTGGGTGGGAACTTGATAGAGAAGAGCGACCACTTATCCAATTACGTAACGCGTGACGGTGTTGCCATTCGTTACTCTGCCATGCGTGTTACGTGGAAGGAGTCCGTGGGGTATGTCTTGCGTAACGGCGTTTGCGCGACGTGCATAAAGGGTTTAACGTAAGCCCTCGTCTTATATTTCTCCGCCGCATCCCTTTGGCTACGCGGTTGTTAATATCGGTAGATTCGTACAGCTTGTAAGAGTAATGGACACTCATTCCTTGATGTGGATTGCTCGCATACATTATCCTGTTCTCGCGAGCAACCATTTTTCCTGCCTTCTTTGAATATTTTCAAAGCTACAAGCTTTACATTCTAGGCAGGTAAGTCTACACAATACTCCGCAATCCGTCGCAAGGACGTGTGGCAGGGGGTGGTAGATCACAAGTCATTCTTAATATATTTCCTCACGAACCTGGCCCTCCGCGATCCACGTATTAACCGCGCGGAGAGGGGGCAACCGAACACCAATCATGCAGCATTTCCACACATATATTACGAGTGTTACATGTTTAGCAGCTATTATTCCTATGCCTACACAAAGAGGACGAGAAATACTTAAAAAGAGGGCAGGCGCACGTGCAATTCAGACGCTTATTGCCGGTTACAATATTCCACTCATCCCATGCGGACAATTCACAAATACAACAGCACTTCATACCCATTCGCCCACCTGGCACAAGGGCGTACGGCAGGGCGGAGTATTAAGGTGCCAGACTTGGAGAGAATTTTTCATTGGGAGTTTAAACTCGTATACCCGTGTATTTAGCAGCGCGTACTCATTACTGCTTCTTAGGTGTTGTTCCCCGTTTCATTGCTGTCGCGAATAGTGCGCGGGAAAAACGAATACTTGAATCCATCAGTTCGGCAGCCTATCTCTCTAATTTTGCGGCAATTGTCGGTCCTGCCAATGTTATTGGTGGGGAGGGGGGGGTGGCTGTTGAGCAGGTCGTTGGGAGCAATCCGATGAAGGCAGGACGAGTGGACGCACGGCATATCAGCGGCAATTGGATGCTCATTACTGTGAGTGATGGAGAGGGTGGAAGGGAGAAGAGAGGGACACGTAGAAGAGGCATGAAAAGAACACATCTACATAACACCCCGCAAGGACGTGTGGCGGGGGGTGTTACATCGCCACCCGTAATATAGAATAAAACCATAAGCAAAACCAACATATGCATGTAATCCTACACCTATTATCCTTAAAAATTCATTGTAATTTCCCTTTCTGATGTTACTTACTCTAGGAGTTACATTTACTTCAATTTAAGTCCACTTGCCACCCTCAGCATCTAGGGAACAATTGGTTATACACAATTGCATGAACTTTCACTGGCCTAGTGTGATTTGTTGTCAAAACCCTTTCTTTCCGCATGACCGCATTAGAATGTCATTAAATAATGTAGTGCTCGTAACAGTATTGCTTACTAAGCTTTGTTTGTTTTCAACTTTCCCCTTCCATCCCTCTCTCTGTATGGGGGACCCTCCCGCTACCTGCAGTCACCTAGAGTCACATTCCCTACCATTCCTTTCGGGGGAGGAGAGCATTGTATGTTGCATGTCCATGTGGTGGTTGAATTTCGCCTTCTTACTTGTCAAATTATAGCTTGCATCTCATTGGACAATTTTTTTACTGCATCCTAAGGTGCATTGGTTTATTAGATGATAGTATGTGTACTTGAATCCGTGTAGAATGAAAGGATTTCTGCATGAATTCATACGCCACTGTGGGTATAAGTTGGCATGGATATGTTGATTTTGCATGTGGTTTTGTTCTCTTTACCGGATGTTGACCTAACACCCCACGCCAGACGCCCTTGCAGCGGCTTGCGGGGTATTTTGTAGATGTAAATGTACCTCCTCTGCTCGTGTGCTAAGTGTAATCTTTCGGTACATATGCCATGGTTTCTTGTCGCAATTCTTTTGCGAAAGACCCTTGTAATGGTTATCAAGTAAATTCCCCCTAATTTACTAACTCTCTAACCTATGTTGCGCTAAACTCTCCTCATATGTTCCTGAATCATAGTCGTTACCTTCTGCTATGCCTCGACCTTCTAGTAATGTACTCCCGAACGATTAAGAGGCTCCCGACAGCATTCAAGGACAGGCCAATACGAGTGCTGGATGCAGGGGAGGAGGAAAGGCAAAAAACGGAATCACTTTATTACGAGGTGTTGGGGTTTTTTATTATTTTTGTTTCAGGAGTAACGTTGTGAAGCTGTTCCATGACGAGTAATTTCAAATGAAAGCTCTGTAAGCCCAAATGGAAAATAAACCTCAATGCGGACCAGGTTTCCCTGCGGTGGCGCATCACCGGCACAGCATTGATGATGCGGAGCCGCGATGAAATCTTGGTCGCATTAAAGCTTACTCTTCATGTGCATTTACAAAGCTTCCATTTGAAATTATTAATTAGGGTATTTGGTCGCGTGGCCGAGCATTAAGCAATCGCGCGCGTCCGCCGGGGATGACGGGTGTGGGTGCATTTCTAATTAAATCTGCTAGCAGTGCGAATGCACTCGACAAATAGCAGTCGTGAACAAATTATAAATGGAAAGCAATCTCGGAAGATGGAAAGACTATACCCGCGTAAGATGCCTAAAACATTCTAAGAACGTCAATGAGAGTGAGTGTCTTTAACTACCCGAGGACCAGAAATTGGCGATTGTTTTCTTTTTCATTTATTTCATTGAATATCAGACATCATGGAACATCCACGACCAAAATATTTCCGAGGGGTATTGTTATTATTCCAGTGATATTAGTATCACCCATTGCGATAGACACGGTCGGCGCACAGAGGTTTACGATAACTGACGTCCTGCTGCTTCCATTGCTTTGAGAGCACTGAGACCGGTTTCGCGGCAAAGCTTATTGTCCCCCCTCCCCCACCTACTCCAAGTGATTTGATCCCACTCCGACCAATAGGAGCGTTGCGGGAACTTCAATTGCATTACTTTCGGAACTCACCCGTTACTTGCTGTGTATTCCAAATGAGGTCAACCTAACGCGAAATAACACCTCTCTTTTACCTTCTCATTACATGTCCCCGAAACCCGATTAACGAAGCTGAGTTTCTTTAAAGCGAAGCGAAATTGTTCGGACAAGCGCCTCCCATATAAGACGTGGTGTCACAACCGGACTACGATCCATAACTTAAGTTTACCCTAAGCTTTGGATCAAATCTTCACTCTCGGCCGTCTTCATCGTCACCCTCCTCTTCATTCCCGAGAGAGGATTTTTCCCTGGCGTGCGAACCCAACGTTACGGGTCCATAGTGCGAATCGCTGCGGTCGTCCTTAGGGACATGAACACCCTGCCAGCCCTTTCCTTCGACACCCCTTCCTCCCGTGCTGCTCGCGGGTCCCGAGAGAGAGGGAAACAATGGCGAGCATTCAGAGCGGCCCACTCCATGGGGGAGGGGAGGCACCGAAATGCGGGGACAATGGGAAAGGTGGCGAGGAGCGATCCAACGGGAATTTTCAGAGAAAGAGGGAGATGTTTGGCAGGAAGGAGTATTTGATTGAGGTCGATGGAGAAAGCAGGGAAGAGAGGGGGGCAAGAGAAATGATGAGGGCAGCGGTCCGCAAAATCTTGGGACAAGGACAAAGGGAGGGGGGTCCTCCCCCTTAGGTAAGCGGAGGTCAACAAGGCGTGGGAAACAATGTCCTGGTTGGATCAGTGGCCGACAACCTGAGCGGCACGATCCGCGGCAACTGAAGTACCAACCGCCGAAAAGTGATGCAAGGCGTGCCAACCGCTTATGTGTAGAGATTTTTTTATCATTAGAGAGATAAATGAGGACGAAAATTTGCGGAAATGCATTTATGAAGTACGAGGACATCATCTAAAGGACTTGGCGTTTCCACGGGAACGAATATCGTTCTACTGTTAACTAGTTTCACTTTTCCTCAATTGGTCCTGGAAGGGTAATCTTGAAAACAAACATTTGCAATCAGAGCAAGCAATATTGTAAAGAGCACTTTGTTATTTGATGGCATTCTTATGCGATCAAGTTGGAAGGGGTTTGACAACAAAACACGAGATCAGTAAAAGTGCATGCAATTGAGTAGAACTAATTATTCCCTAGACGCTGAGGGTGGCAAGTGGAATTTTTGCTATCTATGACCCTGCAGTTGCTATCCCGCATTGTCCGTGGGAAGGAGGAGTCCGCGAGGCTGCTAGTTTTTGGCATCTATTTCCCGAATTTTATACGCATGTTCCAAGTGACTAATGTACGTTAGAGTGCGAATAATTTGCGAGACCTCGGCGCTGAAACATACGGATATGAATTTATTTAATAATTTCAATCTTGCATTGACTCGTCTCTCTCCAAATGATTCCCACCCCAACTCCATAACCATTTCGGTGACGCTTTTCGTTTTATCGTAAGTTTTTAACGAAACGGACTGCCCGGCGTTGTACCTTCTCAATTTCCCGAATGAGGCCTTTTTCACTCGCATCCCATACGCTGCATGCATATTCTAAATAAGGCCTCACAAGAGCGTGGTAACAACCTTCGAGTCACTTTTTCCGACAATGCGTCTAATGAATCCCAATTTTTTATATGCTTGCCCGCAGATATTACGAATGTGAGTCCCCCAAGTTAAGTCTTTGGTTAATGTAACACCTAGGTATTTTACCGTATCAACTACTTCTAGGTCAACTCCAGCTAATTTGTAAGCAAATCCCGTTTCTATTTAAAAGAAATTTACCACCAAACATTTATCGAGATTTAATGGCAATCCACATTCAGAGCACCATTTAGTAATGCAATCCAGATCCTGTGCTAGAATTAAACGATCCTCATCCCCAGATATCTCCCGATAAATCATCGCGTGAACCGCGAACATCCTAATCTTACTTTTCACTTCGCGGTTCAAATCGTAAAGAAAAATTAAGAAAAGCAACGGCCCGATTACACTTCCCTAAGGTACCCCGAGGTCACTCTTACGCTGTCGCAACTAGCGCCGTCAAGGACAACCCTATGTCCTGCTCTGAAGGAAAGTCTCCAAACAAATTTATTCCGCCCTTGTTTATACCTACGACCTTTAACTAATTAATAAGTTTACCATGGGGAACCTTATCAAATGCCTTTTGAAAACCTAAAAATCACTTGCCCACCACTTTCACCCGATAAAATTTAGTCGCGTCCTAATTGGGTCTCGCAAGAGCAGGTTTTCCTGAATCCTTGTTGATTGCCACTTAAAAAGTTAATGTTATCAAGGCATCTCATTATGGAACTGACAATTATATGCTACAAAATTTTACAACACATAGAAGTGAGAGAAATGGGCCTGTAATTACTGGGGTCCTCCCAGCCACCACTTTTAAAAATAGGGGTTTCCAACTCTTGAGGGATTTGATAATTATAAATTCAAGGTATGGGGCGATGTTAGCAGCTAAATGTTTTATCGCCCAAGCTAGCATATTTTCGGGACCCGAGGATTTGTTGGTTTCAATCTAATGGAGCGATTTGGCAATGACTTGTGCGTCCGCTGTTATTTTTGCCATGGGTTTAGTGTGTATTGTCTTTTGGAGACACGATGTGGCAACATCAACCGTGAAAACCATTGGGAAGAATGTACTTAGAATGTTAGCTTTTCCCTCAGTGTTAATATGAATCATATTCTTGCAATCCCTTAAGCAAGCCACGTTTTATTACCCCCTTTTACTTACCTGACATATGACCAGAAAGATTTGGGGTCAGTGTCCAAATATTCGCCAAGTACTTGATGTTTAAAGTCTTGTAAGGCGCTACGTATTTTTGTTTTGGTTTCAATTTAAAAAAACCTATACTTGGTCAATAACACTTTTATTCTCCGAGGATGCTGTGTTCACGCCTGCTTTCTTTACCCTAGATCGTAACATTCCCTGCTTTCGAAGGGCTTTTCTAACGCCTTTATCGTACCACATGGGGTAGCGAGTACTTTATAGGGATGACATCTGTGATGCCTTTCTGCATAAGAATGACAAATTGTGTCCAAGTTTCTTCCACGGTGGCATGACTTAAGCGCGTTTTGAACTCGGGCAGTAAAGTGTTTAATTGACTGGCAAAGGTTTGGAAGTCTACTTTATGGTAATTATAATTTTTTCTTTTTGGTTTAACAATCTTGTTTATTTCTAAACCGAAGTTGACATTAACTGATTTATGGTCACTCAAGCTCTCGTCAGTTGATACTCTCAAAATACGTTCCGGTGTGTTCGTATGAAATAGGTCCAATATGTTCTTTCCACGGGAAGGCTTGCGTAATGCTCGATGGATGGAGTTTCTTTGAACCAATTTTAATGTGGAATTACAATATTCGCAAACGACAGTCTAAGATTTAACGCTATTGCTGTCCTAATCGATACCAAGGGGGTTAAATTCACCCCCAAATATGTTGATGCTGTTATTATTTTTACGTGTAAATTTGTATATTTGCTCATTGAGGGTATGAAGTGTTTTAAAATCTGAGTCTGTAGGTCTGTAGAAAAAAAAATATGTTAATGTTGGGTTGATTAGACCGCAGTAAGGTGCACCAAATATTTTCTATGTTATTATTTTCAAATACGCATTGTCTGCTTTCAAAAATACTTATCACTGCCACGAAAACTCCTCCTCAGGGTCCTGTACCTCTATCGTGCCGATAAACTGTGAAATCTACATCGTATTATCACATGGACTCATCTGCAATTACAAAGCATCATAATCTGGACTCGTCTACATCTAAATCGTATCATATGGACTCCAGTCCAGGAGATGCCAGGCTGGGAATCACTCCTGGAAAAGTTAAATTTAAGATTAAATCTCTTGCAGGCTATGAATTGGAAGAATGTCGCTATAGCAACGATGATGACGAAAAGGTATTATATTAGCCTTAAGGTACCACGGTAGGAGAGATGCTGTCAATATAATTAGAATGATCAAGTGCAGAAAATATAAATTTAAGATGCTCTAAAACCCAGCTGTTCTCCACTTAATATCTTGACTGTCATTTTTCCGAATCAAGATTAGGGATCATAATTAAATAACGTTTGTCCGACCGCGCTCTGAGGGGAAGGTGTTTCGGATCAAGAGTAGCCTGGTGTGAAACGCCCCCTGCCACACACCGTAATGGTGGCACGCAGAGTAGTACATGCAAACATAAAATAGAACCCTTTCTATGCGCCGTGCGTGTGTCTGGGGGCGTCTCGTCCCCCTGCCACACGCGCACCCATCATTCCCGTCGCACCCCGCTCTCCTTCACTTCCGCCTGCACGACCTGTTGACGCCCCAACCCCCTTCCTCCCCCACCCCTCTTCCGCCCCCCACCCCCGTACACTGCTTACGTCGACGCGGCAGCGGCGATTGGCAGGGGCCATCGGCAGGTGGCGGAATTCGCGCGAATGAAGACGTGTGAATATTTAGCAGGAGGTGGAAGTTTCGGGGAATGGGGGAAGGGTGGGCGGAGGGAAACCCGGCGACAGCTTTGCAAACTCTCTGAAGGGGAGTCAACGGGCCACATACGAGGGTCATCCGGAAAGTAGTACCCGTTCGTGAAATAAAGACACAAAAGTAAATATTAACAAACATAAAAAATTTTATTTGAAAGAGGATACTTTAAACTACTTCTCAACATAATCTCCAAGCAAATTAAGGCATTTGTCATAACGTGTGACAAGTTTCTGTATTCCTGCTGCATAGTCCTTCGCCGCCAGCTCATTGAGATACGCGAGGCACCCATCTTGCACAAATTTTTGCATAATGCAGATGGTGTTTAACAATTTCATGAACAATTGTTCGAGAAACATTGGGAAAATGCTCACAGATGTCATCAATTGTGACGCGCCGATCGTTCCTCACGAATTCGTCAACTGAGCTCACCAGTTGGTCTGTAATGACAGACGGTCTCCCCGAACGCTCATCGTCGTGTGTGTTCCCCCTCCCCATGTTGAAGTTGCGACACCACCGCCGAACAGACGACTCGTCCATTACATTGTCTCCATACACCTCCTTTAATTGGCGATGAATATCACATGGGCGAACGTTTCTTGCATTGAGGAATTTAATCACTGCCCTCACTTCACAACTGGCGGCGTTCTCAATTTTTTTAAACATTGTAAACAATCACAGAAACAACACAGGCAATGCTAGCGTCACGCAACTTGGCTCAGAGAAGGCAGACAAGCCACTGAAGCTATCTGACCTCGTCCAGCGGCTACTCGCGTCGTCAGCACTTCATGCGGCACGAACGGGTACTACTTTCCGGATGACCCTCGTACATGCGTAATAGTTCGTCCCATTCGACGGACAGATTCTGTACTAGGAGTGACCCACACAGGATGTATCGTACATAAACATCGGAATACAACCGAAAAATTCTGCCACTTTCGGAGTTCGAAATAAGGTCCTCTTGGTGGGAAACCAGTGCATTTTCAACAATTATTCCATAGCTACACCCATTTTTTGAATTATTGAACATTCCTCAAAACTTAATATCTATGCTCTATACTTGTTGTAGACACCCCACCGAAACCTTGCCGGATGCCAAAGTGGATAGGTAGAAGACCACGGCAGATAAAACAACTAAGAGCGTTAAAACTTGAGGAAGACGCCTGGTGGGGCATGGTCTAATAATGATAGGATCCTCACTCCTCACAAGGTCGACAAGTTCTTCGCAGATCCGCGTGCGAGTTTCCTTTTGTTCGTCCGAGAGCGTCCTCGGCACTTAACCCCCCCCCACACACACACACCTCCCTCACGCCCACGCTTCTGGGCACAAGTCAATGTGCATCACTCCAACGGAAGCCAAGTCCATCAGAAACCATGCGAACACTTCACCTGCGATCCCTGACCAACCAAGCCTTCACTCTTGCACGATTTCCGTCACTCTTTCTGAGGTCGAAGGGCGTCCTGTAAGTTCGGCGCCTTCAACATTATCTCTAACCTGTGGAAACAACTTTTGCTCAAAACTCTAAAACACCCGATCTGCGCATTACCATATCACCATGAGCTTCCTTCAGCGTGTCATGAGCCTCCTTCTCGGTTTTGCCCAGTTTCACCCAAAATTTGATGGCGTAACGCTGTTCCAATAGTAGGTTCATGATGGGGCGTAACGAGGTCACGTGACCGAGGTTTCGCAAGCGAACGGTCCTCACTCCACAAAGGATGGGCGCCAACTGGCACCGGGCTTCTGCCTTTCCTGAGACTCCCCTCCCTCGAACCCAGCCGTATGTTCATTCGTCCGTCTATCCGGGAAAAAATTATAAATATTAAATCACTTTGGGACAGACCTTGTAGACATCTTCACTAGCATATATGAGTAACCTAACTCGTTCTTCTCACACACAATATTAACAAAAACACAACTAAATCGTACCCGAGGACCTGAGAATGTTCGCTCAAAGCCTATGTTATAATAATTGAGTCAAAGAAAATAATTGTATAAAAATTAAATTTGAATTTATATATGGACTTAAGCGTTTTTGTACATTTGTGGATAACATGAACATGAACTAATATATCTCTATGTACGGTTGGTCCCCTTACACCGCCCGCTATACGCCCTCTCGGAGATTTGCGTGGTGAATGGCCTGCAGATGAATTGCTGATGGCTTGATACATTAGTCTTATTTTGGACCGGAAGAATGGCGCCAACAGTTGGGCGTCCCATGTGAATCTCCATAATGTCGCATGACAGCCCAAGGTTGCCAAACCATATCGAGGGAGAATGCGTCGGCATTCCCTTAAGGCAAATCATGACATCCAACATCACCGAACAAATAAACATGGGTTTTTAAACACAATGAAAACTCTATAAACTACCGGTTTCGACCCATAAGTAACCCCATCAGGCAATTCATCATTTCCAGGCCTGCAATTATTCAGTTAAATGCCTGATGATGTCACCTGAGCGTCGAAACCGGTAGTATTAATATAAAGTTTTTGTGGCAAAAAATTCCAAGTTTATTTATTCGGAGATGATGACTTCTCAAAAATTTGAGCTCGAAACCATCAAATTCAAATAAACTCAACATCGCTTGTATGATTTTGGATAGTTGAAAATCTGCCGCCAATACAAGGATGAAATATAAATAATGTATAAAATAATCCTTAAAAAATGCAGGCAGTTTACTTGATCCCATATAAGTGTGAGTATCTTCGAAATTTGAAGAAAACTGTTCACCTAAAATTTCCTGCAGAACATTTCTTTTAGATCATACTTCTCGTTGAAATGTTTTTGAATCGCGCCCTTGGAGAATGGACGGATGGGCGAGGTCATTTGCTTCGAGGGCCGGGGGAGGGAGCGGTTAAGTGATCCTGACGCGAACCAAAGTGCCCCAAGCAGTTCCGTAGTTTTCTGAGGGCCTCCAGGACCTTGCATGCATTCGCTGAAATTGCCACAACAATGGCCGGCAAAGGTCTTCTGCCCCGGGGCCATCGGTTACATCGCCCCAAAGCGTCGGAATGCCTCCTTCGCCAAACATATTTCCCCGTTCTCACCTCCTTCATACTGCCTTAGCCCGCTCAAGGACCTCCGCCTCGAAGTCACCTCCACCCCTTTCTTCATCTTACTCCCGGGTCCTGAAGGGTTTTTGGGGAGATATAAGGGTTCAGCGTCCTTGTGAGGACACTTGCCGAGGAAAGGGTGGGAGGGAGGGTTAGCTGGGATCGTCAGAGAAAAAGAGTTAGGGGTGGAGGAGGAGAGAGGAGTGGATTTATTACCCTGTTCCCTTTAACTCAATCCCGTGAAACAAGGGTTTCTCGCCTTCGATTGACTGGGTGACTGTTCCGGCAAAAAGGCCCGGTCAAATGTTTGAGGTCGGCATCCTTTCGCACGGGGGCACCGGAGGCTCAACTTCTGAATTCCATTTGAAAGAATTCCACTTGAAGCAAGGAATTTTTGGATCCATTGTTTTGAAATTGTGAGGGGAACAATTGCGGTCGTTATACTGCAATTAACCCACCTTCACCCTTCAGAGAGCGGCATTGGTTTACGCTTTTATTTTTTCAGATTTAATTTAATCCATGTTTATTCTGAGCTCCGAAATAAATTTCTCTGATTTAACAGAGACAATTAAGCTAAATTAGATATATACTTGGTTTTGACTTCTATCATCTATTCGGAGAAATTTATATCAAAATTCATTTAAGAGTGTTCGTTCGCAGGTTTCCGCGGCGATGAGTAGGTGATTTAACGGAGGAGACGGGACAACAAGCTTCTTTTCATCCTTGACCTGAGGACGCCAACAGGATAGCTGGCGAAACTGTTGTACATTTAAACGACATACGCGGACGCAGCCCGAAAAATGTGGAAATTCATTTAAGAGTGATAAAATTAACTGAAAATGAGAAACGTAAATGTATACATATATTACGAATTATAATTCCCTCTTTGTATCAACACACTAGTCCTGATATGTGCTCCGCATGAAAGGCCTGGCGTTGAAACTAACCCCAAATATTTAACCTGATCTGCCGTGGTTAGCCCTAATATCTCCATTTCATAATGTATTTCCTCTTCGTCACTTCCTTAGTTCCAAAATTTCAAAACTGCACATTTTCATATGCGCTCATCCATATTCCCTACCCACTTATCCCCATTCCTTGCACCAATCCGTTACTGCGTCGAAGTCTTTAGAGAGTGGCTCGCGATCTAGTTCGCTCCATCTTTCCCTCTATGCCACCGTGCCGTCAGCAAATAACATGAGATTGCTGCTCATGTGTGAGCTTAAGCCATTAATGTATATTAAGAATTGAGACGGCTATATTACACTTCCCCAGGGGACGCCCGAAGTTACATCTCGTAGTAGTAGTAGTTTTGAGGGGAGGCGACCGACAGCTAAGGTCATTTGCGCCATAGGGGATGGACAGGAAAGGATGAAGGGTGGAGAGAAACCCGGCGTCGGCATTAGCCTACTCTTTACGAAAGGCGCCAAGGGGTCCGCAGTTTAACGTCCCATCCGACGGACGGCGTACTCCCTCAAAGTGCCCTCCACAAAGCACCTCAAGTAGGGATCGAGATACCTCTGAAAAATATTCAACACCGCCGGGATTTGAACCCGCGCCCTCAGGGTGGGAAGCCAGTACGTTAGCCCCCGCACCATCTCGATCCCCTTACATCTCGTATATCCGTTGAGCGCAACCCATCGATGACTACTCGTTTGGAATTTGACAAGGGTCTCTCATCCAATCAATAATTTTCTTATTGATACTATAGTATTTAAGTTTGTGTAACAATGTGGGACTTTATCAAAGGCTTTTTGGAAATCTAGAAGTTGAAATCTAGGCTTTTAAATAGACATTTTTAGATGATTTAGCATCCTGCAAGCCACCGCTAGGGTGTGTGGCAGGGGGTTGATACACACCAGAGTTAATTTGACCCGCATATTTTTTTCCCCTACCTCGATCGGACAATGGCATTCTGATCCCCTATCGTTCGTAGGGAAAATAAATTTTAAAGCTATCTTTTGCTCACTTAATCTCACTAACTTTATTGGCATGATGCCTCCTACCGTAGAACGATGGGGGTAATAACACATTTTCAACATAACTGCTAACGAGACACCCTTCCAATTTATGCGAGAGTTTTAATCTGTCTTCTAACCTTCGCGCCATTCAGTGATTCCCAGCCTAGCTCCTCTAACATTTTGGATACTCTACCAAGTTTAACAAATTACAGCGTTTTACAAATGTAGCTCCTCTACGCCGCACGCAATCCAATTCGGCAATTAATCCAACCTTGCGAGGATCCCATAATATACTAGCAGCATATTCTATAAATGAGGCCTAACCAACGACAGATAACACTTCTCTTTGACCTTATCATCACATTTACATCAGAGTACTCCTCTAATAAATCCTAATTTCTTTAATGGCTCTTCTCGCATATGTTCCCCGCGTGTGTTTCGCCCGGGAGAGGTCGTTAGGGGCGAGGGAGGGCCGGCATCGAACACTTTCGAATCGGCGAAGGCGTGGCGGGTGCGAATGGGCCGCGGGAGGACTTGGAATGGGGGCTGGAAGAGGAAGAAGGGGGAATTGGAAGGGGCGTGGGAGGCCGGAGAACCACCAAGCGCGAGAGGAAGAGGACCAACCAATCGGAGGAGTTTTAAGCATCGCAGGTTAAAAGTCAAGAAGTAAGAGTCCCGCCTGCCCTCCTCCCTAATGTTGGTTCATTGGTCAAGGGCCACTCGCGGGAGTTCCCCTCGCATTTCCTCCCTCCACTGCTCCCCCTCCTCCACTGCTCGGGGATCAAAGTTCATAATCATTACGGAAAACAAAAATATTGTTTTCACGCCAAATCTGAGAGAAAATTGGTTCTTAAGAAAGGGTCCGCCGATTACTTGGAAATGAACGAGGTCAGGAGTGGTTTCCTCGCTGCAAGCGCCCCCCCCCCTGGGTGCGGGGGGAGGAGGGATGGGGAGTGAAGGGGGGGCGAGAGGGAGTTTGGGCCCCCCAGAGAGGGGGTGTTCTCGGAGGGGGGAAGGAGTGAAATGGCTCCTCTTTACCCCTACGCCGCCCTCCGCCCAGAAGAGATACGACCCCGGAGAGTGCCGAAAATGAGAGGCCACAGGACCTCTTTCTCATAAATGCGACGACTGGTCAGAGCGTCGATGTGCCGTTTAGGGGCGAATTCGCAATCGATTGCACCGCATCCCCGGTGCGGCATTACCGCGAGGGCCCCAGGAGACGACCCCCGATAGGAAAGGTTCTCGAGCGGCCACCAGAGTGAGCCACTGTGAGCAGACCACAAGTGAGGCGGAGAAGTGGTGCTATTTCGAATAAAAACTGTATCGCCAAAAAATGCGAGTTTATACAGCTTAAAAAATAATTTACATAGACTTAAGATAGGCAGGTTTCGCTGGAGTCGATCTGGTATCGTGTCATTACTAGTTAATGTAACATACGGTTTAATGAGGTCCGCCCCAAAAGTAGCAGGACTGAGTCAATTTAAAAACCATTATTGCCACAGCTGATGCATTCACTCAAAAGTCTTCGAAGTATCACCCTTGGGCGCCCAGACACCGCTTCCAGCGGGTATACCAGTCCTCGTACGCCTTCTGGCAGGCTTAGGAGGCGTGGAAAACCCGCGTGGCCTCGTCACGGCATGCTGTAACGCATCCACCGACCCGTGGTAACGTCCTTTCGACAACAATTTGAAGCGGGGGAAGAGGAAGAGGTCTGGTGGGGCATTGTCTAAATAATTTGGATCCTCACGTGGTCGAGAATCTCTTGGCGGTCATCTAAGGAATTTGCAGGAATCGCGACTCCCTCCACAAATTTCTCTTCGATTTCCACCAAGCCCTTGTGGATGCCCAGAGGCAATCCTGATACACGATACAAACTCGTAGCAATGACTAGGTTGTCATTCAGATATGGTCAGAGAAATGCAGGGGATCTTTCTCCGCGTTCATTGCGATAAGAGAACCGGGAGCCTCTCTCTGAAACACGAAACATTTTCTTATCAATTTAAAACTCCAACTCAGAGAAATACAAGGGTGTGTGATATGAAACTATGGAGAATAAAAGCTGACAAAAATTGAAATAAAAACAAGACATTCTTTTCGGATTTTCATTAAGTACCTAATTATCATTCACGCCATTCTCTGATAATGTAGGCCAAGTCTATAGAGCTCCGTTATTTATACCTTTAATTATATCATTCCACAATTCTTTATCCTTGAATACTTCTCCAAATCATCATTTCATATAGCAAAACGATTTATTAATTTCTTTTCAGACTCTGCCGAAAGTATCATACACGTCTGAACATTCCCCCGGTCAAAGGTCAAAGGCGCCTCGTCATTTGAACGGTCCTTCGACAACAATCATCATTTGCCACTCTTCCAACACTCATAAACGCTTTTTGAAATTATCACTTAATCGCATTGTAAGTATATTTTCTCTTCAATATTTCTTAAATCTGTAATATTAATCATTAATTTTATTTTAATTAGCTTCTCTCCTTATTTATATGCGTATATCAGTTCTCCTTTTGTTTCTTATCTTATTTTTCATCCACAGTTTTATTTTTATTTTATTTCAGCATAAAACAACACCAGCATTAACTATTTGTAGGGTTTCGCAGGTTTTCCACACTCCCCCCTTCATGTGTGGGAGTTTTCCTGCTGTGGGTTGTTTTCCTTGAAGGATAAAAGGCTCATTCCTCAAGTTTTCCCCACAATTGTGCATATCTTTATACACTCTTTGTACTCACACATATCCATACTAATTCTTTGTAATGTTCTACTTCTATCTTTTATATTATTTGTCACTCAAATGTAGTTATATTTTCATTGAATGTGTTTGACAATGAGTTAGATGAAAGAAAGGACTACCACAGTCTACATCTCGTCCTCGAATAAAGCCGATCAACTATTATTACCAACACCCTCCAACCATTCGCACTCTTCTCCTGTCTGTTCATTCGACGCCCAACCGATCTCTCCACATCCGACCACATCGGATTACAACGTACAATTTATCCATACCTTTATATAAGCGGGGGTGTATCGTATCCACACCCCTTTTATTAGCTCCTCACACTGTCTCCCCTTTTCTTCTCGACGAAACACCCCTCTCTCACCCCCGCAAAGATCACTAGAGACACCGGATTTAGTCTGGTTTAATTAAACCATGTTTATCCAGACACACTTAAGTTTAATTTCCAAAAAAATGAGGTGAGGGCCTTGTTGAGAACATTGAGGTTTAACTGTTAGGAACCGGAAACACTAAAACTCTTCTATAATAAAATGTAATAAAAATGTGCCGGCGAGAAAAGTTTGAGTAACAGTTTTTAAGTTCGTCTTGAAGGGGCAAATAAAGCAGTTTCAGGCACGACATAGTAGAAATGCCTCATGATGAAAGATAACATGTTGCTTTTCTAAATTGAGTGTTTTCAACTTTTAGATCATCCTTTTTCATTCCTTCCTTTGCTCCTTTCCATTTTCCTTCCCTCCCCAAATAAAGCTTCTTCCTCTCTACCAGCATAATTATATATATATATATATATATAACTATATATATATATATATACATACACACATATATATATATATATATATATATATATATATATATATATATATATATTTAAACCATTAACACATTAATCAGCCCTAAAGTCCTGTTTGGCTGGTTATGGCAGAGTCTAATACTAAGCCCTACAATGGCGATCTGGTACCTGAAAAATCACATAGCTTGGGTGGAGCTGCAGGTGCCCACAGAGGCTTGTGCGGGATTCAAACCCGGGCCCTCCGGTCGGTAATCCAACACTCTACCCCTGGACTACCTCTATGTGGAAAAGCAAAGTGTTTTCACGGAAATAACACTCTAAAATGGGCACACACTGAATAAAAGTGAAAATCGCGAGTCACCAGACCCCAAAACCCTCCTTCCTGAAATATACTCGTAGTATAGTCGCAATACGCCAACATTCGTGGCGTATTACGACTTTTAATTCTAATTACTACATTTTGCGTGGCACCACTGTTCATCCATAGCCATTAGGTTTGCATCGCACAAGTGCACCATTCAACATATATCACGAAATAATATGAGCACAACAATTGTTATTCCAAGCAACTCAATGCATTTCAAAGGAACAATTCGAACAGAGAGATTTCATACTTCTGTTTCAATATTTTGTGAAAGAAGATTACGGATTTTCCTCAAAATATCACATGCAATACAACATATGTATTCCTTATACGAACACGAAACAGAATTTCGTATATGATAATTATTCATCTTGAATTAAATTACAACACTTTGTACGATATGACTGAAATAACATGAACAATTTAATTCCCAAATATTGTATCAAAAAAGTGCATACTATGCAGGTTACGTTTCTTCTTGTACATAGGGGATCGTAAAAGACACCTAAAACACGTCATCTCGTGCCTCTCCCTGCACTCGAAACGCTATGCATGTCACAAATAAATTGCGGACATGTGATTGTCGCTTGAACCGAATCTGCTTTGGAAGTCGGAGATTTCCAGAAGCTGGGAAACTACAGTATGGACCATTGGATTCAAAAGGAAGTTTAAACATTACAAACATACAAAAATCCTGGAGAGTAGCTTACAACTAACTATCCCGCCGTCACGGCTGGTGGACTACAAAAAGAAAAATGGCCAAGGGACCTATGAGAAGGTTGGAGGGCAAAGCGACGGCAAGCCAGATTCCACAGGGACGAGGGACGAATTTTATTGATTTTAAGGATGCTGTTTCATCCCTGTACCCCAACGTCCCCGTGGTGTAGTGGTTATCACGTCTGCTTTACGCGCAGAAGGTCCCCGGTTCGAGCCCGGGCGGGGACTACTTTTTTTTCCCTCCCATTACACGGTATCGTCACCGAGTTTCCTTCTTCCAATTTGGTCACTTTTACATTCGTTTGCAAACACGTTTTTGTCCAAGATTACATATTTTATTCGACTCTATCTTCAGAATGACTATCTTCGCATTGCAATTTTTACCTTGGTGATTGAAAAGTATTTCATTTAAGTTTACTGGTGTATTGAGAATCATTTGTACGATGACATTAAAACAATGTATGCCTCCTATTTTCCCAAGCGCACAATAAAACAATCATACCGTTGTCCCATCATATATCGAATATTCCACAGCAGCATAAACATTGCCTTTACACAACAGGGAAAATTCTGTGAGTATTTCGGATACATGATTCTACTTAGTGTATTTTTATAAATGGACCTATAGAAATAAAAATTGTAAGAATCTTTTTTGAAGAAAAACACTGATTCAATGCAGATACGGTGAAGTCAGTGTACAATGCATATACAAATAGGAGAATGACAGAATATGAAAAAGTATATTTTTTTATTTTTTAGTGCCCTGCAAGCCACCGCTGGGGTGTGTGGCAGGGGTTGAATACGCACCAGGATAACTTTTAACCGAACATATCCTAACGCGGTCGGAAAAATGCCACAATGATCCTTTGTCGTTCGTGGAAAAAATGTCATCTTAAATTTATCTGTTCTACACTTAATCTCTCTAATTTTATTGACATGGTCTCTCCTACCGTAGTACAATTGGGGTAATAATACATTTTCAACATCACTACTAAAGAGACGCACTTCCAATTCATGCAAGAGCTTCAATCTGTAATTTAACCTCCGCTACGTGAGTGATTCTCAACTTAGTAGCGCTAATATTTTGGGTACGCTACTAAGTTTATCATAACAACGTTTCACAAATCTAGCTTCTCTACGCTGCACGCGATCCAATTCGGCAATTAATCCAACTTCGTGAGGATCCCAGTTATTCTTGCGGCATTTCCTATAAATAAGGCATAAACAGCGAAAGGTGACACTTCTCTTTGACCTTTCTATCACATTCATCCAGTACTGTTCTAATAAATCCTAATTTTTTGTTAGCTTGTCCTCGTATTCCAAATGTATGCGCTTCGCCCAGGAGGGGTCGTGAGTGAGTGGAACGCTAATTGTAAGTGGTCATGAACAATCTGAACATTTTTTCACAAATTAAGCCTTAAATGTCTCTAAATAAATACCTGATAGCATACCTACATCGCCATCTTGAAAAATGCCATGACCATGTAATACCTGGCCACAGGCGGCTAATCACAATCGTTTACGACCCAAAATAATGTCTTTTCACTCATCCTAGGATCGATGGGGGATTTTGAAAACATTATTTGTGGTGGCAATTAATTGTACGAGCGCCAATCTGAAAATCAAGATCTACACGCCCCAGACTGCTCAGGATTCGTGGGGCGGGTGGAAGGCCAAGAAGGGAAATGAGAGAAGGAATGGCTGGGAACATTGTCAGGCCAATATCGCCCGTGTATCTGAAAGGGCAAAAGTGCACAGGGGGAAAACTGGAGGTAGTGTTGCGGGAAGTCGATGCGGGATCCGTGAAATCACCTGCGCAAGCGGGGGATCGAGTTCCAGTCAGTCAATCAGTTCATTGATGAGCGCATGCGAACCCCGGCGGGATACATAGATGCAAAGGCTTACAAATGCGAAAAGGTGGGGGAGACCGTCAATTCAAGCCAAACAAAGGTTAAGCGGTTTTGGAGGACTGCTATTTTATCATTAAAATAAGAATATATTCTATTGTTTCAGGCTTCACTTCGTGGAAGTAATTGATATCCATTATTGAAATAGAAAGAAAGACTCGTACTTTTCCACAGATTTTATTATACGGCACAATGTGCCGTATAATAAAATCTGTGGAAAAGTACGAGTCTTTCTTTCTATTTCAATAATGGATTAAAATAAGAGTTCACAAACTAGATCAAGAGGAAGTATCTACCCAGCACGGAAGGAGGGCGGGAAATGACCGGCGGGGCGAGGGGCGTGACTCATTCGCTCCGTGATTCGCGAAGTTCCGTCCCTCTCGTGGAGGGGGGGGAGCAAGGCATGCTCATTTGTCCGAGGCGACTCCTCTGCCCGGTGGGCGACTCCCAGCGCGTCTCCGCGTCGACTGCGGGTCGGCGCGAGTCGCTCTGCGGGCGAATGATCGGGAAGGGCTGCGGGGGCGGATTAAATAGTTTCTCCCAGTTGATGGAAACCCGGATTCCACCAAACAACCTTCCTCTCCCTCTCATCGAACAACTGTCGTCGTTACTAAACGCGCTACTTGCAATAAGTGCCTAATCTGAAAGTATATGGCACGTGCTTATGGCATTTACCTTAACTTCATGGATATCCATAATTCCAAAGAAATGATGCTTGTAAATTATTCACTCCATTGTAATGTTACCGGAAGCGGCTTTAAGCACTGCAAGTCAATGCATCTTTCATGTGATCAGTTAGTATTGAAATCGCGGTTGTCAGTACATAAATCGACATCTACGCAGCGTCCCGAAAGCCGCAGAAAGGACGTGCGGCGGAAGCGGCGGAAAGGAGATGTCAGTGCACCTGACAAACATGCCCAAATATTGAATCATGCACGCGGTTGAATCTATATTTGCTTATATACACATTAAATCACGCACATTTAATTACATATGGATAGGAAGACATTCAAAAGGCCGAAAACAAGAGAGGCGCGGAAGGCGGAATCGAGCAAATCACAGGCGCAAAAATATTTCCTTGACCGGGACTAGAACACCGTATCTTTCCACTCGCCGGGTGGAAGATCTAACGACTTGAGCTATCGAGGAAACATAATTTACTCTGAGATTAGGTGGTCTTATACCGGCAAGTGGAAAGACTCGGTGTTCAAGTCTTGGTGAAGGAAATATTTTGGCGCCTATGATTTGCTCGATTCCGCCCTCACCAGCTCTCCTGTGTTCGTTCTACATGTGTGTTCCTATCCCTTACATCTATTTCCATGTGAATGAAAAAAATATATACATAATAAATATATAATTATCAATATATAATTATAAATGTGTGTGTATATATATATATATAAAACCATAAACACAGTAATCAACCCGAAGGTCGGTTTAGTAGGTGATGGTAGAGTTCACCCAGTACTAAGCCCTATACGGCGTGTGAAATTCACACATCAGGGTAGGGGGGCCAGTTCCTTTCCCTGTGCCGGTAATGGTTTCCCAAGAAGACCTGGTACCCGAAAAATCACTTTAGCTTGGGTGAAGGTGCAGGTGCCCAGAGTGCCCGGGAATCGAACCCGGGACCCTCCGGTCAGCAGTCCAACGCTCTACCCACTGGACTATCGCGACCCATATATATATATATATATATATATATATATATATATATATATATATATATATATATAAAATATATGTGTGTATATATATAAAATATGTGTGTATATATATAATATAACACAAATAGAATAGAATAGCAACATTTAAAAGGACACTCACACGGTAAATTGTTCGAGCTTTCGGCCCTCTCAGAGGCCTTCTTCAAGAGAGACTGAAAATATGCTGTTGCTGTGGAGAGGGGAAAGAGGTATGAGCGGGGAGGGGAGGTGTGGAGGGAATGCTGGGAGAGAAATTAAACATGGCGGTTAAGGGTGGGAATTTTGAAAGAACGGAAAGCTAATATGTAGGCGGATTCACGAGTTCTCACCTCTATATTGGTGGCTGAATCAGGTAGGGATTATAGGATGCTGAGAGCAAAACACAGGTCGAATGAAAGGTTGTGGGAATTGGCGTGGGAAGGGATAGGAAGAGAAGAGAGTGAGGCAGAATTGCAGGAGTACCGGTGATTATTCATTCGAATGGATAAGGGGGTAATGCATTCGCCTATGTAAAAAGAAGTGCAATGTTTGCATGATAAAAGATAAATAATATTTTTTGAGAGGCAATTAGCGTGGGAACGAGGTAAGGGGGCAATGAGGGGATGTAGGGAGAGGGGAGTAGGCATAATAAGAGGACAGGTTTCACATCGGGGGCGGTTGCAAGTTGGGGAAATATTAGGAAATTTGTCACGGGGGGGCGCCAAAGGGTTGGTGGATCTCAGAAGGTTTTTGAGATTGGCGGGTCGTCTGTATGCGATAGATGGGCATTGGGGTAGTAAGGATGAGGTCGCGTCATTGTCATGACAATGCCTCACTCTCTTCTCTTCCTATCCCTTCACACGCCAATGCCCACAACCTTACATTCGACCAGTGTTTTGCTCTCAGCATCCTAGAATCCCTACCTGATTCAGCCACCAATATAGAGGTGAGAACTCGTGAATCCGCCTACATATTAGCTTTCCGTTCTTTCAAAATTCCCACCCTTAACCACCATCTTCAATTTCCCTCCCAGCATTCCCTGTACACTTTCCCTCCCCGCCCATACCTCTTTCTTCTCCTCAGCAACAGCTTATTTTCAGTCTCTCTTGAAGAAGGCCTCTGAGAGGGCCGAAAGCTCGAACAATTTACCGTGTGAGTGTCCTTTTAAATGTTGCTATTCTATTCTATTTGTGTTATTTTGTGTCAGCCCATTATTGTGCCGCTCGTGTGAGCTTTTCCGTACAATCGTTATATATATATATATATATATATATATATATATATATATATATATATATATAATTTATATATAATATATATTATATATATATATTATATATATATATATATATATATTATATATATATATATATATGCGGGTGTATAAAAATGAAAAAACACAATCAAGCGAGGGTGGTCTAGGGGCTGGGGAGTGTCCGGGTGGCGGGATGAATGGGAGAGCAGGGAGCAAGGGGGATGATGGGGAGAGGCGGAGGAAGGGAGAGGGAGGGAAGGGATGATTAAAGAGACGAGGGTGGAGAGGGGGGGTGAACTCGCCTGGTCCATCCGCGCCAGATACGCACGGGAAGCGCACACTCGGCTCGGGAATGAGCCGAGGCCATAAAATCCCTCTCTCCTTCGCAGGAGCGGGAAGGGGAGGGGGGGAGGCGAAGAAAGATTTGCAAAACTATGAAATGAACTGCATTAATAGGTTGGAGTGGAAGGGTTGGTGGTGCAGGGGCAGGGATGCACACGGTAAGATGATCGTTTTGGATAGTGTTCTAGGCGAGATACCGAGGGCTTAACTATCTAAACTACGGCGGCAACAACAACTTTTAAGGTTAACATTTTGATGTTATCTAAGAAAAATCATTCTCATGAAACACGAGGACTGATATCCAGAACGCAGGATATTGGCCAGGGATGGCAAACCTTTTGGCGATTGGGTGCCAAAGTTTATGAAATTTGAGGGTACCATTAACTCGCGTGCCAACCCATCCAGTGGGAGAGAGTTGTCGATTGCATTTCGTCAATTAGAGGCATTGCGTACTTTTGTAACGAAAAATCATTTTTTATCGTATTCGCTTATTTGCTTCGAACTCAGGGTTTACACAACAATGGTCATAATCATTAGAGTTTATGACTAAGTTATTATGCGATGAAAGGCCGAAGAGAAATGTTATCTTTTCCTGATTAGGCCTCATTTATAGAGGATGCTGCAAGTATAAACGGTATCGTCACGAAGTTGAATTGATTGGCAAATTGGATCGCGTGGCGCTGGCGTAGAGGAGCTAGATTTGTGAAACACTGCTATGATAAACCTAGAAGCGTATACAAAATATAAGAGAAGCTAGACTGGACCATGTTAATAAAATGAGAGAGATTAAGCGTAGAACAGATAGATTTAGGATGTCATTTTTTCCACGAACGATAAAGGATCATAATAACATTGTTCAAACGCGGCAGGGGTAATATATTTGGGACAAAATTAGTCTGGTGCGTAATCACCCCCTAATACAGGCCCTTGCGGTGGTTTGCAGGGCACACAAAAACACTAACACTACTACGTATTTCCATCCACATATCTACAAAAAATCACCTTCTCTTCCTTCCTCTCTCCCTCGATCCCCCTCGGGCAAACAAAAGGCAGATTCTGAATATTTAGCACAACAGCGTCAGAAGTTATGCAGTTAAGTATGTATTTTATAAAAACATATCCTTGATGGAGACTCAACGTTTCCTCGACGTTGTCCCCGGCGCTCCTAGGAGAGAACAAGGACACTTTTTGGCCACACTATAGTTGAGTGACCTCTGCCAGAAGCAAAAAATACCATTAGGATGCGAAACTCGAGCAAATGAACGTCATTGCTAAGTCAAAACCATCGCAGTTAGGCCTGGATTCGTAAACTATAGATGTTAAGAGTGTATTTCGTAAGTTAAGACGTAGACCACGTCGCGTTTCACGTGTCCTAGGGTAGATCAGCGGCAGGGACGCAGAATATTTAACACGAGGAAGGACGGCGCGGAGGAAGAAGGCGGGGTGTGGGGGGGTGGATGGAGAGGTGGGGACGAAGGGGAAGGGATGGAGAGGAGGGGAGGAAGAGGATCCGTCGCAGAGGGGTGCGCAGGGGGAAGAAGACGTGGGGAGGGCAAGGAAGCCGAAATATTGACGCGATGACGTCACCACGCACCCTCCCCCTGCGAAGGACCCCCGGTGGGGTGTTCGGGGGGGGGAGGGGGGTTGGTGGTGGTGGTGTTCGCGTCTGCGTGGCCCTGAGAGAGGAGAGATGGAGGAAGGCGGGCGGCGTACGAAGGCTGCGTGTGCGTAGTGGAGAAGGGAGCGACTGCGCCACGGACAAATTGAAGGCAGATGTAGTTGGCGTAGCGTAATCGCGGTAGTAGAGAGAGAGAGAGGGAGAGAGATTCGAGGGGTTGTGAGAGGGGAGGCGGGGGGAGGGGATTGGGGGAGGGAGGGATTTGCTGCAATGGAGGAGGGCGGGAGGGTTGGGATTCAGAGAGAGGCGGAGGGCGGGAGAGGAGGGGTTTCTTTTTTAGGCAAGGTATTTCAAGGGCACGAGGAAGAGGGGCGGTTGAGAGGAAGGGTGAAAGGATACGGCGCTGCGGAAGGGATGAGGAGAGGCTGAGCAAAGAAACTGTGGAACAGGGAAAAAGGGAATGGCGAGGCTTCCTCCCCCGGGCGTATCCATCCGCAGATGCGGTTTAAAGATCATGTCGTCTTATACTTAAGATTTTACCCTTCGTTCGACGATGGACCTCAATTGAGGAAGACATATCGGACTTAAAATTAATCAAATCATCTCGAGTAAATGCCAAGGCAACTTTTTACCACTGCCTCAACTCGGTTCTGACACATAAACTACTTCGTCATAATGAGCTATACTATCACCAAACGGTAAACACTATTTTCCATATGCAAAGTTTGCAAAAAAGGTATCGGGAAACTTTTCAGAAGAACAAATTTAGTGCTTCAGATATTGCTGCAAGTCCTCTCAAGATTCTTCCATTTACTACATTCCTTGAGACCGTCGACGGACACTTTCACCGGAGCGGATTTCCCACGACACGAAGGCTCCCTGACAGGCGGAAGGTCCGTAAGGGTATCACGCGGGCGAGCTTCTTTGACGACGGCACTTAAGGTGGTGTCCTTAAAGGCAGGGATGATTTCACTTTTAGAGGGAACAGTCTGCAGCCCAGCCTGCTGGTGCCAAGTCTGGGGGACTATAAGAGGTTTGGGGAATTGTCGCGATGCGGAAGGTCTACGCAAACAGACACTCAACTCTGCTCTTGGTAGTCCGTCTAATAGACCTTCGGTAGGACGAGTTCAGCACAGATCTTTCATCGCATAGCCAATTTTTCAGTGATATAATGGTGTGTGTGTGTGTGTGTACTTCCACTGTCTTATGTCAATGCCAATAATACGATCTGCAATCATTATTCACACTTAACAACCGACGGCGGTCTGAATTCAGCACTTCACCCAATGCACACCAGGAACAAATTGTTACCGATACTATTCATATAAACCTTGCATTTATTATCCTAAGTATTGTAATTCTATCCCACTAGGATTAAAATTAATATTTTACTTAGTTCGTTCTAAATTTCGATACCTAGGGAGGTACAGAGAGCAGTCATTTTTAATGGGGTTCCATCTCAACACTACCCCCCCCCCAAGGTTAAGCAAGGTTGTTTTGGGCAGGAGGGGAGGGGTGAAGGTCAGAGAGTTTCTAAATAAGGCCTTAGGCACGGCATTTTCTGTTACGCAAAGTGAAATTTCAATTGTTCGGATCGAGAAAATGATTAGGTGGAGCATATCGGAGACATCCAGTTTGAATTTGGCGAAAACACATTGAAAGAGGGAATTTAATTTGCTGTCCTTCTCTGAACTACTTGCGTCTCTTCCACGTTTGATTTGGTCCCCATTCCAGTTTTCAAAGCAAATGTGCTCCGATCCAATTCATTGGAAAATTGAATTCTCCACCGATTATTTTGCCGTTCGTTGTTATGGAATGAATAACTTTTGACTCTTTTGCCTAGTTATAGCATTCAATCACCGCTAGCGCACGGTGGACTATAAAAAGCTCATACTTAGAATATTTTGGCTCGAGGTTTTTCAATTGATTAACATTCAAAGAAATTATGAATTACGCTATGCAAAAGAAGAGGTTATTTCGATATGCATGAAACTTAACATGTTTTGTAACGCGTTAGTCAGAGCTTGAGATGCGCAACTTTATGTAGTGGCTATTCACGTACATTGAAAACCTAGCATCAAATTACCTTTGAAAACTACTGGACTACTCTTGAAACAAGGGAGGTTGATAATAATTAACATCAGATCGCAAGCTAATCTCCTGAGATTTAGGCATAACATCGGATTGGTGCAAGGAATGTGGACAAGTGCTTAGCATAGCAATATGCGCAGTTTTGAAATTATGGAACAAAGGAAGTGGCGACCAGGACAACAACTATGAATAGAGAGTTCCGTGCTAACAACGAACGGTCAAGTTGAACATCTGGGGGTAGTTCTAACACCACGCCTTTCATGGGGAGCACATATCAGGGCAACATGAGGATACGGTTAAAAATAACTCGGCTTAATTAAATGGATTGTGGGGAAATGTAATGAGAAAGTAAAAGAGAGGTGTTATTTCGCTCTAGTTAGACATCATTTGAACATGCCGCAAGTATTTGGCATCCCAGGGGGAAAATATGGCAAAAGGAATTAGATGAAGTTCAGAGGAAATCCGCCAGATTCGTGCAAAATTGCTAAAATGGGAAGACGAGTGTAAGATGCCTTTGGGGGAATGAGGCTGGCAGCCACTTGAGATGCCAAGATAAGACTAAGACTTTCACAAAGGTTCAGAACGGACGAGTTTAAAATCAATTACTAAAGGAATTATTATGGCCCCACAAGCTATTAAGGTAGATCAGGCCACAAAGATAAGATGTGGGAGACAGACTCCAGTACAGGTGGATACAAATACTCGTTCTTTCCCTGGACGATCAGGAATCTTAATAGTAAGAAACGAAAGTCTCTATAGAAATATTGAAGACATTCCATTTACAAGTCAGGGCAAGATTAAACGTCGCGTAGACATGAGGTATATTCGTAGATACACGTATATGTTACTTGATATTATACGTAATTGCACGCGTGTTAGGTAAAAAAGCATGAATATAGCCTCTGTGTTTGTATATTTGCATGAATATTTTGGTTTTGCACGTGGTTTTATTCTCTTTTACGGGTGGTGACGTAAAACCCTCCGCCACACGCCCTTACGGTGGTTTGCGGGATATTGTTTAGATATATATGTGCAAGCAATTTCCCATAGTTTTCGCGTATACTTAATTTTGTATTAATTCTCATTTACAACAATACAGCTAAATTCGACATTTAATCTTCGGAGGTGTAAGACGCTAATGAAAATTCATTCCGTGAAAAAAGACTTCTGCTTAAATCTCGAACTTCAGGGCCGTTAAAATTAACATACAAACTTAAACCTTTTGTCATTATTTACTCAACCGCATACAATGCCTAAGAATGATCAAATAGATATGCTGTAACTAACGATGGATTTGCAGAGAATGGAAACACAAAATTAATACGGTGAGTTTCACGAGAAAAACACACGAAAACTCAAAAGATGCGTTGATGAGTTTGCCTTGACAATAATATATCAATAAAGGCTCGGTATTCGTAACAGTATTACCATTTGTTGCCTTCGCTGATCCTCATGAGTGAGCCGATGAGGCAATAGGATTCTTAATAAAAAAAGCCAACAATATCAACAATAAAGAGTTGGAGCAGGTTTACACAAACGCCATGGCGAATCGGTGGCGAAATACATGAATTGCTTTTGGATTCAAACGCTAAACGCTAAAATCTGTGCTCTCCACAGTAACTCTGTAGCTCTCTCGCGACGTGTGAACCTTAACACATACCTCGGCTAGTCCCGGTAAGAAGATAGAGAGATGACTCTAGAAGATGATTCTATGATCGGAGCGGAATTGGCGTAAAAAATACAAAATAAATCACTAAATTAATCGGCTCAACAGATGAATGGAATTAAGCGACTTGTTTTCCGGGCCATGGCCGGGCCATGGTGTCGTGTTAGGTCTCCCCAGCCCATGGGCACTCGCCCACCACGTACCCTTCATAGGGCCGAGCCCATACGCTTCGCCTTTCCTCCCTCCATGAATATCATCTCCTCCCACACTCCTTCATCTCCATCGCCACACACATCCATATGCCCCTCATCAATCCCATCCTATCAATCCTCACGCCCCCGCGTCGACTCAAATTACACTCCCTCGGCCATTCCCCGATCCACAGGGTGAGTTCCGAAAGTAACGCCATTAAATTTCCAGCGGCGCTCCTATTGGTCGGAGTGGGATCAAATTACTAGGAGTACGTGGGGGGGGGGACGATACGCTTTGCCGCGAAGCCAGTCTCGGTGCTCTCCAAGCTGTGGAAGCGGCAGGACGTCAGTTATTGTCAACCACTTTGCGCCGACCGTGTCACGAAAGACCAACCGAGCGGAAGTTTAAAGTGAACTTTTGCAACGCATTGGAAATGAACCTGATTATTTTGACAACATTATCACCGGTGATGGAACCTGGGTTTTTAAAATGCGACCCAGAAACAAAACGCCAA
The DNA here is from genome assembly GCF_022747635.1 of Hetaerina americana. Classification (NCBI taxonomy): domain Eukaryota; kingdom Metazoa; phylum Arthropoda; class Insecta; order Odonata; family Calopterygidae; genus Hetaerina; species Hetaerina americana. The sequence continues at coordinate 3,274,352 of NW_027287538.1, forward strand.
AACTCTGAGCGGCGCACCGACCAGTCCTCCGCGCCCAAAAAGGCAATAATGATCAAATCAAAAGTGAAAACAATGCTCATTGTCTTTTTCGACAGTGAAGGAGAGGTCCATAAGGAGTTTGTTCCTCAAGGACAGACAGTTAGCGCTGCCTACTGCGTGGATGTGTGGGTAACACTCCGAAAAGGGTCGTCTTTCCCTGTACTAGACTCCTCCCGATTGCTCATTCCCCCGAGACGACCGCGACTACTTGGCGCCATCTCTGCTCGTCCAAGCGCACAGGTTTCCCTCCTCGAAGAGCCTTCATCTCAATTCCTTTCCCTCCCCTAGACTCCCCCACCCAATCCTCCCTAATCCATCAAACCCCTTCTCCGGTGCCCCAACCCTCTAAGCCCCAACCCCCCACTCGGCGCCATCGCCCTGAGCCAGGCGCAAGTGTCGCTCCATCGAGGGAAAAAATTAGGCCCGCACTGCAGGGGACCCAATTATATCGTTGCGTTTTGTTGTGATTACTAAATGCATGTCCCTGAGAATGCTCAAATCCTCCAAACTATTACGAAGTTAGTTACAGATGAGAAATATATTTGTCATTTCTTTAATAATGCGGCACATCCTTCATGTAGTAACTCTTTAGTTTTATTTGCTGCTCTGCGAAACACCGCTAGGGTGTGTGGCGGGGGGTGAATACACACGAGACTAATTTTTGCCCAAATATTTTTACCCCTACCGCGTTTGAGCAATGTTATTATGATCCTTTATTGTTCGTGGAAAAAATGACATCCTAAATCTATCTGTTCTACGCTTAATCTCTCTCATTTTATTGACATGACCTCTCCCACCGTAGTACGATGAGAGTAATTACACGTTTTCAACATCATCATTGCTAAAGAGACATCCTTCCAATATTTCATAAATAAAGATCAAATAATTATTCTACACCACAGGACTCCATTTTGTGGCGGTTTGAAACGCATATTATTAGGAAACCTAGCATTCAGAAAAGCCAATATATAGTGTTTCATTTTTCCTCGATTGCCATTTTCGCCTTTAGTTTCACCAACAATTGGCAACACCATCCTACTAAAGGAATTTACATTCCTACATCGGATATTCGAGTTTTTATCGCGCTATTTGCAGCATTCCAGTTTGTATTGTGTTTGCAAGAGGGTTGACCTTAGATGGCTCCTATATTGTGCTCCTGAGGCCTGGTTAACATGACAGAAAATATCCCTAAATCCTAGACTACACATTAGCACAGTAACTCGTCTTTTACCCCGGCATACTTTGTGTCTCCCTCTTAATTCCATGCCAAACGGCTATTGTCTTCTCTGGCTCTGCCTAGCTTTCCCGCCGCCATTCTCCCCTCTGCACTACGACCTCCGACTGCACTATCCCATTGCCTCTCTTATTATCCTCCGCACATCGAATCCTTCCTTCATATTCATTCAAACAGACGTCTCGTCCCATCAACCTCCCGTCTCTAACTTCATAATTTATTTTCTTTCCGTCCTTTTGAATTTATTCGTTCTTTGTCCCGCCTTACTCTCCAAAAACCTCATGTCTTCACTCATCTCCCTCCTTCCTCAGGGAACAAGTTTTTGAGCATTAGGTACAACTCCGTTCCTTATTTATGCCACATCATTTCTTTACCTAAGAGGCCTCACTATTACGATCTCCAAACATACATCGACAACAAACGCCAAAATCATGCCAGACGTCTCATTCTTCCATCTTTTACTAAATTTACGTTTGCTAACGCGCCTTCAATTAAAACAATAGAATTGCGGTGTTAATACGTAAATGGGTGCCTCGACGACCGAATCAACTCGCGCCTGGTTGGGGCCAAATTAATGATTCCTTGGATTCGAGACTACACAAAAATGGAAGTGATCGTCTCGTCTCTGTTGGGGATAAATGCATCCACCCCTTATCTCATCACTTTTGAATAAAACCATTCCTCGATCACCTTGTGGAGGGTGGTCGGTTTTCATTCGACGACCCCTTCTATTTTAAGATTGAAGCAATAGTTGCAACTACCCATTACTTTATTTGAGATCCATTTAAACGAGGTTAACATGAGCTCTCCATAGAAGATCAAACATGATTTTAATTGGTGTCCCCGACACCAAAGAGGAATAGTTTTTATACTGGGGTAGGTATTTTATATTTCTTACGAATGCATCAATTTTTTATTTTCCATGAAGCGCGTCCCCAACGATAAAAATATCTACCCGCACTTATCAACGAAAGCATGAATATTACCAGAACGCCCAACGTCCTAATTCTTGGCCCGAGAGGCGCCGGTCAGCGTAACGAGAGTCCAGCATGCACGGACCACGGTTGGGGCATTCGAATGATCTCGTTGATAAATCATACGTGAATAAGAATCCCAGGCCAAAATCAGCCATTGGACATCGACATGAATGCCACCAAGAAGGTGTGTGGCAGAGAATGCACATCTTCCGGACACACGGTACGAGCGTGGGAACATGCGACATAGACGAGCATAGACAGGCGCACATTATATCCTTCCTCCTTTGTCTCAAAGCTAACTAAACCCACAGTTCCTCCTATTTTTCCGTATGGCAGGATTCTGCTGACGGTACATAATGATTGCTGCAACACTTTCCGACATAGCATCGATAATGAACACTCCGCGATCCACCGAAAAGGTGTGTGGCAGGCGGGGGCAACACGGAACTGCTCCTTGCCAATTCGATTTGAAAGTTCGCGTTCATTCACTCAATACATGCTGCTATGTATTTAAGGCCGGAATTGGACGAACCCTGGCGACGTTTTTTCTTCTGAGTAAATTGCTTCTTTCCCCTTTCATTGCCAGACAGGGCATTTCCGAAAAATAAGTGAAATGATCATTTTTTGCCACCAATTCAGATGGCTGTAGTGGGGTAATTAGTGGTGGGATTGGTGATGGGAGATCTTGGGAAAGCAACGCACCCCCCGTCAGTTACATGTCAGCATTTACAGTGTGCGGATTGCAACAAACAGAATCCCCGTACGACAGTCGCGTCACGAATTCACGATACCACTTTCCATGGGGCGAAGATATACTCCTACCTATCTTCACTTTTTCACAGTCCTAGTCTATCTTTACTGCTCGAGTGTGCACGCCGTTGCATAATTCGTGATCAAACACGATCAAGTATAAACACTCCGAAGTCGTGTTAACAAACGTAAAAGTCGAACTTCAAAGTCATCTCCCACACGGGTCAACTCAAATGTTTAATCGCTTGGTAATAATTTGCTTTGGTGAAGGAAAAGATACTGAGGGGGAGAGCGCTGAATTAATTTTTAATAGGTTTTAACGATATGTTCAATTAATCCAAAAATTCTTCATGAATAAAGATATAAGATGGGTTGGTAAAAATGTTACGGTATTTCCAAATCCCTTGGAAATCCCTCAAGAACCCTTCTTTCTCTTCCTGAGATAAAAAGCGTAAAATCGCTGGAGAGAAATTTTCCGGCATCAATAATGCTTGCACTTCTCTTCACCATAAGAATCCTTCACCTGATGCCAAGTAATGTATTTCATGCATTTACGATTTGCTTCGCATATTCAGGGGGAAATCAACTCATGCCCTAGGTTTTCAATGCACTTTCAAACTAAAAAAGAAGTAATACCCTCCCTGTTTTGTTTACCGTTGGTCCTTGGAGTTAATGAGTTTATCGTATAATGACCACAAGTCGTAATTTTGTGTGTGATTCCATGGTGCATTAGGTTTTATTTCCAACTTAACCTTGGTTCTTTTCTAAGGGACACCGTAATGTGTCCAGGGCTTCAGTGGTGCATCGGTAAGTTCACTCGGTCTCTCATCGAAAATCCATAATCAATAATTCCACCGAGTTATTCATATCATGTGAAAGAATACATTAAGGTTTGTATTTCACCAATCATATTATGAGGGTATGTGTTTGCATGTGTGTGTTGGTTTTGAATGCGGTTTTGTTTCCTTTTGCGGGTGGTGAACTAACACCCACCGCCACATGCCCTTACGGCGGCTTGCAAGATATGATATAGAAGTAGAGATATGCGATACAATTCTAGAATGAGCTTGGAAAATTGTGTTTGGATACAGTTACCATGGTTAAGGATACTTATGGAGATGGAGAAATGCCCCAAGTGATGGTTTTCTGCTTCCGCTCTTTCTGTTCTGGGAGGGTAGAGAGGAGGTTGACGACGAGGAATGCCCACCAACAACACACTGTGCAATGAAAACATGCAAAAAGTGAGACAAATGCTCAATTCTGATTGACCCCCAAGTGTCAGGATGTGATAGCAGAAGAGTGCAATATTCAGAAAACCACACTGAATTGCATTTTCACAGAGGATTTAGCAATGAGAAAGGTGTGCCAAGATGGTCCCCGAGGTGCTGTGGGAAGACTGCTTGCGTGACAATCTTGCCTTGGACCTCTTGGACCATGGTGAAAGTGAGCCCAATATTTTAGGATAGCTGGTTACTGGTGACAAGACATAGGTCTTTGAGTACGACCCCAGTAGAACCCCCTTTGAGTACCATTTTGGGCCACTGGATTGGGCCATGAAGAGGTGGCTGAATGAGGGTCCTGTTGAAGCCTTCCAGGAAGCATACCAGAAGCGTGGCAGAGGCACTGGTATTGGTGTGTCGATACATAAGGGTGCTCATATGAGGAATTTTAGCAATTTGTACTTGACTCTGCAATGTATTTTTTCCTCGATTTATTTTACTTACTTTTGAGACACATAATTTCTTTCTTCATTTCCTCGAAACTTCCGTGTGAATTACTCCTGACTAAAACATTTTCCTGCCGAATATTTGCGGCCCTCAACGCCCCACACTCCCTGCCTCTCCATATTCCCTCCACCCACTCCTTCTGCCCTATTCGGGATTCCCCGACAGCTTCCTCTCTTCACCTAAACATTCAAAATTTCGCTGTCTTATATACATTACTGACTGAGTTGCGATGTGGTGGAACTTTTCCAATATAACATAGAAGAAAACTCAATTGCAGTTTTCAAGTTAATTAACATTTATTTTCGATTAGTTTCGACGTACTAAATTATTTTCCAGTCTAGAACAAAGACCAACGACCAACTTTCCTAAGTGGGAAAATGCAATTGAGATCTCGTCAATGCTTTTCTTCAACGTCTGCCTCTGCGTCCAACTAATTCCCTCCATTCCTCGCCACACACAAACACATCTGAAAAACCTGCAGTCCACGCTCCTGCCGTGAAGACCAGGTCTCTCATCCATGTGAATGCGTCCCACCAGAAAGTTTTACTTTACCGGTATGGTTGTTTCTCAGAGGACTACGACATTAGTAGACATATTAGCATTGAGAAGCAGAGACCTGGTCGAAGAACCTTGGGCATAATGCCTTTGCCACTTCCGGGATCCCACGCCGGGACTACTATGCGGGCGGTGACGAGGGACAGGGGTAGGGAATCCAGTGAGGGAGCCCTTGTGCCCCGACGCCGTCACGTACGACGTATAACGATGTAACGTAACACGCCCGCCCTCGCACGCTCTTCGCGGGAGATCACAAGGACCAGGTGTTAATGGCTGACGATGGAGGAGTATTGCAAGTGGCTGTGTTCATACTACGGTGGAGTAAATGAGGAGGAAGGGATAGAGAAGGGAAGAGAAAAAGGGACAGGCAAAGAGAGAGAGAGGGATGATTCCCGGGAGGAGATGAGTGGGGAATAGCGGGAATGGAAGAAGACAAGAAAAGTTGTGGGAGATGGGGAGTAGTTGGAGGGCAGGAGGAGGTCGATAACGCGAGCCAAGGAAGGAGGGAAAGGACCGAGGGAGTGACACTTGGGGGAGGGAGGGAGAGATGGAGGGGGAAGGGGGTGTGAAGGGGGGGTAAGGAATAGGGGGAGGGAAATGGAGGGTTTTTTGGGGATTCTCAGAAGAGGTTTCTCCTCCCTCCCTCCCCCCCTTCCACCCTCTCTCCCTCCAACCCACACCACCACCTTCTTTCTACTCCTCATCTCGCTTCATCATTTTGCTTAGCTTTGAAATTTTGGAACAAAGGAAGAGGCGAACAGGACATAAAACATGAAACAGAGGGTTCAGTGCTAACTACGGCCAATCAACCTAAGTATTCAGGGGTAGTTCTAACACCACGCCTTTCATGGGGAGCACATATCAGGGCAATATGAAGATTCACTTTAAAGAAACTCGCCTTCATTAAACGGGAGTATTGGGAATGTAATCAGAAAGTTGAAGAGAGGTGTTATTTTGGTCTAGTTTTACTATATTTGGAATATGCCGCGAGTATTTGGGATCCTTGGGAGAAATTTCGGCAAAAAGAATTAGATAAGGTCCAGTGACAATCCGCCAGATTCGTTAAAAATTGTTACAATAAGAAGGCAAGAATCACAGGCCATTAAGGAGAATTAGGCTGGGAGCCACTTAAAGAGATGCGAATACTTTAAGAAAGGTTCAGAACAAACAAGTTTAACAATGAACCTAAACGAATTATTATGGTCCCACACTACTTTAGTAGATCAGGCCACAAAGATATGTTAAGGGAGATAGTCTCCAGTACAGATAGATACAACTACTCATTATTTCCCCGGACAATCAGGAATCATAATAGTAAAAACCAAAATCAATATATTAATATTAAAGACATTTAATTTACAATTCAGGACAAGATTAAACGTTGCGTAGACAAAGGTATGTTTGTAGGTGCATGTGTACACTATTTGATGGTATATGTATTTACATTCGTGTAAGTAATAAAAGTTTTTGCATCAGTATATCATTTTCTGTGCGTAGATTGGCATGAATATAAGGGTTTCGCATGTGGTTTTATTCTCTTTTACGGGTGGTGACCTAACACTCGCAAGGGCGTGTGGCGGGGGGTGCTATTTAGATGGAGATCATTTCTTTTTGTTTTTCGTTTTTTTCTTCCCGCCACCAGGTCCACTATTGCTAAAATCTGCTAACTCCTGAAAAATGCAGTGACTTGCACAGGAGAGAATGGCGTCGTTCGTATTAACCGCGATCGCGGTCCAAGAAAATGATTTTTACACTCTCAAATGTCCGCATTTGAATGCACATTTAGCGGTTGGCTCCATTAAAATATAACCGTCGCGGAATCTCTCACAGGGCTTTGAAAATGGGAAATAACAACTAAGTACTTTTTATTAATTTCCCAAAAACATATTTGAAAATATATTCTCAATTAAATTGACCAGAAATATCCACTGGAATACACGCGTTGGAAAAAGAAAGGTTCCGCCGTCGTGGTTTCAGTTTTCTACACCGAGTCACAACAACTGGACCTCACCGCCGGCCCTCGGCTCTTGAAGATGCCTCTCGGGGATCGGTTAGATGACAGTCACTCTGACTAAGACAATGCACGAAGAGTCAATTACCTCGGCAGGTACTTCCAGGAGACCACATATTCCGTCAGTTTTATGGAGGACGAATGATTGATTAATTCACGATTAGTGTTCATGAATGATGCCGCCATTGAGGAATGACTGATTTTTCCTCCTTGACCAATACGGTGAGATTTCAAGATATTCAAATAGCAGAGTGTAGTTACCATGCGGAATAACTAATCGCGCAGATAAAGCATCCGATTATTTATTTGTTAATAATCGGATGGAGAAGGGGAAGGGTGTGCTTGCAATCACAATTGCGTTCTCAATGATTCGAGTTCAATAAGAAAAATGAAGAGTGGTACCGAAACTGTGCGAGGCCCATCATCATCGCGTCATCGGTGTCCCAAGGTTTGGATTTCCTTCAAAGGACAAGGATAAAGTAATGGTTAGGCTGAGCTGCGTAGTACTTCAGCACTCGCTACTTCGACAATTGCATTCTATAGGCTTCCTTCACCCTTTCTGTAGCATTGGCAACTTGAGATGATCTGGAAATGGAGAGGAAAATAAGAGACCAGAATGCTTGTAATCGAAATCCCCCACTAGTCGGCTGGACATAATAAGTATTAACCTACAAGGTAGCGACTGCGCATGGTTATACGATTATATTTATACAATTTTTGTTGCAGGTTCCCCTTTCCCCATCCATTTGAAAAACACTAACCCCCTCATCCCTTACCCTTTCCTACTGGTGCTTCACCTCCTGCCACACACCTTTTTGGTGGCTCGCAGGGTATTGATGTAGATGTAGAGGAAGGCGGAAGCCACGGAGTCAATCAATGGGCTGGCGCAATCTATTGCATCAATTTACGCCCGGTCGAGGATGTCGGTTTAAAATCGAAACGACACCAGTCATTCGCCAGTCTCCGATGAACGCACGTCGACAGTTTACGTCTCTCGGAAGTGTTTTGGGCCAACACGGTCAAAGTAGTAGGGACGTAAGGAGAAGAATTGCGGGAGCCAAAGTGACTTACTGTCACAAGGAGAAGGAGGGAGTTGATGATAGGGTCTTTGAAAAAGGATGTTAAGAAATGGCATGTGAAAACTTTGAAATGGAAGGTAGTTATGCACGGCGCGGAAACGTGGTCACTGAAGCAGGATGATATAAGTAGATTGGAGGCTTTTGAAATGTGAGGGTGGAGAAGGATGGAGAAGGTGACGTGGACCGAAAGGAAAACAAATGAAGACTTTCTGGGCATAGTTTGGGAGGAGAGGGGTTTGTTGGGAGAAATCCTATGGAGGCAGGATTGGCATGGCAAACGATGACAAGACGAGGAAAGGGAAGGAATAGGATAGGGATGTTGGGCGGGATGAAGGGAGGGAGGAAGTACTCAGAGATGAAGAGCAACTTGTAGAATGGAATGTGGGGTTGTGTTTTGTTAGGAAAAGTTTTTGTGTCCATTCAAATCCTACCTTAATCGGTAGATTAACAATGAAAAAATAAAATACTCTTTACATTTTATGGAGACAATTTTTCACGACTTTTAAAAATATGAATACTTAGCCGTCTCTTTGTTTCATGGTCATCGTCTACAGCGGCCCCTAGTTATTTTGCTCATTGGTCACCTTCTCTTTGTGTGGATGCGTAGACGCGATCAATGTGGATTGCTTACACTGTATTTTCATAGATCTTGCTGAATATCTTGATAGTGGTCCATTTCAGGAGCAATAATCTCACGTGCAACAAGTGCTTCAATGGGGTTTGAAAGTTTTGTAAGGAGAAGATAACTTTTTATGCAGGAGATAAAACAAACCCAAAATGGATATAATGTCAATTACACACTTCCGACGATTTCCTGCATGCGCAAATTTTGTGCGCAAAGACGAAGGAGTAATATTTGAACGGGTTTATCATCAAAACGAAAAAAACTGTTACCTCTGCGAAATTCATGTTTTGATTTAATGGAATCGCGACGTTTACTTTTGCAAAGACACCGAGAGCGGTCGGTGCCCCTCCCTTTTCCGTCCAGCTGCTGCCCACGATCGCCCCCTACGCTCTAATCCCCGATCGCACAGCCGGGGATCCAAGGCTGACGGACGGCAATTCAGGCAGAGCATCATTTCGGTCCAGGAAGCGTCTGCACCCAGCAGAAGCGGCGAATGAATGCACGGCACGCGATTGGGGACGCCAAGAGGCGGACTTCGAGAATGTTTATTTGTCAGTTATAAAACAATCCGTCATCGATAAACATGATTGTAAAACACTTGATTCCGAGTTAATCTTTTTTTTTCCTTTCATGCATAAGGTCAAAAGGTGGATAAAATATAAAATGTCTACATGGTCCACTCTAAAAGTAGTGCGCCTTCTCTGGGAAAATAGATTTATTGATTTACGTACTTGTACATATGCTTGAAATTCTTCACAATACTCTCCCATCTGCATCAATAATACATTTGCAGAGACGTATATGCTACGCCTCTGGAAGATACCCTACAACTCCAATGCCGTTGTCAGGAACGTTGTAAGATGATTTCGGATGCTTTCCATGGTCTCCCAATGCTCTTCTTCCAGCTCTCTCGGGGATACAGAAGAAAGTCACGCGGAGCCAAGTCGGTTATCCGGGCCAGGAAGTTGGTAGCGATGATGGACTTGTGGCCGGGGGTATTGTCACGGTGGAGCTCGACCGCGTCTTTACCTCGATACAAAGTGGAAAAACACGCTCACGTGGAGGCAAGTCTTTCTGCTCATGTTGCTCGGAAAAAAATGGTGACCAGCTGCGCTGGAAGGGCAGTCCGCCCCCAATCACATTTCCCGACCGATGTTACCGCGCTGCCATGGATAGTCCCATCGCAATAAAATCATGCGTATTACTTCCATAATATACCATGTAGGTGTGCGGAACACAGAAAGAGAGAATATAAAAATTTCTAGGACCTCAAAATACGGATTTATCAGGAGGTAGCAGGTTAGAAATGTTTTTTAAGTTGAAAATAAATGACTTTCTTTTGAATGAAATATATTACATAATATGAGTGTAAATATTGAAAGAAATGAAGTAGTAGGGCAGTTGGGCTGTTTTTAAGTGGCCCAAGTTCTTCAAATTTGGCCGAGAGACTCTGGAGGACGGGTCCCGCGGCCCGCCGACGTCAAGAATCGACGACAACGTCCAACGTGTGCGTGAAGTGCTGAATTCAGACTGTCTGATAAATGTTCGCAAGATCCCAGTTCGTATTATTGGCACTGATGGGACAATGACAGTGCACATACCATCATATCACTGAAAATGTGGCGATGCGGAATATCTTAACTCGTCCTCTCGAAGGTCTTTAGACGGACGACCATGACAGCAGAATCGAGTGTATGCTTGAAATGCCCTTCGGCAACTCGTAATCGCGACGATTCCCCAACCCCCTTCCAGTCCCGACATGGCACCACCAGACTATTCCCCATAAAAGTGAAATCCTCCTTCAAAGGACCCTAAGTCAAGCCGTCAAAGAAGCTTGCGCGCGTGCCCTTAAGGATCTTCCGCCCACCAGGGAGCCTTCGAGTCGTGGGAAAGCCACTAAATAATGAAGTTTCGAACATGGAAGGTGATCAGGATGGATTTGGTAGAGGAAATCAGCAAAATGCAGAGATAGTGGAGGGGATATTGAGAGTTGGAGTTCGAAGGCCTTGATTGAGAGTTGGAGCGGGTTAGAGGAAGGAAGAGAAGAGACAATGCGGATGTCATGGAGGCGACGAGTGCGAAGGAATGAAGGGGGGGATAAATGTAGGGTCAAACAAGAGGACGAGGCGAGACTTGGTCCATAATAGTCGTCGGGGGCACTTAAAAACGTATCTTGAGGGTGAGATTACCCGCGAAGGAATTTCGGTGCGGAAGGGGTGCGAGATGCCCGAAATGGAACATCCATCATCAGCACTTGGCTCGAGTCTTAGGGCTCTTCCAGCAGCAGGTGACGACCCCTGGCACCCGCCTCCGACCAATCCAACGCTTCCCCGATCAACAATCCCCCAGATCGCCAGCATCCCTCCAAATCCCTCTCCGCAAAGCCTTCCCTCCCGCACCAACGGCCGCGTGGATTCCAAAGGGCAAGCCGGGCGAGGAAGAGGGGGAGGAGGGGAGGAATCTGGAAGGAGGGGAGGGAGCGGAATGAGAGCAGCGGGCGGAGGAGGAGAAGAGAGCGAAAGGCTGGGAATGCGTGAGATATGCGATAGGGGGGGGAGGGACGGAAAATAAATTAGAGGCGGGGAGGGGAGTGAAGAATGGGGTAAGGGTGGACGGCGAGGGAATTGTGGGTGGAAATAAGGATCAAGAGGCCAGGTAAAGGGGAGGAGGCATGAGTAGGGAAGAGGAATGGCAGGCGAGTGGGTGGGGAGGCTCAACTGGGGGCAGAAGATGGAGGGGGGAGGGAGGGAAGGAATGGGGCAGACAGGGTTCGAGAAAAAGTTGACCTATTGCTCAGTGCCATGTGCTGTCGCCGGCGTATCTTAAATTATTTATTTTATTCTTAAGAATGTTCATTAGAAAATTACTGGGTAAATGTGATAATAAAGTCAAAAAGAAATGTTATCCTTCGCTGATTAGGCCTCATTTATGGGAAATGCAGCTAGTATGAATGGCATCCTCACGAAGTTGGATTGATTGCCGAATTGGATCTTGTGCGGCGTAGGGGAGCTGGATTTGTAAATCGTTTTTATGATAAACTTTGCAGGGCATCCAAAATATTAGAGCAGCTAGGCTGGGAATCACTAAATGGAGCGAAGGTTTAAATTATAGATTCAATCCCTAGCATTAATTGGAAGGATATCTCTTTAGCAGTGATGATGTTGAAAATGAATTGTTACCTCCCATCGTACTACGGTATGAGAGATCATGTCAATAAATTTGAAAGATTTACTGTAGAAAAGGTAAGATTTAAGATGCCATTTTTCCACGAACGATAAGGGATCAGAATAACATCGTCTGACCACGGTAGGGTCATATTCGGGTCAAAATTAGTCTGGCGTGTATACACCCCCTGCCACACACCCTAGCGGTGACTTGGAGGGTACTAAAATATGTATTAAAAATACCTAAAATAATTCGTCAAACGTAGCCACTTCATCTCATTTACAGCACATAGGAAAACAGCAACATATTTTGACGAGACCGCAGCAGTTTACTAAGAGAATTCTCTGATTAAACATGTTTCCCACTCCTGAAAGAGAAACCTGGCACATCCGCCCCGTATGTGACCTCTGTGGCCTCAACCGTGATAAGCGGCCCGTGCGAGTGTGCTCGGTTGGTCCAGAGAGATGGAAACGGGAGAAAAGCAGGAAGGAGGGGTAGGAAAGGCAAGGGGGTGAGGGAGGAAGGGGTGGGAGGTCAACGATGATGAGATGACAACGAAGAAGTATGGAGGAGAGCGGTAAAATGGGAGGCGGGAGGAAAAGCGACAAAAGATATGGGGAAATAGTCAACGGAAGAAGAAATTTGCACAGCGCTGGAGTAAACGAAGTGGAGGGGGATGGTCAATGACATGTAGGAGAGAGGGGAAGCTAATTAAGACCGAAAGCAAATTCCAACCATTTCGATTGTGGCGAAATTGAGAGCTCCACCCAACCATCAAATGATTATCGAGCACAGTCGCATCGGGAGCAGAGTAAGAATGGTGAAGGGGTGAGGGTAAGAATTTAAAGAGGAAATTGCGAGAAAGAGGAAAAAAACATTGATTGCCACTGGCTCGAGAGATCCGGATGAGATTAAAGCATGGCGTCGGTTGTTCCACGGTGGAAGAGAAGAAGAAGAAAGAGCGCGGCGTTTCAATAAGAGGCACAATTCCGTCGGATTTCTCATTCTTCAAGGAAATAGCGCCGAATACCCCACCCCCTCCATTCGTAGTGCAGTAATATTTTAGCATTTCTTCGAGAAACGGGGAAAATGAAAAAAATCATCTGTCACCTCCAATAATAAATGATAAAAGCTGCGTGCAGACTCGTCACTTGGGCGCCTAAATCACTCAATTTAGGGAGGATGCCATCTTTAAGAGTGCCCAAACTCGTTAGGCAGCGAGAGGGCGAGAATTCAGGCACCTTATTTCGACCCCCTGATTTAGGACTAAATACGTCATTCCAGTATTGCGATCCCATAATTCCAAGTGCTACAAGCGAGATAACTAGCAGAAGAATAATCCCCAATCGCGGGAGTTTTATATAATTTACTCACAATAAAATTGGTTATTTCTCCGAGAGAGTACAATTTTATTAGTTGAAAAAACGGAGGTCTTCATAAGCGCGAGGTGGGAAAAGGCAGATCTTTCTTGAGGCAAGGGAAGTTTGGTGACTTCCGCATGAGTGTAGTTTAATTCTTGCAATAACTTTATTTCATCAAATTATTGGATACAGATATTTGAAACGTAAAGGTAAGAACATGTTTCTTTATTTGGTACTTTTCCGAATATGAAATTTTCTTTAAAGTTTTGGTTAAGACAATCGTCTTCGTCGTCGTGTTTGTATCCACTCCTCGTTTGTGTGCTTGTTGAATCTTATTTTGGTAAATGAGCATTACGGAATATAATTTTCGAGCGTAATGCCGTAAGCATTGGGTAATTTCCTGAGTAAGAATGGGCATAAATATAAACGAACTACACACGATACATCTTAAAACAATTACTGAAAAGGAATAATGATAGACAAATTACCCTGGAGTGAAATACCATAAAAAAGAGAACATTTTTGAAATTGTCGAAATGTAATTCTATCTGACCCAATAAAAACAAATAAATAACGGATAGTCTGATAAGAGAAAATGAGTACGAAACTAGTATTAAAAATCGCACAATGTTTGTACGAGCAAATCTCAAACATCAACATATTTACATCTGGTCATCGTGCGTTTATTTCTTATTTTGTCCACATGTCACCGTCAAACGAATGACCAAATACGCTGTTCCGCCACGCCAAAACACAACAGGGACATTAATCAATACAATGGAAAAGAAATATTTAAAACAGCGAATCGGATTTCCTCCTGAGCAGTAAATTCGTCTCTCTACAGGAAAACGCTGGGAGCGTGGCATTGCAGCGGGCAGAGGGATGGAGTGCTTACCGGGAGGGCCATGCTTCGATTCCCGCGACGCCACCACGCACCCTCAGCCCTTCACCCAAGCTGTGCGATTTCACAGGTGGCATGATTAAACGCAAACTATGAAACTATTCCTTGAGTTGATTACTGCACTTATTGGGAATCTTGCTGATCCACACGATAAATGTTTATCAATAGACATTGTTGGTTAAAAAAGTAAGATTGATTGGATATGACGTCTACCAATGTGCAATTCCCAATTGCTCTTTTTGATACCGTATGAGTTCCCATAATTATTTTAAATTCACAGAGAACTCCCAAACTTAGCGACGTGCATTTATTAATATGAATTTGCATAGCGTAGGATATCAACTTTAGGATTTCCATCATGTGAACCCAGGGGAATAAGATAAACCCCCAGAGTAATGCACGCGTTCGATCATTCGGTGATTCTCTCATTGAAGCGGTGAAGTATACCAGAAGATTTTGAACATTTTTGAAGTAAGCACCACTGTTCTGTTGATCCGCATGTCTTAAAGGTTTGCCATTGCTCGTCACGCGGAAATCCGTTAAGATTTCTTCGGATGGTACGGAGGAGAGAGATTTTATTTTTTACGGCGGTGCGTCGGGGAAGCAGATTTTACGACACGTCCCTCCCACGCGCACCAACCGTGCTCACGGCGAGGACGACTCTACTCCTCCCTCGACTTCCACGAACCGCAGGGGTTGGAGGGGATCTGAGGAGGAAAGAGGGGGGGCGGGAGGGGGGAGGAGAGAGCGTCCACTCTGGAGGAAGAGACAAAGAAAGAAGCCCCCGAGGCGAGGCGGGGGAGGGGGGGGTGAAGAGAGCATGGGGGGTAGGTGGATGGGGAGGGTGAATAAAATAAATAGAAGGGGGGATGGAGGGGGTGGAATAAATGTGAAGGTCATGGGGTGGGGGTTTCGTGGCTGGGGTTGTGATGGGCGGGGGCAGGGTTTTGGGCCGAGGGAACAGGGCGGGGGCGGAGTAGGGGGGTGCTTGAAGAACGGAACGGAGGAAAAGTGATGGGAAGGAAGACGGAGGGAGGGAGAGATGGAGAATCGATTTCACGAGAGGGCTCCTCCGTATGCGGAACGCGACTTCATCCGAGAAAGCCGAAGAATTGATTCGCTTGCGTTATTTTAGAGTGGGCGGAGTTGCGGAAATTAATCCAAAATGTGCTTGCGTGAGATAGCGGTCTTCATGCGTTCGTATGTAGGTCTCTCAAATAGTATTTGGGGATTAGGGCCCGTTTGGACCTGACGATTCCACCTAAAGCCAAGTTAAGTTGAGGTGACCTGACGTGCGGTTCTCCGGTACCCCCTCTACGAACTTCCGAACTCGGGCGCTCTAAAACTTCATGCCCTAGTAAAGTAAAATATGCCCAACTAAATACCCTTAAAAAAAGCACAGCTTCAGGTGCGACATGCTGGAAATCCTTTTTTATTAAAGAGACACTTTCTTTTCAACATATTTATTTTTATTACAACCTAGATACCGTTACAGCGTAACATCTTCAGTTATGATTACAATATAATGCATACATATATATATACATATATATGTATATATATGTATATATATATATATATATATATATATATATATATATATATATATATATATATATGTGTATATATATATATATATATATATATATATATATATTGATGTGCGCCTACTGTGGCCAAAGCCCGCTCCGCTGAGCGAAGAAAATTCAAATCTCCCGGCAGCGGAAAAGCTTCCCCTCCACCCGCGCTCCGATGCGAAAGGGGGAGAGTCAGTCACGTGGTCTCCCCTCCCCCGGAGTCCCCTCAGCGCTCGCCCATTGGCTACCGCCCGGGCATGTGAGCGATGCGTCACCCAGTCACGTGGTCTCCCCTCCCCCGGAGTCCCCTCAGCGCTCGCCCATTGGCTACCGCCCGGGCCAGGGCAGGTATATAAGGAGGGGCCTGAGACTCAGCCGCCTAAAATCACTAACACTGGAAAGGTACACGTTCGTCATTTACACATTCGATCGCCATTTATTTCCCTGTGCAAACTGCACATACACTAACGCTGAAGGGGTGGACGTTGTCACACCGAAGCAGCGCTTAAAATGAGGGCAAAATGCCCAGTCATTAGAGGATCTGATCTGGTCAGCCGCCTAAAAACGGCAAGGCAAGTCGTGTGAACAGACAGAACGGGGTGGGAGTCCCAAGGGAGACAGAGCGCAGTGAGCAGATCCTCGCTCTCCCAAGCTACCTGTCGGCGCAGTGAGAATATCCTCGCCTCAGGTGCACTCTCCCTCTCCCTCCCACGCTACCTGGTGGCGCAGCGAGGAAATCCTCGCCCCCAGGTTTCGCTCGCCCTACGAGTCCAGGACCAAAGCAACCGGACGAATGCCGCGTCCACCGCGCCGCCTCCCAGCGCCAACCGAGCTCGACGCCGCACGGAGGACCGACCCGCCGCGACGCCGCCCCGCAGCTCCGACACTCTGCCACCAGCACCTCCGACTACCACCCCGGGATCGTCGCCGACCCTCGAGGACTACCGGACCTGGTTGGCCGAGGCCGCCCTTCCTCCGTGGCCGGTGCTGAGTCTCCTGACGCCGCCCACCCCGCAGTACCGCCTCCGGCCCCTGGACTCTCCAAGGACGCCCTACGCAGAGGTGCCGAGGCTGCCCCTATTTGTCTCGCCGGACCGTCGGGCTCCCGCGACCAGCCAGAAGCCGGACAGGACCCCGGCCGCCATCCAGCTGCACCGGACTCCACGCGCCCTTCAGGCAAACGACACTCGACCTTCTCCCTGGGAGAAGGTCCCCTTTACTGTAACCCTGTACTGGACGGAATAAACGCCCTTCGGGGTAATCAACGGAACGGCAGGGAGGTTTATTTTCTCCAGCGACCCCAGCCCTTGCCTGGGCAGAATGCTCACTCGCTCTCGCGTTTCGGGGCGGGTCGCACAGCCAACCCCGGACGCCAGGGACACGACAATATATACATATATATATATACATATACAAGTGAGATTCACTTAAAGAAGGCCTCTGAGAGGGCCGAAAGCTCGAACAATTTACCGTGTGAGTGTTCTTTTAAATGTTGCTATTCTTTTCTATTTGTGTTATACTGTGTCAGCCCATTATTGTGCCGCTCGTGTGAGTTTTTCCTTACAATCGTTATATATATATATATATATATATATATATATATATATACATATATAAATAACGGTTGTAAGGGAAAGCGGGGATTACAGGAGTGATCAGTGTAGAATAATATACAGCGGCGGGGACGAGAGCCAACGAGGGGTTGCCATAGTATTAAATGAAGAGGTAGCAAGAAGTGCAGTCAGCATAGAGCAGGTAACGGATAGATTATTAACAGTAGAGATAAAAGCATAACCGACGAAATTGGATATTATTCAGGTATACATGCCACCGAGCAACCATACGAAAGAAGAGGTCGATAGGATATACGATCAGTTAGAGGATATAATCGCGTGCGTTCCTGCAAGGAAACATTTGATAGTGATGGGGGATTGGAATGCGACGGTAGGCGAAGGAAGAGATGGTGATGAGGTGGTGGACTACGGTTTAGGCACGAAGAATGACCGCGGGGAGAAAGCAGTGGAGTTTTGTAGGAGACATCGGTTAGTCATGGCCAACACTTGATTCAGGCTACATGAAAGATGAAGGTATACATGGAAAATGCCAGGTGACTCATAGAGGTATCAGATAGATTATATTCTGGTTAGACACAGGTTTAGGAACAGTGTGATAAATCCGCACAGTTTCCCGGGAGCGGATGCGGACTCTGAGGCAAAATGAAGTACAAAGAATTAAACAATAAATTGAGGCAAAAATTGAGGAAATGATCAAAGAGGCATGAGAAGAACTGGAGGTAGGAATCAAAGTGGGCGGGGAGTTCGTAAAATCAGTTAGGTTCGCTGATGAGCAAGCTTTAGTTTGTCAGTCAGCCAAGGGGTTGCAGGCATTGCTGAGTGAATTGGAAATCCAGTGCGACAGGTATGGGATGAGATTCAATAATAATAAAACAAAGGTTATGCGATTTTCTAGAAAGAAAAAGGCTAAGCTAAATATTAAAATAGGAGGGAAAAAAGTAGAGCAGGTAGAACAGTTTACATATCTCGGAAGTGTTTTGAACCAACACGGTCAAAGTCGTAGGGACGTAAGGAGAAGAATTGCGCTAGGCAATGAGGCTTCCACAAGGAGGAGGGAGTTGATGACATGTGGGTTTGGAGAAGAATGGAAAAGGTAAAATGAACAGAGAAGAAAACAAATGAGGAAGTACTTGGTATGGTGGCCGAGGAGAGGGGTTTGTTGGGAGAAATCCTATGGAGGCAGGAAAAGTGGATGAAGGGGGTTTTGACCGGCAGTGGGATATTGAAGACTGTAATAGAGGGGAGAATGTTAGGCAAACGAGGAAAGGGAAGGAACAGAATAGGGATGTTGGACGGAATGAAGGGAGGAAGAGAGTACTCAGGGATGAAGAGTGGTCGGATGGATACTGGATTTTGTATTTTGTTAGGAATCACAAAATATTTATTTAGTAGGTTTGTCCATCCAAAAACCTACCTTAACCGGTAGATTACGTAATAATAAATAATAATATATATGCATGTCTGTGTATATATATATATATATATATATTCTATATTATGTGTTACTGTGTATTGTACTATTCGGCACTTCCGTAGTACGTCTATGAAAGCATATATATATATATATATATATATATATATATATATATATATATATATATATATATATATACATTAATATTTATCTATACACCTTGGAACAAACTCTCTTTCCCAACATAGGAATATCTATGTACGTGTTCCAAGATTCTGATTTTACCTAAAGACGTAACGCTGTAACGTAACCCAGGTCGAAATGAAAATATTTTTTAATGGAAAAGCAAATTGTTCTCTTTCATCATGCATGCCCCCTTAAATATAACTCTGGTATCACCATAATCAGTAGTGGCTTTAACCACGCCGGAAAAAAATGGGACTGCAATACCGGTAAAATGCCGATCCGTGCCCGCGATTCTTGCTTTTTATACATATTATGTTAAATATAGTGTAGAGAAACTCACTTTTCTCAAGCAGTGGGCACACCAGCAACCCGTGGGAGATGCATACTAGGAGGACCAACTATTCCTTAAAACTGTCCAGCGCTTACACTGAGCGTGGCAAAAGGACGAGAGCATGGGAGAGCATAAATCGCAGTTCAGGGAGATCCGAGGGATCATCGGCTTTCGGGGTCTTACGCACATACTGTGGATGTAGTCTGAGTCGTCGTCGGCGGCAAATAAGCGTATCTTACTCCTTACCACAGTTTCAACATCGTTCATGCAAAGAAGGAATAAGAGATCCTACAACACTCACTCCCCTTCCCTTAAAGTGACTTTTAAGGAACTCGAGCCAACACCGTCTATTTTCGTCAAGTCTATGATGCCTTGGTCCCTTGGTCACTCTGGGGTTTGCAAATAATCCAAGGTTCCCTCATCGCGCCGGGGGTCCCTCCATCGCTCCATGGTCCATTACATGGCCAAGGGAACGCAGCTGGTCAATCGAAGGGTGCATCAAAACTATCACTGAGTTGAGGCACGGACGGTAGCATTAACAATAAGTTAAATCTGCGGGAATAGACCAGAAAGGAGTAAAAGCATATCATCAAAATACACAGCAAAGACAGAATTAGAACGTTAGAGGTGGTGTTGTGCAGGAAAAGTAGAGCACATGTATACCGGGAAATAAGAGTTTAGTCAAGCATTCCAATATATACGAGCTAATAAAGTAAAATATGCCCTAAAAATGTGCATACCTACATAGTTTGAGTGTTTTGAATAAATCGCTCTACCTTAATTTTCATTCTAACTCATTCGTTTATATACGCTAAATGAATACGGTAGCAGAGATCATGTCAATACATCAATAGAGAGAGAGAGTGAGCAACCGAGAGATTGCGATGCATTTCTAACCATGTTCAAGTAAGATCATTGCAAGAAACAAAAGCAACTCGAGGCCTTAGTGACGACGCTGAGATCGGTAGGCAAATGGCGACCGCAATAGATCGTCAAATGCTAAAACATGACTCGAACAACATTCAAAATCATATATGGAACGCGATCTTGCATCAAGTTGTAGAAAAGAGTAAGAGTATGTGTTAATAGAAAATGTACAAAAACGAGCAGATTTCAATCACTTATACACTCGGAGGTGTTCGTATGAACGCTGCAGGCCATGTAAAATACTTGGGTGTCAGCATTACATCAGATCTTACATGCCAGAAGCCTATGGCATACATAAAAATATCGAACCATCGATTAAAGCCTTTTGAATAATAATGGCGTACGAATTTTAGTGCTGGGTGTCTCCGTTTGCATGTGGTTTTGTTCCCTTCTACAGGTGGTGACCTAACACCCACCGCAAAACCTCCTTGGGCCGGCGGCTTGCGGGGTACGATGTAGATTTAATGATTGGCGTTAGATCATAAGCAGTGGAATTCACTTCAGACGTTCCCCAGTGAATT
The DNA here is from genome assembly GCF_022747635.1 of Hetaerina americana. Lineage (NCBI taxonomy): Eukaryota > Metazoa > Arthropoda > Insecta > Odonata > Calopterygidae > Hetaerina > Hetaerina americana. Next base: position 3,295,306 of record NW_027287538.1, read on the forward strand.
TTTATCGGACCACCTCTAGGACTTCTAACGATACTAACTGCATATGCTTATTTTCCGGCAATGCAGAGGTTTGGAGAGATATTCGCAGTCTTTGAAAAGTTCCTTACACTAATCCAATAGCACTTTCGTGCGATATTTGACCATTATAATTTACCTTAAAAAGATGTCCCGCGATGGCCTCTGAAACAGGATTCCTTCCCTCCAGATCGACAACTCAATTGTTAAACTGAAATAAATGTTTTCGAAAAAATAGAAAAACAAATTATTTCGGGTCGGCTTTTTTGTATGTCTCTCCCGTGAATAAATTGGAATCGGTTCTTTTAGCGAGGAATAATACTATCGCCTTACGGTGGGAGTGATCGTGTGAGTGAAATAATACGAAGCAAGTTTTGCAGAGAAATTTTTAAGATACCTTTATCTGCGGTCGATTAGGGATAAAAAACTTGATGCGATCGCACCAATTGGGGAAACTATTTTTCTTTTTTATTCTTAGTAGACGAATATTTTGGCGTTTTCCCATCTGACCCCAGTTTCTGCTCTTATAAATAGCAACAGATGCCCTCGTTGCGTAGGGAAGTATATCTCATTGCGATACCATTTTTTGACGCACCTGTAGTTTTCATGCACTCAACCATTTCAATTGTTTTACATGTATTGATTTTAACTAAAAACAACGAAAAACGTTTTTTCGATGCAGCATGCCTGGTATTCGACCATCCCGTGCAGCAATTCCTAGCGGTGTCCCTCGCGGTGACATGCAGAAGTAGTAGAGGCACATCGACGTGGGTTTACATTCTGATATCCCTTTAACACGGGTTTTTCCAGAGATTTTAAGCGGATTTTTTTTCTTTCGCCCTTCTCTCATCCCTGCAACTACCTTCTTCGCCCGATCCCTTGCCATTTCCATTTGGTGACTGCACCCCCTGCCACACTCCTTCTTGGTGGATCCCGGGATGGTTTTGCGTAACGTTAAACATATTGGTCCTTTAAGGGCGGCATGCACTTTTTAATGGAAGAAATCATCAATGCTGAGGTGAAATGGCGGGGAACATCTGCGTATCTGTAGAGATCTAGGGTCACAGGTAAAAGGATCTAGGGCTGAAACCATTGCGAATGTTTACCGATGAAACCGGGTGATCCCGCCAATGTATGTTTCCAGCACCAGTGCCATGCCACGTGTGGGTAAATTACAGTTTCTCAACTACATAAGACTATTTAGAATTCAAAATAAATTCAAATATTTGCATAAACTGCACGCCTCAGCTGCTCACAGAGTCGAATGTTTATTGTTTATCTGATATATTTTCCAGAGTTAGTATTGTACATATGTACCAATCGTCAGATTCACATGAAAGCTAGTCTTACTTGCCTAAAACACCGTACATTCACTCCTGCAAGTGGAATTTTTAGAAAATGTTTAGGAAATCAAAAAAATGAGACCAGATTATCATATTTATACCAATTCCTAGTTAATTATTTCATCTAATAGTTCTTTTCATCCCTTCCGTATCTTTGAAAAATTACTCCGATAGTGCAATCTTGTATAATCTGAGAAGGGATCGACGCGCGTCGTTCAATCAACACTGATCGTTAGCATTCTATTTGAATATTTTATTGCGCGAAAAATTAAATTTTATTGTTGCTAGTTTAATGTAAATTGCATATGTGGTTGTCTATGCGGTTATAATGCATATGCATACGCTGCATTGATTTGAAACTATCATTGCCACGGTCGTTGCAATTTGAAACTTGTTCAGTTCATTAAGATTAAACGTTATTTAAACTGGATGAGAGAGATATATTTCCAGCGTTGACGGCATACTTGCTAACTTCGAACACAACAATCTGGTTTATGGCTGTTCCCTGTATCCATTGTACCACTATGCCCTTCTACAAGCGAACCTATATCACCCACCCACCTGTCTTATTCAGGGCAATGCAAACACTATTCTCCTTTGTACCGTTTAAAGGTTAAGGGAGAAATAACGATGCAAATCGGAAGACAAGAAGCCGTTCGGCAAAACACCCTCGGTCGTTATTCCGTGAACTGCTTGTTTTCGGACTCCAAAGCCTTGTCGGACGCCGTGCATGGAATCATCGCCCTCTTATCGCAACGCAGCAGAGTGCCGGAGCAGCTCAACAACGGCGGAGGAATTTTGGAGAAAATTCGACTATCGATTAGAAGTTTATCGATTTCGCATCGGGCGTAGAAATGGACGAGAAATGTAGTGGAGGGGCGAAGGTGACGGGAACATGCCGAGGTACAAGGAGGAGTGATTAACAACCAACTGGCACGAATGGCCGAGGTGTGAGAACTTGGAGCTTAGGAGTGGAGGGAGAGAGAGGGTGGGGGGTTGTGGCGAAGGAAAAATCGACAAAGGGAATCCCTGGCGACTCCCTCTTTCAAAGAGATGAAACGAAAACGCTAACCCGGGCACGGAGTGAAAATTCAGTCCGGCACTCGTTAGAGGGGCGTGCGGGGCGCGCATTCGTCAACCACATTTTGAAACTGCGAATGAATACAGTGAACAGAGAGAAAAACTTCCCCGGCACCGGAAGGGTGCCATGAATTCGACCGTATAACACATAACACACACATGAGGTGGATGAAAAGTACCGAGAGCAATGTTTCCTGACGTGACTGTAAGTTGCAGCGCGCAGGATCGGTGCTTGGGGGGAGGACCTTCAATACGCGCCAAGCGCCAATCACCTGCGAACGTTCGTTCAGGCTGGATCGCGCTTTAGTGGACCCCTATCGAGCGATTCGATGCAAGTGAGAAATGCTGCGAACGATGGAACAACGGCACGCCATCAAATTCTGTGCTGGACGGAGGAATTTGGGTACGGAGATGTTGGCATGAATTGTCAAGTGTTCAATGATGAAAGCATGCCACCAACTACCGTTTTTAAGTGACACGAGCTCTTCAAAGATGGTCGAGAGAGCGTGGAGGACGAGCCCGGCGCCCCTAGACGGCCCTCGACAACGGGCAAACAGTGCGTGCAGTGCTGAATTCAAACCGCGTCGGCTAACTGTGCATATAAACACAGATCATATTGACATTGATAAGACAGTGAGGATGTGTACACCGTTACATCAGTGAAAATTTGGCCATGCAAAAGGACTGCGCTAAACTCGTCCTCCCGAAGGTCTTTGGACGGGCGACCAAAAGAGCAGAGCCGAGTGTGACTGCTTGCGAAGACCTTCGGGAACGACATCGCGACTATTCCCCAACACCCTTACACTCCTAACTAAGTAGCAGCAGACTATTATTGCTATTCAAAAAAGTGAAATCATCCCTCAAAGGACACCACCCTAAGCACCCTTAAAGGCGCTTGCACGAGTCCCTTAGAAACCACCAAGGAGCCCTTCACTAGCCGCCTACCAGGTAGGCTAGCCTTCCGCTTGCCAGGAAGCCTTCGAGACGTGGAAAAGACGTTGGCATAAGGGTGTCGACGCTCAAGCAGGGATGTACTTTGAAGAATTTTGAGGCATTCTGACAATATGTGAAATGAATTATATTTTTCGATACTTTTCATAAAAACCTTGCATATTGAGCGGGATTCAATCGTTGGTCAATTGTTTCAAATGCTCAAATACACTAAATTTCATTCAATGGGCGTAGGGGTTAGCTCAGCAACATCACTGAGTGTTTAGTGCGGAATATCATACGCCAATAAAACCTATTCTAGGAAGAAAAACGAAGAATGACGATAATATTTCAGCATCTTGAGACGAGTGCCCACCCTTTTACAGCTTCACGCGGGTTACCATGACGCCCAAAAATCACAGACGGTACAACTGAAGAAATTGCTAACGAGTGAATGGAAGTTGTTAATTTATCAGGTAATTAAAGCCATGTGCCAGGTAATTAGGAGATACACCAGGTTTTATTTTTTGAAGCATCATACTTTATGCGGCAGTGACTATTTTAGGTTTATATTACTCAAAATTAAATAAATATCTATATATATATATATATATATATATATATATATATATATATATATATATATATATATATATATATATACTACCTTGATCAAAAAGTTCCCGGAATTTATTCAGAAAATTAAAAATACAAGTTTATTCATCTAAATCTATATTGTCCCCTTCAAAGTAATCCCCATCGACTGCAACACACTTATGCCAGCGCTTGATCCAATCCTCGAAACATTTTTTATATTCGGTTTTCGGTATGTCCATCAGTGCTTCCTGCGATTTTTCCATTACTTCCTCTCGGCTGCTAAAACGCGTTCCCCGTAATGGTTTTTTTAACTCGATTGAACAGAAAGAAGTCACAGGGAGCCAAATCAGGTGAATTCGGTGGCTGTTGGATGGTATTTGTTGCATTTTTCGTCAAAAAATTACGAATAATGATAGCACTGTGCGACGGTGCGTTATCATGGTGCAAAATCCACGAGTTTTCTGCCCACATTTCTGGTCTCTTTCGGCGAATTGCTTCACGCAAACGTCTCATAACGCCCAAATAATACTCTTTGTTTACTGTCTGGCCTTCTGGCAAAAATTCATGATGCACTACACCGTTGTAATCCATGAAAACCGTCAGCATTGCCTTCTTTTTTGACTGAAAACGACGTGGTTTTTTTGGTCTCGGCTCATTTGGTGAACGCCATTCACTTGCCTGATGTCTGGATTGCGTGTCGTACTCATAAACCCACGTCTCGTCTCCAGTAATGATCCTTTTGATGTATGTGGGATCGGATTCAGCCTCGCAAATCATGTCTTTTGCGACGTCAACACGGTCTCTTTTTTGCATGAAATTGAGGTCTTTCGGCACCAACGTTGCTGCTACACGACGGAAACCCAAATCATTAACCACAATGTCTTGGGCGGATCCATAGGCAATGTTCAAGTCCTCCGCTATTTCTCTGATGGTTAATTTGCGGTTATTGACCAACATTTCTTTTACTTTATCAATTTTTTCACCGACTTTCGATGTCGATGGTCTGCCACTGCGTTCATCATCTTCGATTGACTCACGACCACTTCTGAACCGCTCGTGCCACTGGTAAACGACTGTTTTTTTTAGAGAATCGTTGCCGAAACACTTTTCCAACATTTCCAACGTCCGTGCGCCACTAAATCCGTTTTTTACGCAAAATTTAATACAAGTTCGTTGTTGCAAATTTAAATCCATTTCTGCAATTGTAAAAAATCGCCAACACACACAGAGATAGATGTACTCTTGGCTACGTAACTTTTGCAAATGTCACGTTATGACACTAAGATTTAAAGGGAATATCAACAACAGATGTACCAATTTAACAAAAAAAACAGAACTCAAATCGGAACGATGGGAGCGCCACACGGTGGTTATTCCGGGAACTTTTTGATCAAGGTAGTATTACAACTGAGAATAAAAATACGATCCATGCGTTTGTGATACCCCATGAACGGGAGCAAGACCTAGGTACCAATTAGCCGGCAAACCACAATGCATTCATTATGTTTGTGTTGCATATACGCCAGGATACACATTCGTCATTTGCCTTCTTCGGTCCAGTTTAAAAAAACGCCTGCCTGCTAACATTAAAATGGACGTACTATAAGAACATTTTTAGTATTAAAATCAATATGAATAGATGTGACTGCTGAAAAAAGGTCTGCCGTCGAAAACAAAGTCACTAATGTCTCCAAACAATCACATACATACGTATATATATATATATATATATATATATATATATATATATATATATATATATATATATATATATATATATATGTATATATATACATATATAAATATATATTCACATATATATATTTATTTATATACATATATATATATTTATATATACATGTCCCTCCCCGGACTACAACCTTGACGTGGTGGAAGGCCTTGTGCGTTCCGATGACCCCTAGAGCTGTACAGGCGGGAGTAATAATAATTGCTCCTGGTAGGATCACCCATGCCAGATAGGTTGAAGGTTAGGAGCCAGATGAAAGGTAGTCCACGCAGCGTCTGTTCCTCAGGGAGGCGGCTGCAATGGCGTCTGACCCCAGTGGGGCGGCCGGTAAGTGATGGTGTCACGTTAAAAACACTATTGAGGAAGGCATCGGGAAACCACCTCAATTATCATTCCCAAGAAAAATATGATGGACTATACAGATATTTTGAGTCCTGGCAACTACGGGGCTCGGTCCAATCGGCCGTGTGTCGTGCCCGGCAGCGGGGGAGGCAAGGCTTCCGCGGTCGTCATCCCACGAAACCCTTGCAAGGAAAAACCAGCAGCAGCAGGACAGAAGACGCAGTAGAAGAAGACAAAATTAGTTAGAATAGGAACGTGGAATTTTAGGACAATGATGGGGACAGTGTAATTGGAGAATGTTAAGCGAGAGATGAAAAGGGGAAAAATAGATATTTTGGGTCTATGCGAGGTGAGATGGAAGGATAGCGGGGATTACTGGAGTGATAATTAAAGAATAATATACAGTGATGGGGACGAGAGGCAAAGAGGGGTTGCCATAGTATCATATAAACAGGTAGGAAGAAGCGTAGTCAACATAGAGCATGTAACGGATCGACTTTTACTAATAAAGCTAAAAGCAGAACCGACGAAATTGGCTATTATTCAGGTATACCTGTACATGCCACTGAGCAACAATAAGGAAGAAGTGGAGCGTCCGTTTGAAAAAGATAAGGCAGGGGCAGCGGGTAAGAAAATTGAATGTAGAAGCATTAAATGGTTTGAAAAGGAAGGAGTACAAACAGGACGTAGACGAAATCATGGAGGATGGTAAAGAGCTAAATACTATCGAAGAAAAATAGGAGATTATCAAGAAAGGGTTGTCGAAAGCCGCCAAAGACACTATTCGAACCGTTAACGCTTAAAGGACTAGGAAATCATGGATCACGGATGAGATGATTACAAAGATGGATGAGCGGATAAAATGGAAGAATATAAATACAGAATTAGGCTAAATGAAGTACAAAATATTAAACAATAAATTGAGACGGGAACCAATAAAGAAAAACAAGCATGGTGGAAGACGAAGTGCGAGGATATGGAAAGTCTGCAGAAGAAGGGTGAAATCGGTTGTGATCGCAGTACAGCAAAGTTAAATCGTTATCGGGAAGTAAGAAATGAAGATCAACGATAGCAGTTAGAAATAAGGCGGGTAAGGTAATAGTTGACGCAGGAAAGATCCAAAAGAGATGGAAGGAGTATATAGAAGAACTGTTTAGTATGGAACTTAGACCAACAAAGCAAGACGTTGAAAAAGAATAGGACGTAGGGAAAGACAGCTAGAGTCCAGGCATACTCGACGATAAGAGAGAAAGGGCATTAAGGGAGATGAAACAAAATATGGCCGTGGGGGTGGATAACACTTCCGTGGAACTATAGAAATGCTAAGGAAAATGTGGGAGGAAGAGGCTATATGGGCTGATTCGTAGTATTTATGAGGAAACAATCTGGCCGGAAGACTTTGTGAGATCCGTTTTAGTTCCCATTCCGAAAAAGGTAAAGCTACATCATGTGAGGACTAGAAGAAGATAAGTTTAATATCCCACGCAGCTAAAGTTGTTCTCAGGATCATAAACAAAAGGATAGAGAGTAGGGAAAATGATTACTTATGGGATGATTAGTTCGTGTTTATGAAGGGGAGAGGTACGCGTGATGCAATTGCAGTAATGAGATTATTAATCGAAAGGAATATAGAACACAACCAAGATGTATTTGCCTGTTTCGTAGATTTCGAAAAATCGTTTGATAGAGTGAATTGGGAAAAACTAATGAGTGTTCTGCAGAAAATAGGAGTAGATAGGAGGGAAAGGAGGCTAATCCGTAACCTGTACATGTCTCAGACTGCTCAGGTGCGGGTGGGAAACGGGTGGTCCGGATGGGCAGTAATAGGAAGGGGTGTAAAGCAAGGTTGCCCATTATCACCGTTGCTGTTCAACCTGTATGCAGAGGAAATGAGTAAAGAGGCATGGGAAGAACTCGAGGTAGGACTGAAAGTGGGCGGGGAATTCGTAAAATCAGTTAGGTTTGCTGATGACCAAGCCTTAGTTTGTCAGTCAGCCAAGGGGCTGCAAGGAATGCTGAGTGAATTGGAAATTCAGTGTGACAGGTATGGGATGAAAATCAATTTATATTACATAAATATTATATATATTTATATTATATATATAATATAAAAACACGGATGTAGATTTTTAGAATATTGAGACACAAAGAAGGATACTCACAATGTGTTATTTGACGTTTCGACAGCAAGGCTGTCGTCTTCAGAATGGCGTTCTCGGGGAAGAGCGGAGAGGATGTGCGGGGGAGAGGTGGGGGAAGGAGAGGTAAAGGGACCAATAGGAAATGAACAAGGGGGTGGGGGGAATGCATTCAGTGGGCTTGGTTCAGCCCGGGCGATTTAAATGACTGGGCCACCTAAATATGCACCATCTCGCGGGTTCTCACCTCTATTATAATAGCAGTTTTGCGAAGGATTTCAATCACCGAAACGGAGAAGCAGTCGTCAAATATTGGTTGTGGGAAGCGGTGTGAGTAGGGATGGGATAATTAAGAAAGGTGGGAGATTTGGTGGAATATCGGTGGTTATTCATGCGGAGGGAAAGTGTGGTCGTGCATTCGCCCACGTAGAAGGCAGGGCAGAAGTTACAGGAGAGGCGATATATAATATTTTTTGAGGTACAGGTGGCGAGCGGTTGGGAGTTGGTACTGAGTGAGGGGACAGCATTTGCAGCATGGGCGGTTGCATGGTGCGGAGAGGGGAGGGGGAGAGACGAAGGTGCTTGCAGTTGGTTTGGTGGACTTGAAGATGTCTCGCAAGTTCGACGGGCGTTTAAACGAAACAGAGGGTCAGTGTGGGGATAAAAGTGATGTGGACTGAGTGTTATTAATAATTGGGAAGAGGTCACGGATTAAATGTTTAATTTTTTGTGTTCCGGGGAAGAAAGTAGTGATAAGATTAGGTCATTTTGGGCGGTTTGGTTTGGGGAGGGGAGTGTATTCGATTGACGGTTTGAGGATTTCACTATTTAGTAGTTTTTCAGGGTACCCACATTTCCTGACAGAGTCATGTAGCTGGTCCAAGTATTTCTGTTGGGAGGGGGTGTTGTTGCAGAGACGGAAGCCACGGATAGAGAGTGAGAATGTGATGGAGCGCTTTGTATGAGTTGGATGGCAGCTGTCGAAATATATCTATACATATGATTTCCTCGGAGTAACACAGAAGTGTTGAATAAAAAACTTGACAGCAATAAGCAATTAAAGAACACATAAAAAGATCACTCACACGTTATTTCTAGATCATTTCGACGGAATTCAACTCCGTCTTCATCGGAAGAAATAGTTGTAACGACTGCTGGAATAGTAGTGGTGCGGGGTGCGAGAGATAGGGAAGGGGGGCAGGGGAAGGGGAGAACGGGAGGCGGAGGAGGGGTGAGAGGAATGGTTGGGGGAGGGGAAAGGGAGAGGAGAGGCTAGAGAGGAGCGGAGATAGGGAAGGAGGGAGAGGGAAGGGGTGGAATTGACACAAAATCGGAAAAGAAAACAATCTGCTAACCACAACTGTTGCGACATCCGAGACTCAGGTTTCAACGTACAAAGTCTTGATCAAGACTCCGCAAGTCGAAACAAAGGCCACGCACACCAAAACTCATGCGGAAAAACAAATTATTCACCTCTCCGATATGCATCGCTTCTACAAAGTGACAACTTGGACCATTCTCATCAGTGAACGACATTGAGGCCCAGGTGCTGATAGGCCATACAGGGCCAAATGAATGCCATTTCAAGAGTTTATAATTCTATATGGTTATCGGATGTGGGAAGGGAGGCTAGGACGGAAACATTGTAGCACTGGTTGAAGGGGGTTTTATGATGGGAAGCATGTTTAGGGAAGGGGAGACCCGCGGACGGGGAGGAGGGATTGCACGAGGCGCGGTGGTTGTTAACCCTAAGGTTCAGGGGTGTGGAACATTGGCCTATGTTAAAGGACGGGCAGAGTTTAAAGGTCAGAAGATAAACAACATTCTTGGAAGTGCAGGAGGAGTGAGGGAAGGGCGGAAGAAAGTTAAAAGGTGGGGTGAAGTGGTGAAAATATGGCAGGTTTTACATCTTCGTCAATCACATGGAGTGGGTATGGCCCAACAGCATCCGGGTCTCAGTGTCGTTCACTTATGAGCATGGTCTGAATTTTCACTTTGTGGAAGCGAAATTATCAGAAATTTTCAGTGTTCTTTTTAGGTGCACTTATATTTTTTGTTGCTGTCCAACATTTATACATATATATATATATATATATATATATATATATATATATATATATATACATATATATATACACATATATATATACATATATACATATATATATACATATATGCATATATATACATATATGCATATATATACACATATATATATACATATATACATATATATATATACATATATGCATATATATACATATATGCATATATATACATATATATATATATATATATATATATATATATATATATATGTGGGTCGCGGTAGTCCAGTGGGTAGAGCGTTGGACTGCTGACCGGAGGGTCCCGGGTCACCTGGGCACCTGCAGCTCCACCCAAGCTATTTGATTTTTAGGGTACCAGATATTCCTGTGAAACCATAACCGGCAGAGGGAAAGGAACTGGCCCCCCTCCCTTGATGTGTGAATTTCACACGCCGTCGGGCTTAATACTTGGTGAACTCTACCATCACCTACAAAACCGATTTTCGGGTTGATTACTGTGTTTATGTTTAAATATATATATATATATATATTTATTTATTTATATATATACATATATATACATACATATACGCAACAGAGTCGAATCGGCGCCCTTTCAAGGTTGATTATAATTTTGGAAACCAAGAAAGGTCTGATGGAGCCACGTCTGAAGAGTAGGGTGGCCGCGGGATAGCGGAAGTTCCGGTTCTGGCGAAAAACTCTGTCACGATCAGCGCCGCGTGAGCCGGCGCGTCATCGTGGTGGAAACGCCATGCATTGTTGACCTCGAGGGACATAATCGTAATGAATTAACCCTTGCCAATCGAAGAAACACACCAGCATGACCTTCACATTGTACCCGGACATGCGAGCTTTCTTTGCTCGCGGAGAATGAGGACCTTTCCACTGAGCGGACTGGGCCTTTGTCTCAGCATCAACACTGTAAACCCAGGTTTCGTCTCCGGTTATGACGGTTTTAAGAAACTCTGGGTCGGCATTGGCTCGATCCAGGAGTTCCTGGCAAATTTCCACAGGTTTTTATCTCTGTTCATCAGTCAGCACCCGCGGGATGAATTATGATGTGACGCGCGTCATGTCTAAAATGTCCGTCAAAATTGTCTGACGGGATCCAAAACTAATGTTCACTTCCTCGGCTATCTCCGTAACAGTTAAACGGCGATTTGCCCGCACCACGTAGTTCACAAAAAGTTGACATGGCTGGGGTCTGTCGAAGTTGAAGGCTGCCCCGTTCACAAATCTTCATCTGTCAAGATTCTGCCCGATTAAAAACGACTGCACCAGTCAAAATACTAGCTTCGACTTATAGCTCCATTAACAAATGCTTGCTGAACCATTACAAATGTCTCCGTTGCACTTTTGCCAAGTTTGAAACAAAATTTTCCGCACACACGCTGTTCCTCTGGCTCCTTCATTGCTGCCGTTGCACGCGGATACGAACAGTTTAAGACACGTACCCTTGCTGCTGCGTGACGACTCGACGTAAATAAACGCAACACCTCTCGTTTTAGTCGTCAGATGTGTCGCTAGTAGGCGCTATGTGCCTCGTCCGTTGACCGATTTGCGCAGAATAAAATCAGTCTGGTCTTTTTTTGATCACGCCTTGGATACATTCAAACAAGAAATCACGCCATATGGCGAACAAATATTCATTCACATGCAATTACATATAAGGAAAAAGATAGGAACACGTATACTTTTCAACAATGCAAAATACATTGTACATATTTAGTCTCATTGATTTGAAATTTCACTCTCGTGGTTTGGTATCTCAGTTTACCTTGTATCCAAAGGCTATCATAATTTTGTAGTACTGGACGTTTTTCAGATGCATTGAATTCAAAAACTGAAGCAAATCGGAGAGGTGCGGATCAGCTGTTAAAGCAAACATGTCGCCCCCGTTATTCACCTTTAGATATAGGGCGCAAAGCGGTTAATATCCAAATTTCAAGGAAATCACATTCCTCTAATAGAGGCACAAAATACGCAAACCTTACCGTTTACCTCTCCTAGTTCGATGAGATGACTTTAAAAAGGTCACGAAGGCACATAAAACGGCCAAATACGCAATTAACGGCGCTCGCCTCGATTTTGAATCATTCTTTCGTTTCGAGCGCATCCTTTGAGACAAACGAGACATAGCCACGACCACACATCCCAAAATCCCTCCCCTCTTCTCTCCTCCCACCCCCCCTCCCCCCTCCGATGCGACAACTTTGCCATCTCCAGCGCCTTCCTATTCCATTTCCGCCCGGTAAATGCCCCCATCCCCCCGACAGGCCGGTGAACCCCTCGATGCAAACCTACCCTGAAATATGGCACTCCACCCCCGAATACCCCCATTCCAGCCTCCTTCATGCCTCTCCGCCACCATTCCCATTCCACCCCCATTTCCTTCCCACCCCCCATAACTTCCTCAGCGCCACCTCCCCCCCCCCAACCATCCCTCCATTTCACGCGGATTTAAGGGAATGTGCCGACGACTTTGATTCCACGCCACAGAAGGAAAGAGCCACGTGGCTTCAACATTCTCTATCCTTGCCTGGCTCATATCTCCTCCTTTAAACGGATAGCGAGGAAATGAAATGAGAAAGTAAAAGGGAGGTGTTGTTTTGCTCTAGATTGACCTTGTTCAAAATATGCCGCAAGTATTTGGGATCCTTCTCGGGAGAAAGTTTGGCAAAATGAATAAGATTGACTCAAGAAAAAAACCAAAAGACTTGTGAAAAATTGTTACAATAAGACGACGAATGCGACAGGTCTCTTGGGGGAATGAGGTTGGGATCCACTTGAGACGCAAAGAGAACAATCAACACTTGGCCTTTCAGAAAGGCCAAGTCAGAACAAACGAGTTAAACAATTAAATACTGAAGGAATGAATATGGGCCCACACTACTTGGGTAGATCAGACCACAGAGATAAAATAAAGGAGATCCAGTGCAGATAGATACAAATACTCGTTCTTTCCCCAGACAATCAGGAATCATAATAGTAAGAAACCGAAGCCAACATAGAAATATTGAAGACATTCGATTCACAAGCCTAGACACGGTTAAACCATTGCGTAGACATAAGGTTTATCCGTAGGTGCATGTGTATGTTACTTGATAGTATTTGTATTTGCATGTGTGTAAGTTATATAGATTTTTGCATGAATATATACGCCTCCGTGGGCATAGATTGGCACGAATTTGTGTTTTGCACGTGAATGTATTCCCTTTTAAGTTTGGCGACCTAACCCCCACGCCACAGGCCCTTGCGGGCATTTTGAAGATGCATTGATTTCCTTTGACTTCTTTCGTCGAGTGGAATGCACAAAAGTCACATTTGAGAACACGATCTGATGGTGAGGAGACGAGGAAAGGAGGAAGGGTGGGTGGGTGGGTGTAACGGCTGCGAAGACCTCACGCCTCGCTCCGTAGTTCGGAGTCATTGGATGGGGAGAGTGCGCGCGGGCGTTAAAAACTCTTTGGGAAGCGTATGCTGCGGCAAAGGGTCGAAGGTCAATTTAGAGTCCAGCTAAATGGGTGCTGAGGTATTTTTGGGAGGGGAGCGAGAGTGAAGGTTGGGGTCACGGAAAATTAAGAAATAATGGGGAAACGAACCCGCAATTTTTACAGAAAAATCTCAACCGCGCATTCACAGCTGTTGTTTTTATGGTGAAATCCTTTGACAAGCATAACTTCGACCCAATAGTCGTGCTACTAGGATTACCAACCGTAGACCATGCCTCATGCATAGGCTTAAGATGGACGCAATCCAGGGTAAATGCAAAGAAATTTAAAAATTAATGAAAAAGTAGGTGAATATTAGGCAATGCTACTATGCATTTACTTCGCAGTCATACATAGCCTAACCTCACTTTTAAATTGCTAAATAATTATAGTTTTGTGAATTCCCTATCCTTAACATAGTTTCTACAGTACAGTACACTACACATACAGTAAACTTCGATATCGTTTTCCTTACTGGGGAAAGTCTTTAGATATATGAGAATATTTTATTCTTGGCTTCCTAAGTCGCAGGTTTTATAGAGAACAACATTCTGGAATATGACATAAGCATTAACCAAACAGGGGGTATACCAACAGCTCTATTTCAGCGCAAATGTCAGACTACGTCTATACTATTGCAGAAACATCGCCATGGATACCATATGTCCGACCCCATGTGTGTACATTGCAATAGAAAGAATTTTCATGAATGAATCTTATTTGTATATTACATATAATGTAGTTCCTGTTGATAAAAATCCCTTAGCTGATATTTGCCTTTCATGTACGACACCAATGATTCAGATATGCTGCCAGACATCGCTCGGTATAGCAGTGGTAATATTATTATTATTATTTGCATATCACTGCAATTGGGCTAATGGCCCGATTTCAACGCTCTAGTAATGCACCCATATAATGCACAAATGGAAAAACATTAATGAAACAATTTGACTTTAAAAACAATGGCACTTAAAGATTCAACCGTACCTGTGCCATCACGGAGGTTCCATCGCCACAGTCCGTCCAATTCGAAGTCTCGACGGTGCAGAAAATTCGCAATGCCTGCCAGACGCCGTCCGCGCTCTTAATCCCCCAAAATCATTCCTGGTCGAGCCACCACCTAACTCATGCGGACGCCACGACCGCCTTATCATTCATCCCATTTCCATTCGCCCTCTTTCGAATTCGGAGTGGGGAGCGGGGGAAGGAAATGTTCCACCCCAACCGCCTTCGAAACCGCCGGCGCCAAGGATTTCGGAAAAGCCCTTCTCGCCCCGAATAAAACCCTTATTAGCCCCCACTCCGCGGATTTGGAGGGAAGTGGAGCGCGGGGTGTGGGAGAGGGGAGGATGGCGTTAAGTACGCGATCCATCCGTTGGCGCGGAGGGAGGGGGTTAATGTCTCCCTGGAAAATGTTCCCATGAACAAATCTATTTATCAAGAGGTGTAGGGAGTTGGGAGTTTGAATGGAGCGGAGAAGGGATGAACACGCCATCCCTTCACTCGGAGGGATGGAGAGAGATTTTAAATTGAAATAGCTGAACAGAAAATAAATTCTCTCCCGAATTTCTCCCTTCAAATAATACTGCATAACAATGTATTCATTTATTTCTTCTTAATTGATGAGTGCGACGCTAAGGGATCGGATTGGTGCGGTGGTCAACGTGTTGACTTCCCACTGAGAATTTCCGGGTTCGAATCCTGGAGATGGCAGGTATTATTCAGTGGTATCCCGATCTCTATCTGAAGTGATTTGTGGAGGCCACTTTGGGTGAGTACGCCGTCCGTCGAATGGGACGTTAAACAGTTGACCCCTTGGCGCTTTTCGTTATTACAGTAGGCTAATACCGACGTGGGGTTTCTCTCCACCTTTCCTCTTCCTCTGCCATCCATCCACATGGCTGAAACGACCTCAGCCTCCTCCGACCTTACCACTATGAGTGCGATACTTCATCACCATACTGCTGCTGACGACAAGAGTCTTACAGGAGATAGCTTTGGGGGCAACCCCTGGTTTTAAACAATTACTGCTTATATGTATGTATGTAGAGGGAGATTACATGGCATATGATAAATAATGCTTCTCTGTTGGAAAATTACTAGGATAAGGTAAAAGATAAACCATCGCGGGCGGTGGAGAGGAGTGTAAATGCGTTCTCTGGGAGGCTCTAGAGATCTGCGCCATATTTTCCAGAGAAATCCCCTGGACATTATACGGACTTCGATCCACGTATTGCATTGCCTTGCACGTCATTAGACGCTATAGTTTGTGTTCCCAGGAAATTGCCCACTCTGGCGATATTCTGATTCTCTCCGTTAAGGCAAGTGGAAAGTGCACGTCGCGCTGGTACTTAATATAATTATTTTATTGCATTAGACGCCGCGGATCATTTCTAATGAAATGGGAAGGAACGAACACGAGGTAACGGCTTCAGATATTAAATCTGAGAAGCTATAACGGAAGGCTAGCGGTGGTTGAAATGGGAACCTATTTCTGTTTCCCATACTCATTTGTGATGGAAGGAAGGAAAAATGAAATACGATCTCATGTGTGGTCAAAATGAGAAAGCCTTAATAACTACTGCATTAAGTTAATATTGCAAATAAAGAACTCGAACCTCACTCACTCTGCCAAGCATATGGCCTCGATTTGTAAACCAACAGAATTGCGTCTTAAATTCCACACACCCATCTATAATTTACTTCCTGACTGCATTCAGAGTATGCCCTCTGTCAAGACAGTGAGCCTCAAGGTCAAGGAATGGATAATGTATAAATGAACAACAGCCTCACGTATAAAATATTTGTGAAAGAAATTAAGCAAACAGATGAGAAAGGACACTGACTTCTTGGCGGAGTAATGATTCATTGGATGAATGCAGCAAATGATAGAAATAATGTTAGAAGCAATTTTATCTCAAATTGAAGGGGACGCCGTTCACTCCATTACACGAGGGTAATTAGAAAGGTATTCGGAATGGAATAGAAATAAACGATTTACCTCGACGAAACTGTTTTGTGTTTCAGCTTCATATTGTATAAGACATCCTTTATCAACTTCGGCAATTTCTCGCACTATCAATCGACTAATATCCATGACCAATTCAATAATTTCTGGGCTGGTAGTGGCACATTTCGGCCGACCGCTACAAGGATACTCATCATCTAAGTTGTTCCGACCAACCTTGAACTCGTTTGTCCACTAGGAAACAGTTGAATTTGAATGAGCAGAGTCCCCCAGATTGATCTGAATTTCAGCATGAATTAATTATATTTCCAAACCGCTCTTTTTGCAACATTTAATCACTGCTCGAATCTCAATTATCCCGTCTTCACAAATCACTACACGGGGACAACAATACAGAGAGGCGTCCACACCACCACAGATATCTTCCCAGAGCACTGATGCGTATTACGTATTTACTCATAAAGGATTTCTAATTACTAAGAGAGAAACTCGTTGCGCTGACATCTGGTACTGATTCCGAGAATTTCGCGAGTGCTGCGAATCAAATTTTCATAGAACAAGAGTAAAATATTATACAAATAGACCGACGCCAACTTCAGAGAACATGAAGATGTTACCGCTTCCGTCCAAAATATTACGTCTTAGGCGTATGTAAGATCACGAACTTACACGTCTTCATGTTCTCCTATCCAGTCGAAGGGATTTTCAGAGTCTATATTAATTAAGAATTCAAATAAAATAATGGAGTCGGAACAGGTTGAAAACAATGAAATTTCCAAACATTTATTCAGGAAATTTTCCCAAAATAAAAAGCACACAAGGAATCAAATAACCAATACTTACTTTTGGCAGTCCTTATGACGAAAACGGGAAAGGTATTGTGGCATTACGGGAGAAAAATTGCGTGGCAAAAGAAGCATTTAAAACACGAAGAGAAATTCAAAGAGATACGCCACGTAAAAACGTAATTAAAAACCCTTTAAGACTTCAATTATGGGGTTGAGGGGCCTTATGGATCGGAAACCTGTGCTTTGAGGATGAGTGGAGATTGGAGGAGAATGAAGAAAATCAGTTGGGCAGAGAGGTAAAGACAAAGAGTTATGAATATTTGTGGGCGAAGAAAATGTGAGCCGATGCGACAAACAAGAAAAAGGTCGGAAACTTGGGCGGAGGAAGCAGGGAGAGAGAGAGTGGTGATTAAATTTAAAAATCCATGAAATAACGGAGGACTTTGGGTAAGCATGGAGGAGGGAGAAAGGAAGTAGACTTTGTCGACATATAGCATTAGAAGAGGAGGAGATTTCGAAGACATGAAGAAGGAAGTACTGCAGAGCAAAAAAGATAAGGTCCACGATAGATTTAGGTTTTCATGAATATGTTAGTTTTGGATGAGATTCTATTCTCTTTGGAGGGGTGTGGACCTAACACCCTCCGCCACACGCCCCTGCGGCGGCCTGGGAGGTATCATTCGGATATGAAGATGAGGTAATAATTGTCGCGGGGGACCGGTCACTAGCAATAGGTACACCACCTCGATCGCACTCAACCGACAACTAGTGAGGTCGACCATTCCCGCGGGAGTGAACTTCCTCGGAGGGGGGTCAAAGGTTAAACCACCCCTGCCCCACCCCCGCCCGCCTACGGTAGAGAGATGAATGTCCGGCGATTGCACGGATGGTCACCCTCCCCCTGCCGTCACCGAGGACGCAACTACGCCCTTCGCCTCAGAACCGAAGGACGAGCGGGGCGGCGACTCTCAAGTCGCAGGCCCGAGGGATGAGCCCCAAGCGGGTCCAGCCTCACGCCCCTGTCGTCCCCTGGACCGAAGCGCCCGAGGAATGAACGAGTGCCCTCAACGGTGCACGACGAAAGTGGTGCATCCCCTGAACCGACGACGCAGGAAGCCATTGCGCCCCGTCAAGGCGAGAAGAGGACCCGGGAGGGGGCGTAGGAGGGAGGGGGTGAGTTCGTAGAGAGGGAATTCGGATTCGAGGGGTGAGAGTGATAAAACAGGATCCCTTTCCACTTCTATCTCCTTCCACCCTCCCCCGGAGCCCCGACTCACGCCCTCGTCCCCTGCTCTCAATCCCCCACCCTTCCCATTCGCAGGGTCTAAGTGCCCCCGCGCCCACCCAGCAGAGCGACAGCAGGGAAACAAAAGAAGTCTAGCGGCAATGGAAGGGGGAAGGAAGAAGGGAGGGAGGGAGGGTGGGGGGCGTGCAAGCGCCTCCCGCTGGCGCACGGCCCAATTGCGAGGGAGGCGCCGTCCTCGCCGAACCCTTCCAACCCGCACCCTTCAACTCCCCTTCGCACACCCCGCCTCCACCCCCTCCCCTCCAACACTCGCGACTAGAGGGCTTTCCAAGGGGAGGCCGAGAGAGCGATGGCGCGGGGGGGGAGGATGGGGGGGCTGAGTGACGCCGTCCGTCTTGCAGACTCCGCAGCGGCGATAAAAACTAAATGGAAGGGAATAAAAAGTGCAGGGGCCCCCGGGGAGCGAAGGGGGGCGGCTGCGGGGAGACGCCGACTGGGGGCATGAAACATTATTATTATTATCATTATTATTATATGTAATCTACCGATTCAGGTAAGAATTGTATGGACACACACTACCAAATAAATATATTGCATCTCCTAAAAAAACACAACCCAACATTCTACCCTATCGCCAATGCCCTCTTCATCTTTCAGTACTTCCTTCCTCCTTTCATTCCCTATCTAAGACATCCCTATCCCCTATTCCTGCCCTTTCCTCGTTTCCCCAACATTCTCCCCTCTATCACAGTATTAACATACCACTGTCAATCAATATGCTTTGTATCCATTACTCCTGTCTCCCTGCGATCTCTCCCAGCAATCCCCTCTCCTCCCCTCTCACCGCACCGCGCACTTCCTCGTTTGTTTTCCTTACTGTCCACTTAACCTTCTCCACATCCACCTTTAAGAAGCCTCAAATCTACGCCTAACATCTTGCTTCGATGACTATGCGTACAGCCCTGTATGTCTCAGCTCCATACATAACTACACTCAACATTACAACTGTCAGGATCTTTTTCTTCATACCCTTACTCGACGTCCCGGCCATCAATCCCCTCCTCCTTGTGTAAGCTTCTTTGCCCAACGCAATCCTTATGTTCCTATTACTTTGACCATGTCGGTCTACAATAAATACGAAACCATACAAACCACACATTGGGGATATCTACATTCACACACTACCTCGCAAACCGCCGCAAGAGTGTGTGTGTGTGGGGGGGGGGGGGTGTTAAGTCACATGCAATGCCTGCAAAATCCCAATCATGTCAACTCTACACAAATATTAGTTTGACCATGCACTCGAAAAGAGTCAATCCCACAAAAGAAAGTACTTACATGGAAGATTATTCATTAAGGGAATACCAATATTAAAATGGTACGAAGAAAATCTCACACTCTACACCTATCCGTTCTACAATAAATCTCCCCGATTTTACGTGGATGATCTGATCTATTATGGTAAGTAAGTCGGAGCCTGTAATTTGTCCATTTAACATCCTCAGATTAACAACCTTCCTCAAATTTACTCGCAGTAAGTTTAAACTGTATTTAAGCCTACGGTCAAGTAGTGGCTCCCATCCTAATTCTATCAAATAGTGTCGTCACACTGCTACCTTGTTCATAATAACTTCTCACAATCCTAACCGCTCTTCGTTGCACTTGATCTAATTCCAAAACTAAGCGTAACTAACGTGAAATTTAAAAGCTCCATCTTCAGTTAAAATTCCCAAGTATCCATTTTTATGAATTCAAACTTTAAATTTGCTTTTCCGCAAATTTATTAAAAGCAACTTCGGGCGTCCCCACACGAAGAGTAACAGGGCCGCTTCTATTCTTAATATACATTAATGAGTCTCATATATCAGTAGCAATCTCAAATTATTGGCGGACTACACGATGGTACACAGGGAAAAAAATGGCGCAACAGATTGCGAGCTAATCTCTAGAGACTTTGACAAAATATCGGTTGGGTGCGAGGAATGGGGATTAGTACTTCACATACGGCAGTACGCAGATTGGAAACTTTGGAACAAAAGAAGCGACTAACGGGACAAATACTATTAAATGGAGGGTTCAGAGCTGACCACGACCAATCAAATTAAATATTTGGGGGTTGTTCTAACACCACGCCTTTCATGGGGAGCACATATCAGGACAATATGCGGATCCGCTTTAAAGAAACTCGGCGGCTTCATAAGATGGGTGGTGGGGAAATGCAAGGAGAAACCTAAAGAGAGTAGTTATTTCACTCCAGCTAGCCCTCATTTGGAATATGCCGTAAGTATTTGAGTTTCTTGGGTCAAAAATTTGGCAAAAAGGATTAGATTAAATCCAGAGAAAATCCGGCAGATTCATCAAAAATTGTTACAAAGAGGTCAGAAGACGAGTTTGACAAGGATTAAAGGGGAATTAGGCTGGGAGCCACCAGAGATGCGAAGAGAAGAAGCGAGACTTAGATTTCTAGAAAGGTTCAAACGATCGCGTTTAATAATTATAAAACGAAACTTTGTGACTCCATATAAAAATAAGCTCCATTACAAGTCATTATTGAAAGCAAGATTTAAAAGCATTAAGGCTTATTTTTCGCGTGGAGTTACAAGAATCTGTTTTAACATTGTTCATTATGGAACAATTCCACAAAGTTACACCTGAAACAATTAATGAAGCGAGTTTAACAATGAAAATGAAGGAATTATAACGGTCCAACACAATGGGCCAGTTGTATCAATAAATGTGGTTCATTTTTATTCCCTTTTTTCGCATGTCAAATAACTAATATCTTAGATGAATTAAACCTTGTTTTGAATTCAGTCTTCCTCCAGTATGAATATACATTTTCACATTATTTGACAGTTTTTCCAACGAATATTCCCTTCCTCTCCGCTATTGTCCTGCCACCCTCACTTACCCTTCCCACCTGGTGTTTGCACCCCCTGCCACGGCCATTTTTGGTGAATCGCAGGATATTTGTGTCAATTCATTACTACTTTTCTCCAACTCTGAGTTGCCTAAATGTCTCATATACGTAAAAAAAACTACGAAATATTAAAGCATTTTAACACTTCCTGATACTTGGGATATGATTTGGGTATACATCGTGTTTGTAATTATTATATCGATGAGAAAATAAAAATATATCCTAACCCCTACTGCCTTCTATCAATCCCTTGTTCTTCTAATTGATGTATTCATTTAGGCTACTTCAAATGCGTCCGCAACATTCCCTATCAAAATTTGAAAAATATCTTCCTCCCTTTGGCTACATCAACTAGTTTCAAACTCATTTTCATTTTATGGTGGCGTTCTCCCTTCTTACTTTTCAGTTCTGCACGACCTGTTTTGTTTATGGTGGAGGTAAGTCGTATCAATGGTTTTCAATCATTTCTATTTACTTTTTCCGCATATCAAATAATTAATTAAATAGTTGAATAAACCCTTCTTTGGATATTTTCCCTCCAGCATGTGCATATACATGTTTTAAAATGGTTTCTGTATGAATCTATACGCCTCCGAATGAGTGAATTGGTGTGGACTAGTTAGTTTTGGATGTGGTTTTGTCCTCTTTCCCGAGTAGTGACCCAACAACCCCCGCCACACGCCCTCGCAGCGGCTGGCGGGGCATTATGTAGATGTAGACTTAATGACGGAGATGGGGATATCAACTTGAAGGAGAGAGGCGACTCTGCGGGTAGGAGGAACTGCGAGTGGGAGGGAGAGGGATCGCCCAACGGGAAGGTGAGGAGGGGATATTTGGAGGACGGAAGGGCCCACGCCTCTAGTACAAGGGCCCCACTCTCTTCTCCAGCCTGTCAACGGTGAATTGCCCCCGCCCTCCCACGCATCACCGCCATCATTGCCACCGCTTGAGTTCACCGCCCCTCCCGCCCTGCCTCGCCCCCATTCCAGTCCAACCGCGCCCGGGGGGGGGGATGAATGGGGGGGCTCGCGGCAGCGGCAGGCTCTTCAACCGAGTGACGTCATAAATAGTTGATACCTTCCTTTTGTTTCGAGCTTGCTGAAGAATTAATGGCGCCGGCGCCCTCTCACGTGAGCCCTCTCATTAACCTCCGGGTCAGATGACGCCTCCCGACCCCCGCCACATACATTCCACGACTTTTTTCGTCATCTTGCAACCGTCGAGAGCGGAGAAGTCACGACGCCAAGAAGAAGCTACACCCGCGCACGCGAATAGTCCGCCTCGCGCGACCGACCCACTATATTTACCGATCAAAATAATATATATATATATATATATATATATGTGTGTGTGTGTGTGTGTGTGTGTGTGTGTGCGTGTAGTCCAGTGGGTAGGACTTTGGACTGCTGACCGGAGGGTCCCTAGTTCGATTACCGGGCAACTCTTGGCACCTGCAGCTCAACCCAAGCTAAAGTGATTTTTCGGGTACCAGGTCTTCCTGGGAAACCATAAACGGCACAGGGAAAGGAACTGCCCCCCCTACCCTGATGAGTGAATTTCTCAGGCCGTATAGGGCTTAGTACTGGGTGAACTCTACCATCACCTACCAAACCGACCTTCGGGTTGATTACTGTGTTTATGGTTTATATACGAGGGTCATCCGGAAAGTAGTACCCGTTCGTGCCGCATGAAGTGCTGACGACGCGAGTAGCCGCTGGACGAGGTCAGATAGCTTCAGTGGCTTGTCTGCCTTCTCTGAGCCAAGTTGCGTGACGCTAGCATTGCCTGTGTTGTTTCTGTGATTGTTTACAATGTTTAAAAAAATTGAGAACGCCGCCAGTTGTGAAGTGAGGGCAGTGATTAAATTCCTCAATGCAAGAAACGTTCGCCCATGTGATATTCATCGCCAATTAAAGGAGGTGTATGGAGACAATGTAATGGACGAGTCGTCTGTTCGGCGGTGGTGTCGCAACTTCAACATGGGGAGGGGGAACACACACGACGATGAGCGTTCGGAGAGACCGTCTGTCATTACAGACCAACTGGTGAGCTCAGTTGACGAATTCGTGAGGAACGATCGGCGCGTCACAATTGATGACATCTGTGAGCATTTTCCCAATGTTTCTCGAACAATTGTTCATGAAATTGTTAAACACCATCTGCATTATGCAAAAATTTGTGCAAGATGGGTCCCTCGCGTATCTCAATGAGCTGGCGGCGAAGGACTATGCAGCAGGAATACAGAAACTTGTCACACGTTATGACAAATGCCTTAATTTGCTTGGAGATTAAGTTGAGAAGTAGTTTAAAGTATCCTCTTTCAAATAAAATTTTTTATGTTTGTTAATATTTACTTTTGTGTCTTAATTTCACGAACGGGTACTACTTTCCGGATGACCCTCGTATATATATATATACATATATATATATATACAAATATATATATATATATACATATATATATACATATATATATATATACACATATACATATATATACATATATATATATATATATATATATATATATATATATATCAAACCGCATAACCTCCACAAGAATCAGGTTACAACAATGCAAACGAAAAATGGAAGAAAAACAGAAGCCAAAATAAACAAAGAAGACACACAAGGATGCAAACTCTAGCCAGCAATATTCAACGTATACCTGGAGGAGGGATTAAAGAAACGAGGGTATTGGGTATCAAAGGAGTCAAGGTATAATGGAGAAGAAATCAACATGGCCCGGGTTGTAGATGACATCGCAGTGGTGGTGGAAACGCGAGTTGACCTGCAAGCAACTGTAACTGCTATGCAGCATGTACTGATGGGGGAAATATGAAAATGTAGAGGCACTGTATGGTAAAGAACTTCGGCCAAGAAGGTTAGACATAGAAAGAGAACATGACGCAAAGGAAGATAGCTTATGTCCAGACATACACGAAGATGAGATAGAAAGGGCATTAAGGGAGATGAAACTAGATAAGGCCGTGGTGGTGGATAACATTCCCGCGGAATTACTGAAATGTTTAGGAAAATGTGGGAGGAAGAGACTATACGGGCTGATTCGTAGTATCTATGAGGAAGGAATCTGACCGGAAGTCTTTGTGAGATCAGTTTTAGTTGCTATTCCGAAATAAGTAAAGGTTACATCATCTGAGGACTACTGGGCAATAAGTTTGATATCCCACGCAGCTAAAGTTGTTCTCAGGATCATAAGCAAAAGGATTGACAGTAGGGCAAATGATTATTTAGGGGATGATCAGTTTTGGTATAGGAAGGGGAGAGGTACGCGTGATGCCATTGCAGAAATGAGATTATTAACCGAGAGGAATATAGAACACAACCAGGAGGTATTTGCCAGTTTCGTAGATTTCGAAAACGCGTTTGATAGAGTGTATTGGGAAATACTAATGAATATATTGCAGAAAATAGGAATAGATTGGAGGGAAAGGAGGCTAATCCGCAACCTGTACATGTCTCAGACTGCTCAAGTGCGAGTGGGGAACGGGGAGTCCGGATGGGCAGTGTTAGGAAGAGGTTTAAGGCAGGGTTGCCCATTATCACCGTTGCGGTGCAACCTGTATGCAGAGGAAATGATTGCAAAGGCTGCAAGCATTGCTGAGTGAATTGGAAATTCAGTGCGACAGATATGGGATGAGAATCAATATTAATAAAACAAAGGTTGTGCGATTTTCTAGAAAGAAAAAGACTAACCATTAAAATAGGAGGGCAAAAACTAGAGCAGGTGGAACTGTTTACGTATCTCGGAGGTGTTTTGGACCAAAATAGTCTAAGTAGCATGGATGTAGGGAGAAGAATTGCACTAGGCAGAGAGGCTTTCACAAGGAGGAGGTAATTAATTACGGGGACGTTGAGTAAGGATGTTATGAAAAGCCTCGTCAAAACTAAGGTAGTTGGTGTTCAAGTCCCGGTCAAGGAAATATTTTTGCGCTTGTGATCTGCTTGATTCCGCCTTCCCTACCTCTCCTGTGCTCGTCCTTCATTTGTTGGCGTATGTATATATACACACATACATACATACACACGCCTCCGTCCACACTTGCAAGAACATTTTTCAGTGTGTGTGTGTAATACAAAAGCGCCCTAACTACTTAAGACTAAGAGGGTCCGTCCGGACTGATGATTATTTATTTAAAATACGTTTATTCACGGTTTAGAGCCTCCACCCCAAGTTCCCCGACTCATTATAAATAGCGTCATCGTGAAGGGAGGCTGACCTGATTCACCCTCGATGTCTCCGTCGGCCGGCGGGGCATCGCCCCCTCTCGACCCCCTCGTGCCATTCATCCCCCGCCCCCTCTCACATCACTTTCCTTCGTCTCCCCTTCCCTTACCCTCCTCCTCCCAACAAAATGCCGCCTCCTGTCTCCCGCCCCTCCTCCGCCAAACCCTCCCCCGCGGACGCTCCTCCAAGCGACGTCCATTGTTTTTGGTCGCACTTCCGACACCCCTCCTCCTTCGATTGCCTCCAATTCCCTCCTTTTAAAATACAACCGAATCACGAAGGATCCATTTATAAGTCCAAGGAAGGAACCATTTCAGCCGGTTTTTCAAATTTTTAATTTGCAAAACAGCGTCCAAGTCGCGCCGGGTTAACTAATTAGTCAGGCGGGTGTAAGCTTGAATTATAATGGACGAAAGTGGTTACTTTTATTCAATGTGTCTTGTATGCTATCTACCCCTTTGGGATTTGTTCATTTGCTAAGCATGGTATGAAATTTTATTTTCTCTAACCACCGCTCCCTTCCAAAATGAACTTAAAAACTTTTGCCAAGAGTAATAACGATACGTGCCAATATGGCTAAAAGAAATGATGGTTGAGGACATAGACGTTTCATTGACTGATATATTTATGCACAGGCACTAATCCAGGGCCATTTTCTGCGATGAAGGAGCTGCAACTCCCAAAATCAATCGTAAAACGCACATGCCAGTACCTCCGGCCAAATTCACTAATCTTCACTCAATCGCCTGAAATCGCGTGAAACTATTTTATGCATTCGTCAAACGAAGATTGATAAAATACTTTCAAGCATTTATTTCATTGAAGCGCTTCATCTCGTAGATCGGTTCTTCACAATTGCAAATGAAAATGAATCGCCGACATTGCCATCTGTATCTCACGGTAATTTGTTCTGGTTAAACTTAAACTACATTAAATATCGCAAATGTCTTTCTCGAAGATGAACAAGAATTTCCAGATTTACGGTAAAATTACAAAATATAGCATTTCTTAGAGTGCGTAAATTCAGTACGTAAATATTTGCACAGGATTGCAATTAGGGAGGAGCG
This sequence comes from Hetaerina americana, assembly GCF_022747635.1. Taxonomy (NCBI): domain Eukaryota; kingdom Metazoa; phylum Arthropoda; class Insecta; order Odonata; family Calopterygidae; genus Hetaerina; species Hetaerina americana. The sequence goes on from NW_027287538.1 coordinate 3,322,299, forward strand.
ATTCCTTCGTCCTAGACTACAACGGCCGATGGGATGATGACCTTGGTGTGCACTTCGAATCAAATAGTTTTCGGCCCGCAAGTTTTCCTTTCCTTTCCATCGCTTCCTACGATTGCCGCCGTAAAGCTTCCGCCGAAAAACTAACGCTGTGCTTAGATTCAAATGCTGTGCATAGATTAATATGAATGCTTAAACATGAATTTACCTATTATCCACAATTTGAAACAACTATGTTGATGCTAATCTACAAATGGTATTTTCTAGGAGTTTATCTTCCTTTTGATGGAAATGCCCGGGCAGATAGATACAATAACATCCTTAACCAATTTATTTATGAGAAATATTAATCAAATAAAAAATATACGAACCCATTCATACCCGCCTGCGCAACATGGAATCAGGTGACGTGACACGTAAATAAATGGTAACGAAAGATTTCATTGGCTCTCGAAGCACTTCCCACGAGAACTTCTCATTTTCCATAAACTTCTTTGAGCCCAGACGTCACCCTTTCGCTCGACAGAGAGAGTTTTCCCTGTCAGTTACAGACTAGCACCGGGAGGATTCCCAAGGATAAAACGTTTTCAATGCAACAATTTCAGAGTGTAAAAATCATTCGCCTTGACTGGGATTCGAACCCAGATCCCTTAATATACAGTCGAGTGCTTTAGCCACTTAAGCTACCGAGGCGTCCTCTTAAACTCTGAAATTTTGGGGATTTTAAAGAAAAAAGATGTTGTGACGAAATACCGTACATACAATGTCACCGGCATTCGTATTCGTGCGCGACGCGCCTTAGTCGGCGAGGTTAAAGCCAACTTTAAACACTTATGGTGTTTATACTTTGACAAATTCCAAAGAAACTGCGGGAGATGCCGCAACAGTAACATTTAACGGAGTCATCCGCTAATGTGCATTTCAATGCAGCAATTTTAGAGTGTAAAAATTATTTACCTTGACTGGGATTCGGACCCAGATCCCTCAATACTGAAAACAAAGTTACTGTTGCGGCATCTCCCGCAGTTTCTTTGGAATTTGTCAAAGTATAAACACCATAAAAGTCGGCTTTAACCTCGTGGACTTTGGCGCGTCGCGCACGAATACGAATGCCTGTGACATTGTATGTACGGTATTTCGTCACAACATCTTGTTCCTTTAAAATCCCCAAAATTTCAGAGTTTAAGAGGACGCCTCGGTAGCTTAAGTTGCTAAAGCACTCGACTGGATATTGAGGGATCTGGGTTCGAATCCCAGTCAAGGCGAATGATTTTTTACACTCTGAAATTGTTGCATTAAAATGCACATTAGCGGATGACTCCGTTAAAAGTTACTGTTGCGGCATCTCCCGCACTTTCTTTGGAATGTATAAAACGTTTTCTCAATTCTCCCGGAGAGGGAAGTTAAGGGCTTGGGACCCTGGACTGTCGATGGCGGTCTTAGAAAGGCTCGTCCACTCAGCAGCATTCTTTGCTCTCTGTGTTGATCGTGCAGCATTTTCGGTGCCCACCTTGCAAAAAAATCGTGATATCCCACCTCTTCTCGATCAAATCATGTGACTAGTTGTGTGTTCAACACGAAGAAATTTATCAAGCAGAGCACTAATGTTTATTTGTGGAACTGATTTATATTCTTGGTCCACTTGTTGAAGCATTTTATCAGTCTAGAAAGCCCTGGGTCCGCCACTCCACTGTTCATCATGCACGTTCGTGTGGCCATTTTTAAGTCTGGACCTCATTGTCCAACCTCTCCATCACCCATTAGTGTTGGTCCATAATCTCCTGATAAATTTGGACAACTGATGATAATCCTTTTGCGCACAAAAGTCGACCCACAGCACGCACTTCGCAACTGGCGGGAGTCAAAACTTTCGCGGACACCTCTGCATTCACCGACTGGCAAAACGATCACTGAATCAAAAATATAACTTCAGTGGACTTGAAAAAAATCAATAAATGGTGCCGCATGTTTATAACTCAATTCTGACCGGCCGATATCCTAAAATTAGATAGGAATCATTCCTTTCCAAACATGCGCAATTTCCTTCGACATTTTACCGGCGGCCATAATGTAATCTCATAATCTGTACATTGACAACAATGAATCAAGTTATCACGTGAGTTTCTCATTCTTCATCAAACTATTGAACATCAAGTCAGAGTGTCAAGACGAGTGCTCAAATAATAAGCATAAACTATTGTTTCTTAGCGTTCGAATTTAACCTCATTCAAGGCACGAGCTCAGAAAAAACTCCATTATTGAAATAAAGCTATTGGTGAGCATGAGTCATGATTTTATTTAAGGGATGCATTTTAGCAACTTCATATTCCGTCGAAATGCAAGAATTTGAAGTGGTCGCAGGGCGGCGGCGATGTCCATGCACACAGTGGGCAGCAAGGCGGCGGCCACGAGGGACCCACCGCTTAGCCAGGACACTCCTCGGTACACAAATCGATAATCGTCATGGGCGATCGATATTCCAACACTACGACCGATAATCGAATTATGGCAACTTCGAGAGTGATCACCACTTGATGAGTGCATCACCAAACTTCGACCCGGTATCTGAACCAATTTTGGTGCATCATGACACCATCACTTGGGACATTTCTCCATCTCCATAAGCATCTTCAACCGTGGTCATGGCCTCCGAATCCAATTTCCCAAGCTTAATGCACTATATTATTGCATATTATTGTTCCATGTAAAGTGGCATCGTGGATTCGTGACGTGACCGTCGAACAGGGGTTCAAGCTAGCAGCGCCCTGCACACTGTAAATGCCCACAGCTAACTGACGTGGGTCGCGTTGCTTTCCCAAGATCTCCCATCACTTTTCCCAGCACAAATCAACCCTCTCCAGCCGTCTGCATTGATTGGCAATAAATCATTCCACTAATTTTAGGGGCATGCCCTGTAAAACATTTACAAAACATAAAAATCAGGTTGAATTAAATTATTTCCATGACATTCAAACAAGGTTAGTACGATAGCGTACGAGATAGGAATCCATCTTCATGTTTAGTGCTACTGACCAACTCGTAATGTGGAATGGCATAGGGAGGAGGAAACATAAATCATGTTCAATGCCGAATATTCGAAATTTGCATTGCAATTTAACAACTGATAAATAAGCAAGAGTATACATTCACGACAAATCTATGTTCGCGTTGAATATTTTGGAGATGTTCCCGTGCAAAAAGGAAAAATAATCATTTTGAAATTAATTTATGAAACTACAGTTTCACGCGTAAAATGGTGGAAATCGTTGGAGGTGATAGAGAACACTGCTTTTCCACTTAGAGTAAAGAATCTGTACTTTAATCACACCTTGTTTCGTTACAGAGTGACATCATCAAATCAGACCTGACCTAATGATGTTACGAAATGAAGATACGTGTGCGACGACGCTGTAACGAAATCCAGTTAGTATTAATAATATACTATGTTGAAAAGTGAAGCGTCCTTGGTCATCACCAATTAGCGTGATTCATATATAATCCAAAATAATTTTTGCCAATATTTCAACTAATCAGATTTATTGAAAAAGACAAAAATTATCGCAATCAGTGTTAGCAAAATCAGTGACCTGACATCGGATATCAATCAAAATGTTGTTTTCGGTCGAGAGACATCTCGACGGCGACGCATCGATGCGTCGTTGTTGGAAATGTGAGAGAGAGAGAGAGAGCGCGACATGGCAGCATCCGACCAACGCAACGCCCCGCCGCGAGGACGACGTCGCCATGGTCCCCGCCACCCCACGTGACATCGCCGCCCTCTTCCGACCCCGAACCCTCAGAGCCTAATTCCTTGAGCAACCAGGATGATAGGGCACGGCGCCCCTTTCAATCGGGAAGGGCCGCAAGAGGGAAGCACGATCGGAGGAGAGGCGAAATGGAGAGGACAAGGGGCGCTCACACCTAATTGGCCCGGCTTCGATCCTTGAACCTCGGTCGGATTCTTCCCCCGCGCTAATTGGATGGCGGCCGCCGACGACGAACGAGGCTTCTTTGGGTTCCCGTGGGGACGGAATGAAAGGCGACAGAGACGGTAGGGGACAACCTCCTCCTCATTTGGGCGAGGGGAAGGAAGAGAGAGAGAATACGGAGAGAGGAAATAAAAGGTCTATCCAAGAATTAATAGGACTGAGTCGATTTAAAAAAACTGTACTACCACAATTGATACATTCACTCAAAATTCTTCCAAGCAGCACCCTTCTGCGTTCACACACGGCTGCCAGCCGGTTTTCCACGCCTCGTATGCCTTCTGAAAGGCTCTCTCGTCACGGCCTGTTGTAACTCTTCCACCGAGCTGAAAACGCCCTTAAATCATTGATTTGGGGCGAGGGAAGACCAAGAGATCTGGTGGGGCAACGTCTGAAAAAGTTTGGATCCACACTCCTCACATGATCGCGAAACTCTTGGCAGATCCGCGGGTGAGTTTATATTTACACTTACGGCACCATCTTCGCGCACACCTTTCCAACTCCCATGTTTTCGCTCATGAGTCAATGCACATCACTTTTAGGAACGCCGATTTCATAAGTAATCATGCGAACACTTAATCAGCGACCCCTGCCCATCAGAACCTTCACTCTTGCAAGATCGTCATCCCTTTTTGAGGTGGAAAGGCGTCCTGAACGTTCGGCGTCCTAAACATCTTCTCAACTCTTCCGAAACAACTTGTGACACTAACCAGTAAACACATACCCGATCTACCCATGGCGTTATCACCATAAGAATCTGCCTTGAGCATGTCATGAGTCTCGTTCCCGTTTTTCCCAGTTATACGCAAAATTTAATGGCGTAGCGCTATTCCAATAACCGGTTCATGATGGCGCGTAACGAAGTCTAGTTGTAGAGGTTTCGCAAACGAACGCGTTGAACTCCGAAAAGGCTGGGAGCCAACTGCCACCTGCCTCCGTCCTTTCCTGAGACTTCCCACCCTCGAACCCAGGCAGAGAAACCTCCACCCATCATTCCGTCTATCCGGGAAGAAATAAATCACACTTCTTTTGGGACAAACCTTGTATAATCCGGACAAATCGTTTCCTTAAGTGCCGATCCATCCTTCGACCCATCTTCTTCTTAGGTTGCGTTCGCGAAATCCTCAGGCTTACTTATGCATTGAATAAGACAGATATTTCCTCCGCCTGAATTATAGAAAAAGATTAGCGACATTGTTGTAGTGTCACTATATTTTTTTCAAGGAAATATCCAATATTTATTTATTTCGCATCAGTCCAAAAACAACCCTTCGGCCTTTACAATAGACTATGAATATTGATATGAAAATTTGACAATTATATGAACCCAAGCCCTAGATGGAGGAAAAACCACCTAGGCGGGAATCGAACCCATGACCTCTGGGTTGGCAGACAATGACGTTACCCTGCCGCCATCGGCGCAATATGCTTCTTATTCCTAGAAAATTAGCGTGGAGTGGTGGAAGGGCTTGTGCGTTCCGATGACCCCTTGAGCTGTGCTGGCAGGAGTAATAGTAATTGCTCCAGATAGGTCGAAGGTTAGGAGCCAGACGAAAGGTAGTCCACGCAGCGTCTGTTCCTCAGTGAGGCGGCTGCAAAGACGTCTCACCCCAGTGGGGCGGCCAGTATGTGATGGTGTCACGCTAAAAACACTATTGAGCAAGGCAACGGGAAACCACCTCGATTAGGTATTCTATGGAAAAACACTTATCAGCAAGAGCCCTATGAACTGCGGGATTAATTCCACTGGGCCTAGTGGGTGCTGACCTCACCTTGCCCGATCAAAATGCCGAAAAGTATTCGTAAGGAGAAGGATATGGGGTATAGGATCAAATGAAGGAAATGACTCCTTGTGTCCCTGGAAGGAAGCATTTCATAGTAATGGCGCACAGGCACGTGGTATAGTATTGAAAGCAGAAATGGAATGAATTTGGGCGAATAAGGTTTGGTAGTAAGAAATGAACGCAAAGGCCGAGCTTTCGGAAGAAAATTGGTCTCTATTTTTGCGCACACACGGTTTGAAAACCATAATACATGCCAAAACGTGAAAAACATCCCTCACCCGCGCGGGGGTCCAAATCAATATATCAACATCCCGCGATCCTCCAAAAAGGAAAGGGGCAGGGGGTGCAAGCACAAGGTGGTAAGGGCGAGCAATAAGGGACGAGGATATGGGGGAGGAAAGCAGACATGGAAAACAATTCAGTAAAAATCTATTATTAACGCGTAACTTTATAAACATATCGCATATATGCCGGAGGAAGAATGAATTCGAAACAAGGATTCATTCACTTAAAAAATTAGTTAATTGTTATGAGCATAAAAGGGAATGAGCTACGGCAGGTCTCCGCCATAAAATGGCAGGTGGTAAAGAAGACCTGGAGAGTAAGACGGGGAAATTCCACCATCACGTGGAAATGCAGCTCCGCCCCTCAAGTGACGGCGCCTTCCAGCGACACCGTTTCGCCCTCTTACCACTTCTCCCTAAATGGCCACGAACCGATCCTCCCCCCACCCTTCCCAACGTCTCCTCGCCCAAAATCCGAGGCAGCCTCTCTCCCCCCCCCTTCCTCCCCTCGCCCCCCGCCTCCCCCGAATCGAAATCAATTCGAGCGCCGCCACATCCACTCCGGCGAGAGCACGGCCGACGCGGGATCACTCCGCACACCTGAGCGCCCGAACACCCTCCCCCACACCCTCCACACCGGCACCTTGCGAACGCCTCTCACGAGACCACAAAATAGCCAGCCCAATGATATCGCCGCCAAAGATAAAAATCTCCACAGTGCAGTAATAACAAGGATGGTCCATCAGTTGGAGAACTGTTTAAGTAATGACGACGAACATAAGTCGCATCAAGCATGATAACATCGCACTTATTTATTCCGGATGAGGAAGGGTTTTGACGGATGCAGGGATTAAACTGTGCCACATTATTAAGACCCCAGGGGCGCGACGTAAAATACGCCAGCAACCCAGATTGTAAGTAAGTACCAGGGGTACCAGTAAGAAATGCGGATTAAAAAAAATAAAACTTTGAGAGAACAATAAAAAGAGCTCTATTCAAAGTATACTCCATTGCTAGTTAGACACTTTTCCCATATTTCGGGCGATTTATGGATTTCACGCCAGTATTATATCTTTCCCCTTTCTGCCGCGAATCATTCATCGAGCCATTTTTTCACATATTTTGTCGATTTTCCTAGTTCCTTGAATGTTAACATTGAAGTCGTCACTTTTAAAACGCCCCAAACAATCGTCAACACGTATCCGGATGGAGAATGTTCACCATACGTTTCTCGAAGTAATCGCCGTGTGATTCAGCGGTAGCTTTCATCGAATGGAAACAAAACATTAACGCTGTCCGTCTTTGTTTGGTATAAATTTCGCTATGCTTGAACACAGCAACACACATCACTATGCAAACACTTTTTCAATTTTTCGCTCATGCACGCGCCTGACACTTCTTCTTCACGGCACAAGTGCCAATTCTTTATACCACAAACTGCACTGGTACACCATCTGGTGTCTGAAATCCGCATTTCATACTTGTAAAGTTGAAAAGACCCAAAATTAGCATGACTTTGCGTGAAATTGGGAAAACTCGTGAAAGAGACTCATGGCATGCTCAAGGCAGCTTATGCTGACCTAAAATACGCCTGAACCATAGAGTGTAAGAAATTGCTTTTCAGGTCGATGCACCCCATGATGGTACCGCGACAGAAAAAGGGGGGGGTGCGATTTTTCCGAGTTTTCTCCAAACAACCAACCAACCCCCACCTCCCCCCACGGTCCTCACTCACAACACCGGGGGCCGGCGGTCCACAGGGCAACGGTGGCGCCGCGCGGCCCTGCGGAAGGAACCCGTCATCACCTCGGGGGAAATGGAACCCCGTGCACCGCGGTCGTCGTTCAATCCCTCGCAAATTGCGCCCGCGCCAATCGCTTTCGCGAGCGGCGGTGAGGGAATAAAAAAGCACGCGCCGAGCGGTGGAAACGGGGTAAGTGAAGCGCAAAGGGTGACCTTAATCCGCAGAGGAATGGGATGCGAAGTGAGAGAGGAAATACGAGAGAGAGAGAACGGAGAAAGAGATTTTAGGGTTTCCGCCTGGTCGAACCCTTTTCGTTAGACGCCACTCCCTCTCCGAAATCCTCGCGGTCGCTTCAAAAACTTCTGCATATATTTTTTCAAATGACAGCGGAAGAGACGAGGAGGGAACCGAAGGCGAAACAAGAGCGGCCCGGGAGGGTTGAATTAAGGAAATGACGAAAGATGACAGTCGACTCACACTTGCGGTTTCCCCATCCAGCCCATCGCCATGGCGACGGCTCGCACCGCTGCGGACGTTTTGTCGACTTGCGAAGCAGACGTGACGTCCGTGCATCAGGCTTCAAAGACCCGAGCACAGAGGTCGATTCCTCGGGACTGCCGGAGCGGAGAGGATCTCATTTCAGCTAATCAATTAAGCTGACACGTCAGTAGCAACCTCACATTATTTAATATACGCAAAATAAATAGTTACGCAAACGTAAATGCTATGGTAGAAATGAGAAAATAATAAATTGGATTATAGACTTCTTGTCAAATAGCAAACCAATTGTTGTTGTAATCGATGGGTTGTGCTCAACGGATATAGGTGCAACTTCGGGCGTCCCCCAGGGAAGTGTAATAGGGCCGCTCCTATTCCTAATCTATATTAATGACTTAATCCCATTGATTAGGAACAATCTCAGATTATTCGCAAGCGACACGGAGGCATATATGAAAATAAGGGGTCCAACAGATTGCGAGCTACTTTCTATAGACTTGGAAACAATATCAGGATGGTGCAAAGAAGGGGATTACTGCTTCATATAGACAATATAGAATAATATAGACAAGGCATAAACTAGGAAATGGAGGGTTCAGTGGCTACGGCCAATCAAGTTAAATATTAGGGGGTAGTTCTAACACCACGCCTTTCATGGGGAGCATATATGAGGACAATACGCGCATTCGCCCTATAAAAACTCGACTTCATTAAACGGGTGGTGGTTAAATGTAATGAGAAAGTAAAAGAGAGGTGTTATTTCGATCTAGTTAGACCTCATTTGGGATATGCCGCAAGTCTTAGGGATCCTTAGGAAAATATTTGCCAAAAAGAATTAGATGAGGTCCAGAAAAAATCCGCCAGATTTGTGACAAATTGTTATAATGAGAAGACGAGTATGACAGATCTCTTAGGGTGATTGGACTGTAATCCACTTGAGACACTAAGTGAACAATCGAGACAAAGAATTTTAGAAAGTTTCAGAACAAACGAGTTTAACAATGACACCTAAGAAATCATTATGGCCCCACACTATATATGTATATCTGACAGTATCAAAGATAAGATAAGGGAGATAGACTCCAGTACAGATAGAGAAAAATACTCGTTTTTTCCCAAAACAATCAGGAATTATTATAGTAACAGGGCAAATTCACCGTAGAAATATTATAGACATTCGATTTCAAGTTAGGACAATATTAAATGTCCCATATACATAAGGTAGGTTATATAGTAATGGTAAAATTGATAGGCTGATAGTTACATTTCCCATTCCAACTTTTCAATTCTGCTTGACCAGTCTTGTTATGATGGAAGCCTGTCGTTAGTTGTAATTCATTTTTATTCCCTTTTTTCGAAATATAATAAGCTAATTTATTAGTAAAATTAACCCTTGCTTTGAATTGAGTCTGGCCAGTACATACGAATTTACACGTTATTTGGTAGATTTTAACTAAATTGTTTCCCCTTTTCCCTTCCTCTCCCATATCCTCCTCCCTTATTATACTTACCCTTCCCACCTGGTGCTTGCACCCCCTGCCACGCACATTTTGGTTATTCGCGGGGTATTAATGTGGATATCAATTGGTATTCTGAGGTGCATTTGTATATTATTTGGCAGTATACATAGGTTTTTCTACATCTACATCTACTTAATAACCCGCAAGCCGCCGCAAGGGCGTGTGGCGGGGGGTGTTAGGACACCACCCGTAAATTAGAAAAGAAAAAAAACCGCATGATAGAACCACAAATTCATACATCCACAAAAAAAATGGCATACATTCATGGAAGAGCACTTACACCCCACACACATGCAAACACTCAATCTACATCTTACATACACATGCACCTGAAAGTATACCTAACAGCTTTGCAGTGTTTAACTTTGCTCCGACTTGTAAATTCAATGTTTTCAATATTTCTAAAGTGACTTCGGTTTCTTACTATTATGATTTCTGATTGTTCGGGGAAAGAATGAGTATTTGCATCTATCTCCCTTATTTTATCTTTGTGGTCTGATCTACCTTAGTTTGGGGCCATTATAATTCCTTCAGTGTCATTTGTTTTACTCGTTTGTTGTGAACCTTTCTAAAAGTCTAAGCCTCGCTTGTTCTCTCCGCACTTCAAGTGGTTCCCAGCCTAAATCCCCTAAGAGACCTGTCACACTTGTGTGCTTATCATAACAATTTTTAACGAATATAAGGATTTTCTCTGGACTTTATCTCATTCTTTTTGCTAAATTTTCTCCCAAGGATCCCAAATACTTGCGGCATATTCCAAATGAGGTCTCACTAGATTGAAATGAAACCTATCTTTAACTTTCTCATTATATTTCTCCACCAACCGTTTAATGAAGCCGAGTTTCTTAGAAGCTGATCCGAATATTGTCCCGATATGTGCTCCCGATGAAAGGCGCGGTGTTAGAACTACCCCCAAATATTTAACTTCCGTTCGGCCATAGTTAGCACTGAACCCTATATTTCGTAATTTATGTCCTGTTCGCCACTTCCTTTGTTCCAAAATTTCAAAACTTCGCATTTGTCTGTATTAAGCATTAATCCCCATTCCTTGCACCATTCTGAGATATTGTCTAAGTCTCTAGAGAGTAGTTCGCAATCTGATAAACCCTTTATTTCCCTGCATAGCACCGTGTCACCGTGCAAATAATCCGAGATTGCTACTAACGTGTGAGGTTAAGCCATTCATGAATATTGAGAATAGAAGCGGCCCTATTACACTTCCCTGGGGGATGCCTGAAGTTACATCTATGTCCGTTGAGCACAACCCATCGATGACTACTATTAGTTTGCGATTTGACAAGAAGTCGCTCATGCAAATTAATAATTTTCTCATCGATTCCATAATATTTAAGTTAATGTTACAGTTTATTGTGCGAGACTTTATCGAAGGCTTTTTTGAAATCCAGGACTACTGCATCGACTTGTGTGTTGTTTTCTCCCGATCTAAGTATATCGTGAATGAAGAGACCAAGTTGTGTTTCGCAAGATCTGCTTTTCCTAAATCCGTGCTGGTTGTGGATTAGTATTTTCCTACTATCAAGAAATCTCATAATGTTAGTGACAATAATGTGTTACAATATTTTACAAGAGATCGATGTTAAAGAAATGGGTCGGTAATTGGTTGGTTTATCCCTATCGCCGCCTTTATAGATGGGAGTTATATAGGCTAGCTACCAGTCGCGAGACACTGAGCCTTCTTCAATCGATTTTAGAAAAACAATGTGTAAAAACGGGGCTATGTCTTCAGCTAATTCCTTTAATATTCTAGCAGGTATTTCTTCCGGACCAGGTGCCTTGTGTGCTTTGATACTACGGAGCAGATGTACTATTCCCTGATTGGTCAGTGTAAGATCGCTCATGTGTTCCCCGAGTGGGTTTGGTGCGTTTGTGGTTTTATTGTAGACGCTCGGGAAAAAATGGTTTAAAATATTTGCCTTTTTCACGCTATCTGTAATGATTTCTCCATTTTCCGTCTTCAAAGAATGAACAGTTGGACGTTTACCCTGTATTTCCCTAACGTAGGACCAGAATGGCTTTGGATTTTCCTCAAGATATTCGCTTAGCATTTTAGATTTAAAAGAGTGTAGTGCTGTGCGCATAATACTTTTCGTCTTACTACGACATTCTTTTAGTTGCTGTTTGGATGTGTTTACATAAACTATATCGCCACTTTTTAAACTCCTATTGAAATTTGAGTGTAGCTTTCTTTGCCTTCTTAATGCCGATCTGACTTCCCCGTTGTACCATCTAGGTTCCTTGCTGTCGCATTTGAGTTTGGACGGGATGTACGTCTTCATTCCTTCGCGTGAAATATTTAAGAAATAATTCCAAGTGTTTAATTGTTTCTGGCTCAACCTTGTGGAAATTCATTTTAATGAAATTAAGAATACAAAGTAACTTTCCACTGTCCTTTATTAGCGTACAACCGGTTTCAACGCTCAAGCGTCATCATCAGGTACAAAATAAATCAGTCGCAGTACCACTTATATACCAATCATGAGGGAGAGGAGGGGTGGGTGAGAGAGGGGGGGACGAGGAGGAGGCGAAAGAAAATGGAGTTGCGTTGATGGGGAGGGGGTGGAGGGGTGTTAAGTGTCAGGACAGGTGTTTGGTTGGTTTAGAGTGGGGTGGGGTGGGGGGTGTGTCGGGTCTATCTGTGAGGGAAAGGGGTACTTCCAGGACTGGGGAGAGGTATTCAAACAATAAATCATTAACCACATGACCCGTTTTTAAGTTCTTTCTGATTTCAAATTCTTCCCACTTGTTTTCTGTATTGGTTGTCAGTGTTTTTGTTTTGTATTCTGGTAATTTTATTTTTAAATATTGTCGTAGTCCGTTAAAATTTGCCTTGCTGCATATTTTACGCTTTTCTTTGTTTATTTTGATGAACTTAGTTTTTAACTCTACAAGAATAGCCTTATGGTCACTGATTCCGTCTATTATTTCAATGATAGTAATGATTTCGGGCATAGAAGTCGCAAAGATGTCTAGTATGCTTTGGCCTCGCATTGGTGATTTAACAATTTGTTCTAAGGAGTGTTTTGTGAATATATGAAGGAATAATGTTTTTGTATGCTTTTAAGTTAAAAAAGTTTCCGTATTAGTATCGCATTCGCCTCTGCAGGTTTATAATTGCATGGATTTTTTGGATTGGCATGTGGTTTTATTCTCTTTTACTGGAGATGGCCCATCAGCTCTTGCTCGGCCCTTCGAGTACAGGTGTGAGCGGAATCGCACGTTCAAAGAAAGGAAGCTCTTGGAGGAAGAGCAAGTGTTTTTTGACGGCCATAAGAGAAGAGAAATCTCAGGCCTCTTGTAAGTAATCACGCGGCAAAATCACGGAAGTTCTGCCGTGAACAAGCAGATGCCTCCTAATTCCATTCCCAAGATCCGTCTCCCTATCGTGCCTTCGTGACATTAGTTCCATCTACATTTTCACACTTCCCCGTATGCCGTGACTAAAGGCGTGTGGCAGGGGGTGTGATGTAACCAGCCATTCTAAGTGTTCCCCACACACGGCGCCCCTCGTCCCACCGAAAGGGCACGCGTGGAAGGGGGGCGGGCGAGGCCGACTGCGGGTTCGGCCCTTGGATCGGCGGGTCTCCCAATTACCACCCCTTGCCCTCTCTCAGGGGCAGTTGCCGCCCTTCCCCCTCGGATGGAAGCCCCCCCCCCTTCCACAGCCATCCTCCCCGGCGCACGTGCGAAAGGGCGTTCGCTGGCATGGGGTCAGGGCGCCTAGTCGGAGCGGCATCATTCGAAAGAACCTACGCCTTGGCTACTTCTCTCAGATGTTGGTCCATGAACACAAGCACGGAGCACAAGCCTCAGTCGCTTCAAGGTCACCTTCGAATTCGACGCAGAAATACCACAAGAGTATTAAACCAATACGAAAAATGTATAATTACCCTAAAGCAGACTTTTTTGAAAAAAATTGCAATTCAATTGAAAACTATTCACCACCCGAGTTTACAACACGCTTCGATATCGACATAAATACTCCGCGATCCACCGGAAAGGTGTGTGGCAGGGGGTGTAAGCACCAGGTGGTGAGTATGATTGATAATGGCGGATATGGGAGAGGGAGGGAAAAGGGAAAACAATTTCGTACAAATATATCAAATAACGCGCAAATTTGTACATGCAAGCTGGAGGAAGACTTAATTCAATAAAAGGGTTAATTACCCTAAAAATTAGTCATTTTATATGCGAAAAAATGGAAGAAAAATGAACGACAAATATGTATACGACAGGCCTCCACCATAACAAGGCCGGTCACGCAGAATTGAAAAGTGAAAAGTGAGAATTGGGCTATCAATTGGACATGCAACGCATAGCCTCCGCAGCTAAAATCACAGGCAGGGAACGTGACACACCGCTGTTGGCATGCAATGGAGGCGTCTCCGCCCCCCCCCCTCCAAAAAGAGAGGGAGAGACGAGGGAAGGAGGAAAACAACAAGGAACGAAGAAAGACCAAGAACATGGTACCGAGCACTACGGTCAACGAATGGCTGTCCCGTTCGGTCAGGCCGACGCGGGAAGAATTGGACACAATTTGTCAATATTATGCAAAGAGGCATCACAGATCCCTATGAAGTACTTTAAAGCAAATCACGACCCCATGGGGTACAATGAAGGCATTAGAAAAGTCCTTGGAAAGCAGCGAATGTTACATTCTAAGGCAAAGAAAGCAGGTGTGAACACATCAGCCTTGGAGAATAAAAGTGTTATTGAACAAGTATAGATTCTCTAAAATTGAAACAACGGAGCGCTTTTCAAGACTTTAAACATCAAGTACTTGGCAAGTATTTGGACACTGACCCCAAATCTTTTTGTTCACATGTTAGGGAAGTGATAAGGGGGCAAGCAAACCGTGGCGCACTTTGGGGATTTGTAAGAATAGCATTCATACTGACGGTGAGGGAAAAGCTAGCATTCTAAATACATTCTTCCAAAGCGTTTTCACGAACGATGATACCATCGCGGATTTCCCAGATACAATACCTACTGAACTAAGGCTTTGAGGTTTTCCAGAAGGAGAGAGCCTAAGACGGACGTTGAACGTGGAGGGCGGAAATTAGAGCAGTGGGAACAATGGAAGATAGGCATTCCAGTCATCCTGTGATGAGGGAAAGTTTCAATCAAACAATTTCACCTAACATTTAAACAATCAATTAAAGTAAAAAAAAATATCTAAAAGGCAATATTTCACAGAGAGTTTTAACAATTCATGTTCTATTAACGACAAAGAGGGAGATTTCGAATGAAACGGTAAAAAAGTCAGAGGCCTATTGGTCGGTCTCTCCCTTCCCAGTGCATGGTACAAGGAGAGGAGGCCGGGGAATATGAGCAATACAAAAAAAAACAGTTAATTCCGCCAAAAATCTCTTATTTCACTTCATTGCATTTTCTTCATCACCGGAGAGGAATGCGCGCCAATTCCACGAATAAAACGTGTGTATAAAATATCGGGAACAATGATTTCCTGGCGTGACAATGCATCGCACCGCGCAGGCTCCTTGGTATGGGGGGTCTGGCCTTCAACAAGCGCCAAGTGCCAATCGTCTGCGAGCGTTCGTTCAGGCTAGATCGTATTTTTAGTGATCCCCTTTCGAGTGACTCAGTACAAGCGCCAAATACAGCGGACGACTGAATAACGTGAAGCCATATATGTTTGCGTTCGACTGGGGACGTTGGGCATGATTCGCCACGTGTTTATGGATTACTTCTGTTTTACTAGCACACTGATTGACTGAATATTTGTTAAGTGTTTGTGATGACCCATTGTATTAGTGTATTTGTGATATCTTAGTACACACATTGGCAAAGAGACATGTATCCGGAACATTTTTAAAGACTGACCATGATGTTTGTATCTTAAAATCTAAAGCATACCGTGCTTACTGAGCATGGAAAATTCTTTATCAGTTAACTTATGTTCTTGGAAAAAGGAGAACTAAGATTCAAAGGAATCCCTAATTTACTGTGAAGTAAAATAAAAAGTGGACCCTGGAAACCATTGGTCAAATGGGTCCAAAACAACAATTAAAGCGTTCAAGAATGAAAGTATGTCACCAACTGCCGTTTTTAAGTGGCACAAGCTCTTCAAAGATGGCCGAGAGAGCGTAGAGGACGAGCCCGGCGCCCCTAGACGGCCCTCGACGTCAACAACCGACGTCGATAAAAAGTATCGGTCACAATTTTTTCCTAATATGGGCATTAAGTGCTGAATTCAGGCCTTCGGTTAAAAGTGCGTATGGTCGGTTATCGTATTCACATTAATAGCGTGGCAGTGCACAAACTAACATCACTGGATTATTGGCGATGCGAGAGATCCGCGCTAAACTCGTCCTTCCGAAGATCTTGACCAAGAGCTACCGAGAGCAGGGTCGAGTTAAGTCTGCTTTTGAAGACTTCCTGAATGGTCATCGCGAATATTTCCCAACCTCGTCACAATCCCCACTTGACACCAAAACATACTATTTTCTATTCCCAGAAGTTATATCCTCCCTTCGACAAACGACCCTACCATAAGACCCTAGGTGCCGTCAAAGATGCTTGCACGCGTACCATTAAGGGCCTTCCGCCCACCAGGGAGCCTTCCTGTCGTGGTAAATACGGAAGGGCAAAAGTGTGCGTCGACGCTCAAGAGACGTACAAGGGATGTAAGGGAAGATTTTTGAGGCATTGTATGAATATTTGAAATAAATCTATTTTTCCCGATACTTTTCATACAAACCTTTTATTTTGTCGAAGCATTCGCTGCGGCTGCGTTAGTTTCGTTCCTTCCCCATTGACTCCGGGCGGTTGATTACTCTGCCTAGACTAATGACTGGGATGTTCTGTGCGGGCGGCGGGAGGGCCGCGTGTCAGGCCGCGAACCGAAGGCGGGGGGCCCCTCACTCCTGAGAGGCGGAAACCGACACATTGGCCCTTTTTTGAGGGGTAATGGACTCGTATGCAACGGACAATGAAATACCGTTGCGGCAGAATTCAAGTTATTCTCACGCGACGGCCATGAGAAAACACTCGGCCCTCATTAATGGTCAGCAACACAAAAGACCCGGAAGAGGTAATTCAACGACGTTTATGAGCAAAGAACCCATTTCAGGACAATGGAAATTATTGTGATGTATTATACACCATTCTCGAGGGATAATGATTTACTCCGAATAATGTTTAAATGCTGCTTATCAATAAACCAAGCTAATTAATATTAAACAGTAAATCTAATGAATCGGTTAAAAAAACCCTTCTGTGAATAGGGACTGGAATAATATCACAATCACCTCAACGATGTGCTGTACGTTACATCCTCATCAATTTTTAACAAATTGCAAGAAAATGCGGGAGATACTGCGAAAGTGACTTTTTCAACGGAGCCATCCGCTAAAAATGCGCAGCTGTTTCAGAGGGTAAAAATCATTCGCCTCGAGCGGGATTCGAACCAGGATCCTTCGGTATCCGGTCGAGTGCTTTAGCCAGTTAAGCCACCAAGTAGCTTCATTAGGCGGTTTTTAAGTCCGGAACGTCAAAGAGCACATCGGTAGCTTAACTGGCTAAAGAACTCGGCCGGATATCGAAGGATCCGGGTTCGAATCCCACTCAAGGCGAATGATTTTTTTACTCTCTTAAACAGCTCCATTGTAATAAATTTTTTTGATTAAAGTTTTCCATTGCCTAGACCATTCTGTAATAGAACAGAACCTCAAAACACAGAAATATTTTGGTATTGTACGTTGACGAAAGCATCATGCTTTTACAAATTTTCATTAATAACAGTAAAGGATGGCGACCCTTACAACGCTTCAACCACCGAAGAATATTGTTCATCAAGAGGAGAGACAACCACGTGTATCATCGAAATATACTACATAGTTTCTCCGTTTTGCAATAGATTATAAAATTGAGGTATATCCGCAACTTCTAGGCACCGTCTAACCAATCAATCTTAACACTAGAGATCGCCTGAGCGAAGTGGTTGACGTAGCATTTCTCACGGAACCGAAACATACGTAAAGAAGGAATGGATATTTTTAAGGATTATTATTTTACGATGGCGAGCGTTAAGAAAGAGAACGCTTCGTTTCCTTGGCAATTCAGGGCGTAGTCGGAACATTAGAGAAGATGGCGGAC
Source organism: Hetaerina americana (assembly GCF_022747635.1). Classification (NCBI taxonomy): domain Eukaryota; kingdom Metazoa; phylum Arthropoda; class Insecta; order Odonata; family Calopterygidae; genus Hetaerina; species Hetaerina americana. Next base: position 3,340,248 of record NW_027287538.1, read on the forward strand.
GAGCGAGTTTACTTCAAAATTACTTCGCTACAAATTTACTTCGTTACCCCCCGACCCCGGTGGCGGCGGGGTAACGTCCTCGTCTGCCATTCCAAGGGTCGCGGGTTCGATTCCCGCCTGGGTGAGTTTCGCTCCATCTAGGGCTTGGGTGTTTGTAAATGTGACCATTGTTATCGTTGTTAATAGTTCGATGTAAAGGCCAAAATGTGCTGTTTTCGGACTTATACTGAATAAGTAAATAAGTAAAATACGCCCTCTCTAAGTGTCACGCACAAACTTGCCTCACTATCCCCCCAAGCAGTAATTTTGAAGAAATAAGTTCTATTGTGATTATATAAGTAGAACAAATAATTTAATAGCCCCATCGGATAGATCCGATCTTAAAATAGAAGTCATGCTAAGAGAACTTGATTTTAATTCTAAATAGAATCAAACCGTTCTATAATCGGTTACTTGTTTCGATTAAAACCATCGCGACCGCGTTGGATCTCTATAAATATGGATCGACGCTCCACCGATGCGATAATTTGACTTTGATGAGACGCCTCGCCTCCAGCAGCCGTTTTCCTTTTCCGAATGTACTTAGGCCTACCGCTGCAGGGTAAACGAGGTAGACTCAGGAAATTGCGTAATAGGCATGTTGGGCGGAATTACCATGACGACCGCTGAGTGGATTTACGAAAGGGCCTTCCAGCATGTCTTCAAAGAGTGGATCAATAGGAGGGGCCGGTGCGTTGCATCCAAATGGCGCGCTATTTTGATAAAGGCCATCGAATCATGGAGGATGAGTAACAGATGCACAAGTACGAAATGCGGATTTCGGACACCAGATGGTGCACCAACGCAGTTTGTGGTTTTAAGATTGGGCACTTGCGCCATCAACAATTGTCAGACGGGGGCGAAGGAGGGATATGTTGAAAGAGTGTTCGCATTATGTTGTGATGCTGTGTTCAGTATGTTGAAATTAATACCAAACAAAGAGCATTCGCGGACGGCACTAATTTTTTGTGTTTTTACGTGAAGAAAACTGCTGCTGAATCACAGCGATTCCGTCGAGAAGCTTATGGTGAACAGGCTTCATCGGAAAACACGTGTGGACAATGGTTTGGGGAGTTTCAAAAGTAATGACTTCAATGTTAGCAGACAAGGGACACGGAAATCCGCCAAAATACGTTTAAAAGTGGTTCGATGAATGGTTCGCGAGAAAAGGGAAACATTTTTACTGGCGTGGTATCCAAAAATTGCCCGAAAGATAGGAATAACGTCCAGCTAGTAATTGAGCATAATTTGAATAAACCTGTTTTCATCATCCTTGCGAATTTTTAATTTAATACGCCTTTCGTATTTGTACACCCGGAAAATGTGGCCCAATTATTTTTGGTAGGTCTTTTAAAAATTTCCAGCCTTAGTAACAACTTTCAAGCCTCTTGTTAACAAGATTCAAGAATATTTCAAGACAAGACACATGACCTAAATAAAATCGAAGGTGATGATAAAAACACCAATCAAGAATCATTAACTTGTCTTTGCTTACAATATTTAACACAGAATTATGAGACATGAAAAACTTCTCCGAAAACGTCAACATTGATGAAAGAAACTTATCATACTACCTTGATCAAAAAGTTCCCGGAATAACCACCGTGTGGCGCTCCCATCGTTCCGATTTGAGTTCTGTTTTTTTTGTTAAATTGGTACATCTGTTGTTGATATTCCCTTTAAATCTTAGTGTCATAACTTGACATTTGCAAAAGTTACGTAGCCAAGAGTACATCTATCTCTGTGTGTGTTGGCGATTTTTTACAATTTCAGAAATGGATTTAAATTTGCAACAACGAACTTGTATTAAATTTTGCGTAAAAAACGGATTTAGTGGCGCACGGACGTTGGAAATGTTGGAAAAGTGTTTCGGCAACGATTCTCTAAAAAAAACGGTCGTTTACCAGTGGCACGAGCGGTTCAGAAGTGGTCGTGAGTCAATCGAAGATGATGAACGCAGTGGCAGACCATCGACATCGAAAGTCGGTGAAAAAATTGATAAATTAAAAGAAATGTTGGTCAATAACCGCAAATTAACCATCAGAGAAATAGCGGAGGACTTGAACATTGCCTATGGATCCGCCCAAGACATTGTGGTTAATGATTTGGGTTTCCGTCGTGTAGCAGCAAAGTTGGTGCCAAAAGACCTCAATTTCATGCAAAAAAGACACCGTGTTGACGTCGCAAAAGACATGATTTGCGAGGCTGAATCCGATCCCACATTCATCAAAAGGATCATTACTGGAGACGAGACGTGGGTTTATGAGTACGACACGCAATCCAGACATCAGGCAAGTGAATGGCGTTCACCAAATGAGCCGAGACCAAAAAAACCACGTCGTTTTCAGTCAAAAAAGAAGGCAATGCTGACGGTTTTCATGGATTACAACGGTGTAGTGCATCATGAATTTTTGCCAGAAGGCCAGACAGTAAACAAAGAGTATTATTTGGGCGTTATGAGACGTTTGCGTGAAGCAATTCGCCGAAAGAGACCAGAAATGTGGGCAGAAAACTCGTGGATTTTGCACCATGATAACGCACCGTCGCACAGTGCTATCATTATTCGTAATTTTTTGACGAAAAATGCAACAAATACCATCCAACAGCCACCGAATTCACCTGATTTGGCTCCCTGTGACTTCTTTCTGTTCAATCGAGTTAAAAAACCATTACGGGGAACGCGTTTTAGCAGCCGAGAGGAAGTAATGGAAAAATCGCAGGAAGCACTGATGGACATACCGAAAACCGACCGTAACTTTTGCAAATGTCAAGTTATGACACTAAGATTTAAAGGGAATATCAACAACAGATGTACCAATTTAACAAAAAAAACAGAACTCAAATCGGAACGATGGGAGCGCCACACGGTGGTTATTCCGGGAACTTTTTGATCAAGGTAGTACGTACAAAAATAAGGCTGTCTGGTGACCTAACACAACCCGCCATACGCCCTTGTGGCGGCTTTTGGGGTACAGTGTAGATGTAGTCAATAACCTAAAATTAACGTCTAATTTGCTAAGATTTACCCACGATACCTTTGCTATAGCGATAAGATAGGAATTAACGACGTTTCCATTGTTAATAGTTCCGGTTCCACTTTGTCCAGACGAGGCGAGTTCTTACCTGAAAAAGAAAAAAAAGGTAAGAAAAACTGATCAGACTTGTCCGGATTTTCTTAACGACATAAATTTACATTATTAAGTTTTACAGATATATTCTTATATTGATTTTGGGTCAACAAGTGTTCTCTAGCACCACATCGATGGACCATGTGAAAGCTCGCAGCGGGCAGGGGATCAACTCAGGGGAAACGACAGTGATCATGGGTTTAAACCACATGACATTCAAGGTGTGATCAAAAAAAGGCCGGGCTAATTTTATTCTGCGCAAACCGTTCAACGGAACGACACGAGACGGTGCGCCATCTAGCGACGAAAATCACAACTAAAACAAGAGGTGTGGCGTTTGTTTACGTCGAGTCATTAGGCAGAAGCCTTGGTACGTATGTTAACCTGTTCGTCACCGCGTGCAATGGCAGCAATGAAGGAGATAGAGGAACAGCGTGTGCTGGTGAAAGTTGATTCTAAACTTGGCAAAAGTGCTACGGAGACATTTGCAATGAGTCAGCAAGCCTTAAAGTTAATGAAGCTATGAGTAGAAGCCAGTGTTTTCAGTGATACAGTCGTTTTAAATCTCTGAGTACTTTCTTCCTCACTTCATCCCGTCCAACATCGCTATCCTGTTCTTGCCCTTTCTTCGTTTGCAGAACATTCTCTCCTCTATTACAGCCTTCCACATCCCACTACCGATTAACACGCCCCTCATCCACTTTTCCTGCCTCCATAGGATTGCTCCCAACAAACCCATCTCTTCGTCCACCATACCAAGTTCCTCCTCATTTGTTTTCTTCTATGTCCATTTAACCTTCTCCATTCTTCTCCGAACCCACATTTCAAAAGCTTCCAGTCTACGTCTGTCCTCTTGCTTCAATGACCACGTTTCCCCGCCGTACATAGCTACGCTCCATATCAAAGTTTTTACGTGTCTTTTCTTAACATCCTTACTCAACGTCCCTGTCATCAACTCCCTTCTCCTTGTGAAAGCCTCTTTGCCTAGCGCAATTCTTATCATTACGTCCCTACTACTTTGACCGTGTTGGTCCAAAACACTTACGAGATACATAAACTGTTCTACCTGCTCTAGTTTTTGCCCTCCTCTTTTAATGGTTAGCTTAATCTTTTTCTTTCTAGAAAATCGCATTCCCTTTGTTTTATTTATATTGATTCTCATCCCATACCTGTCGCACTGAATTTCCAATTCACTCAGCAATACCTACAACCCCTTAGCTGACAGACAAACTAAAGCTTGGTCATCAGTAAACCTAACTGATTTTACAAATTCCCCGCCCAATTTCATTCCCACCTCCAGTTCTTCCCATGCCTCATTTATCATTTCCTCTGCATACAGGTTGAAAAGCAACGGTGATAATGGGCAACCCTGCCTTACACCCCTTCCTAACACTGCCCATCCTGACTCCCCGTTTCCCACCCGCACCTGAGCAGTCTGAGACATGTACAGGTTGCGGATTAGCCTCCTTTCCCTCCAATCTATTCCTATTTTATGCAGAATACTCATTAGTTTTTCCCAATTCACTCTATCGAACGCTTTTTCGAAATCTACGAAACAGGCAAATACCTCCTGGTTGTGTTCTATATTCCTCTCGATTAATAATCACAGTACTGCAATGGCATCACGCGTACCTCTCCCCTTCCTAAACCCAAACTGATCATCCCCTAAGGAATCATTTGCCCTACTCTCTATCCTTTTGTTTATGATCCTGAGAACAACTTTAGCTGCGTGGGATATCAAACTAATTGTCCTATAGTCCTCACATGACGTGGCCTTTGCCTTTTTCGGAATAGGAACTAAAACTGATCTCACAAAGTCTTCCGGCCAGATTCCTTCCTCATAAATACTACGAATCAGCCCATATAGCCTCTTCCTCCCATATTTTCCTAAGCATTTTTACAGTTCCGCGGGAATGTTATCCACCCCCACGGCCTTATTTAGTTTCATCTCCCTTAACGGCCTTTCTATCTCAACGTCTAGTATGTCTGGACCTAAGCTGATTTCCTCTACGTCACATTCTTTTTCAATGTCTAACGTTGTTCGTGTAAGTTCTTTACTAAACAGTTCTTATATATATTCCCTCAATCTCTTGGGTCTTTCCTGTGTCAACTATTACCTTACCCGCCTTATCTCTAACTGTTAGCATAGCTCTTCCTTTCTTACTTCCCGATAAAGATTTAACTTTGCCTTACAGCGCATCGATTTCACCCTTCCTCTGCAGACTTTCCATACCCTCGCACTGCGTCTTCCACCATGCTTCTTTTGCTTTATTTGTTGCCTGCCTCAATTAATTGTTTAACTCTTTGTACTTCATTTTACCTAACTCTGTGTTTATATTAATTCGTTTTCTTCTCTCATCCATCTTTGTTATCATCTCATCCGTGATCCACGGTTTCCTTGTCCTTTTTCTGTTTACGGTTCCTATAGTATCTTTTGCGGCTTTCGATATCCCTTTCTTGATAAATTTCTTTCTCATGCGATAGTGTTCAGCTCTTTATCGTCCTCAACATTTTTTTCCACAGCCTGCTGATACTCCTTTCTTGTCAATTCTTTTATTTCTTCTACATTTCATTTCCCAGACCGCCGCCCCAGCCTTATCTTTTTAAACGGACGCTAAACTTCAAAACGACTAAATTGTGGTCTAATCAACCACGTAATACTCGTAAAATATGTGGGCATGTTGCATGATTGGTGCTCGGTCACCCCCTTACCACGCGGCTATTGGGTGGATCGCGGAGTGCCAGGTGCATGAGGGAATAAGGTATGTATAATGGCTGTTGACCTATCACCCCCCGCCATACGTCCTTGCGACGGCCTGCGGGGTATTGCGTGGATGTAGATGACCCTTTCAGGCGCCTCCGATGGACTTCCAAGAGTACACTAATCAATCCAATACACATTTTATTTCGAGGAAGCATGCAATATCCACCCCTCAACCCTTTGCCGAGTTCTGACATTTCCTCCTTCCGACTGTCCCCGAGGGACGGCTCGGGTCTTGGGCGAGGGGCGGGGGCGATTGAGGGGGGTGCGCGTGGGGGCAGGTGGTGGTCCAAGCGAGGGGGGAGGGAGGAGGGGCAACCAGGGGAGAGTTACCTTCCGTTTAAATTTCACGGCGAGAGACGGGAGGAAGGGTGGAATGGTTAGGAGGGGAGACTAGTGGCGGCCCAAGGCGGCTCTCTGTCCAAAGATTTTCGATGCATCGACCTTGACCATCGTCCTCGCTTCGTGACTTAATCGCCATTTTCTCGACAGTCGAATAATGTGGCGTTACGAGAGGATAATGCACTTCGCCATCCACTCCTATCGTATTATTTTTTGGGTTTTGAAATTATCGGTATTCCACTCATTATTATTTAAGGTGTACTGTTCAGGAGCTCAATATTCATTGCGCAACGATTACAGTGAATTCCGAAGGATTCCGCTTTATTCGAAGTATCCAAGTCATCCAAGTCCCATACAAAAATATAATTGTTTCCGCGTTACGTGGAGTCATTCTGGTTCAAGTGAACGCTTCACCGCGTGATCGTTATAGCGCTCAGAGTTAATTTATTGTGGTAAATAACATTAAAGATAACGATATTCCGAAATACACTCGCTTCAGTCCATTAAAAAACACCCAACTTACTTCATTATCAGGGTATACTTGGCCTATTAATTATTGTTGTGGAGCATATACGTCGCGGCGCGTTACCACCGCGTGTGAATCTCACGTTGTAGTCGCCACCGCAGAATATCTCCCCGGAATGAGTGGGAAGGAATCACGGGGGGATCTTAGGCGAAGAGCGGAGTGGGACGGGGGGGAGAGACATTATAATAGTTCCGAGGAGGGAAAGAGGGCGGGAGATGCGCCGCTTTGATATCACGTAATCCACGAACACATTAAAGATGGCGGTTGTATTGCGATGGAAGATTAAGCAAATAAATTCTCTTGAAAAATAAAAAGGACCCGCCCATTTCTCCAGGGGGGGATTTAAAATAATTTTCGAGGGAAAATGGCGCGCCTTTAGAAAAAGAGAGACCACGAAGCGGTACATCCGCCGGCCCCGCCCCCTCGCACTGCGGAGACGTTATCTCTCGCAAGGTTACGGCTGGCGGAGGTGCGCGCCATCGAAGATATGGTAGGGCACACGAGATAAAACTCCCACAAAACTCTCTCCATGTCTGGGGTTCCGAAACCCCGCTCCGCCGTGCGCCCTTGTGCCAGGTAGGGTGAATGTATATGCATCTACATAATGCGTCGCAAGGGCGTGTGGCGGGGTGCGTTAGGTCAAAGCACGTAAAAGAGAATAAAACCGCACGCAAAACCCATATATTCACCCACTCCACACCCAAAAAGTCGTACAAATTCAATCAACAATATTTAAAACTTATTATTTATTATTAGGTAATCTACCGGTTAAAGTATGTTTTTGGATGGACATAATTACTAATTCAACAATCTGTGACCCCCAGCAAAACACATCATCCTACTCTACATCAGGTCCCTCTTCATATCCGAGTACTTTCTTCCTTCCTTCATCCCTCCCTCCAACATCCCTATCCTTCCCTTTCCTCGTTTGCCTAACATTCTCCCCACAATTACATTATTCAACTTCCCGCAGCCGGTCAATACGCCCTCAATCACTCTACCTGCCTCCATAGGATTTCTCCCAACAAACCCCTCTCTTCGCCCACCATACCAAGTACTTCCTCGTTTGTTTTCTTCTCTGTCCATTTTACCTTCTCCATTATTCTCCACACCCACATTTCAAAAGCCTCCAATCTACGTCTATCCTCCTGCTTCAATGACCACGTTTCCGCACCGTACATAGCTACGCTCCATATCAAAGTTTTTACGAGTCTTTTCTTAACATCCTTACTAAACGTCCCCGTCATCAACTCCCTCCTCCTTGTGAAAGCCTCTTTGCCTAGCGCAATTCTTCTCCTTACGTCCCTACTACTTCGACCGTGTTGGTCCAAAACACTACCGAGATACGTAAACTGTTCTACCTGCTCTAGTTTTTGCCCTCTTATTTTAATGTTTAGCTTAGCCTTTGTCTTTCTAGAAAATCGCATAACCTTTGTTTTATTAATATTGGTTCTCATCCCATACCTGTCGCACTGAATTTCCAATTCACTTAGCAATGCCTGCGGCCCATTGGCTGACTGACAAACTGAAGCTTGATCATCAGTAAACCTAACTGATTTTCCAAATTCCCCGCCCACTTTCATTCCTGCCTACAGTTCATTCCATGCCTCTTTGATTTTTTCCTCTGCATACAGGTTGAACAGCAACGGTGATAATGGGATCTCCTGCCTTACACCTCTTCCTAACACTGCCCATCCGGACTCCCCGTTTCCAACTCTCACCTGTGCAGTCTGAGACATGTATAGGTTGCGGATTAGCCTCCTTTCCCTCCAATCTATTCCTATTTTGTGCAATATACTCCTTAGTTTTTCCCAAATCACCCTATCAAACGCTTTTCGAAATCTACGAAACAGGCAAATACCTCCTGGTTGTGTTCTATATTCCTCTTAATTAATAATCTCAATACTGCAATGGCATGACGCGTTCTACTCTCCTTCCTAAACCCAAACTAATCATCCCCTAAGGAATCATTTTCCCTACTCTCTATCCTTTTGTTTACGATCCTGAGAACAAATTTACCTGCGTGGGATGTCAAACTTATTGTCCTATAGTCCTCACATGACGTGGCCTCTACCTTTTTCGGAATAGGAACCAAATCTGATCTCACAAAGTCTTCCGGCCAGATTCCTTCCTCATAGATACTACGAACCAGCCCATATAGCCTCATCCTCCCACATTTTCCTAAACTATTCAATACTTCCACGGGAATGTTATCCACCCCCACGGCCTTATTTAGTTTCATCTCCCTTAATGGCCTTTCTATCTCATCGTCTAGTGTGTCTGGACATAAGCTGTTTTCCGCTACGTCATATTCTTTTTCAATGTCATACTTTGTTGGTCAAAGTTCTTCACTATACAGTTCTTCTATGTATTCCTTCCATCACTCTTGGATCTTAACTGTGTCAACTATTACCTTACCCGCTTTATCCCTAACTGTTAGCATAGATATTCCTTTCTTATTCCCCGATAACGATTTAAATTTGCTGTACAGCGCACCGATTTCACCCTTCCTCTACAGCCTTTCCATATCCTCGCACTGCATCTTCCACCATGCTTCGTTTGCTTTATTTGTTGCCCGCCTCAATTTATTGTTTAATTGTTTGTACTTCATTTTGCCTAACTCTGTATTTACATTCTTCCATTTTCTCCGCTCATCCATCTTTGTTGTATTCTCATCCGTGATTCATGTTTTCCTAGTCCTTTTAGCGTTAACGGTTCCAATGGTGTCTTTTGCGGCTATAGACAACCCTTTCTTGATACTTTCCCACTTTTCTTCGATAGTACTTAGCTCTTTATTATCCTCCATGATTTCCTCTACCGCCTGTTTGTATTCCATCCTTTTCAAACCATTTAATGCTTCTACATTCCATTTTCTAACCCGCCGCTACTGCCTTATCCTTTTGAAACGGACGCTACATTTCATAACAACTAAATTGTGGTCAGAGTCTGCATCCGCTCCCGGGAAGCTGTGTGAATTGATCACACTGTTCCTAAACCTGTGTCTAACCAGGATATAACCTAGCTGATACCTTACAGAGTCACCTGGCATTTTCCATGTATACCTGCGTCTTTTGTGGTGTCTAAACCAAGTGTTGGTGATGACTAACCCCTGTCTCCTGCAAAACTCTACTGCTTTCTCCCCGCGGTCATTCCTCATGCCTAATCCGTAGTCCCCGACCTCGTCACCATCTCATCCTTCGCCTACCGTCGCATTCCAATCCCCAATTACTATCAAATGTTTCCCTGCAGGAACACACGCGATTATGTTCTCTAAATGATCGTATATCCTATCGACCTCTTCTTCTTTATGGTTGCTCAATGGCATGTATACCTGAATAATAACTAAGTTCGTCGGTTCTGCTTTTATCGCTAATAGTAATAATCTATCCGTTACCTGCTCTATTTCGACTACGCTTCTTCCTACCTATTCATTTAAGACTATGGCAATCCCTCGTTGGCTCTCGTCCCCGCCGCTGTATATTATTCTATACTTATCACCCCCGTAGGCACCGCTATCCTTCCATCTCACCTCGCATAGACCCAAAATATCTATATTTCTCATTTCCATCTCTCGCGTAACATTCTCAAATTTCCCTGTCCTCATCATTGTCCTGACATTCCACGTTCCTATTCTAACTAATTTGGTCTTCTTCTCCTGCGGCTTCTGTTCTGCTGATGCTGGTTTTCCCTTGCAAGGGTTTCGTGGGATGACGACCGCGGAAGCCTTGCCTCCCCCGCTGCTGGGCACGACACACGGCCGATTGGGCCGAGCCCCGTAGTTGCCAGGACTCAAAATCTCTCTATTGTCCATCATATTTTTCTTGGGAATGATAATTGAGGTGGTTTCCCGTTGCCTTCCTCAATAGTGTTTTTAACGTGACACCATCACTTATTGGCCGCCCCTCTGGGGTCAGACGCCATTGCAGCCGCCTCACTGAGGAACAGACGCTGCGTGGACTACCTTTCGTCTGGCTCCTAACCTTCGACCTATCTGGAGCAATTACTATTACTCCTGCCAGCACAGCTCAAGGGGTCATCGGAACGCACAAGCCCTCCCACCACATCACGCTAATAATAATTTTAATAATAATTTATTTTATGTCATTTGTTAAACTCGTTTCTTATGAACCTTTCGAAAATATTCTCTGTCTCGCTTGCTCTCTTCGCATCTCAAGTGGCTCCCAGCCCCTATTTCCCCTTAAAGGCCTCTCACAATCGTCTTCTTATTGTAACAAGTTGTCACGAATCTGGCGGATTTTCTCTGGACCTCATATCATTCTTTTTGGTAAATTTTCTCCCAAAGATCCCTCATACTTGCGGTATATTCTAAATGAGTCCTGAATGGAGTGAAATAACACCTATCTCTTTTACTTACTCATTACATTTCCCCAACACCCGTTTAATAAAGACATAGATGCATAACATTCCACAAGCATTGCTCTTGCAATTCATCCAAAAAGACTGTAATCCGTTCGCCGTCGAAATCTCCGTTGTGCGATCATCTGCAGAGCCCCCCGGCCTTTCCTGCGGCGCAGATTTATTCCATTGAGAACGTCGCCTGCTTTAACGCTTCCGCGAAACTACATGAGGCTCAGGACCTCTGGCCCTACCCTCCCGACGGGCGGAGATCATCAAATTCATTTCATTAAGTGAGCGGGAGATGAGAAACGGGAGTGGAAGAGGAGGAGTGGGGAAAAAGAGAAAGATGGGAATGCATCCTGGAGGAGGAGGCCAAATCGAGGGAGCAGAGAGAGAGAGAGAGATAGGGAGAGGGAGGGAAGAAACGGGAGAGGGAAAGTGAGGGATGGGTTTCCTTCATTTCATGGGCCAGCGACCATCATCCGAGGGAGAAGCAGAGGAATTCGATAACCTTAATCGCTTTGGCGAGAGGGATAAGCAGAGGGCGGCGAGGTTGTTGGGGAGGCGGACCGTATGCAGGAGGGCCGCACGGAAAGGACTTGAAGGCGGAGACGGTTTGTGAAAGGATGCGAGGGGGTTGGCGGGAGATGGGGCTAGGGATTGGAAAGAATCGGCAGGAATCTGGGAAAAGAGAGATAGGGATGGGAGGGTGGGGGTGGGAGGACTATCGAATAGAAGAGAGTGGGGTGGATCTTGGGCGCCATCTGAATCCAGGGCGGTGACGGGCACAACTTAACTGTGTGTGTGGGGAAAAGCGAATGAGACACCTGTAACGATTACTCTCTAGGTGTTTTCTCCTCATTCTCATCGTTACCTTTCGATAAATTGGGAACTACAACTTCGACGTCGACATAAATACCCCGCGACTCACCATAAAGGTGCGTGGCAGGGGGTACAAGCAAGGACGGTGAGTGATAAGGGAGGATAGACAGACAGATAGGTCGCCTGTCGCCTTCATTTTGGGACGAGAGTGAGACTACCGAGTCCCTTCCACCACAGAATCCCTTCGTCACACATCTACAATATTCAACTTACAGATAAATTAACAGATAAAAAAAACCATAAACACAGTAATCAACCCGAAGTTTGGTTTGGTAGGTGATGGTAGAGCTCACCCAGTACTAAGCCCTATACGGCGTGTGAAAATTCACACATCAGGGTAGGGGTTCCAGTTCCTTTCCCTGTGCCGGTTATGGTTTCCCAGGAAGACCTGGTACCCGAATAATCACTTTAGCTTGGGTTGAGCTGCAGGTGCCCAGAGTGCCTAGCCCGGGAATAGAATACATTCATAGCAATGCAATAAAATCTATTGATACAATATCTTATCACTAACATACAGCAACAAAATACATATGTTGCCCAATGAATTGATAACTATAACACAAAATATACAACATACACGCATACAATACATTCAAATACTATACATAGACCATAATATACATGCAAACAATACTTGTACAACAATATTCCTGGTTATATTTACAATCGCCAATACAGGTTATGAGGCGAAAGAAAAATGAATAGTTTCGAAGTCTGTTAACAGCACTATTTTCTCTGTTTGGTTTGCTGGAAATTCGTGATTTATGAAGCTCGCGCCCTGGAATGAATGATTGGAGAGACGGATGTTATAACGGATGACGTGGCTCATTCCGCCGACGACATGTCACTGTGGCTGCAAATGACTGGTTGTATGCAGTTGCTCTGTGATGAGGGAGAACGAGATTATGATTACTGATGGTAATTAGTATATGTATTCTATCAAGACAATTGAAATCATTGGAAAAATATTGAGGGGTTATACAATTTAGAATAGAGTAAGGACTGCAATTTGAGTTTCCTGCGTGATTTCAGAAATAGCCAGTCGAGTTTGTTAAAATATTATGTATTGTGATCTGCAATTTTCAAAACGTAAATGAAGCTTACAAATGAACTAAATTCCCTTTGTAGTTTTACCGATAGCTCATTTGAAAGGTCTTGATATGCTATGTAAACATAATCGAAGTGAGGAATCATGAGAGAGGAAACCCCTGTTTTACATGAAACTGCTGTTTTAATGTGATGGGGGTGTACTGGTCGCCGCCCAGAAACGATGAGGGGACCCAGAGACATTCTGACAGAGGACAGATGACCAGCGATAAGTTGGGAGTGGTAAACCATTTTCACCTCTCGATAGATATCCAAGTGACGACAGATATACCCAAGAGTCTGGACCAAAGATAAGTGACGACAGATATACCCAAGAGTCTGGACCAAAGATAAGAAGCGAGATGGTGGGAGAGATGAACCATACTCCCTTATCACCAGACGCGAGGAGGGGTCAGCAGGCCAAAGGCCACCCTGGAGCGAGAGACCAGGCACTCCCCTCCCCTGTTTTCCTTTCACCCCCACCCCATCTCTCCCCACGGTGGATGAGTGTATTTAAACGCCCCAAAAAGGGAAAGAGGGGGCGTTCTCTGATTATTAGACTTGTAGCTCTTGGACGGGTCACGTCAGACCCAGAGGGCAGCCATTGTACTCAACTGTAACTCTAATAAACTCCTTGTTGATTCTAATTTACTTTGAGTAATAACTCTTAAGTGTCCAAAGACCCTACCGGAGATTCTTCGCAGCCACTCGAGATGGATCTCCTTTTCCATGTCTGATCAAGAGATCACTACAGGGGGCACAACATACTGATGTTTCCAAGGAAGTGGAGGAGGGGTTGATTATTAATTCTGCAAGTTTTAAAAACTTGTGAAGACCATGAGAAATTTCCACCTAGAAGGAGACCTAGATTTGTTAAAACATTCTCAAGATACGGGCGAGGAAAGGAAAAGGGATGGGAATATTCGTATGAAAACTATCAAATTACGTGCAAAGTTGTACATACATGCTGAAGGAAACTCAATTCAAAAAAGGGCTATTTAAACTAATACATTTGTAATTTTTTGGGCAAAAAAAGGGAATAGAAATGAACCAAAACCACCAATACGACAGGCCTCCACCATAAACGAGAATGGCATGCAGAATTGAAATGTGAGAAGGGGAAACTCTGCTATGGCATGGGCACGCAACTCATAGTCTCCGCCCGCCAAGACAGGGGTGGGCAATGCGACACACCGGACTGCCCACACCAACATTAGCATCGGCAGGCTTAGAATGGACCGAAATTGATCACCTGATTTCGCCATATTCCTCCCACATGTTCCGCTCTTGCTCCGCAAATAATCCGCCCACAACGTCCCTATCCGACACACGGCAAAGCGCACGATTGCGTCTTTGCCGAAAACGAATGGGCAGGAGGACCACGAACCGATTGGCTGACGGAGCGGCCGGGTGGAGGGGAAAGGGGGAATGGAAGGGGAAGGAACGGAGGGGAGGCGAATGTTCCCGAGAGGAGGGGAGGGGTGTGAAGGGGAGGGAAGTATCGAGGGCCACGGGATCGCGCGGAACGGGATACGAAAAGGGAATAAGAAAGGGCATAGGGGCAGTTGGCGGGGAAATTTGGCGAAGGGGTCCCAAGGAATACTCGTTTTTGAGGACTTAAAGAGGCGGTCGTGTAAATCTCACATCGATTATGCGAATGTGCCATCCAAAAAAATTTTCATCGGGCGAAAAAAAGAAGGATCCAACCCGTTCGAAAGTACACGTATATTCTAAGGTATAACGAATGACGCACTCTCGTCTCGTTCTTAATTCGAGGGATTTGAAAATCTTTGAGTCGACTGAGGCGTTGATGCTGCGCATTAATCATTCGTCCAAATTCCAAAGAAACTGCGGGAGATGTGGGTTCGAGTCCCAGTCAAGGCGAATGATTTTTACGCTCTGAAATTGTTGCATTAAAATGCACATTAGCGGATGACTCCGTTAAAAGTTACTGTTGCGGCATCTCCCGCAGTTTCTTTGGAATTTGTCAAAGGGAAAACACCATACGTGTTTAAAGTTGGCTTTTAACCTCGTGGACAGTGGCGCCTCGCGCACGACTACGAATGCATGTGACATTGTATGTACGGTATTTCGTCATAACATTTAGTTCCTTTAAAAGCCCCAAAATTTCAGAGTTTAAGAGGACGCCTCGGTAGCTTAAGTGGCTAAAGCACTCGACCGGATATTGAGGGATCTGGGTTCGAGTCCCAGTCAAGGCGAATGATTTTTACGCTCTGAAATTGTTGCATTAACTGAATGCTTTATCCTTTCGGAAACACCCCGCGGCACACGCCCCTGCGGCGGCTTGCGTTGCGTTGCGTTAGAGTTCCGATACGCCGGTACGGTGTTTGTACAGATAATGCATTAAAGGCAACATATTTTACACGCCAACAGAATATTTGGTAGACTACCGTGAAAGGCGGGTTTTGGATACAGAACGTAAACTCCTATTGTATAACCGGTGGACTCTCCAACCGGGACTATTCCTATCATCGGGCACCAGAGTCTTCATCCCCGCCTACTTACTTCCTCCATCCATCCCGCCCAACATACCTATCCCCTATTCCAGCCCTTTCCTCTTTTCCCTAACGTTCTCCCCTCTATCACGGTCTTCAACATCCCACTGCCGATCAATGCGCCCTTCATCTATTTTTGCTGCCTCCTAAGGATTTCTCCCAACAATCCCCTATCCTCTCCCACTTCCTCGTTTGTTTTCCTTTCCGTCCACTCCCCCTCCTCCTCCATCCTGCTCCACGCCGGCACACATCCACGCCTCTCGTCTTCCACCAACGACCGCGCCGCACAAGCAGTGCAGTGCAATGCGGTGCACCAAATCCCGGAAGCGAGAGAGGAAGGGTGGACGAGGGGGAATACTGGGAGGGCTCGAGAGCGAGCGGCGGGAGTCAGCGGGGGATTGGTCGGCTGAGAAGATTGCGAGAGTAGAGGGCGACACACTCGGATCGATGGCTGCCGATAGGGTTACCATAATGAAGGAGGTCACTCGGAGGGCCCCCCCCCCTTCTGGCGAACCACCACACACACGCAAGCAAGGAGGGGAGGCCACCGCTGCATAGCCAATCATTCACGACGGCCTTCATTCAAAATCCAAGACGCGGGCATCGCCGCCCAGCGAAGTCCACATCGGATCAAAGGGAATCGAAGGGGTTGACCCCGGGGGGGTGAGAGCAGGGCGCTTTGGGGAGCCACGGGAGGGTATGGCACGCTAGGAAGAGGCGCCGGCGCCTAAGGACACGAGGCGGCCAAAGAGACCATTTCGATTGAGTCGTTTGTATTATAATATCAAATTAAATGGAAGGATACCCTAAGAAATCCCTTGCGGATGCACGCACGGGTGGGGTAAAAGATAAGAGGGTTGAAAGGGGATGGGAGGGAAGGATGTTTTGGTTGAGCGGTCGAGGGGGTAGCAGGGACGCGAGGGAAAGGAGGGTCCGTGTGGCGGGAGTCGCGCGTTCTGCAAAACGCTGACGTCCGACCACCGAAACGAATTAGGCACTCAACCTCCGTCTTTAAGCAAGCCAACAATTCCGTTTTTTTTATTTCCAAGAGTTGTACGAGTAAAGAGAGGAAGGGAGATGCGAGGATCCACGCGAGATCAGCAGAAATAAATGCGCCGAGCTCCTGACCAATGATTTCTATCTCGGAAAAATGGGGTCGGAAAAATTGAATGATGTCTCTCCAGTATTTAACGGTGTTCAGGTGTGACCCCGTTAACCTAAAAGATATCATCTACATCTACATAGAACCCTGCTGCAAGGGCCGGGGGTGTTGCGTCAACACCCGTAATTATAAATAAAAACGCATGCAGAACCCACAAATTCATGGCATTTATAAACAAAAATCGTACATATTCATGCAAAAAACTTCCAAAGAAACTGCGGGAGATGCCGCAACAGCAACTTTTAACGGTGTCATCCGCATTGAAATGCAAAAAACTTCACAAATTACAGCCAAGCAAATCCATAAAATACACATGCACTTACGAATACGTAAACCTTATGTCTACACAACGTTCCATCTTGTCCCGACTTGTAAATGGAATGTCTTTAATACTTCTATGGTGACTTTGGTTTCTCACCGTTAATGATTCCTGATTTTCCCGGGTAGGAATGAGTATTTGTACATATCTGAACTGGAGTCTATCTCATTTATCTCATCTTTGTGGCCTGATCTACCTTAATAGTAAGGAGCCTTTATAATTTCTTTAGTGTCATTGATCTGCGATCTCTGTCCAACAAAACATTCAATCTTTCAATATTTTCGTCACTTTTTGAGGTCGAAGGTCGTCCTGAACGTTCGGTTTCCTCAACATTTTCTCCACCCTCCCGAAACAACTTGCGCCACTCAAAAAAACACCCAATCTACCCATTGGCGTTATCACCATAAGAATCTGCCTTGAGCATGCCATGAGTCTCTTTCTCGGTTTTGTCCATTTCCACGCAAAATTTGATGGCGCAGCGCTGTCCCGATAACGGGCTCATGACGGAGAGTAACGAGGTAACGATATAGAGATTTCGCAATCGAACGATCCATTATCTGCAAAGCCTGGGAGCCAACTATCACCGGCCTCCAGGCATTCCTGAGACTCCCCTCGCTCGAACCCAGCCCTCAGGTACCGCCGCCCGTCCGTCACTTTATCCGGGAAGAAATAAGTCATACTAATTTTAGGACAGTCCTTGTAAATATGTGATAATCCTAACAAGGTAATCCGTATTTCTAGGAATTAAAAATCCGCCTTTTTTTAATGGCCTCTCGATACTGATATTATTTTGCACATTACATTTGCCAGGGTTTAATCCAATTCCGGATGAAAATCCAACCGTTGGCCTTCGACCTCGTGGTGATGTACATCGGTCTTCCCCCTCGGGTCACCGGGGAATTTATTTCGATGTCCTTCCAGGGGTATGATGGAAGGAAGAGTACTCGATTAAATATGGGGTAGTTCCGAAATTATAACAAATCCCACAATTTGTGATAATTCACTTCTGATTTCTGCGGAAGGCTTAATGAACTCGAAAGTTCACTCACTTTCTCAAAGAAAATCAAATGGAAAGGAAATGAAGGCTTTCCGCCCGCAATGCAAATCGGTACCAATAATGAGAGGCTTTCCCTTCTCCTGTTTTCCCTCCGCTTATCCTTAAGAGCCGACCATAAATGAAATCAACGCCTTTTGGCACGTATTCCCAGGGATATATTTATACGTGTTTTAAATTTAGCGGCATTAGTCCGCCTGTCAATCCACACCCATCAGTCAAAAGGAGATAGTAATTTAACAATAATCGAGTTTTCATTTATCATAGCATGCCAGGAGCAAACCACACTCCAAGGAGTGTTACTATTGGAAAATGGACGTTATCAGAGCCAAATGGGGCAAAAGTATCGACGTGGCCTTAAACACGAGCATCTTCGATCATTTGCTAAGAGAACTCCATTTCGCGTTTCCATCACACTCCGTATTCACAAAGTTTATCAGTCTACGGATGGAATATTGAAATAGCATCCGACTACAACCCTCATATTGTACAAAATAGGAATTAAAACCTGCGACCTCTCTTTCTACTTTTCAAATTGACGTATCTCTGGAATCGGGAGGTCTATCGCAGAAGGCACAAATGTAGACTCCGATTGACAAGACCTCGGTGCTGAAACATGCGGATCTGAATTCATTTAGTACGTTATACCTAGCATTGAGTCGTCTCCCTTCTAATGATTCCCACCCCAACTCCAGGAGCATTGCAGTGATGCTTTTCCATTTATCGCAAGAGGTTTTAACAAAACGGGCTGCCCGGCGTGGAACCTTCTCAATTTCCCGAAGGTGGCATTTTTCACTCGGATCCCATACGCTACCTGCATATTATATTACATCGATCATATAACTATTGTAACTCCATTCTATTGCAATACCAAATTGATCGCTAAATCCATAATTTCCGGTAATAACAATGCAAAACATCGGAGGAACTGTCCATTACAGATAAATTAACATACGATTAGGCTAATGACTCGAATTAACGCGACATGAACGTAAATGATCAGGCTTATCCCTGGGCCCCTTTAGCCGAATTCAGAGAAAGGTTACCGCATCCTGTATAACGCCCAGTTTGATATGGAAACGAAGTAAGGATTTAGAGGAGGGGGTGGGGAGAGAGAGAAATAAAACAGAAGGCCTGATGACGGATAATAGTGAAGGCAGATAGGCCAAAGATAATTACCAAATAAGTAAATGAGTTACACCAAATGTATTTCCCATTTTACTCGCATCCGTTTCAAACACGTTAATTGGAAGCCAAAAATGTTACTGCATATATATATATATATATATATATATATATATATATATATATATATATATATATACGCACATGCATATACATATATCAATCAATCCTTGGGTTGGGATTCAAATGATGACGGCCGTGCCGTCCAAAGGTCAAAACTACTTATGTGAGTATCCTTTCTTTGTGTTTGTACGTTTAGAAACCTTAATCAATGTTTAGATTTATATATATATACATACAATGACAAAACCCTAGGGATCACCTCCTCATCGGTAGCTTCTCGACATCCCACGGCCCATAATACCAGTGGAAGGGGTTGGGCCGGGGTGACGTCGACCGTTTAGCTTGCGAGAGGAAAATCATTTAATCCCGAAATAAAACGTCCAACGGCTTTCCGTTGGACGTTTGATTGATTGATCCACCTCAGTGATTCGGATTGGGTAAGCATAAAGCGAAGCTCCGAGCGTCGAGAAGAAAAACGCATCGCTTCGCGCAAACGAAAATGTGTGCTCGACCTCGGGCGGCTCGTGATTGACAATGACGTAAATACCCCCGCGATCCAACAAGGGGGGGGGGTGTGCGCCGCAGGGGGTATTAGTACTAACACCCACCGGAGGAAGCAATATATTTACCTGATTTAGCAGCTACACATTTGTCCATAGGCACCCTAAAGACAGCAACACTCGATGAACTTAGTGGCACAGAATAATGCCAATTAAAATTAACTTGATGACTATGAAAAATCAGAAACATAAAAGAAATATTTACTTTTTCGACCGAGCCAATTACGAAGGATTAAGGCGTGAGCTGCAGCAGTCCTCTCATACATTTAAGGAACGTAAATCTACATACATTTCCAAAATAACCCCCGCAAGTCTGCTTTCCATGTACTTGTTACCAGGGGTATGAGGTATGCCTTGACTGAATCTTGAGTAATGCCTCGTTGAGCCTCATTTCCTTTGACAGCCCCCACCTTCAGGAGTGAATAAGTTTCGACTTCATTAGTCTAGTTAAGATGGTACAAATCAAGTAAGAAAAGACTGAAAGGCTGATGAAGATTTGATCCGGGATAGCGTAAATAAGGGAGGCGTTGTTTCGACATCGACATATATACCCCACCAAAAAGGTGTGTGGCAGGGGGTGCAAGCACCAGAAGGGAAGAATGATTGATAAGAGAGGATATGGGACAGAAAGGGAAAAAAGATAAAATATTCAGTAAATAACTATCAAATAACAGGTAAACTTGTATATATGCTGTAGGAAGACTTTAAATTCAAAACAAGGACTAATTCACTCACTGAATTAGACATTTGCTACACGGGAATAAAAAGGGAATAAAAATGAACCAAAGCCCAGACTCCACCATAAAAAACAGGTCATGCAGAACGGAAAACTAAGGCGGGGAAATTCCACGTGGACATACCAACTCATAAAACCAGTGCATCGACGGCAAAGGGAATATAACTTAATATTTACCCCGGCGTTAATATCGTCAACGTAAATAAGAAATACGAGACGTAGGATGACCTTTCTCAAGGGAACACCTGAAGTGACTTGTACCGCATTAGGGCTAAAGCCATAAATGATCTCCCGTGCCCGCCTATTTTCCTGCCTTGGTGAGAAATAAATTATCATCTTTCAATGGTAAGAATGGTAAGAAAAGGAAGTTATTCCGGAAGAAATTAAATAAAATTCTTTCCGAGACCAAATACCGGCGAAGTTGTTAATCGTTAAACCGCAAAAACGACCTCTGCCACGAAATATAAGTTTTTACGCTTGATGGGGCCTTATAACATGCATGTTCAAATGAAAATATATTTCGAATATTTTTGAGCATTCACCTCGATTTAAACAAACCAAAAACGTTATGTCCGGCACGACTTAGAGTATACTTCAATTACTTCACTCGTACAATTAGTTAAAAAGCTTAGACTCCACCATAAGAAGACAAAATGGAAAGGGGAAATTCTACTTTCGCATGCAACTCATATTCTCCGCCCCTTAAGCCTCGTCACGTGGTCACCCCTTTGGCGACATGCAGGCAAAAAATAATTGACCATCATTTTGGGGCGAATTTTCTTAAAAACGAAAGAGAAGGGAGGAGCTTTCGGGTGTTAATCTCAAAGGGTCTGAGGGAGGGACACTGCACCCGGTGGGATTAATCCTTACTCCGCATTCAAATTTAATGCCATGCATAAAGAGGTTTGCGCGAATCCTCATAAGCGGCGGCGGGTCCACCACGCCAAACCCTCCCCCTGGTGAATGAGCCCCCCCTTCGCACGCATTGCGCACGGCGGCATTCCTTTGGTGAAAACAATGGAAGCTGCTTCACCAGAGCCCGCTCGCTCAAGGATCGAAGGAGCGCGAAAAAATCGGAGAAAAAGGGTCTTGAAATGCTTTCCCTCTTCCGTATAAAAGAGAGGGACCCAAAGATGAGGGCTCGGACGGAAAAGGGACGGGATTGGAGCGAACAGGGGGGCGGAATCGCAGAGAGTCTCTGGAAGGGGTGGGTGAAAGCAGGAGGTGAGAAAAGAGGGGGCAAAAAGGCGGCGGGAGGGTAGGGGAGGGGTGGGGGTTGGAGGGTGGTGGGGCCTCCCTCCTCATGCCAACACCATAAACCCTTCTCTGGTCAACCCACCCCTTGCTTTAGGCGGAGGGTTGAAAAATAAACTGGGAATGAAATAAATTTTCGAGAGAGAAAAGTCTTTCCCGAATAAATTCCGCGTAAGGCAGGATATAAGCGACCCCGGGGGGGAGGGAATGGGGGGGGGAGCGAGGCTGTTCCCTCCCTCCCCCATTTCGAGAGAAGATGAACGATTTGGAGTCCAATTCCGAGGGCAAGCTCACTCATCGCGCCGCCTTCCCCTTATGCTTTTCGGAAGACGCGCTGGGACGGAATTAAACTCATCCCCACCATATTTATTCGTAGTAGAATACTATCTCAGCAGCCTATTTAACATGAAATATCGTATTACCTACAGAATATTTACCCGCAGTAATATCGTATCGTATCTTCGCAGCGTACTTTTCACAGAATAGCGTATTCACTATAGAATATATAGAATAATTGTAGTAGCATCGTACCGTATCTTAATAGGGTATTTACTACAGAATTACGTATTTCCTAAAGACTATTTACTCGTTGTAGTATAGCTGTAATATTGTATCTTAGTAGTGTATTAAAATAATACAGCAGCTAGGCCAGGAATCACTCAATGTAGCGAAGGTTAAATTACAGATTAAATCACTCTCTTGCATATGGATTGGGAGGATGTCTCTTTAGCAGTGTTGATGTTGAAAATGTATTATTACCCCCATCGTACTGCGGCAGGAGAAATCATGTCAGTAAAATTAGAGAGATGAATTGTAGAACGGATAGATTTAAGATGCCATATTTTCCAAGAATAATGAGGGATCAGAATAACATTGTCCGACCGCGGTAGGGTCATATTCGGGTCAAAACTAGTCTTGTGTGTATTCACCCCCTGCCACACACCATAGCGGTGAGTTGCAGAGTACTAAAAATATAAAAAATAAAATAATCTCGAGTCGCAGTTTCGTCGCTTTAATTTGAGGCCGGCATTTCTTTAGGAACGTGGGCATCATGTCGAATGAAACCTGAAGTATTAGAATGCGACCGAGGGTGGATGCATTTTAATGCATGCGAGCCATCAAGCGACCATGAATTGCATTTCCTCCCTTCCTTCGGATGCTTATTCCTCTTAATCACTGAGAAGCAATGCAAATGATTCACGACCGATAGAGTGAGTCATTGTTCCATGCTTTCAAAGCTAATTGCTGGGAAGCTTATCTGAAGAAGAATCTTCAGCTCTCTTACATTCTGTCGGAATGGACCAATGAAATTCCTTCCAGAATACTACCTTGATCAAAAAGTTCCCGGAATAACCACCGTGTGGCGCTCCCATCGTTCCGATTTGAGTTCTGTTTTTTTTGTTAAATTGGTACATCTGTTGTTGATATTCATTTTAAATCTTAGTGTCATAACTTGACATTTGCAAAAGTTACGTAGCCAAGAGTACATCTATCTCTGTGTGTGTTGGCGATTTTTTACAATTGCAGAAATGGATTTAAATTTGCAACAACGAACTTGTATTAAATTTTGCGTAAAAAACGGATTTAGTGGCGCACGGACGTTGGAAATGTTGGAAAAGTGTTTCGGCAACGATTCTCTAAAAAAAACGGTCGTTTACCAGTGGCACGAGCGGTTCAGAAGTGGTCGTGAGTCAATCGAAGATGATGAACGCAGTGGCAGACCATCGACATCGAAAGTCGGTGAAAAAATTGATAAAGTAAAAGAAATGTTGGTCATAGTATTAACAAAGATGGTCACGGCCTCTGTTTTATTCCAAATAGATACATCATTTTCAACTAATGTCTATGTCGGCATTTAAATAAATTATTTTCAGTTCATTTTATTCTGAAAACATGTATATCAGCAGGGCAGCTTATTACCCCGTTAATGTGTGAATTTCACACAAAGCCGTATAGGGCTTAGTACTGGGTGAACTCTACCGTCAACAACCAAACCGACCTTCGGGTTGGTTGCTGTGTTTTTGGTTTTTACCAGGCTACGGTAGCGAGGGTCTACCGGTAAGGATGGCTTTTGACGGTCCTACGCACTACATTACTACTGCAACCAAAACCTCAACTAAAGAGATACAATACTGTCCTCAACCACGCAGAAAGCATTGCAATAAATTGTTCTGCAAAGTCCTGCAAAGTTTCTATTTCCCTTACATTCGCCTAAAATGCCTCTTCTCTTATTTACCCTCCATCTCGCTCTCCCAGCCATTACTGCCTTTCCTATTAATGCCTTCATCCCCTTCCCAATGCCTCTCCCCCCATGCGTACCCTGCATCCAATTATTTTGCCTTATTCCACTTATTCCCAAATGCCGTCTCTCTTCTTCAAGCACTAGAATTTCAGGCGTTGGTTAGGCCTCACCTCGATTATATTACTGCAAGTGTACGGGATCCTCATGAAGTAGGCTTAGTTTTGGAACTAGATCAAGTGCAACGAAGAGCAGCTAGATTTGTGAAGAGTTGTTATAAAAGAGATAGCAATGTCACGACACTATTGGAAGAATTGGGATGGGAGCCACCAGTAGGCTTGAATACAGGTTAAATTTACTGTGTCCATTTGAGGATGTTAATTAGACAAATTACAGACCCCCAATTACTTAAAATGGTAGATAATATCACCAACGTAAAATCATGGAGATTTATTGTATAAGGGATAGATTTCAAATGTCATTATTTCCCCGAACCGTTAGAGATCATAATAAATATGACAGCAATCGCAATTAAAGATAATTAGAATCGCTAGTGCATCTATTTGTTGATATTCCACATGGCATTTCCTGAATGTTATTTTTTTATTTAAAAGACCAATTTATTTAACAGTTTTACAGCAACATTGGAACATACGCATTCTGTTATTGAATATTATTGCATGTAAGTACTTTATTACGTGTGAATAACTTTTTATCGAGTGCATGATCAAACTCATATTTGTGTAGAGGTAATACCATTGTATTGTGATTGTGCATGATTGGCTGGTGACAGATCTTTCATTTAGGATTTCCAACTGCCCACCCACCTCACTCAAAGCAGCCTTCTACCCACCCATAACCCTCTCCAAACTTCTAGCCAATGGAAAAGACACCCAGGATAGCCTTCTCAAATCAGGCATTTATAAACTGAAATGCGAGGATTGCAACAGCGTTTATGTCGGTCAGACAGGTAGGAATATTAAGTTACGAGTCAAGGAACACGCAAGGTGTCACAAAAATCAGAATAACAACTCTCTCTTTGCCAAGCATTTAATAGAATTCGACCACAGCAGTGACTTTGTCCCAGAGATATTACACACACTCCCAAAAGGATTAAAAATGGACGCTCTCGAGCAATTAGAGATTAGAAGGCACTTGGTAAACCCCAACACGACCCTTTGTAATGAGCAATTGCTCCCATACCCCTCCCCACTCCTCTCCGAGAAACTAGCCGGAAATGGTCAAAACAATCCATCAACGCACCTGCGAGCCCCCACCCCTCTCAAATCCTTCCAACCCTCCCCGCTCCCACTCTGTCCTGAGGGTATATATGCTTGCTCTGTCTGTTTTGCAAATTTGTACCTGATGATGCCGCAAGTCGGTGAAACGCGTTGTACCGTATCATAAAATCTGTGGAAAAGTACGAGTCTTTCTTTTTAGTATGGATAAAATGAAATTTGTTAAACGAAATAACCGTCACTGTAATACTAATGCTTATTCCATATGGTCCATTCAAGAATAATTGTCCCAATAAGGGAAAAATTAATCATAGGTAATAATTCGATTTGCGTAGTTTAAGACGTGATCTGGTAGAATTCGAACACAATATGGACCAAATGACATTGATGGTCTTGAATATCTTCCACCAGATATTTATTAATTACACCATATGTGTAAATAAATCAATATCTGGTGGGAAAGAACCATTATTCGGTCATGGTACAGATGCCATTGTGCAACGATTTTCTTGGTGTAGATTTGCAGGCAGTTTTATTCTCTTTTACGAGTGGCGACCTAAACGCCAGACACACCACACGTCCTTGCTTCGAGTACGTCATGCAGATGCATGCACCGCCCACCCACCCACCCCACCCCCCCTCCCGCCGCCCCCAGCGCGGGCCTCGCATTGCCTGTTGTTATGGGTGAGAGGACGGACGCCAGGCAGCGGCGGCAGCAGCGCTGCGGGGCGGTGGTGGCAAGCAGTGGAACTTCGGCGCTGCGTCCCCGCCGGAGCCAGAGAGATCTCGCTGGCTGCGAGAACAATGCCCCGGGAGAGTGAGTGAATAGGGAGCGAGAATGGGGTCGCGAACCCCACAGTCTGGATGGCGGACGAGGTCACAGAATCATTTAGAGAAAAGCCCAAGGGGGAAGGGGAGGAAATTATCGCTACGGCATGAGATGGAGGAAAAATAAATTTAAAAAAACGACTGAAAATCTAAAATAAAACAAATGAATAAAACATCGGAATGCATTCGAGTGTTTAAGGAACATGAGCGTCGTCCTGGAAAACGTATCAACGGCCATTAATCCGTACGCACCACGCGCCTTGGAAATTTCCAACGCGAGAAGAGGCCCCTTTTCTCCTGTGGAACGGCGGCACAGTTTAGGCGATACCCGAACGTATTTTGCAAGCGCTCCTAACGCGCCACAGTGGTCGACGATCACGGAGCAAAAGAGGCCCGCGATGACTCAAGACTTCCTCCGGCGGTCGAAATTTTACAACGTAGCCATTGATGGCATTCTATTCTCAAACGGAAACCGCATGCGTATTTTGCCAAACGCGTACAAGAATGTTGATGGAGTTAGATACGCATGGCACACGAAATTTAACCTTCGACTTGATCTGTGAAATTTGGTTAAAAAACAGAGGGGAGATAAATGAAGAAATCAATGCCGATATTTTCAAAAAAAGTGCTGGCCTAAAGTATTCTGAAACTAACAGCTACTATACGGAAAAAGATTAAAACAAACTCTAAGTATTTGATTTCAAATATAGACTGAGCCCCAGAATAATCATCAGAGTGGAACCTTGAAATCTAACAACTTTCAGCCATTAAAGCGTTACCCTAAAGGAATTTATGTTGCGACCTATACCCATTATATGAAGTATTATTTTGGGTGATATATTTGTGGTTTCATTATCTCGTATGGGTGATGACCTAACACCCCCCGCCACATGCCTTTGCGACAACTGGCGGGATATTGTGCAGAGGTAGGTGTAGAAAAGAGCTATTTCCAACAACCATATATATATATATATATATATATATATATATATATATATATATATATATATATATATATGAGATTATAATTCTACATCTACATAAATAAACACCCACGATCCACCAAAAAGGTGTGTGGCAGGGGTTCCAAGCGTCAGGTGGGGAGGGTGAATAAATAGGGAGAAAATGGGAGCGGAAGAGAAAAGGGACAATATTAGCTAAAAACTATAAAATACCGTGCAAATTTGTATACGTGCTGGAGTCGGTATTTATCATTATTATTTTATTTAATTGACATTAATTACATAATTTTTGATGATGCATGCTTTGCGTGAAACCAAACACTGCTCTATCCTCTAGCCATGGCTTGCAGGGCAACATGTAGAAATATAAATATAAACTGAAGCGATGAAAAATTGAACGCTCAAGACCTTATGCTGATATCCAGCGAACAACACGGATTTTGAAAATACCTATTTTTGAAACGCAGTTTGGGCTTTTTATGAACAATATCTTGAAATAGAGGGAAAGGAATAACGGAGAAGTTGCGACTTTCTAGGGTTTTAAAAAGGCCTTTGGATAAAGCCCCACACGATTAATCAATGTGTTAAAAGTTGTGAGGGAAAAGGTCAAACGATAACATTCTAAACTGCATTCAGTCAGGACTTCTTTCCCACTGATTAACAAGAGGAAGTTATAAATGGCTCAGGCTCTCATTACGTACAAGTAGTATCTGGCGCCCCTCTGGTCAGCGCTACGCTTTCATAGTTGCACTAATGATACCACCACAAAGAAATTAAAAGCACGGATCATACGACTGCTTGCCGACAACAATCAAATCTGCAGGAAAATAACAAGCGACATATACCGTCAAATTTTGAAGAATGACTAAAACAACAAAAATATTAAAGTAAGAATTAAATTAAGTAGAGGAAAAATAGCATATCCGCACCAACTTTCGCAAAACAAGTAACGAGTATTTGATAAAGAATATCTTTCCCTTTTTCCTTACTCTCCCAATATCCTCCCTTATCACTTATCCTTCCCACCTAGTGCGCGCATCCCCTGCCACACCCCTTTTTGATGGATCGCGAGGACATTAATGCAGATGTAGAAATGTGTTGCGTGGCGCTTTCAAGATGTAAAAGAGGTGTGGATGCATTTGAGGAAAGAGGATCATCGGGAGGAAGACTAACGCGGAGGTTTTACGAAGTGTGGGCGAAGAAAAGAGGTTCGTTCGAAGGTTTCCGCGGCGATGAGTAGGTGATTTCCACATTTTTCGGGCTGCGTCCGCGTATGTCGTTTAAAGGACGTTCCCTGATTGGCCAAGAAATTTCCCGGTATTGGCGCCGGATTTTTTCTATATAAGACGGGACAACAAGCTTCTTTTCATCCTTGACCTGAGGACGCCAGCAGGATAGCTGGCGAAACTGTTGTACTTTTAAACGACATACGCGGACGCAGCCCGAAAAATGTGGAAATCACCGAAGAAAAGAGGTTTCTGAAGAAAATGGCCGAGAAAGTGTCCGGAGGAGACATAGAAAAGCATTGGGATGGCATGATGTAATGCAGAGGAGCGGAAGGAAAAGAAGAACATCGGAGAACACGACGACGAATGCCAGACGTATCGAGGGGGCGAGGTGACCAGAATGCGCGGGGGAAAATGAGGATGCCTTCGAGATTTTCTGAATTACGTCGCGTAGTTGTTAGAGACCGTGAAAAACTTACCTTTGAGAGATGAAATATTATGAATGGATGAGAAAATCAGTACGTGTATGCCATTTTCTTCACTCCAATATTAACGGACGACTACTGCAGTAAGTCTGGGCAAATCTCCAGATTGAAACTCAAATGAATTCAGAGTCTGAGGTGGGGCATGGTAGAAGGTGGAGAATCCACGGGGGGATGGGGGGGAAGAAAAGTCCGGCCTCCGTCCGAGTGCGCCCCGAGCCACGCCCGAGGCGAACGCTGCCGGGGAAAAGAGATCCGTGTCGCCGCAAACAAGGAGGGCACTTATTTCCCCCGAAGGCCTCCGCTGCTACGTCACACGGGCACTGTTGCGCAATCGTGGATGCACGGCCCCGCGAATTGCAGGAGATGAATAAGAGGAGGCGGTGGCTGGAGAGGGTGGCTACATGGACGCACACTAGCATGCCTCGAAGACATTCTCAAGGGCGCATGCCGCTGTAAGAGCCATCTATACCATATCCATGCACAAAAATACATTTTTTTATATATAGTATATATACCACCTTTATCGCGTTCACTTATTCTTTATGCACACTTGCATTTTATCATGGTAAAAAATAAAAAATTAATACAAACACTAATGTATATATATATACATAATTATACATATGTATGTGTGTATATATATATATATATATATATATATATATATATATATATATATATATATATATATATATATATGTATACGTATATTTTTATATATATCCCTCCCCGTACTACAACCTTGACGTGGTGGAAGGGCTTGTGCGTTCCGATGACCCCTAGAGCTGTGCTGGCGGGAGAAATAATAATTGCTCCTGGTATGGTCACCCATGCCAGAAAGGTCGAAGGTTAGGAGCCAGACGAAAGGTAGTCCACGCAGCGTCTGTTCCTCAGTGAGGCGGCTGCAGTGGCGTCTGACCCCAGTGCGGCGGCCAGTAAGTGATGGTGTCACGTTAAAAACACTATTGAGGAAGGCATCGGGAGACCACCTAAATTATCATTCCCATAAATATGATGCTCACTAAAGAGATTTTGAGTCCTGGCAACTAAGTAGTTAGAATAGGAACGTGCAATGTTAGGACAATGATGAGGGCAGGGAAATTGGAGAATGTTAAGCGAGAGATGGGAAGGGGAAATATAGATATTTTAGGTCTATGCGAGGCGAGATAGAGAGATAACAGGGATTACTGGAGTGATAAATAAAGAATAATATACAGCGGCGGGGACGAGAGCCAACGAGGGATTGCCATAGTATTAAATGAAGAGGTAGGGAGAAGCGTAGTCAACATAGAGCAGGTAACGGATAGAATACTACAAGAAGAGGTAAAAGCAGAACCGACGAACTTGGTTATTATTCACGTATACATGCCACCGAGCAACCGTAAGGAAGAAGAGGTCTATAGGATATACGATCAGTTAGAGGACATAATCGCGTGTGTTCCTGCAGAGAAACATTTGATAGTGATTGGGGATTGGAATGCGACGATAGGCGAAGGAAGAGATGGTGACGAGGTCGGGGAATACGGTTTAGGCACGAGGAATGACCGCGGGGAGAAAGCAGTTGAGTTCTGCAGAAGACAGGGGTTAGTCATCACCAACACTTGGTTTAGACACCACAAAAGACGCAGGTATACATGGAAAATGCCAGGTGACTCTGTAAGGTATCAGCTAGGTTATATCCTGGTTAGACACAGGTTTAGGAACAGTGTGATAAATTCACACAGCTTCCCGGGAGCGGATGCGGACTCTGACCACAATTTAGTTGTTATGAAATGTAGCGTCCGTTTCAAAAGGATAAGGCAGTAGCGGCGGGTTAGAAAATGGAATGTAAAAGCATTAAATGGTTTGAAAAGGAAGGAATACAAACAGGCGGTAGAGGAAATCATGGAGGATGGTAAAGAGCTAAGTACTATCGAAGAAAAGTGGGAAAGTATCAAGAAAGGGTTGTCTATACCCGCAAAAGACACCATTGGAACCGTTAACGCTAAAAGGACTAGGAAACCATGAATCACGGATGAGAATACAACAAAGATGGATGAGCGGAGAAAATGGAAGAATATAAATACAGAGTTAGGCAAAATGAAGTACAAACAATTAAACAATAAATTGAGGCGGGCAACAAATAAAGCAAACGAAGCATGGTGGAAGATGCAGTGCGAGGATATGGAAAGGCTGTAGAGGAAGGGTGAAATCGGTGCGCTGTACAGCAAATTTAAATCGTTATCGGGGAATAAGAAAGGAATATCTATGCTAACAGTTAGGGATAAAGCGGGTAAGGTAATAGTTGACACAGTTAAGATCCAAGAGTGATGGAAGGAATACATAGAAGTTCTGTATAGTAAAGCGCTTAGACCAACAAAGTTAGACATTGAAAAAGAATATGACGTAGAGGAAGACAGCTTAGGTCCAGGAATACTAGACGATGAGATAGAATGGGCGTTAAGGGAGATGATACCAAATAAGGCCGTGAGGGTGGATAACATTCCCGCGGAGGTATTGAAATGTTTAGGAAAATGCGGGAGGAAGAGGCTATATGGACTGATTCGTAGTATTTATGAGGAAGGCATCTGGCCGGAAGACTTTGTGAGATCAGTTTTAGTTCCTATTCCGAAAAAGGTAAAGGCCACGTCATGTGAGGACTACAGGACAATTAGTTTGATATCCCACGCACCTAAAGTGGTTCTTAGGATCATAAACAAAAGGATAGAGAGTAGGGCAAATGATTACTTAGGGGATGATCAGTTTGGGTTTAGGAAGGGGAGAGGTACGCGTAATGTCATTGCAGTAATGAGATTAATAATCGAGAGGAATATAGAACACATCCAGGACGTATTTGCCTCTTTCGTAGATTTCGAAAAAGCGTTTGATAGGGTGAATTGGGAAAAACTAATGAGTATATTGCACAAAATAGGAATAGATTGGAGGGAAAGAAGGCTAATCCGTAACCTGTACATGTCTCAGACTGCTCAAGTGCGAGTGGGAAACGGGGAGTCGGGTTGGGCAGTGTTAGGAAGAGGTGTAAGGCAGGGTTGCTCATTATTACCGTTGCTGTTCAACCTGTATGCAGAGGAAATGATTAAAGAGGGATGGGAAGATCTGGAGGTAGGAATAAAAGTGGGCGGGGAATTCGTAAAATCAGCTAGGTTTGCTGATGACCAAGCTTCAGTTTGTCAGTCAGCCAAGGGGTTGCAAGCATTGCTGAGTGAATTGGAAATTCAGTGCGACAGGCATGGGATAAGAGTTAATATTAATAAAAAAAAGGTTTGCGATTTTCCAGAAAGAAAAAGGCTTAGCTAAACATTAAAATAGGAGGGCAAAAACTACAGCAGGTAGAACAGGTTACGTATCTCGGTTGTGTTTTGGACCAACACGGTCAAAGTAGTAGGGACGTAAGGAGATGAGTTGCGCTAGGCAAAGAGGCTTTCACAAGGAGGAGGGAGTTGATGAGAGGGACGTTGAGTAAGGATATTAATAAAAGACTCGTAAAAACTTTGATATGGAGCGTAGCTATGTACGGCGCGGAAACGTGGTCATTGAAGCAGGAGGATAGACGTAGATTGGAGGCTTTTGAAATGTGGGTGTGGAGAATAATGGAGAAGGTGAAATGGACAGAGAAGAAAACAAATGAGGAAGTACTTGGTATGGTGGGCAAAGAGAGGGGTTTGCTGGGAGAAGTCCTTTGGAGGCAGGAAAAGTGGCTGAAGGGGGTATTGGCCGGCAGCGGGATGTTGAAGACTGTTATTGAGGGGATAATGTTAGGCAAACGAGGAAAGGGAAGGAACAGGATAGGGATGTTGGACGGGATGAAGGGAGGAAGAAAGTACTCAGAGCTGAAGAGGGACCTGATGTACAGTAGGATGTTGTGTTTTGCTAGGGGTCACAAATTATTTAATTAGTAATTATGTCCATCCAAAAACCTACCTTAACCGGTAGATTACCTAATAATTATATATATATGTATATATATATATACATATACATACACACATATACATATATATATACATATACACACACACATATATATATATATATTTGTGTGTGTGTGTGTTTGTCTATATATATACATTTCAATGTATGTATATATATATATATATATATATATATTATATATACATTGATGCACACTAATGATAAACCCGGACCTCTGAATAAGCGTTTGTTATGCCAAGGCTATGTCTTTTCTTCATCTCAGTCCCACATGTATGTTTGTTGTTAATGATACACCCCACGTAGCAAAAACTTTCGACCTAATCTAAGATAATGTCGTCTATTTTTGTATCATTGTTGAGAATTTTTTCCCCTTTCCTAGTTTTCTCCATCTTAGACTTCTTCTTGTTTATTTTCAATTTCAAATCAATTCTTTGACGTCTATAAAAATATTAAAAATACGGCACGGGTGCAGTCCACTGCGTACCTCGAGGGAAATGCGTGGGCGGAGGAGGAGGAGGATTCCTGGTGTTCTGGAGTGTGTGCACCACGAGAGAGATAGAGAGATTAGGACGCCCCAGCTTTCAGAAGAGACACGCCTAGCATCACTGACCATGCATCGCAATCGCCGAATCTTATTCTGCATCCAATTTTACGACATGAGAAGCGCCTTTGTTGGAGGATGCATTGGAACTTTATCATTGATGATATAGATAGAATTGTTTTAGGTGTTTTAGTACCCTGCAAGCCACCGCTATGGTATGTGGCAGGGGGTAAACGCACACCAGAATAGTGTTGAACCAAATATGACCCTACCACGGTCGAAAAATGTAATTTCATCAGATAAGCCAGGTTTCCCTTTCAGGAGAGGAAACCATGCTTTAATTATTGACTGAGTTTATCATAACCACGTTTCACAATTCTAGCTCCTCTACAATGCACGCATCCAATTCGCAAATTAATCCAAATTCGTGAGGAACCCATATGCTACATCAAATGAGGCCCCCTAAACAGCGAAAGATAACAGATGTATTTGACCTTTTCAATAGGATTCACTCCGCGCTCTTCTAATTAATCCAAATTTTTCGCCTGTCCATTCATCTACTTTGTCCATATATTTCCCCCATATATGTTTCAAAGTGAAGAGACCCCTCTAGAATCTCGACATTTCTCCCGAGAGTCACGCTTGACCGGGTCACCGGCCGGACAGTTAACAGATGCTTCTCCGAAAAATTCGGAAGACGGAATCCCCCGCAGAGTCGAGGGCCAAACCAATCTGCTCAGGATCGGTAGAGTCGATGAATAAGCCATCGAAATGCGGACGTTGAAATCACCCAACTGCAAAGTCAAAAGACCACATTTGAGGCGGGCAAACCCAGGAGTGCGGACTCCTCGTCGACCGCCGGCGTCGCCTCATAGTCGTGGCACCAAAGGGTCCTCTAAGGAACGAGTTCCGTCTCGTCGGCGGCCGAGAGAGAAAGGACTTCTTTGACGCAACTTGAGGTTCCCGACAAGGTTTCCATTTATCTCAGTTATGGCTCAGAATAAATGCAGCCATTATCTTGACATCTAGTGAGATGCTAAACGTGTTTTCAAGGTCAATGAGAGCGGCAACGGGGGAATACACGCTCTCATTGCTTGTTCAATAACTTGACCTTCAGCAGCTTCGCTCACAGATTTCCAGTCGCCTTGTTAGCCTTAAAAATGTAAAGCAAATAATGATAAAGTAATTGAAATTACACCGTAGAAATTATCACCGCGAGGGGAGAACTTATTTAATTCAAAAATATGATAAGATAATTTCAGGCAAGCACGCAACGAGGAGCACTTTCATTAATGTTCAAATCAATCGCCATATTTTCAGCTAATGAAGCAAATTATCTTTTCATCCGCGCTGTGTTTCCGCTTGCCCACCATCCATTCAATATTTGTGATTTGCAAACGTATTTGCCTTCTCCGAAATCTATTTATTATTCTCAGACTTATTCGCCAAATTCAAATGCCTATAATGACCAAGATGCCGCTATCCGTTAATGCATTGATTCCGTCAATCCGAAATCGCGACACGGTTTTGTGTTAGGGATTTCGGTCTACCAATGAGCCATAGAACTCATTATGAATTAATTAATTGACGCAATAATTACATATCTGTCACAAATCATCTCGTCAAAATTGTGTGCGTACACTTAAAGAAATGAATTAACCATTCCATTCCCTTGTAAAAATCGTCTGGACATTTCGATCGAGAGCACATACATGCATATTGAGCACTCAATATGCATGTATACAATTTCAAACCGTGTAAATTGAGAGTACTTATTAAAAAAACCTCAGCAACTCAACTAGAAAACAAAGTCCAAATTGATAAACTGAACCCTATACTATCTCCTAGAATTCGCGATAAGCAACCAGTCAATCCAAAGTACAAAGAAATTCAATTCCCTATCCGTTCTGAAGTATCAACAATTATAAAAAGAGTGAATATCGACTGAGACTCGTTCTACAACGCTGAAGACTGCCACCACTTTACCAATTGCGAAGATCCGCCTCCAACGCTCACGCTTCCGCACCCATCACAATTCAACCCCGGGTCACATCCGGAGTTATATATTTTAGTACCCTGCAAACTACCACTTGTGGTGTGTGTGCCATGGGGTGAATAGACGCCAGACATATTTTGACCAGAAAAGTTTTACCCCTACCGC
Organism: Hetaerina americana; assembly: GCF_022747635.1. NCBI lineage: Eukaryota > Metazoa > Arthropoda > Insecta > Odonata > Calopterygidae > Hetaerina > Hetaerina americana. The sequence goes on from NW_027287538.1 coordinate 3,375,833, forward strand.
GATTGGACAATGCTATTTTCATCCATTGTCGTTCGCGGAAACAAATAATCTTAAATCTATCTGTTCTGCAGATGATCTCTCTACTTTTATTGCCATGATCTCGCCTAGCGTAGTGTGATGTTGGTATTAATGCATTTTCAGCATCGGGGCAAATGAGGCATCTTCCCAATTTATGCAAGGGATCTAACCTTCGCTACATTGACTGATTTCAAGCCTAGCTCCTCAAGTATTTTGGATACGCTACTAGGATACAATACTACATGGTACGCTACTATGATACGATACTATGCTACCACACTTAATATTCTGTAGTAATTACGCTACTAAGATACGATACGATACTACCTCGATTAAATAGTCTGTAGTAAGTACCGTATTAATATACGATACTACCACGAGTAAATATTCTCACGTGCGTACGCAATTCTGCGGTAAATACGCTACTAAGATAATATAATATATTCCAACAAGAAATTATCCTGTATTTAATACGCTATTCTTTAGTAATTACCCCACTAACACGCGATACTGTACTACTATGAGTAAATATTCCATTCCTAGCATAGAAGTCAAACACGCTCCGAAAAAATACAGCATAAAGGACGTCAATCAAAAGGAGTCTGAGCAAAACTGTTTTAATATGACTTCCTTCGATGAGCGTGTCTTACCCGCTCAAGTGGCAACTACCTTATTACTAACTGGCATTTCATGAAAGCAGCATCATTTTCTAATCTCCATCTGGAAGCAGCAGCGCCGCTCCCAATCGATCCATTCACCCTGGGAGCCAAGCGAAGACGGATGGGGTCCGTGGGCGCCCCTGAGTATTGGCGGCCGAGTGCCAGGGGCTGCACGGGTGGACGCCCGAGGCAACCCAAGGACTGGGCGAGAAAAAAATGCTGAAATAGCAGAGAGAGAGAGGGAGAGGAGGCATGCCTCGAACTGGTGTGCATTTCGATGGGGCCTTCTGGGAGAAATCACCCATGGCGGACGGCGACTCGCTTCAGCCGCAGACATGTGGCCACCCATCGTTTAGCGCGCCAAGGAACGGGAAGAAAAAGGCCATGTCCTGCGCGATGCAATCAGGTGATATCTACGTCTACATAATGCCCCGCAAACCGTCGCAACGGGGCATGGCTGGGGGTGTTAGGCCACCACCCGTATGAGAGAATAAAATCACAAACAAAACCATTCAATCCATTCCATTATACACTCAAAGAGTCGTATATATTCATTCCATCAACCAACTTACATACATACAAAATAAGTAAATATCTGTCAAAAACATGGAAATTAGAAATAAAAAGAGAGAAAGGTAAATTCTACCATCAAATCGAGACTCATAGCCTCCACCTCAAATGGTGGGGAATGTGAAACTATATTCGGTATATATGCTAACTATATGCTTCAAAGTAAGCAACGATCAACATTAACCGCGATGCACACTCAATAGCGAGGGTGGCCAACTTACCTACCGCTACAATCGACACTAAGGGAAAAGAATTGGGAAAAAAACACGATTACGTTCTCGATAACTTTTTTCGAAGATTCCGGTTCCAGCCCAGTTGTCATTTCTATCATGTGCCCTAATATTTGATTCATATATATATATATATATATATATATATATAAATATTTATATATATATATATATATATATATATATATATATATATATATGTGTGTATATATATATATAAATAAATATAAATTTATATATATATATATATATGTATATAAATATATGTATATAAATATAAATTTATATATATATATATATACTCGTAAACACATGACTATGACCAGAAGAAAGCCTCAGAAGAGGCCGAAAGCTCAAACAATCTACAATGTGAGTTTCCTTTTACGTGATTTCTATTTTATTTTTTGTTCAATCCTGCCGTCCAAATGTTATACTTCTCTCGTGAGTGTTTGTTCATCATCCATATATATTGGTGAATTCTTCTCGGGTCTTCCTGCGGGTAAATGTCTCCATAGCTGCCAGCCATGGAGACATTGACCCTGTGGAAGACCCGCGAAGAATTCACCCAACTCATACGCCGGGAAAGCACCAGATCATTCATCTATATACATATACATATATATATATATATATATATATATATATATATATATATATATATATATATGTGTGTGTGTGTGTGTGTGTATATATATATATATATATATTATTACGTAACCTACCGGTTAAGGTAGGTTTTTGGATGGACACCAAAAAAATATTTTTTGACACAACACAAAATCCAGCAAACTACTCTACATCAAATTCCTCGTCATCTACTTCCTTCCTCCCTTCATCCCGTCCAACATCCCTATCCTGTTCCTTCCCTTCCGTCGTTTGCCCAACATTCTCCCCTCTATCACAGTCTTCAACATCCCACTGCCGGTCAATACCCACTTCATCCACTTTTCTTCCCTCCATTGGATTTCTCCCAACAAACCCCTGTCCTCGCCCACCATACCAAGTACTTCCTCATTTGTTTTCTTCTCGGTCCATTCTACCTTCTCCATTCTTCTCCACACCCACATTTCAAAAGCCTCCAGTCTACGTCTATCCTCCTGCTTCAATGACCACGTTTCCGCACCGTACGCTACGCTCCATATCAACACCATAGCACCTGAGATGTGTGAGGCATGTACAGGTTGCGTATTAGCCTCCTTTACCTCCAATCTATCCTATTTTCCGCAATATACTCATTAGTTTTTCCCAATTCACTCTATCAAACGCTTTTTTGAAATCTACGTAACAGGCAAATACCTCCTGGTTGTATTCTATATTCCTCTCGATTAGTGATCTCATTACTGCTATGACATCACGCGTACCTGTCCCCTTCCTGAACTGATTATCCCCAAAGTAATCATTTACCTACTCTCTATCCTTATTTTGATGGTCCTGAGAACAACTTTGGCGGCGTGGAATATCAAACTTATTGTCCTGTAGTCCTCACATGATGTAGCCTTTACTTTTTTCGGAATAGGAACTAAAACTGATCTCACAAAGTCTTCCGGCCAGAATCCTTCCTCATAAATACTACGGATGAGCCCATATAGCCTCTTCCTCCCGCATTTTCCTAAACATTTCAATACCTCCGCGGGAATGTTATCCACCCTCACGGCCTTATTTAGTTTCATCTCCCTTAACGCCCTTTCTATCTCATTGTCTAGTATGCCTGGACCTAAGCTATCTTCCTCTACGTCATATTCTTTTTCAATGTCTAACTTTGTTGGTCTAAGCTCTTTACTATACAGAACTTCTATATATTCCTTCCATCTCTCTTGGATCTTTCCCGTGTCAACTATTACCTTACCCGCCTTATCTCTAACTGTTATCATAGATCTCACTTTTTTACTTCCCGATAAAGATTTAACTTGGCTGTACAGCGCACCGATTTCACCTCTTCCTCTGCAGACTTTCCATATTGGCCGGCAGTGGAATGTTGAAGACTGTGATTGAGGGGAGAATGTTAGGCCAACGAGGAAAGTGAAGGGACAGGATAGGGATGTTGGACGAGATGAAGGTAGGAAGAAAGTATTCAGAGCTGAAGAGGGACCTGATGAAGAGTAGGATGATGTGTTTCGCTAGGAGTTACAAGTTATTTAATTAGTAATTATGTCCATCCAAAAACCTACCTTAACCGGTAGAAAATTATATATATATATATATATATATATACTACCTTGATCAAAAAGTTCCCGGAATAACCACCGTGTGGCGCTCCCATCGTTCCGATTTGAGTTCTGTTTTTTTTGTTAAATTGGTACATCTGTTGTTGATATTCCCTTTAAATCTTAGTGTCATAACTTGACATTTGCAAAAGTTACGTAGCCAAGAGTACATCTATCTCTGTGTGTGTTGGCGATTTTTTACAATTGCAGAAATGGATTTAAATTTGCAACAACGAACTTGTATTAAATTTTGCGTAAAAAACGGATTTAGTGGCGCACGGACGTTGGAAATGTTGGAAAAGTGTTTCGGCAACGATTCTCTAAAAAAAACAGTCGTTTACCAGTGGCACGAGCGGTTCAGAAGTGGTCGTGAGTCAATCGAAGATGATGAACGCAGTGGCAGACCATCGACATCGAAAGTCGGTGAAAAAAATGATAAAGTAACAGAAATGTTGGTCAATAACCGCAAATTAACCATCAGAGAAATAGCGGAGGACTTGAACATTGCCTATGGATCCGCCCAAGACATTGTGGTTAATGATTTGGGTTTCCGTCGTGTAGCAGCAAAGTTGGTGCCGAAAGACCTCAATTTCATGCAAAAAAGAGACCGTGTTGACGTCGCAAAAGACATGATTTGCGAGGCTGAATCCGATCCCACATTCATCAAAAGGATCATTACTGGAGACGAGACGTGGGTTTATGAGTACGACACGCAATCCAGACATCAGGCAAGTGAATGGCGTTCACCAAATGAGCCGAGACCAAAAAAATCACGTCGTTTTCAGTCAAAAAAGAAGGCAATGCTGACGGTTTTCATGGATTACAACGGTGTAGTGCATCATGAATTTTTGCCAGAAGGCCAGACAGTAAACAAAGAGTATTATTTGGGCGTTATGAGACGTTTGCGTGAAGCAATTCGCCGAAAGAGACCAGAAATGTGGGCAGAAAACTCGTGGATTTTGCACCATGATAACGCACCGTCGCACAGTGCTATCATTATTCGTAATTTTTTGACGAAAAATGCAACAAATACCATCCAACAGCCACCGAATTCACATGAATTGGCTCCCTGTGACTTCTTTCTGTTCAATCGAGTTAAAAAACCATTACGGGGAACGCGTTTTAGCAGCCGAGAGGAAGTAATGGAAAAATCGCAGGAAGCACTGATGGACATACCGAAAACCGACCGTAACTTTTGCAAATGTCAAGTTATGACACTAAGATTTAAAGGGAATATCAACAACAGATGTACCAATTTAACAAAAAAAACAGAACTCAAATCGGAACGATGGGAGCGCCACACGTAGAAGTAATGACAGAGTTATATTGTTTATACTGTTGCTTATATTGTTTGCTGCTGTCCAAGTTTGTTAAATGTATATATACATGTATATGTATTCACTTGTGTGCGTATGCATACATATATATCTATGTATATATGTATGTAAAAAGGAACATATAATTTTTCAAACCCGAAATAATGATTGGCTACCGCAAATTTGTTCTCCGATAAGAGCAAACACGATTTCCGAAGTATAGACCGAGAGCGTAATTTCATTTCAGCATTATTTACCTCTGACTGCGCGGGAATGAGTGCCGCAATGAAAATGAAAAAAAGCACGCCGGCGTCCACACCGGCGGGGAGTCGGGTGCGTGCGGGGGAAGCGGGGCGCACGAGTGTTCTTCGCGGCATGCGGGAAAAAGATCGATAAGGAGGTTAGGACTCGGGCGGCCAGTCGATAGGGGAGGTCTCGAGGATTGAGACAAGTCGTAATCGATAATCAAGTTAGAGGGGGGAGGAGATAGGGAGGGAATGAAGGAGGTGGGAGGGGGGAAGGTGAGGAATGGAGGAAAATGAATGAGGGACACGACAGGCAGGGCAAGGGGGGGGGGGGCAAAGTTGTGGGATGGAGGCGATAGTGATGTACAAGGAGAGCAAAGCACTGCATTCAACCGAATGCCACCCTCCTCAAATCACCACGACACGTCTCCCACGGTCATTTCAGTGCAAACAAATGATTTTAATAATCGCCCATCCTTACGAATACCGCCTCCTTGCGTAAATAGTACCGAAGCCTTGAACTGTGGGTTGAGAAGGTAAACGCATGAAGATGTAAGCCCCTGTGGGTTTGTGCTGGTATTTCATGCGCTTGCATTTACTTTTACGGGCGGTGACCTGACATCTCCCTGCCACACACCCTTACACGCGGCTTGCGGGGTATTATGTAGATGCGGATGAACTGACGAAATAACTTCCGGTTTATGTGGATCCGCTTCCAAGAATCTCGGCTTCATTGAACGGGTGGTGGGGAAATGCAATGAGAAGGCGAAAGAGAGGTCGTAAGTGAATGGAAGGGGTTCCCTCTAGTAAGACCTCATCTGGAATATGCCGCATGTATTTGAGTTGTCTGGGAGAAAATTTCGCAAAAAGAACTAGATAAAGCCCAGAGAAAATCCGCCAGATTCGTTAAAAATTGTTATAACAATAACATGGGTGTCACATGCCTTTAAGGGGAATGAGGCTGGGAGCCACTTGAGATGCAAAGAGAACAAGCGGGAATGAGACTTTTACGACGGTTCAGAACAAACGAGTTTAAGAATCAACGATGGAAGGATTTATTATGGCCCACTCTATTCAGGTAGATCAGACCACAAAGATAAATTAAGAGAGATATTCTTCACTGCAGATAGATACACATACTCATTCTTTCCCCGAACAATCGGGAACCATAATATTACGAAATGAAAGCGACTATTGAAATATCAAATTCATTCCGTTTACAAGTCAGGACGAGGTTAAACGTTACGTAGATATAAGGTACATTCGTAGGGATGTTAGTTGACAGTATATGTACAGGTATTGCACGCGAACAAGGTATAAAGGTCTTCGCATGAATATATACCCCTCTGTTGTCGTAGATTTTCATGAATACGTTGGTATTGTACGTGGTTTTCTTCTTAAATCCGAGTGGTGACGTTACACCCCCCCTCCCACGCCACAAGCCCTTGCGGCGGCTTGCGGGGCACAGTGTTGATTTAATGTAAACGAAGGAGTCGAAAAATATTTTTAATGGTGGTACATTCCATTTCAGGTAGGTGGTAGACGGATGCGCAGGCTAACCACTCTTAAATATATAAGCCCCGTCAAACACGACGCAGCGCGACACACTCGAGGGGAATCGTTCATCATTTCGACATTGCATCTCCGAAAAATTTGCCGCTTATTGCCTTCCCCACACACTCCACTCTATCATGGCCTCCAAACTTCCCACTGCCAATAAAAATGATTGGCATCCTTCAACCCTTCCCCCCACCTTTGGATTCCTGCAATCTCCTTCCCCACCGCCACCACCTCCTCGTTTGTTTTCCTCAAGGTCAACTTAACTAGTCCTTCCATCCTTCTCCACGTCCATTTAGTCTGTAATGCAAGTACAAGGTTCATCCACAAAGCACTATGACTTATCTATTCCCGGCCGGACGGGCGACGATTTCTCTGTATGGTTTCGAGGGAAATGAGTCTAAGAAGAGACTTGAGGCCGGTGGCGGTAGGATCCCAGCCTCTGCGGAGAGCGGATCGTTCGTTTGCGAAACCTATATAACGTAACCTCGTTACGCTCCGTCATGAACCGGTCTACCTTTGACGATGAATTCTTTTTATGGGGAATTACATTACTCCATAATTAAATATAGAAATGAAGACACACCGAATAAAAGAAAATGCGTTAAAAAATCGGCGTTTTAATCATAAAGCTGAACGTTACTCGCCTAAGTGGGTTTTCAAGTTATGCATCTACAATTACATAAAATAACATGAGCCCCCGGCAATGAGGGTAGCGGGGGGGCGAATCCAAACCAGACATGAACAAGTGCACCAAGGGCTGAGACCACGTGCCATACTGGTAGTTTTGGCAATTTTAATGCCACATTAGGCAATGAAACACGGATTGGGTTAAATCGCTGAAGAGAGGAGCGTAACAATCAGTAGAGAACTCAAATAAATAGATAACATTATTGATAGCTAGAGTCTGGGCTCACCAAGTCCAGACAAAATGACTTTCTACTTATAAGAATCGCAGTTGGCAACACAATTCTCGGAGGGCCGCTTTCATCGGCGTCGAACCCTCAGAGGATACTCGGAGTACCACCCCCAAGAATTTGGTCGAGAACAGACGTGGCGCATTCAATTGAATTCACATGGTTTGCAAGAATATTATCAGGAATATTTTCGGAAAAATAGATTTGTTTTAGATATTCTCGCAAAGCCTCGAAATTCTTCACAGTACACCCCTTGAGTGTCGACACACTTTTGCCAGCCGCTTTTCCACGACTCGAAGGCTACCTTCCGGTAGGCGGAAGGTCCTTAAGGGCACAAGCGTGCAAGCTTCTTAGACGGTCCCATGGTGGTGGTGTCCTTTGAGGGAGGGAGGATTTCACTTTTATAGGGAATAGGAATAATAGTCTGCTGGTGCCAAGTCAGGACTGTAAGGGGGTTGGGGAATCGTCGCGATGTCATTGCAGACGCGATGTCTTCGCAAGCAGACACTCGACTCTGCCTCTTGGTCGTCCGTCCAAAGACCTTCGGGAGGACGAGTTAAGCACAGATCTCTCGCAACACCAAATTTTCAGTGATATAACGGTGTGTGCACCATCATCTAATCGATGACATTATACGATCTGCAATCATGCGAGCACACTTAACAACCAATGCTCTCAATTCAGCACTTCAAGCTCAAGCCAGGAAAAAATGTCACCGATACTTTTTATGCAAACCTTGTAATCAGTAAAATAGCAGAGAATAGAAGTGCGTACACGGCTTATAATTAATTAACGAAAAAACCAATATGGATGCTCTTCCGTCGTTTGTCCGTTCGATAAAATAGTTGGCCGACCATCGGCATCGACGCGGGGACGTCAGACGGAAGAGAGGGGAAGTGACGCAGGCAAGAGGGTTGCGGCAGCGAAAGTGGAGAGAGAGAGAGTGAATAGGAGGAGAGTAGCGAAAGCAGAAAAGGGAGGGTGGGCGAGGGCAGGGCGAGCCGGGGGAAGAACCCGCCCCTCGACCAGGCGAAGGGGAGTTGGGCGTCAGAAGGCGACAGAACAAATGAATAAGGTCTCTCTCTCTCAATGCCTTCGACCCGTTGCGGGGGAGGGCAGACGGGAGGGAGGGGGTCCTCCCCCTGCCCGCACCGCGCGCCCAATGGGTTCCGATGCACGGGCGGTGTCTGCCTTAGCGCACGACGAGAATGTGCACCAGGGGTGGGTGAGGACAAGGGGGTCGCAGTGGTGCAAGAGGAAGGGTCAGCTCGTCCCACTCAGATTTGAGTGAGCGCTGGCGAGAGACAAAAAATTGGACATAAAGCCTGAAAATAGGCGCATGCCGCCGAGTAGTCTCGGCATTCCATTTTGAGGGCACGATAGTTCAAAAGGGTTCGCTTTATGCCGCATCGACGGTATAAAACACAAGTTAGTCGCGGTTCCCATTCCACTTTTCCTTCAAGTCATTCGGAGATCCTGTCCTGGGGAGAAAGGTTGAAATTTGCGGAATAGCTCTTAAAAAGTTAGGATTCACGAAAAGAATATTTGGGAATTGCAATGAAAGGGTCGAGGAGCTATGCTATTTCACGTTAGTTAGGCCCCACTTAGAGTATGCTGCAAGTGTATGGGATCCTCATGAAGTAGGCTTAATTTTGGAACTAGATCGAGTGCAACGGAGAGCAGCTAGGTTGCATTTAATATTGTAATGAACAAGGTAGCAGTGTCACGACAATAATGGAAGAATTAGGATGGGAGCATCCGCTAGTTGCCTTAAGTAGGCTTAAATACAGGTTAAATTTACACATTTGTGGCAGGTTACTTATTTGAGGATGTTAACTAGGCATACTACAGGTAGATAAGATCACCAACGTAAAATCAAGGGGGATTTATTGCAGAACGGATCGATTTAAAATGTCGTTTTTTCCTCAAATCATTAGAAATCATAATAGACACGACAGTGATCGCGTGGGAGAGAGACAATTGGAATTGGTACGGTATATAATTGTAAATGACTTGCATGTTATTTTGTTTAGTTATTAGACTCATCTTTTTGACAGTTCTACAACATTATTTGAATTTACGTTTCTTGTAATTAAATGTTGTTGCCAGGCAGTGCTTCCTTTCGTGCGATTACCATTTTTCGAGGGTATCATCAAATTAATATTTGTGTGGAGGTGTGAGAAGATTACGACTGCGCGCAAGCATGGCTGGCGGCATGTCGACTGCGTCGCTGCCATTTTGTCGCCGATTCAAGCACTCGGTTAAACGAATGGTATTTTTTATGCGGGGCGATTTTTTTATGGGGGGGTCATTTGCGCCATTAGGGATGGATAGAAAAGTATGATTGGCGGAGAGCCCCCGGCGTCGGCATTAGTCCATTCATAACGAAAAGCACCAAGGGGTCAAACAGTTTAACGTCACATCGGACGGACGTTTCGGTCTAACGAGAGATTGGCGAAAACGTTCTGAAGTTTTGGACACGATTCGCGGTTTTTTTACCAGTTTACAAACGAAATAATTGTTCCAATTCATATTGTTCATACGAGCGGGCACGCCTCACTGAGAGCACTCGGTGAGGACGGAATCACAATGATCAGGGGCGTCGGTTCAAGAGTCAGCGGACGATGCGATGGGGCGAAGGCCCACCCCGTTGGGCAGAGCCCACGGCATTGACCCCGAGCGATATTCAAAAGAGGGTGGGAATCATTCGATATAAGAGGGACGATTAAATGCAAGATTGAAATTATTAAATAAATTTAGATCCGCATGTTTCAGCACCGAGGTCTCGCACTCCTACATACATTGGTCGCTTGGATCATGTATATAAAGCTCGGGAAATAGATTCCAAGAACTGGCAGACCCAAGGACTCCTGCTTCCCACGGACAATACGGGACAGCAACTGCAGGGTTATAGACAGCAAGCATTCCACTTGCCACCCACCTGGGGGTTAATAATTAATGGTTCAACGCAATTGCGCAAGCACCCGTACACTAAACTCGCGTGTTTCGTCGTCAAATCCCTTTCCGTATGCTCGCATGATACTGCCATTTACAGTATTACTTACTCTGCTTTGTTTATTTTCAATTTTCTCACATTCTAAGGTGCGTTTGTTTATTAGTTGTAAATATATGCATTTGCATGCGTGTAAGTTAAAAAGGTTTTTGCATAAATACATATATATTTATACACTTCTCTTGGTGTAGATTGGCATGTATTTGTTTGTTATGCATGTGGTTTTATTCTCTTTTATGAGTGGTGACCTAACAAACCCTGCCACGCGCCCCTGCGGCGGCTCGCGGGGCACTATGTAGATGTGGAAGCAGAAGACAACCTTTCCATCCGCCACGCATGTAACCTGAATCCCAGACGAAAACCCAACCCTTTGGAAAGGGGAGGAAGCAAAGATTGGAAGATGTCAATGGGCTTCCTTTGTTTCGGGGGGGTCTCCATGCCCGCGGAGGAAAAACGAGGGGTGTCCCCGAGCGGAAGAGGGAGAGGGGGGCAAGGGGGGCAGGGGGGGCGATTTGCGTGCTGTGGGGGAGAGGAGGATTAGGGAAGGAGCTTCTGTGGAGGGATGGAGGAGCAGACGGGGCAGCCGTACGCACGCTTTTGGGCGCCTGCTGGCAGAAGGGGTGCGCGCTGAGGGGGGGTGAGGGTGGTGAGGAATGTTTCTCTGCATGGAGAGAGGGGCTTCTGTCTGGGAGGCACGAGGCGATCCGCGCCGAGTAATACGGACGAGAGAGGGGGGGAGGGAGATGGGGGGGATGGAGACGCAGCCGCCGATAACAATCACCTCCTCGAGGACTAGAGCGGTTGCGACTCAGTGGTTGCGACTCTCCCCGGCGGGAGTCGTTCCTCGCCGCTACGGCCGCATTAACTTACCATTCCTATCGAAGGTTCGGCATTCCATTTAAATCGTATTCCTCGCATTTACACATGCATCGAAGCGTAATTACGTTACGCTACGATGGACATCTACATCTACATAATACTCCGTAACCCGCCGCGGGGGCTTGTAGCGGGTGTTGTTAGGTCACCAACCGTAGTAGTAGTAGTAATTTTAGGGGAGGCGATTGACAGCCGAGGTCATTTGCGCCATTGGGGAGGGACGGGAAAGGAGGAGGGTGGTGAGAAACCCGGCGTCGGCATTTGCCTACTCTTTACGAAAGGTGCCAAGGGGTCAAGTAGCTTAACGTCCCATCCGACGGACTTCGTGCGCACTCTTCAAAGAGCACCTCGAGTAGGGATCGGGATGCCACGGAAAACATCTACCAGGCCTGCAGGATTCGAACCCTGACCCTGTGGGTGGGAAGCCAGCACGTTAGCCATGGAACCATCTCGATCCCCATTACCGCCCGTAAAAGAGAATTAAGCCACAAGGAAAACTAACAAATGGAAACTAACCTACGTGGCCGTATATATTCACGCAGAAACCATTTTAACTCAAACTAAAGCAATAAGATATATTGTCGTCTAACATACACATGCGTGCACAAACTAATGTATTTAAAATCCGTCAAATAACGCGCAAACTTGTACATGCATGGATGCTGGAGGAAGAGTTAATTCTAAACAAGGGTTAATTCACCGAATATATTATTTATTTGTTTTCCGAAAAAGGAAGGAATGAAAATGAGCCACAGCCATTTATATGAATGGCCCCAACCATAGCGAGACAGGTCATGCAGAGTTGAAAAGTAAGAAGGGGAACTTCCATCATGACATGGACAAGCAACTCTCCGCCCCTAAAGCCGCATCTAGCGGCTGCGGCAATCCCTAATGACCCTTTACATCTAAGGACAACGAAAAATGTCTTCCAACAATATTTCCTCCTTTATTTCTTCGCAACTTCAGGCGGTTAACTTTAACCTTGCTTGCGTCACTTTCTCCCGTCCATTAAAATCCTAAATATCCCAATTAATTCCAATATTTCTTCCTAATGCTTTATAATATTCTATAACAGTCTAGGCTTTAGACCTTCGTAGGTTCTCTGGGTAGGGAAGGTGAACGACGATATAGAGGGACCCAGGTTCGATTCTCGTAGGTGTCTTTGAGCAGAGATCGCTTCAGTAAGGCATGAGAATTTCGCGGATAAGAGATCTTCACGACAACCGCAGGTGGCACATGGAAATGGACCAGATCCCATTTCGCCTCCACGTGTAAATTTCCTACTGCTTACACGCCTTACTTCGTATTACGTAGATCTACCCCATTCTCCCCTCGAAGTACGTACGTACGGTTTTCGTGGAATCTCTAGGGGTGTACTTCCTCATTGTTTTCCTTACGAGCGATGCGGGGGGCGCATGAGCAATCTTACGTAAGGTTTATCAATACCTACGTCATCCATCGCTTATAAAAAATATTTCAAATATCCTTGGACACTAATGTGCATATTCTCACTAATCTAAATGCCAATTCGGAATTATTCAAGCACGTAGACCTGTTTGGAAAGTAGCGACACGTTTGTGATATTTCATCTGGAAAATACGGGATAGCAGCAACGGCAGGGTTAGCGACAGCAAAAACCCCTCTAGTCATCTCCAGCCAGTATTGCGGAGGTCCGTCATGGTGGTGGCTCACTTTTTCTTAGTTCACTTTAAACTTAAGTCGGAGCATTTAAAATTCTTGTGAGTTTGCAGACTGACTTATTTTCAATTAGACCAATCCACCGCTTGCGCCATTTTTCTGCCATTTCTTCGAGAGCGAGAACAAGGACAAACAATGTGGAACTCTTCACGATTTTGCGAGTCATTCTTGCACTGGGGCGATGCTCATCTTCTCTGTATCGTTCCAACTTTAGTATATGCACCGCCGAAGCGAGTACAAAATGGTCACCATACATCGTATATCATTCAGAACTTACTGTTTGCGATAGTTAACTTTAACAGAATAAAGGAAACTATATTCGAAATTCAGAGCGATAGATATGGGACGAAAATCAATTTCAGAGTTTAAAAGTCATTCGCCCTGATCGGGATTCGAAACCGGGTCCCTTGATGTCCGGCCGAGTGCTTTAGCGAGTTAAGCTACGGTTCAATTTAGTTTTATTCGATCTAGTATGTTACACTGCTAGTGTTTACATTGTACACATTGTCAGCTTACAGATTATGGTTACAGCATATTTTTTTTCTTTATAAATATATGTATGCACATTCACACCATTACATACACATAAACATAAATATGCATATACACACTTACATAGACCCACATTCATATACATTGCATAAAACAATTGTGACCATGAACAATATTGTGGAAGGAAATAATGAAGGCAGGGTTCACAAAATATAGAAGGAAATATTTGGATTAGCAGCGGAACATTAGATTTGGTTGGAGTCATTGATAGCTTTGAAGCACAGTTATTCAGAAAAACAACTTTTTAACCACGGACGAAGTGTGTCCGGTACCGGGGGCAGCCACATCCGTTCCACCAATGCTTGTATACCTTTAGCCGAATGTTAATTCGCGATTCTCATTTGTGTGAATTCCACGATTAGGGTGGTCATTATGAAGGATTTGAAGCTCGGAAAGAGCCGAAAGTTCAAGGCGATCAGATTTATGTCAGTAATGGCACCACCACCGAACACGTCCCAGGTTTTATAGATCTTTTTTAGAGCTTCCCATTCTCTGATTTTATCGTTGCATCCAAGGATCAGATGCCCGACGTTGTCTATTCGACCGCAAGACGGACAAAGGGGCGAATCGGCAAGCTGAAGGTGGTGCCTCACTTCCCTCGTCATGACTGTGTTCGCGATTAGGTTAAACATTCCACTACGTGCCTCATCTTTCGCCCCGCTGGTCGCCCAGTTTTTCCAAGAAATCGTTCTTTTTGATGTATTTTGTTGCTGCTCGGTAAGCGCTCTGACATACAGGGTCTTGACCCGAATTGCTTCTCCATCTCGCAGGAGAGAAGCGACCTTTTTCGTTTCATCAAATGCCCTCCGGTGGCATACGTCGCGCGCGAGTTTCTGCCACGCGTCCTTGAGGAGTGCCTTGCGCCACGCGTCGTCACCGCCGAGGATGCGCAGGCTGAGCTTCGCGTAGACCACCTTCGCCTTTAGAGCTGTATCGGTTAAATTGAGACCACCCTGCTCAAACGGGCCATAGAGCTGGTTTCGGGACACTTTCTTAACGTAGCCATTCCAGATCATTTGGTTGGACACTCTAATAAAGTATGCGTTGTAATTAGCGGGTAAGGGCCACAGATGGGCCACATACCATGTCCTTGGGAAGACAATCTGGTTGAGGAGGCGGACGCGGGTCACGATCGGGAGGGAAGGGAGTGAAACCTTTCCAACACTCCATTTTACATGATGGTCAATAATTCCCCAGTTTCGCTCAGTCGTGGGAGCCAACTCCTTCTCCCACCAGAACGGTAAGATTTTGAGCGAGGGCGCTTCTGACCAACCGATGGAGGTCGAGGGCCGGTTGCCCTTCAGCAGCAAAAACCTGGACTTCCGGTTGTTGAGGAAGATACCACCCGGCTCATATGACGTTAATATGTCGTGGGCTAGAGCCATGTGGGACGGGTCGTCTACGAAGAGGGTTATGTCGTCAGCGTATGCGACGCCCAGGCAGACGGCGCCGTGACGGTGTACCCCGATTTCACTGCTCTGCAGGCGTCCGAGTACGGGGTCTAAGGCAAAGGCGAACAGCAGCATTGATAGTGGGCAGCCCTGCCGAACGGAGTTACTGACGGGGATGGGCGGCGAGGTGACATTCTTTATCCTAATTATAGAGTATGTTCCGGTGTACATCGTTGAGACGGCACGAATGAAGTACTCGGGGAAGGCCAGCGTCTTGAGCACGGTAAGATTCCATTCGATCTGGACCAGATCAAATGCTTTCTCAAGATCGATAGCTAGAAGTGATAAAAAACGATCGCCATACAAGGGCGCGGAAAAGTAATGTCACGAATTTTAAGTGCTGCATCGAAAATGTTTCGCATTTTCGACACGGCGTACTGGGATGGAGAGAGGACGATGTCGGCAGCAGCCGTCATTCTATATCGTAGGACGTGCGCCAATATTATATAATCTGCGTTTAAAAGGGCGATTGGCCTGAAGTCGTTGAACGACTTTGGCCGCGTCTTCTTTGGTATAAGCGTTATCACGGCGGTCCTCTGACTTGCAGTCAGAGAGCCGCTAGCTAAAATGCAGTTAAAAAGGTGGGTTAAAATAGGTTTTAAAACATCCCAGTGCGCTAAATAAAATTCAAAAGGTAGGCCGTCCAAGCCGGGTGCTTTGCCCTTTGGGAACATGGAGGAGACGCAGTCCAGTTCGTCTGAACTTATGTCTCGACAAAAATCGTCTTTTTGATCTGTGGAAAGCGTAGGGAGAGGGGGTGTGTATCCCTCCTTCCATGGAGGATTCCTGTTAAAGGTGTTTTGAAAGTGCCGGCCCGCTTCCCTAAGGAGGTCGGTGTCACCGGCGGCAGATTCTCTGACAGGGATTCTGTCTATATTGGAGCCAGAGTTGGATTTCATCCAGCGCTGAAGCTCAGATAGCGTTAGGGGGCCCCCTTTATCCGTGTCCAGTTCTTTTAGCCACTTTTGGGGAGCTCGTGGCCCAGGATAATTTTTTTTAGGGATGACACTTGGGCGTGGAAACCCTCCGGCGCCACATCCTTACGCAGGAGCTCTTCTAGCGCTCGGCGGTAGAAGGAAATGGTGTAATTATTTTCCCTACGCCACTCAAAAGTTTGCCTTTTAGTGTGGGTGACGATGCGGGGTTTGAAAACCTCGTCCCACCATAGAGCGAGGTTTTCACCGGGACCGAGTGCCGCGATCAGTTCACACACCCGGGTGCGGATAGAATCGCGACGAGTCGCGTCCTCCAACACGCGGAGGTCCATGCGCCACACGGAGCCGCAGCGGTGGACGCGGCACGTAACTCTCATGATCACTGCGCAGTGATCAGAGAAGGACACCGGGAGGGTGTCCACTGTCTGGACATCATTCTTTAGGGATGCCGAGACGAAGAGGTAGTCAATCCGCGTCCAAGAGTTAGGCCCTGATCGCGTGAAGGGGGCGGGACCGGCGCAATAAGAACGCACTGCGTCAATCGCTCCAATGGAGTCGAGCATCAGTGAGAGCGCCCAGCTTGGATAGGATGTCACCCTATCCCTGCTCGAGGCACTATCCTCTCGGCGGTAGATAGTGTTAAAATCTCCGCCCAAGATGGCCTTCCCCGAGAAGGAATACAGGTAGGGGAGGAGAAGTTCATTGAAATATGTTTCGCGCTCTGCTCTCTCGCGCTCACCGGAGGGAGCGTAAAGGTTTGTGATATGGATACCATTCACGATAACGGACGTTATTAGGCCCGAGGGGTGGCGGCGAAAATGAGAGAACGGAATGCCATTTCGGACTAGGGTGGTGGTGCCAGAATGACCTTCGGCGAAATTGTCGATAGCCTGAAAGATGTTCGCATCCCAGACTATGTCCTCCTTTACCTCTTGAAGGAGGATTACATCAGCCCTAAGATCGCGGAGAAAACGTTGGAGGACTGCAATTTTTAAAGCGCTATAAACGCCAGCAATATTAAGCGAAATAATATTCATTGGTAGAATGAGAGGACAGCTATGGGCACCGGACATCACTTACCAGAGTCCTGGTCATGGCTTACGTCGCTTCGGTCGCGGCTCGAACCCGGGCGACGAGTGCTTCGCCGCTTCCCGGGACGCTTCATCCGACGGGTCGACGATCGAGGTCTCGAGTTGTCAACGCATACCTCCCCTCCGACCTCGTCCGAAGAGGAAGACCCAGCCGTGGTCTCTACGAAGAGCGGGTTACTCGGCAGCGTTCCGCGGGGGGCCTACTTCGATCGAGCACAGCTGGGGACCGTCCCGGCCCAGGAGGTGGCCTCAGGGGGCCGGGGTGGCGGACTGGAATTCATCTGCCGAAGGGGCCCCGTCGGGAGAAATCAGAGGAGGTCGGTCGAATTGTTCCGCCTCTAGAGGAGCCCTGGGAAGATCGTCGACACCTTGGCTGTCCTCAAAGAGAAAGACGATGGAATATCTGGGATCTTTGACGCCGACAAAGTTTTACTCGTGCATGTGTCAACTTCCGCGGCCGGTGATACTTTCTTGAGTTTCCGTGATAACAGAATTTAGGGGCTCGCCGTTGGGGAAGGGGGACAATCGGATGCATCCTCCCCCGCTGTCACCCGTGATTCTCGGGGAGTTGGAAGCCCGTGAAGCAAAGATTTTGGGGAGAACGCGTCAGTGGCGTGGCCAGAGAAAGGAAGGAAGCAGGATGATCCGTCCTCTTCTGACGGGGTCACGGAGATAGGGGCCGGTGGTCGTGAGAGTATATCCGAGCTGGTAGGGACCGCAGCTTCATCGATGTTCGAAATCAGCAGGGCAGTGTCGTCCGTCCTCTTCTTTTTCGGATCCCTTTCTTCCGTTGAAGACTTTCGCTCCCTCTGAAATTTCCCTCCAAGTGGAGGGGGATGCGGGGGTTCGGCGGGAACAGCTGGGGGCGCACCCTCGATAAGTATCAGGGACCTCGCCCTCTCTTCCACAACCATCTCGGGCTCATCCATCTCCTCGGCGGTGTTCGGATTGGAGGCCAAAAACATTGCCTCCGCATAGCTCTTCCCTCCCTGGTTCCGATGGCAGGTCTTGCGCTCGTGGTTTTCTTGGTTGCAACGGGCGCAGGTGCGGCGCTGACCCTCTTAGATGATGATGGCCCGGTTGCCGCCGATGTAGAGGTACGAGGGGATATTTCTTTCGACCGTCATCCGCACCACTCTCGTACCTGTCGGCACGCGCTCCATCCTGTCGCCCTCCCACCTATTCTCCCACGAGCGATGGATTTTTCCAAAAACGTTGAAGCTTGCCTGTTATATCTTCCAATGGGGTCTCCACGGGGAGACAAAGAACCCTGACATTAAAGGACCTAACGGAGGTCTCTTCAATGGTAATCGTCATCCTCGGATCATTTAGGGATGGAAACGGTAGTTTTCGTGGGATAATTTCAAGAATCCTCTTCGTAGCAGCTTCAGTTGCCAACTTAAGGAATACCAAATGGCGGTTATATCCAAATTGGATCGCCACAGTCTCTTCGGGTGTGAGGGCCAGCGACTCTAGCATGAAGAGGTGGACCTCCAACGGAATAGGGGGCTTCGTCTGCTCATAAACTTGCAAGGCGAGCGTATTTACGCGACGTACGACCATTTTGAAACAAATCCAATTGAGCACGCCGGCGCGAAAAAAAAGAAGAGCGCACCGAAAGCACCCCAAGATAGAAAAAATCACCCGTGTGCACTCCCTCCCCGCTACAAGCACCCAGCGGTAGCAAATTAAAAGGAGCCTAAGCTAAGCGAGCTAAGCGAGGAGTCAAGGTCAGTCTTGATCCAGTAAAGAAAACGAAAGCACGGTCTTCCCAGCGGAAGAAGTCGGGAGTCAAACCGCACGCTTCTTGATGACCTAGGCGGTCAACCGCCGATCGAAACAAAACACGATCGTAACCTTGATTTCCGAGGGAGTCCGGCCGTACCACTCTCAAAATCCCGGCGGCCGAAGCCTCGAACGCCGGCGAATTTTAGGCACTCGGTGAACACAGGCACGTCCTGCTATCGAGGCGTCCACTTCTACTCTGAAATTGTTGCATCGAAATTCACATTAGCGGATAACTCCGTTAAAAGATACCGTTGCGGCATCTCCCGCATTTTCTTGGAAAGAGAATCTATTTTAATAAAAAAAGGTTATGAGATTTTTCAGAAAGACAAAGGCTAAGCTAAACATTAAAATAGGAGGGCAAAAACTAGAGCAGGTAGAACAGTTTATGTATCTCGGAAGTGGTTTGGACCAACACGGTCAAAGTAGTAGGGAAGGGTAGAGTAGTAGGGGTAGAGAGAGAGTAAGGAGAAGAATTGCGCTAGGCAAATAAGCTTTCACAAGGAGGAGAGAATTGATGACAGGGACGTTGAGTAAGGATGCCAAAGTTTGGACGAACCTTTAAGAAAAGGCTCGTCCAAACTTTGATATGGAGCGTAGCTATGTACGGCGCGGAAACGTGGTCATTGAAGCAGGAGGATAGACGTACACTGGAGGCTTTTGAAATGTGGGTGTGGAGAAGAATGGAGAAGGTGAAATGGACAGAGAAGAAAACAAATGAGGAAGTACTTAGTATGGTGAGCGAAGAGAGGGGTTTGTTGGGAGAAATCCTATGGAGGCAGGAAGAGTGGATGAAGGGCGCATTGATCGGTAGCGGGATGTTGAAGACTTCAATAGAGGGGACAATGCTAGGCAAACGAGGAAAGGGCAGGAACAGGATAGGGATGTTGGACGGGATGAAGGAAGTACTCTGAGATGAAGAGGGACCTGTAAAGTATGATGTTTGGTTGTCTTTTGTTAGGAGTCAAAAAACTTATCTAATAATGTATAATATCCAGATATTATCTTATTCATGACTACGATTTAAAATAGTATTCCTTTTTAAATTTGATTCATCAATTTAAATACTTCACGACTATTTCGCATTAAAAGTAGATTTGTACTAACTACTGGTTTCGGACGCCGTGCTAACAGGCAATGGGACAATTCAGACACGCGTTCGCGAATTGCGCAATGAAGGCACTCCACCGATGCAAACTTAGAAGTGTGGTTCCACATGTACCACGATTTCGAAGATTCCGACATCCAGGGCAATAATTGAGAGCATTTAATTACGGCAAACCTGGGCGAACATTATCATCCCCTTCTCCTGATGTCACTTTAAAGAAAACCTCCATTTAAATATATACCGTTAAACACATAATCATTCTTCCCTGATTGTAAAACAATTATTCCACCAAATACTGTTTTCTTTCATCTTGTTAAGGTTAATTTTCTTGAGCTAGAAGGAATGTTTGGGCGATAATGACTTTCGGGTGACAGATGTGAATGGAGAAACAGTTCATTATGGTCCAACTTGGCAGTTATTTGGAATGCACAAAATAAATAAAAAAGAACCACAACAATTTATACGAAAGGCCTCCGCCATTAACAAGACAGGTGACGCAGAACTGATAAGTACTGATCAAAGGACTTACATGCAACAATATTCAATAACAGGATACGTACAGACCCTGTATGCATATTCAAATCATGCTGTTGAACTGTTAAAAATATGGTTCTATTAAATAAAAATATAACGTGCAGGATACCAACAAAATATGTACTTCATACACTGTCAATTCTACTGATCTCCTACGCGATTGCTATCATGTCTGTTATGATATCTAATGGTAAGCGGAAAAAACGAAACTTTAAATCCATCCCTTTTACAATAAATCTCCCCGGTTCTAAGTCGTTGATTTGATCTGCCATTGCAAGTCGAGGCCTGTGATATGCCTATTGAACATCCTCAGATAAGTTACCTGTCTCAAATAAACGCAGTAAATTTAAACTGTATTCAAGCTTACGGTCAACTAGTGGCTCTCACCCTAATTCTTCCAATAGTGTCATGACACTGCTACCTCGTTCATTACAACTTTTCACAAACCTAGCTGCTCTTCCTTGCACTAAATCTACTTTCGAAATTAAGCCGAACTCGTGAGGTTCCCATACTTTTACCGCATACTCAAGTTGGGGCCTAACTAATGCGAAACAACAGAGCTCCTTGAACCAAGTACCCCTTTTTATGAATCCAAAATTTTTACTTGCTATTTCGCAAATTCCTCGAAAGTGTTTTCCTAAAGACATAATATCCTGAGTGATCGTTACACCCAAGTATTTCACCGATTCGAAACGGGGACGCAGAGCGCGCTGTGCATGGATGTGAGCCGGTGGCCTTTGAAGACAAGCAAGAGGAGGGAGGGAGTTTGATCATGGAAGAAAGGATGGGTGGGTGGGACGATGGGGTAGTCCCAAACGTGGAAGGCCGGGAGAGAGGAGCTCCGAGGGGGAGAGGAGAGGTGGGCGGAGAGATGGCGTGGAGGACGCAGGTCGCTGCTGACAGGCGCGCGTGGGTGGATGGTCTCCAGTGACGTCATGGAGGGGGTGGGATCCACAGAAAAACACGGAAACAACCGAAACACTGCTAAGAGCGAGCAAGAGAAGGTTCTACGGACCATCCGCATTTCATCTTAAATGGATGGATTCTGGGAAACACACATTCGTGATATTTGTGGAATAACAAATAAAGAGCTAGGGTTCGTAAAAAGAATACTTGGGATTGTAATGAGAGGGTCGAGGGGCTTTGTTAGTTCACATTATTGAGGCCTAAATATCTTAGCTGCAGTAAGCTATTTAGGCCTATTATTGAATAGTGTTACATGTAAAAACTTTCTTTCTTCGGATTACAATTCGCGAAGTGCACGACAAAACTAATATCTGTGTAGAGTTGACATGATTGGGTTTGTGAATGCATGGCTTGTGACCTAACACCCCCCGCCAAACGCCCTCACGGAAGCTTGCGGAGCACTGTAGATGTTGATGTTGATGAGATTACCCATGACGATGGTGACCTGCTTCCCACTTCAGTCGTGGCAGCTCCGCAGATGACCTCTGAAGCCCAGGAAGTCACTCCTTAATATCGGCTTCACGAGTCACTTAATGCCGTCACGTGATGCGTCGACGTCACTCGCCCCTCGCATCGCATTAGAGTGCACGTCTGGGAGTAAATATTCATTACTCCGTCGCAATTAGAAGAATAAGAGAGAGAGAGAGAGTAAAAAGGAACCTTTGGCGATGAGTTTTTCCCTTCCGGGAAACAAAGGCCCCCTCCCCTCCGAGCTAATTTCCTTCTTCATACGACGCCCATGCTTTTCGACAGTCGGGAAAACGTGAAGGGGGCGTGGAGCGAAAACAAAAACCTCTCGCGCGTCACGAGAGGCGCGAAGATTAATATTTGTGTCTGAGCACACGTCGGCCTACTTGTCCCGATCCCCCCCCATTCCCACCATTCCCCCCTCCCCTCCACCACTCGCCCTCGGAAGCCGTCGTCTGCGCCTGGAGAGAGGGGTGACTCACCCATTCACGTATCATTATTATTAAAGGGGTTGCTCACGGACGGGTGTCCCGAACACCACTTCACCCAAACGGTCCCACTTTAAAATACCCCTCCCCTCTCCCCGCAGCCTCCCTTCGAAACTGGTCTGCTCCCCACCCTTCACAAATCCGCACTCCAATACACATTGGCCGCTTGGATCATGAATATGTAATTCGGGAAATAGATGCCAGAACTAGCAGACTCAAGGACTCCTTCCCACGGACAATGCGGGATAGCAGCTGCAGGACTATAGATAGCGAAAATTCCACTGGCCACCCACGTCGTCTAGGGAATAATTAGTTTTAGTCAAATGCATGTACTTTCACTAACCTCGCGTGCTTCGCTGTCAAACCCTTCCCACTTGACCGCATTAGAATGCCATTAAATAATGCAGTGCTCGTTACAGGATTGCTTGCTCTGCTTCGTCTGTTTTCAGTATTCCCCTTCCATCCCTCGTCTCCTTCGAGCACAGCACCAGGATATGATGAGATAAATGGCAATCTATTTAATCTAAAGAGTTGCACGTCCATGTGATGGTGGAATTTACCTCTCTTACTTTTCAATTCTGATTGACCTGTCTTGTTATGGTGGAGGCCTGTTTTATAAAGAATTGTGGTTCTATTTTCACCTTTTTCCGTATAACAAGTAACCGATTCATCGGGTGAATCAGCCCTTGTTTTGAATTGGGTCCTTGTCCAGCAAGTTTCCACGTTATTTTGTAGGTGAACCAGCTGGAGGAAGACCCGATTCAAAACAAGGGTTAATTCACTAAATAAACTTGTCATTTGTTATACGAAAAAAGGGAATAAAAATTAACCAAAACCATTTATACGACAGACCTCCACCACAGCAAAATAGGTAATGCAGAATTGGAAAGTAAGAAGGGCAAATGGTCCCCGCCCCCTGGCTATCCTGTTTGAATAGAATGAATGATTTGAGGCGTCGCTTTGTGGAAGCGATTCGTATCGGAAAAGAAATACTTTGTCCTTCCACACATGTTTTATTAAACGCTGTGTTTAATAACATATATGTGGAATAACTAAGTATTTCTTTTCCGATCCAGTTTGAGTCCGGGGACACCGCTGAGAGTTTCACGTGAATCACCAGGGAAATAACGTTACGTAGAGTTTAAAAAAGTGCTCCGTCCATCGCAAACTTCCTGAGGAAGAATTGAGGCGCGTCTCAGCGGATGGAGGGCGGAAGGCAAAGCACAATGACGTGATTTGATGACCTCTCCCGCCGCCCATTGCGCTCGGGAGGGATGCTCTCGACGAATCGGAGTCCCTTGCGGGGCAGGGTACGTGCACAGGAGCGGGTGCGCGCGGCGAAGGTCTGCAGGCGGGAATGATAGGGTTTGCGGGGGGGGGGGGAGAGGGGGGGGGGGAGAGGGGGGGGGGGGCTCAGGAGGCCAGTGACTCTGAACGAAGAAGAGGCGGGCGGCCCGGCGAGTTGACGGACAGGGGCGCTTCTCGTTGGCGCACGAGCCTGTTTCCGCCCCCGCCCTCATCATTCCTCTGCCTCCGTCTGCTTCTCCCCTCCCGCAGAAACCCCTCCCCCCCCGACAACGACCGGAAGAGGCGACAGGACGAGGCGGGGTTGCCGGGACTCCCAAATAAGACACCCAAACATGAGCCACACTGCCGCCTACGCTCCTGTAAGAGGGATTGGGCAAAATCATGAGTACGAGGCGTGTTCAGATAATAAACGGGAATTTTTTAAGTTCGCGGGTTTGGAGAATCCGATGGTCATATGTTTTTTATTATGTTGGCATACTTACCCCAAAATTACAGGGTTCGTCCGGAAAATAAGTGTACTGATTTTTTCCCGCCGGTCCAGGCGCGCCCAGCACCACTCTGACGGGCTGCGATTGGAGGGGGGTATGTTGGCAAGCGACGCTGAAAAAGGCAGTCGGCTCTGAGCTGTGGTGTAGTGAGGAGCTCTGTTAACGCGAACCTCCACTCTCGACCCACGTCACGGAACGCGATGCCGAAGTTTTTGGAGCAGCGTTATTCCATCAAATTTGCGGTAAAGCTTGGGAAATCGTCTACCGAAACTGTCGGTATGATTAACCAGGCTTACGGGGAGTCAGCCATGTCTAGAAACATGATCTTTCGGTGGCACAAGATGTTCGTGGAGGGCAGAGAAGAGGTCGACGACGAACCACGGCCTGGACGCCCATCAACGACACTCACCGACGAAAATGTGCGAAAAGTTCGCGATGTACTGAACTCTGATCGTCGTCTTAGTGTTCGGATGATAGCAGAGCAGTGTAATGTGCCAAAAACAATAGTGCACGAGTCGCCCGCGTCCGGCCAGCGATCAAAAACATCTGGCGGCTGCATCACGACAATGCGCCGTCTCACACCGCGCTTGTCGTGTCGGACTTCTTGGCCAAGCACGGCGTGGCAACGCTGCCGCACCCGCCCTACAGCCCGGACTTGGCACCACCGGACTTCTTTCTGTTCCCGAAGATAAAGAGGAGTTTGAAAGGAACGCGATACGGCACTTTGGACGCCGTCAAAGAGGCCGTGACGACGTGTCTTCGAGAGGTTCCCGATGATGCCTTCGCGGGAGCGTTCCAGGAATGGGAACGCCGCTGGAACAAGTGTATCGACTCACAAGGGTCCTATTTTGAGGAATATTAGCTTAAGATATGTAAAAGTGTAATACATTTTTTTTCCTGAGCTCAGTACACTTATTTTCCGGAAGAACCCAGTATGATAAGATTTTCAGCTACACTCGTTGTTCATACTTAGCCTGTGGCAGCCGCCTCTAAGGTTAGACCTGTTTTTATGAGCTCGGCGATTTTCGCTTGTTAAAAAAAATGGATCGAAGATTTTGCACCTAGCCTTAGTTTCGACGTCACACCCGTAAATCCGTTTCGTCACCTGTTGAAACTAACACGTTTCCGTAAATCTGCATCGTCGTTGACTTCATTTAGTGACCCCATTAAGCAACTTCCATTTGCCACTGTTTTGGTTCAAAATTCAACAATTTTGGAACAAATTTTGATGTCACGCGTTTCTTACCCAAAGCATTCGATATTATTTCATGGTATGAGCCAATCGACTTGCCAGCATCCTCAGCGATTTCTCTCTGATTGTGATTCGACGATCATGAATATCCACTTCTTTCACGTTTTCATCGCTTGCTGTTGATGGGTCCGGGGCATCGTTCGTCATCTTTAACGCCTCCACGGCCATCTTGGAAACGCTTGTGCCACCACTCGTCAACTATTGTTTTGCTCACAGCAGACTCACCGTAGTCCTTTTTTAACATGTCACACATTTTGTTACACTTAATTTTATTTTTTACGCAATATTTGATACAAATTCTTTGCTCCATTTTTTTAACAAACGAAAATCGCCGAGCTCATAAAAACAGCCACTAACCTTAGCCACAGACAAAGTAAACAATGAATGCAGCTGAAAATGTTATCATACCTTACGGGAATGAATACCAACATACGAGTTATAACTTTTTTTACTATCGGTGTCTCCAAACCTAAAAATTCCCGTTCGAACGCACCTCGCATGATCTGCCGACGGGAAGAGGGCGGAAACCAAACCACGAATCCATTAAGGCTATAAATTTACAATAACTATTTGTGCACACAAAGATCTGAAATGCAAGTATCCTTTTACGTGTTTTCTATGCATATTTTCGTGTTCTGTAGTGTCGTCCGAGTGTTCTATATAACAAGCCAAAGGCGATGGGAACGAGGATGGCGCCTTCATGAGCCACCAGGAGAGATTTCCCTTCAACAGCAACACCTCCAACCTCTTTTCTGGGTCCGCTTCATAGACGACCTTTTTATTCTCGGGACGCACGGATCTGAGTCCCTCAACAAATTCTTATCGACCTTAAAGTATCCTTTCACAGTTAAATTCACTTCTCCCTTTTCAGACTTCACCATCACCTTCCTTGATAAAGATATCTCACTTTGCAATGACAAATTCGCGCTTTCAGTACACATCAAAGCTATTATGCATCAGCAATACCTACTCCAAACCTGTCATCCTCAACACATCAAACGCTCGATTCCCAACTCTCTCTCTCTATCCGCGGACACCGGATTTGCAACACCACAGCCACTCTCAGCAAATACCTTTACAATCTACACAATGCACTCCACAATTGCGGTTACCCAGAAAAGCTACTACGAAATAAAATCCACCGCTCCACCCGACCACACACACCACATAAAAACAAGCCCACATCTGACGCAGGACTCAACCTTTGCACCAGCTATTACCCCGGATCACACAGACACAAAACCTTTCTTAAAGTACTGTTTCCTATTTTACACGACAATGACAGGACCTCATCCTTACTACCCCAATGCCCATCTATCGCATACAGCCAATCTCAAAAACCTTTTGGCACCCCCCCGGGACTAATTTCCTAATCTTTCCCCTACTTGAACCGCCCCCGATGTACAACTTACCAACTTATTAGATCTACTTCCCTCTCCTCACATCCCCTCATTGCCCCCACACGTTCTTCCCACGTTGATTGCCACTCAAAAAACAGTATCTAACTTTTGTCATGCAAACAATGCAATTCAATATACATAGGCGAATGCACTACCCCCTCATCCATTCGAATGAATAATCACCGGTACTCCTGTAATTCTACCTCACTCTCTATACATAAATTCAAACAACACCTACCACATGGCGAACTCACAAGGAAAAGGGATAGGAACACATGCGTGGAGGGGGTGGTGGCATCGAGCAGATCATAAGTGTGGTTCTACTTAACACGGTTCAAGTCCCGGTCAATGAAACTCGACCGGAACTCGAACCACGGATCTTCGGCTTGCCTGTATACTATGTGGGTCGCGGTAGTCCAGGGGGTAGAGCGTTGGACTGCTGACCGGGGGGTCCCGGGTTCAATACACGGTCAGGTCACCCTAGGCACCTGCAGCTCCACCCAAGCTAAAGCGTTTTTTCGGGTACCAGATCTTCCTGGGAAACCATAACCGGCAGAGGGAAAGGAACTGAGCCCCTTCCCCGGATGTGTGAATTTCACGGGTCTTTTGGGATTAATACTGGGTGAACTCCACCATCAACTACTGAACCGACCTTTGGGTTGATTACTGTGTTTATGGTTACACCGCCGACTTCATCAGAAGCCGATGACGACGGTCGAGCCGTCGAAACGTCAAAAATACATATCTGAGTGACCTTTCTTTGTGTTTATGTGTTTTGCATATCTTCATATGTGTTTTTATATATTTGTGCGTCGCCGAAGAGAGTTCCATTTCGAAATAATTTATATACATATATATACATATATATATATATATATATATATATATATATATATATATATATATATATATATATATATATATATATTACTATTAGGTATTCTACCGGTTAATTAGCTTTTTGGATAGACATAGCTACTAAATAAATAATTTGTGACTCCTAGCAAAACATAATATCCTACTCTACATCAGGTCCCTCTTCATCTTTTGTTTATGATCCTGAGAACAACTTTAGCTGCGTTGGATATCAAACTTATTGTCCTGTAGTCCTCACATGATGTAGCCTTTACCTTTTTCGGAATAGGAACTTAAACTGGTCTCACAATGTCTTCAGGCCAGATTCCTCCCTCATAGATACTACGAATCAGCCCATATAGCCTTTTCCGCCAACATTTTCCTAAACATTTAATTCAAATATAGGAGCCAGACGAAAGGTAGTCCACGCAGCGTCTGTTCCTCAATGAGGCGGCTGCAATGGCGTCTGACCCCATTGGGGCGACCAATAAGTGATGGCGTCAAGTTAAAAACACCATTGAGGAAGGCAACGGGAAACCACCTCAATTATCATTCCCAAGATTTAATTGATGGACAAAACAGAGATTTTGAGTCCTGGCAACTACGGGGCTCGGTCCAATCGGCCGTGTGTCGTGCCCGGCAGCGGGGGAGGCAAGGCTTCCGCGGTCGTCATACCACGAAACCATTTCAAGAGAAAACTAGCAGCAGCAGGACAGAAGACAAAATTAGTTAGAATAGGAACGTGGAATATTAGGACAATGATGAGGACAGGGAAATTGGAGAATGTTAAGCGAGAGATGGAAAGGGGAAATATAGATATTTTAGGTCTATGCGAGGCGAGATAGAGAGATAGCGGGGATTACTGGAGTGATAAATAAAGAATAATATACAGCGGCGGGGACGAGAGCCAACGAGGGGTTGCCATAGTATTAAATGAAGAGGTAGGAAGAAGCGTAGTCAACATAGAGCCAGTAACGGATAGAATACACCAAGAAGAGATAAAAGCAGAACCGACGAACTTAGTTATTATTCAGGTATACATGCCATTGAGCAACCATAAAGAAGAAGATGTCGATAGGATATACGATCAGTTAGAGGACATAATCGCGTGTGTTCCTGCAGAGAAACATTTGATAGTGATTGGGGATTGGAATGCGACGATAGGCGAAGGAAGAGATGGTGACGAGGTCGGGGACTACGGTTTAGGCACGAGGAATGACCGCGGGGAGAAAGTAGTTCAGTTCTGCAGGAGAGAGGGGCTAGTCATCACCAACACTTGGTTTAGACACCACAAAAGACGCAGGTATACATGGAAAATGCCAGGTGACTCTATAAGGTATCAGCTAGATTATATCCTGGTTAGACACAAGTTTAGGAACAGTGTGATCAATTCACACAGGTTCCCGGGGGCGGATGCGGACCCTGACCACAATTTAGTTGTTATGAAATGTAGCGTCCGTTTCAAAAAGATATGTCAGGGGCGGCGGGTTAGAAAATGGAATGTAGAAGCATTAAATGGTTTGAAAAGGAAGGAATACAAACAGGCGGTAGAGGAAATCATGGAGGATGGTAAAGAGCTAAGTACTATCGAAGAAAAATGGGAAAGTATCAAGAAACGGTTATCGAAAGCCGCAAAAGACACTGTTGGAACCGTTAACACTAAAAGGACTAGGTAACCATGGATCACGGATGAGATGATTACAAAGATGGATGAGCGGCGACAATGGAAGAATGTAAATACAAAATTAGGCAAAATGAAGTACAAAGAATTAAACAATACATTGAGGCGGGCAACAAATAAAGCAAAAGAAGCATGGTGGAAGACGCAGCTCGAGCATATGGAAAGCCTGCAGAGGAAGGATGAAATCGGTTCGCTGTACAGAAAAGTTAAATTTTTATCGGGAAGTAAAAAAGTGAGATCTATGATAACAGTTAGAGAAAAGGCGGGTAAGGTAATAGCTGACACGGGAAGATCCAAGAGAGATGGAAGGAATATATAGAAGTTCTGTATAGTAAAGAGCTTAGACCAACAAAGTTAGACATTGAAAAATAATATGACGTAGAGGAAGACAGCTTAGGTCCAGGCATGCTAGACGATGAGATAGAAAGAGCATTAAGGGAGATGAAACTAAATAAGGCCGTGTGGGTGGATAACATTCCCGCGGAACTATTGCAATGTTTGGGAAAATGTGGGAGGAAGACGCTATATTGGCTGATTCGTAGTATTTATGAGGAAAGAATCTGGTCGAGAGACTTGAAAAATACTTAGGAAAAGTGGGAGGAAGAGGCTATATGGGCTGATTCGTAGTATCTATGAGGAAGGAATCTCGCCGGAAGATTTTGTGAGATCAGTTTTAGTTCCTATTCCGAAAAAGGTAAAGGTTACATCATCTGAGGACTATAGGACGATAAGTTTGATATCCCGCGCAGCTAAAGTTGTTCTCAGGATCATAACCAAAAGGATAGAGAGTAGGACAAATGATTACTTAGAGGATGATCAGTTTGGATTTAGGAAGGGGAGAGGTACGCGTGATGCCATTGCAGTAATGAGGTTATTAATCGAGAGGAATATAGAAGACAACCAGGAGGCATTTGCCTGTTTCGTAGATTTCGAAACAGCGTTTGATAGAGTGAATTCGGGAAAACTAATGAGTACATTGCAGAAAATAGGAATGGATTGGAGGGAAAGGAGGCTAATCCGCAACCTGTACATATCTCAGACTGCTCAGGTGCGGTTGGGAAACGGGGAGTCCGGATGGGCAGTGTTAGGAAGAGGTGTAAGGCAGGGTTGCCCATTATCACCGTTGCTGTTCAACCTGTATGCAGAGAAATGATTAAAGAGGTATGGGAAGAAGTGGAGGTAGGAATGAAAGTGGGCGGGGAATTCGTAAAATCAGTTAGGTTTACTGATGACCAAGCTTTAGTTTGTCAGTCAGCCAAAGGGGTTGCAAGCATTGCTTAGTGCATTGGAAATTCGGTGCGACATGTATGGGATGAAAATCAATATTAATAAAACAAACGATTTTCTAGAAAGACAAATGCTAAGCTAAACATTAAAATCGGAGGGCAAAAACTAGAGTCGGTAGAACAGTTTACTTATCTCGGAAGTGTTTTGGACCAACACGGTCAAGGAGTAGGGGCGTAAGGGGAAGTATTGGGCTAGGCAAAGAGGCTTTCACAAGGAGGTGGGAGTTGATGACAGGGACGTTGATTAAGGATGTTAAGAAAAGACTCGTAAAAAATTTGATATGGAGCGTAGCTATGTACGGCGCGGAAACGTGGTCATTGAAGCAGGAGGATAGACGTAGATTGGAGGTTTTTGAAATGTGGTTGTGGAGAAGAATGGAGAAGGTTAAATGGACAGAGAAGAAAACAAATGAGGAAGTACTTGGTATGGTGGGCGAAGAGAGGGGTTTGCTGGGAGCAATCCTATGGAGGCAGGAAAAGTGGCTGAAGGGGGTATTGACCGGCAGCGGGATGTTGAAGACTGTAATTTAGGGGAGAATGTTAGGCAAACGTGGAAAGGGAAGGAACAGGATAGGGATGTTGGATGGGATGAAGGGAGGAAGAAAGCACTCACGGCAGAAAAGGGACCTGATGTAGAGTAGGATGTTGTGTTTTACTAGGGGTCACAAATTGTTAAATTAGTAATTATGTCCATCCAAAAACCTACCTCAACCGGTAGATTACCTAATAATATATATATATATATATATATATATATATATATATATATATATATATATATGTATGCGGGTCGCGGTAGTCCAGGGGGTATAGCGTTTGACTGCTGACCGGAGGGGTAGTAGTCACAAAATATTTAATTAGTAGCTGTGTCCATCCAAACCCTACCTTAACCGGTCGATTACCTAATAATAATGGAACCTAGTTGAGTGAGCATTTCAGGATCGTTCAAATGCCTTGGCGTGATGGCACTGGGAGGAAACCTTTCACGAGGTACACACATCAGGAGAATATGCGATATGTCATCCCTAAAGTAGTTAAGGTTTAATTACACGGGATGCAGGAACATGTAATGATAGAGAGAGAGAGGGGAGCGCTACTTTACAATATTTGGATCACATTTGAAAAACGCTAAACGGGAGGTATTGTCTCGCCCTGGATGCAGAATTAAAATTTCATTTTCCCGATATATAATTCACGCCGTTCAATTCTACCGGGGAGAATAGTCAAACCTCCCGCACACGTGAGACGGAGCCGAGCGAAGCGGCGAATGCCGGAATGAAGCCAGGAAAATCAGGCGAGGGGTTCTAAAGTGAAGGGGACGGAGAAGAGGAAGAGATTCGACCTTGGGGCGGTGAGGAGCGTGGGGGGCCGGCGGTGAGTGCGTGGAAGAGCGATGCGGTCGGCGGGAGGGGTTGAGGAGAGGAAGGGGGGAACTGCTCCGAGAAAACGGCAGGCTGCTGCATAGTGGGCGACCTCTTCCAACAGCAAGCAGCGTGGGCGAACCCTCCTCCCGCGAACTACGCCTCCACTTCCGTGGCCGTATTTTTATACTCTTCCTCGGCTACCCACGACAGAAATGTGAAAAATTCTCGGAATGGAATAGAAATAATCGACACACCTTAGCGAAATTTTTCAATTAAGTCCTCCTGTACACTAAGATACTTGGTACAGCGATGTTACAATGTCTTGATCGCATCACGAAAATTAAATTCCTTCAGGCCTGCAAAATCCCCTGTCGACTTCGGCCGCTAGTTCTTTGTTCGAAGAGCAACTCCATCCACCGGGAAACATTTTGAGTTTCGGGAAGAAATGGGAATCTAAATGGAGCCAAACCAGGCGAATAAGGCGGCAACAATTCGCGTCTTAGTGCGGCAACAATTCGCGTCTTAGTCCACTTATTTTTTCCATGACAACGACACTTGCGTGTGGGCGCCCATTGTCTTGTTGAAAGATGACTTTCTTCCTCGCCAAACCTGACCTTTTTTCGTGGTTCTTTTGCTGTATGTAGTTGGCCCAGGAGATTAGCGTAGTGCTGTCCAGTACTTGTTTGACCGGTGGGAAGATCTATCAGCAGAAACCTTTTCGCATCCCAGAAAACTGAAGCCGTAATGCCTTTCCGGTCGACCGTATAGCCTTCTCTTTCTTTGATGGTGGTGAATCAAAACGTTTCCATTGCTTTGACTGCCGTTTTGTCCGTGGGGTATAGAAGTGGACCCAAGTTTCATCTGTGGTCACAAACTGGTGCAGAAAATCTTATTGGTTGCTCTTAATACGTGTCAAACATTGATCGAAAATTTCCATCCCGATGCGTTTGTGACCCTGCGTCAACAGACGCGGCACCCATCAGGCAGATAATTTCCTTATATCCAATTCCACTGTTACAATGTGACATGTCCGTTCAGATAACATCTCTACAGCTTCAGCGATTTCTCGCACTTACAGTCGTTGATCCTAAATGACCATTTTATGCATTTTACAATAATTCTGGGGTAGTGGCACACTGTGGCCACCGACTACGCGGATCATCGCATTTGAGCTGTGGCACGCGCATTTGAGCTGTCCCGACCAAATTTCAACTCGTTTTTCCACTTGGCAACAGTTGAATGTAAAGGTGCAGAGTATTCTGAAAGTCGACATCAATTTCCTTTGCTTTCATACCTTTCTTTCCGCAGTTTTTGATCACAGCTCGAATCTCAATTTTTTCCATCTTCACAAATCACTACACGGGAACATCAACAGAGGGGCGTCCGCACCAACACCGATCTCTTGCCAGAGCACTGACGCGTGATACGCTCCACACTATTTAAATAGATAAGACCACAGATATGGGAGATAGTATTCAGTACAGATAGATTCAATTATTCGTTCTTTTCTTTGACAATCAGGACTCATAATAATAAGAACCCAAAGCCACTATAGAAATATTAAATACATTCGATTTACAAGTCAGGACAAGATGAAAGGTTGTGTAGACATAAAGTATATTCTTAAGTGAATGTATGTTTGTTGATAATATATGGATTTGCATGCGTGTAAGGTAAAAAGATTTTTACATGAATATATACGACTTCGTGGGTGTAGATTGGCTTGGATTAGTTAGTTTTGCATGCGGCTGTATTCTTAATTACGGGTGATGACCTAGCACCCCCCGCCACACGCCCCTAAGGCGACATGCGGGGTACTATGTAGATGTAGAGTGTGTACGGAGTGTCTTATACGGCCGAGGTTTGGCGTGAAGGATCTCAAGACTGGATATCGCTACGCAGCGATAGAGATCCACTGACTAGCCTGTGAGCATATCGCGGGAAGAATCGGAGTTTTCGAAAGCAGAGTACTCCCGAGGAAAGGTGTGGAAGAAGAGGGGCGGAGGGGCCCAAGGGTCCCAAAGAGCGTGGGTTGCATTCGAGTCACTTGAGGCGTGGTCATGAGGGTCACGGGAAGAAGGCTCAGGGAGGCACGGGGGGGGGGGGGGAGAGGGAGCGAGGTTGGTTGGTCGGCCTGATTCTGGGCACGAAGAGAAAGGAGAAATCGGAAAGGATTCTGGGAAGGAGGAGTCGGTGATGAAATCCATTGAATGGAAATTATTGCAAGGAGGCGGGAGGGATTGCAGCGAGCCAAACGCAAAGCCTAGAATCCGTCTCTGAGGGAAATAAGAGCGGCCTAAAGTTCCAATCGACGGCCTCCCACATTTACGTATTCGCCAACCAACCCAACAAAACCACAAGTGACCCAATTAAAACGAGAAAGAATCGAATTGGGACATCTCCGCGTAACGGCTAATCCTACTCGCCAAGGTCAACCCCATTCTAGGAGTTCTAAATGATTGATTGATTGCAGGAGCATCAATAACGCCGACTTGCCTTCATTATTATTACATAACATACTCGTATAACAAGAACACGTGGCGTGGTGACTTCCCTGAAAGTGTTAAAGACGTATTACGGGCCCCCAATTATTATGGTAGATCAAATGAGCAACCTAATATCAGGGAGATGTGTAAGTAGAGCGGAGAGATTAAAAATGCCGTTTTTATACATCCCCCGCCACACGCCCTAGCGGCGGCTTGAGGGGTATTACGTAGATGTAGAATGCTGTATTCCCTTATCTAGTCAAGCCGTTCAATATTTCTTTCCTGACGCTGAGCATAAGTAAGGTTAGCTCCAGCGTGGGAAATGAGGAAGATTCCTACTTCCAGATGGCAAAGCAACCATTCGGAAAGCGATGGGCCGAAATATAATGATGTCGTATGACTAAAATGGCCGGGGAAGAAGACTGGGTTGCGATATGAAAATTCCATTCGAAAAATTCCAATGTTAAGCGCTAAGAAGTGAAGACGTCACAAGGTCAATATCATTAGTTAAATATAACATATAATATGCCTTCTATCTCACGCTAAATAAGCTCTCGCCATTATATGTACAAACAACTTATGCTATATGAGACCCTATATTTCACATTTTGAAAGTTTGCATATTACAAAAACACTTCCTATGCCGAAAACTCAACCTTTTACATAAATGGCATCATTACGGGAAGGATTGCACGACGCAGAGTTAGAGCGACTTAAAAGTTTTTTCTACCAAAAATTAAAAACAACTCATGATGACGATATCACGCATTTCTCCCGGACAATTTTTCTTCGCAAATTAATCATTGCACGAAATTCACGAATAGAACCTGCACAAAGAGATCTCCAACTGGACTTGTAGTCGTACGTACGCTAAACTTTTGAAAATCGGCAAAGCTTTGCAGTTGGTTAAGTCATCGAATGTGCCTTTTAAACGCTCGGGAATAAGAGCAGCCACGTACGTATATATCGCAGGCTCTTCTTCTCGGTCCGCTCGCAACCCGCTCCCTCCCCTCAACAATCTCCCATCCCCACCTCCGCCATCGAAACAAAGGCGAAGGGCACGTGACGACACGGTTGCCAACGCTCCGGAGCGTATAGCAGCAAGAAGGACCGAAGGCGACGGCCATGGCGGCGACGGGCACGACTGGCGGGGTGACCCGAATGACTGACTGCGGAGTGCGCAGCCCGGGGAAGAGCAAGAAGCCATTGGCGGCGGAGGGCGACGACACTGCGGACGAACGGACACAATGCAACAATAAAAACAAAGGACTGTGTGAGTGCGCGCTTTCAGCGGATGGAACTCGGCCAAGCACGGCAGACGGAAATGAAATCATCATTTTTCTCGAAGCACTGAGGCCATCTCAATGACGTCTTTATTTCTTAAATGCTTCGGAATAATGACTACATCGACATAGAGGCAGGGATGTCCACGCGATAGAAAAATTTCCCATTCTTACTTTTCAACTCTGGGAGACCTGTCCTGTAATGGTGGAGCCCTGTCGTATAAATGGTTTTGCTTCAATTTTATTCCCTTATTTCGTATAACGAACATAGTCGGTGAATTAACCCTTGCTTGGAATTAAGTCTTCCTCCAGCATGCATACAAATTTGCACGCTTTTGGATAGAGTTTTACTGCATTAGTCTTGGCATGTGCACGTGTTTGTTAGTTGATAGTATACGAATTTACATGCGTGACAGTTATAAAGGTTTTCGCATGAATATTCGCCTTAATGGATGTAGATTTGCATGGATTTATTGATTTTACATGTGTTTTATTGTCATTTTATTCCTCTTTTCACTCCAAACACGCCCCTGTGGCCGCTTGCTGGGTATTATGTACAAGATCCAGATTAAGGAAAGCGACTCAAGAAAGATTAAGGAGAAATGAAAGAAGAGGGAACCTACAATTTGAACTTCTTAACAACTTGTAAGGTCGGCATTCTTTATGACACTGTTTTCGCCATTACCAGGAGGAATTTCTCCATTATACTATATAGGAAATAGAAACGCGGAAATTCCACAATTGGTATAACTAGTGTCGACTATGGTTTCTTTCGCCACCGTGTTGTATCGTCAGGGGCATAACTACGTATGTTTGGGCACAATCGCGGTTGCCTCCGCCTGATGACGTCACACGATTGCGAAACCATAGTCGGCGATAAATATTAATTGTGAATTCGTCGTGTTTCTGCCCTCGGAATTCATTTCGACATCGACATTAATACCCCGCGATCAAACACCAAAATGGAGTGTGGCAGGCGGTGAAAGCACCAGTTCGAAAGAGTGAGTGACAAGGATGGATAAGGGAAGGGAAAAGAGATAAAATATTCGTTGAAAAACTATGAAATACCTTGCAAACTTGTATACATGATGGGAGAAGACTCAATTCAAAGCAAGAGTTTATTCATCTAACAAACTAGCCACCTGTCATGCGAAAAAAGGGAATAAAAATGAGCCATGACCGAAACAAGACGCGGAGAGGAGAATTCTGCTATTACATGGACATGCAACTCGTGGTCCTCGTCCCCAAAGACACAGGGAATGCGACACACCGCCTGATTCGCTCAATTGTAACGGGCCTTCAAAAAGCTCAGAAATTACCTGCAGAAATGGAAGTACTTCTTACATTTGGAGCATTGGAATGTCTGGAACGGAATTTAAGTCGATGACGGGAATCAAATATTAAGTTTGTAAATGATTATACACATCGTATTGACAATATGACTGTTAAACTTCTCAATACGGTCGGCAAAAAAACAGGACACGCCACGGAACTAAAATCGGAAAGGGATGGTGCTCAGGGTGAATTGAGATATGCCGCGAATTATTCGATTTTGATGGGAGACACTTATGGGGCCATTCTCATTTGGCACGACTTCCTCACAGTTACGACCTGGGAGCTCACTGCGTGTGCCACCGTCCCGGGCATAATCATTGGAAGGAATGCAATCAACTGCATATCTGGCGTCACTTTATTACGCACCTGCTTAATAGCCAGATAAAACCTCCGCACACGGTGTTTCATTAGGGGATGTTAGAACACTTCATTAAATGAAATCACAAAAGTAAAGCTGGCATCTGAAGAAATACAGAAGCTAAAATAAACAAACAAGCTATCCAACTGTACAACCTAGCGGCAGTATTTCCAAGATATACAGATTTATCGAAAATGCAACACACCGTAAGATGCAAAAAGTACGTAACGTTTACGCGTACATCGAAATATATGTGTGAATGCTGCGTAGACATTAGGTAAATTCGTAGATGAACTTGTATGTTAGTAGATAGTATACGAGTATTAAGTTGGATGCGTGTACGTTAAAAGGTTTTTCCATGAACATATGCGCCTCCATGGGTGCAGATTTGCACGAATTTGTTGGCTCTGCATGTTGTCTTTTATTCTCTTTTTCGGTTGGTGGCCTAGCACCCCCCACCACACGCCCACGCGGCGGTTTGCGGGATATAATGTGAACGCAGCTACATGCATCACCGATTTCACGGTGCAGAAATTGTGGACCGTAAAAATGATCCGGGTTGACCGGAACTCGAACACGGACCTTTCCTGGATATCTGACCTATTGCTTTGACCAATGTTTCCCCTTCAAATCGGAAGACTCTTCGCTCTCAAATAGAGAGAGGGAGACCATGAGTTGGGGCGGAGGGTTTAATGCGAGGACAGTCCGACCGACATTCGCGGGCCTTGGGAAAGGGAAGATGATTTGCTGCTGGCGTCGAGTGGGCGCCACAGCTTGAGCGCGACCTCAAACATACTAAATTAGCAACAATTTGGTTACGAAAGGGGATTCATTCAAATTTTCATGCAACAACAAATAACTGAAGGCATTTCATGCTAACGTGAAAGAGATGCGAGACGAGCTGTCACCAATCAAGTCAAAACTTCGTTCCGTAACGGTGCAATGTAAGTTTTGAAGATTTTCACAGAATACGTTTTCACGAGTACCCTGGGAATTGGAACTGGTCTTTTTTTCACCACTTCCGAGAGTATTTCGAACATTATACTACCATACAAGCAATAATCTATTCTGCAGTACCGCCCTCCAATATGGCTCTCTTCATATATAATATCCCAACGCCAAATCCGAATTCCCTCACTCCATCTTCTCCAGGTTCCAGACAATCTAACCGCTCCGATGTTACGCTACCTTAACTATCTCTCTCCCGTTCACGTTTTTCTACGTTCATCAAATTTTTTCGACACGTCTGATTCCTCCACCGTTCCTGACACAACCCTTCCATTTAAGCCTTCAAGTTTCCATTCACACTCAACTAAGCAAAACATTTATTGCTATCACTAGGAAAATTGGAAAACTTATTGAACTTAAAAGAAAATAAGCATCACTGGCGAATATAGAGGGAGGATAAGATTAGCCATGTCAAAGAGAATGGTGCGAGAAGTGAGCGGAGTCAAAAAATGTTTACAAGGTCTGTCCGAGAAGTGGTATGACTTATTTTTCCCCGGATAGACGGGCGGACGGACGGTGGCGGTTTCTTTGGCTGGATTCGAGGTAGGGGAGCCTCAGGAAAGGCTGGAGGCTGGTGGCATTTGGCTCCCAGCCTTTGTGGAGTGCGGATCGTTCGTTTGCGAAACCTCTATAGCGTGACCTCGTTACACTCTGTCATTAACCGGTTATTGGATATATTGCTTAAGGCAGCTTATAGTGATAACGCCATGGATAGGTAAGTGGCGTGTTTTTGAGGGGCACAAGTTGTTTCGGGAGGGTAGAGAAGATGGCGAAGACGCCGAACGCTCATGACGCCCATCGACCTCAAAAAGGGACGAAAATCTTGCAAGAGTGAAGGTTTGTTGGGTAGGGATTGCAGATTAAGTGTTTGTATGGTTTCTGATGAACTTGGCATCCCTTAAAGTAATGTGCATCGACTTGTTACGTAAACATGGGCATGAGAAAGGTGCGCCGCCTTGCAGAAATCGTACGAGGCGTGGAAAACCCGCTGGCCGCGGTGTGTGGAGTGCTTCTTTACGAGACTTTTGAGTAGTGAATGTATCAATTCTGGCGATACTCTTTTAAAAATCGACTCAGTCCTACCAATTTAGGGACAGACCTTGTGCATCAAAATGGAGTGTTTGTGTATTCAGTGTCGCGTTACGCTGGACTTAAAGTGCAGAATCACTTACTCCGTGGTTATGGCTGAAACTTAAAGGTAGAGCGTTGTTGAGAAATACATCTCGTTTTCATTTGCATTCGCCCGCACCCACATGCGTTATCCATCTTCATCTGCGTACGCGCCACGGCCGGGGAGAGGGCCGGGCTGGCCTGGAGTGGCCTGGAAGAGAGGGTTGCGGGGCACATCTCTCAAGCCGCGAGTGATTGAGAGGCGGCGCGGGGGCGGCCAGCAGACGGCGGGTCACATCTCCCACCATCCGTGACAACGTGACCAAAGAGCGGGAGGAGTCACCGACCGAAATAGCAGGTCGTCGCCGGATACGTGCGCCCCGAAGGCATGCGTACAAGCAAGTTCATTGAGCAGCAACAGAATCTAAACGATTAATCCAAACGTGACCGCTGAGACGGAGTGGTCCAGATATTCCGCAGTTAAACTTTTTCATTCCGTCCACAGATACGAGATTTCGGGCACGAAGATGAGTGTACGAGAGCAGTTTCCAGGAGAATGCGAATTTTATGAGGAGCGACACACAGTTAAAACCATCGCCGCAGTATAGAACCTAACGGATCTACAACCACATAATGCAACCGCAAGCCGCCGCGAGGGGTGTGGCGGGGGGGTTTAAGTCACCAGCCACGCATGCGCAATCCCAATCATGTCACACCTCTGCACACAAATATGAGTTTGACGATGCGGTCGAGAAGTGTTAATCACGCGATGGAAAGTACTTGAATGCAACAATATTCGATGACAGGATAAGTACATTCAAATCATGCTGTGGAACTGTCAAAAAGATGTATTTAGTAAATAAAAAGAAAACCCTGCACGAAGAAATATGCAGGATAGCGACAAGATATTAATATATACACATCCAATTCTAATTACCTCCTACGCGATTGCTGTCATGTCTATTTTGATCTCTAATGGTAATATTAGTTGAAACATGTTAATTACCCGAAAGAAAGTATCTACTTTAATGTATTTAAGTAATTAGCCATTAATGTGTGAAAATAACAATAGTGGACCGATAATCCTTCCTAGCGGGACACCCGATGCGACGCTTACCGAGTCCAATGATACCCTGTCTATTACGCCCATTTGATCGCGGCCTGTTAAAAAGTTATTGATTCAACCTATTACACATGTATCAATCCCGTAGCTTCCTCACTTTTGGAGCAAATGTTTATGAGGGACTTCGTCGAATGCTTTTTTAAAATCTAGAAATATAGCATCGACCTGAACGTTATTTTCTCCCGAGACCAAAATGTCACATAAAAACATCAAATGATTAAGATCCATTAAGAGCAAATCTCAATACCAAATAAACGGGAGAGACTGATCAAAGAACAAAGATCTATCAGTATTGCCCCGTCTCATTTTCAGACACTACGTCCCCATGACTCCTCGTTTCTCCATGTCTCTGACAACTTTCCTGACGAGTGTAGTTTCCATACATTTTGAGGATATTCAGTCGACATTCATTTAGTGGTTTTGGAACGGAATCCATAACTTTTGTTAATCTAGTTTCCATCGTCTAATCTTTTAGAGTGTGGGAGAAAAGCAATGGTTAACAGGAAATATAACAAATTGATCCACCTGTATAATTGATACAGCAAGTGACGACAATTCGAGCAAAAGTCTTCGGTCGCTTGGATATAATTCTGCCAAACCCATTGATCCTATCCTCGCATAAAACATTAGTAGTAGTATTGGTAGACCTCAGTGAGAGAAATTACGGGAGAAATAGATTGGCTAGACAAACGATTAACACGGAATGATTCCTCCATCGCACGATTCCAGACCACAGCAATAGGTCACGTAAGTTTCACAAACTTAGAACTTCCGGGATGTCATAAATAATGAGTCACACACACACACACACACATTCCTGGGCAGTGAGAGAGTGACGTAGTCTACAAAACGGCCTCGTGGTGGCTTGCAGGGTGTCGCATGACCCGCCTTGGTCCACCTCCTCACCCCATTGGCCTCATTATAGTACATATCAGGATTCGCTTGAAAGAAGAGCACCCATTTTAAAGAAACTCGGCTTCATTAAACTGGTGGTGGGGAAATTCAATGAGAAAGGAAAAGAGAGGAGTTATTTCGCTCCAGGTAGACCTAATTTGGAATATGCCGCTAGTATTTGCGATATTTGGGAGAAAAAATAATTAGATGAAGTCCAGAGAAAATCCGTCAGGTTCGTGAAAAATTGTTACAAAAATAAAGAGACGAGTGTGACAGGCCTTTTTGGGGGAATTAGGCTGGGAGCCACTCGAAGAGATGCCAAGAGAACAAGCGAGACTTTTTCGAAAGGTTCAGAAGATACGAGTTTAAAGATGACACCAAAGGAATTATTATTATGGCCCCACACTATTTGGGTAGGTCAGACCACAAAGATAAGATAAGGGAGATAGACTCCAGGACAGGAAGATACAAATAATCGTTCTTTCCCCGAATAATCAGGAATTAATAATAGTAATAAAACAAAGTCACTTTAGAAATATTAAATACCATTAATTTACAATTCAGGACTAAATTAAACGTTGCGTAGACATAAGGTATATTCGTAGGTGTGATTGTGCATTCCAGATGATAGTAAATGTTCCATTGATTCCGGCGAGATATAGCGGAAGTTCATCATTACGAGAAAAACAAAATTTGCCCTTATCCACAGATTTATTGATAACGAACAACGCGTTTCAGTTCATCGAACCATCTCCAGATACAAAGTCGGTCAGTCAGTCAGCTCTTCAGATACTCAGTCTTGTACCTGAAGATGGTTCGATGAACTGAAAAGCGTTGTACGTTATCAATACATCTGTGGAAAAGGGTAAATTTTGTTTTCCTCATGATAGTAAATGTATTTGGTGGGAATGGAGTGAGTGATAAGGGAGGAGGATATGGGAGAGGAAGGGAAAGAGATAAAATATTCGTTGAAAAACTATCGAATAACGTGCAAATTCGTGTACATGCTAGAGGAATACTTAACTCAAAACAAGGGTTAAATCACCTAATAAATAAATTAGGTATTCGTTATGCAAGACAAGAGAATAAGAATGGAGCACAACCGGCCTCCACCACGACAAAGCGACGGGCCCCCATCATGACAAGACAGGTGATGCAGAATTGAAAAGTAAGAGGGGGAAATCCCACCGTTACATAGGTATGCAACTCATGGCGCACACCTTTCAAGCTACCAGTGAGGCTTGGATAAAAGACGTGAGGGTAATGGCGGTGCTGCATCAGTTATGATTACATTTAATGGATTGCCATGCATCTCATCATATCCCGGTGCTGTGCTCCAAGGAAACACTCTCATTTGTTTCCAGGGTGGAGACAGACTCGACATATCTAGAGACAACTGTTTAAAAAAATATGACATGTTTTAATTTTGAAATCATCCATCCTGTCGTTTTCATTGCCTACACATCATCCGATACACTAATAAAAATATCATTAAATATCTTCACAATTTCTCATCTATTGGAAACAATTTTGCCATTTTCTTCGAAATGGATTTTATCTTGACCGTGTTCCACTCAAACGAATTATTCGAGGCTTAAATAAAGATGGATGGTCACGCAATATCCCAAATTGAGGCGTGCACCGGGCACACTACGTCCGATGCGAACGACAAAAACCACTCCTTTTCCCCGAAACCCCTTTTTCCTCCGCCGTGCGACGCGCAGTCAGCCGCCACGTACGCGTATTTATAGAGCGCGCTCCCAGCCACGGACGGCTACTCGCTCGAGTCGAGGGAGAGAGAGAGCTCTTCTGGCGCTCCGAGGGACTGGCGCATTCAAAGCGGGGAGGGAAACCGTGCGTCTCGAGACGAGTGAAAGCCGCATTCATCGATAAGCAGCACATCCCATGAGCGGCATCTGCTTGCCTCTCCACGGCATCACAATTCATCAGAACCCCCTCTCTCTCTCTCCCCCCATCTCAAAGCCCCTTTCAAGATTGTTCCGGAAGTCACTTCCTCGTTTTCCATTCCCGAAAGGAAACTTCCCAGCCCATGAAACTCCACTTTCGCTTGCCTAACCCAAGAGGTAATGAAACCCACCACGCCATGTTCTCCAATTCACCTGCGAATGTGTTTTAAGTTCGTGGAAGCATTGAGAAAGAAAATCATTCAAAATTTATTAGTACAGGGTCTGTCGCAAAAAAATGGAAAAAATTGGGGGAAAACTTTATTCAAGATCAGAGTACAAATTGCTAGAATTCTTCACAAGAGCACACTTGTGTATCAACACACCAATTCAAGTGCCTCCACCAGTCGGGGCTTTATGCTTCCTGGAAGGCATCAACAGGACCCTCGTTCAGGCACCTCGTCATGGCCTCTTTGACTTGATCCAGTGGTCCAAAATGGTACTCAAAGGGGTCGTACTCAAATACCCATGTCTTCTCACCAGTAACCACCTATTCTAAAATATTGGTGTGCCTTTCACTGTGGTCCAAGGCAAGATTTTTCACGCAAGCAATCTTCCGACAGCACCTTGGGGACCATCTCGGCACACCTTTCTCGTGACTGATTCTGCTGTAAGAATGCAATGGACTGTGTTTCTCTGAATATTGCACTCTTCTGCTATCACATCCTGACACTTGGGGGTCATTCAGAATTGAGCATGTGTCTCACTTTTTACACATATTCACCACACTCTGTTGTTGATGGACATTCCTCGTCGTCAACCTCCTCCTCTCTAACCTCCCAGAACATCCTGTGCGGAAGCAGAAAACCATCACTTGGGGCATTTCTCCATCTCCATAAGCATCCTCCATCCTTGGGGATCAATATTTCCGAACCCAATTTTCCAAGCTTAATGAACATCTTGATCGTACATCATTGTTCCATGGAAAGTGGCATCGTGGATTCACGCCATGACCGTCGAACAGGGGTCCAGTCCAGCAGCAATCCGCGCACTGTAAATGCCCACAGCTAACTGACGTGAGTCGCGTTGCATTC
Source organism: Hetaerina americana (assembly GCF_022747635.1). Classification (NCBI taxonomy): domain Eukaryota; kingdom Metazoa; phylum Arthropoda; class Insecta; order Odonata; family Calopterygidae; genus Hetaerina; species Hetaerina americana. Next base: position 3,420,743 of record NW_027287538.1, read on the forward strand.
CCAAAACCTCTCACCATTTCCAATCACCATCCATAATTTATTTGTTACTTTATTCTCTTCTCGCCATGTACCGTGAGGACATTTAAAAAACTAATTATTCCCATTTATATCGCTAAAAGTGGATTGCCATATCATTACAATAAGTTTTGTTAGATATTATAGTATTTCATAGTGACCTGCACTTGGAATGACTAATGGGAGTCGCCTGCTGTTATCATTTAGTCTCGTGCAAGTTTTCGGAAAATTCCGTCACAGCAGAATGCAATCATTCGTCTACTCTCATTAAAATTCCATGGTGTTTCAAGCATGGAGAAAAATGTTTAATGCATTCTCAATTTTCTGCCTGCATTCTTCTTTTGCATATTTTCCTATCGGTTTTATTTTTAACTGTGGTACATCTGTTAACTTGCTTTTTCTATTACTTAGCTTACGAGTGTTGATTTTCTATTTTAAGGAAAGCATTTGCGAAGCTTAACTTCCCTTTATTTAATAGTAACTTGCACCAATCAGACAGATACAAATACTCGTTCTTTCCCCGGACAATCAGGAATCAAAATAGTAAGAAGCCAAAGTTACCATATAAATATTAAATACATTTGACTTGCAAATCAGGACAACATTAAGCGTTGCGTGTACATAAGGTATATTTGCAGTTGTGTATGTGTATTTTAGTTGATAGTTTATGTATCTGCATGTGTGTAAGTTATAAAGGTTTTTGCATAAATATATAGGCCTTTAAGTGAGTAGATTGGCAATGAATTTGTTGGTTTTGTTCTCTTCCCGCCACATGCCCCTGCGGCGGTTTACGGGGTACTACGCAGATGTGTAGATACGGAACGATTTTGCCAGGTGCTGTTTATGCGACCATCCTATCACTCTATCCTTACGTGGAATCACTATGGTCGTCCTAACACCCTGGAAAGGGTACCTCTCAACGTTTGATAAGTTGCCCGTCATTTCCTTACATTACGTGTTTCTACGTGGGTGGGAGCCTGACTTGCATTTCGACCTTTTCTCCAGATCGCTTCACTCCGTATACCACCGCGTAGATTCGTCACACGTCAAGCAGAAAAAAACACCCATGTCTTTGTCCTGGAAGCTCGGTGAACTATTCATTTCCGATTTTACCATTATGATAATACAAATTTTGGAGCAGCATACTTGGAAAAGGACAGGTAACTTCCAAATATGGAACTCTATGACTCGAATTCCTCGTTTGAACAACAACCAAGTAAATCAACAAAAACAATCAATCCATGGATGAAATAATATTTTAAATTATAAATAAAAAGTATCCATTCGTATTTTTTAAATGTTATAACATTTTTAAACTTTACTCGAACGCACCCATCATTCAAATTGTAGATAGATTTGTAATTGCATAAGCATAGGTTTGTAGTAAAATAGGTACGGTACTAATTAGTCCAAATTAAACTAGCATTCTACCGCTTAAGGTAACTTGTGAATGGACACGACCAAATACCACACATTTCTCTAGTCTCTCCAAAAAAACCCAACTCAATATCCTACTCCACATTAAGTCCTTCTTCTTCTCGATGTACTTCCTTCATGCCTTCATCCTATCCAACATCCCTATCAAACATCCCTATCCTGCTCCTGCCCCTTCCTCGTTTGCCTAACATCCTCCCCTCTATCGGTCCTAAAAATCCCACGATATATCAAATTCTTCCTCATTTATTTTCCTTTCTCTTCACTTCACCTTCTCGGTCCTTCCGCAAACATATTTCAAAAGCCTCCAATCTAAGCCTATCATCCCGTTTCCGCGCCGTATAGTCTACGTCTATCCTCCTGCTTCAATGACCACGTTTCCGCGCCGTACATAGCTACGCTCCACATAAAAGTTTTTACGAGTCTTTTCTTAACATCCTTACTCAACGTCCCTGTCATCAACTCCCTCCTCCTTGTGAAAGCCCCTTTGCCTAGCGCAATTCTCCTTACGTCCCTATTACTTTGACCGTGTTGGTCCAAAACACTACCGAGATACGTAAACTGTTTTACCTGCTCTAGTTTTTGCCCTCCTATTTTAATGTTTAGCTTAGCCTTTGTCTTTCTAGAAAATCGCATAATTTTTGTTTTATTAATAGATTCTCACCCCATACCAATCGTACTGAGTTTCCAACTCACTCAGCAATGCCTACAACCCCTTGGCTGACTGACAAACTAAAGCTTGATCTTCAAAAAACCTGATATTGGACAACCCTGTCTTACACCTCTTCCTAACACTGCCCATCCCGACTCCATGTTCCCCACTGGCACCTGAGCAGTCGGAGACGTGCAGGTTGCGGATTAGCCTCCTATCCCTCCAATCTAATTCTATTTTCTGCAATATACTAATTAGTTTTTCCCAATTCACTCTATCAAACGCTTTCACGAAATCTACGTAACAGGCAAATACGTCCAGACGTACATTGTATTCTATATACCTCTCGAATTGTGATCTCATTACTGCAATGGCATCACGCGTGCCTCTCCCCTTCCCAAACCCAAACTGATCATCCCCTAAGTTTCCCCATCCCATTTTCCTTGCTCTCTATCCTATTAAAAATTATTCTGAGTGCCATTTTCGTTGTGTGTGAAATAAAAATCGCCCGCTTTTAATGGGATGGCAACTACATCTGACACAAGAAGTCTCCCGGTCAATTCCCTCTTTCAATTAATGTAACGAATTAGTCCATAAACACTCTTCCTCCCTTATCTTCCCACGCCCTTAAGCATTCCCTCAGGAATGTTGTCTGCCCTTATGTCCTTAGCTCATTTCAATTACTTTAATGACCTTCTATCTCGCCATTGAGTAAGCCTGGGCCCTGTTCTTATGCTGTCCTGATCTACGCCATTGTATTTTTTTTATGTTTAAGCTGGTTGGACTAACGTCCTTACCATACAGTTCCCTTATTTATTCTCACTTTCGATCTTGAATCTCTCTCCTGGATTCATTCTTAGACTGCCTGCATTATGACCAATTGTTTCGAAGGATTTTCCCTGCTTACTTCCAGACACTCGAATAACCTCCAAGTGGAGCGCACCAATTCCACCTTTCCTTCACAACTTTTCATATTTCCCTCAAGCTGCTTCATCCGCCACACTTCCATCGCCCTATTTGTTTTGCAATGGACTTGCAATCATCTTGTATTCATCACTTTGTCCTTGCTTCTACCCAACTGAGTGATCACACTCGCATTTCCTTCTCTCGTCTATTATTTAACTAAGCATCTCATCCATGATCCTGTGGTGCTTATCCTTTTTCCATTTACTATTCCTATTTTTTCTCCAGCGACTTTCGATATTCCTATCTTCATTCCTTCCCATCTTTACTCCTTAACACCCCGCCCCCTGTTCCCAACCATGTTTTTCTCTCTGCGGACACTTCCCTTTGCCGTTAATGCTTCTGCGTGCCATTTCCTCAATCGACTTCAATATTGTAACCTGACGTTATACATTATTACTACTGCATTATGATATCTGCCACCGCTCCTGGGATACTCTGAGATATAATGTAATGACGGTCTTTCTAAATATGTGCCTACTAATAACATAGAGTGAAATCTTGGTTCATTCACGGGGATTTTTCACGCATAGTATAACTGGATGAATTGCGGTGCTTAACCCAAGTGTTCGTTGTGAGATTAGCCTCCGTGCCCAGCAGAGCTCTCCGCTCGGGTTTCCTCATTCCCGCAGCCGCAGTTCCTACCGACTCTCCCATCGCATTCCAATCTCCACCACTATCGATCCCCGCTCCACTTCCTTCTCTCTATCGCTGCTTCCATGCATGCATACCAGAACAATGACCAAGTTCGTCGGTTCAACTAATAATATTCTATCCGTTGCCCACTTCAAACGTCGGCTACGCTCCGTCAGTCGCTTGCACCATCCTGCCTATTTATTCAATATCATGGCAATCCCTCGTTGGCTCTCGTCCCCTTCGCTGTATATCACTGTATCACTCCAGGAATCCTATCTAGGGCTATCCTTCCACTTCACGTTGCACCTTAAATACACATATTCCGAACCTTCATTTCCCCCATAATATTTCCTAAGCTCCCCGTCGATCTAACTAATTCAGTCCTCTTCTATCCACCTGCTATCTTTCACTTTGCACGTATTCCGTGACATGACGACCGTGGAAACTTCTCCTCTCCCGCTGCCGGAGACGAAACAAGGTCAATCGGACCGAATGAGGCAGTTGATAAGGCTCTAAATCTGGTCTCTGGCCATCATTGTTGCATAGAACAAGTAATTGATGTGCTGGCTTCCCGTTGCCTTCCTCAATATTGTTTTTAACGTGACACCATCACTTACTGGCCGCCCCACTGGGGTCAGACGCCATTGCAGCCGCCTCACTGAGGAACAGACCCTGCGTGGACTACCTTTCGTCTGGCTCCTAACCTTCGACCTATCTGGCATGGGTGACCCTACCAGGAGCAATTATTATGACTCCCGCCAGCACAGCTCCAGGAGTCATCGGAACGCACAAGCCCTTCCACCACGTCAAGGTTGTAATTCGGGGAGAAGTTGTTCTCAGGATCATAAACAAAAGGATAGAGAGTAGGGCATATATTTACTTAGGGGATAATCAGTTTTGGTTTAGGAAGGGGAGAGGTACGCGTGATGCCATTTCAGTAATGAGATTATTAATCGAGAGGAATATAGAAGACAACCAGGAGGTATTTGCCTGTTTCGTAGATTTCAAAAAAGCGTTTGATAGAGTGAATTGGGGAAAACTAATGAGTATATTGCAGAAAATAGGAATGGATTGGTGGGACAGGAGGCTAATCTGCAACCTGTACATGTCTCAGGCTGCTCAGGTGCGAGTTGGGAACGGGGAGTCCAGATAGGCAGTGTTGGGAAGAGGTGTAAGGCAAAGTTGCCCATTATCACCGTTGCTGTTCAACCTGTATGCAGAGGAAATGATTAAAGAGGCATGGGAAGAACTCGAGGTAGGAATGAAAGTGGGTGGGGTATTCTTAAAATCAATTAGGTTTGCTGATGACCAAGCTTTAGTTTGTCAGTCAGCCAAGTTGTTGCAAGCATTGCTGAGTGAATTGGAAATTCAGTGCGACAGGTATGGGATGAGAATCAATATTAACAAAACAAAGGTTATGCGATTTTCTAGAAATAAAATGCTAAACTAAACCTTTATATAGGAGGGCAACAACTAGAGCAGGTAGAACAGTTTACTTATCTCGGAAGTGTTTTGGACCAAGACGGTCAAAGTAGTAGGAGAAGAATTGCGCTAGTCAAAGAGGCTTTCACAAGGAGGAGGGAGTTGATGACAGGGACGTTGAGTAAGGATATTAAGAAAAGACTCGTAAAAACTTTGATATGGGGCGTAGCAATTTACGGCGCGGAAACGCGGTAATTGAAGCGGGAGGATAGACGTAGACTGGAGGCTTTTGAAATGTGGGTGTGGAGAAGAATGGAGAAGGTCAAATGGACAGAGAAGAAAACAAATGAGGAAGTACTTGGTATGGTAGGCGAAGAGAGGGGTTTGTTGGGAGCAATCCTATGGAGGCAGGAAAGGTGGATGAAGGGGGTATTGGCCCGCAGTGGGATGTTGAAGACTGTAATAGAGGGGAGAATGTTAGGCAAACGAGGAAAGGGAAGGAACAGGATAGGGATGTTGGACGGGATGAAGGGAGGAAGAAAGTACTCAGAGATGAAGAGGGACTTGATATAGAGTAGGATGCTGGATTTTTGTGTTTTGTTAGGAGTCACAAAGTGTTTTATTTAGTAGCTGTGTCCATCCAAAACCCTACCTTAATTGGTAGATTACCTAATAAGAATAATAATATAGATACCATACACAATATGACAATTATATAACGGACGATGTCAAATAACGGTACGGATCAAATATCTGACGGCGTGCCCTGAAATGGCACTAATACGTAATATTCCCAACATTGGCACAACACAGTAGAAAACAGCAAGAGACCTCAATTTGCACGCCCATGTGATTGTAAAATTTCTCCTCCTTACGATACTTCTCAACTCTAACTTGCACTTGCACTGGTGTCCTCTTCCTGGGATTGGTGGCGCCATCGAGCGGAGGTCGTGTCTCCGTTCCCGGGGGCAGACGAAGAAGAGAGATACGCGGCGCGGTTAACCAAGGGAATTTAAATCGGGAACATTTGGAATCTCCCGACCGCATTACTGGAGTTAGGAGACCCGCTTAAGGCGTCCGACTGCCCTCACGTGAATTACTTCGTGCGCGGCTGTAGTTCGGAGGAGAGGCCCGCCCGAATTCTCCCGCTCCTGGTCTAAACGGCCAGTCTAGTTATTTAGTGTTAAAAGCACGTCATGCCGAGAGGTCAAAGCACACCCGGCAAGGGCGGAAAGAAGAATCAAGGGCGTTTCATCTAGATCTACATTATACCCCGCGAGCCGCCGCAGGGGCGTGTGGCGGGGGGTGTCGGGTCACCATAGGTTAAAAGGGATTGAAAACATATGCGAAACTCACAAATTCGTGCCAATTTACACCCGCAGAGGCGCACATATTCATGCAAAAACCTTTAGAACTTACACGTATGCAAATACATATACTATCAACTAACACACATGCACCTTGGAAAGTAGTAAAAATGTATCCAATAACGTGGAAATTTGTATAATGGAGTGTGTGCACCGTCTTATCTTGTGTGCCAGTATTCGATATCTGCGATCATTATGCACACTTAACAACCGACACGATTTGAATTCAGCACTTATAAAGCAATGCACGTCAGGAAATAATTGTTCCCGATACTTAACATATAAACCTTGCAGGCATAACGAAATATCGATATTGCAGCGACCAATAAGCGTAACAGCGGACCGCTAGTCTCTGACACTCATCCATTCAGATCCTGAAGGCAGGTGACCTGACAGCCGATGGCACACGCCTACTGGGAGCCTTCACGGGCACGGCGTTGATGAAGGCGAGTAATACGTGCATATGTACACCCCAATAGAAATGGCCAGCGTTCTGAATCTCTCGCGGCCATGCCTTGTCTTCAACTGCCTGTTCCAATCACACACGAGAAAGCTTCATATAAACACACGGCTAGAATCAATTCATTGCCCATTCCTCCGCCAAACCAAATAATCCTGAATCCGTTTCCGGTTAGTCGGAACCGGATGCAATGCCGGCTCAGCGGAATCGGTAACTTTGAGGTGGAGCGATAGGACGTTGCAGAAAAATCGGTGGAACATTTATAGGTAATGTTGTTCATTGTACTCTTTCTATTTTTTTACACAAATTCGATAAAAAGCAGTTCACAGGGCTTTCGAGTCAAACTATAATCAGTCACGACTTCGGAAGGAAATATCCTAATTTTTTGAAGTATTCCCTTCGAGCTATATCAATTATTTATATCCCCACTCTCCCCTATCGACGATCAGACTTTTCCAAAGGCTTCGAAATTCTAGAGACTTCATCCCCAAGTCCGCGAAGGGACCAAGAGAGGAGGGAGACCCACCGATGCTCCCCTCTTCGGCAAAGAGAATCAGATGAAGCCCAGAGAAACTCCACCAGATTCGTGAAAACCATTCATAAGAAGAAGGCGAGTACGTGCGTGTGAGAGGCCTTTTTGGGGGAAATAGGGGCTGGGAGTCACTTGAGATGCGAAGAGAACAAGCGAGACTTACACTTTGAGAAAGGTTTAATACAAACGAGTTTAACGATGGCATTAAAGGAATTATTATGGCCCCAAACTATTTAGGTAAATCAGACCACAAATAAGATAAGATAAGGGAGATAGATTAAGGTACAGATAGATACAAATACTCGCTCTATCCCCGAACAATCAGGAATTATAATAGGAAGAAACCAAATTCACTAAAGACGTATGAAAGCCATTCCGTTTACAAATCGGGACAAGATTAAACGCTGCGTAGGCATACAGTAAGGTGTATTTGTAGCTGTGCACGTGTATTCTAGTTGATAGTATATTTATTTAGTTGATTTACATATAAAATTGATACATACATATATATATATATATATATATATATAATGTTGGTCGCGGTAGTCCAGAGGGTAGAGCGTTGGAACACTGACCGGAGGTTCCCGGGTTCGATTCCCGGGCAAGTCTCTGGGCACCTGCATCTCCACCCAAGCTATGTGATTTTTCGGGTACCAGGTCTCCCTGGGAAACCATAGCCGGCACAGGGAAAGGAACTGGCCCCCCTACCATGGTGTGTGAATTTTCACACGCCGTCGGGCTTATTACTGGGTGAACTCTACCATCACCTACTAAACCGACCTTCGGGTTGATTATTGTGTTTTTATATATGATATGATAGCATTTGAATTAACATGCGTGTAAGTTAAATAGGTTTATGCGTAAATAAATTGCATATATACGCCACTGTGGGTGTCGATTTGCATGAATATGTTGGCCGTTCATCATCGTTGGCGCACGAGTGCCGTCAGTCAACCCACCTCAGTCTCCACGGAGACGGGCAACATCCACTTTGTCTTCTTCAAGCCATGCAGTCGCGGTTGCGCCACCGCTCGTCCTCCCTTCCTCTCCCCCCCTCCATCATTGCAACACCACCCCTCCCTCACAATATAAGCTAATACCGCGAGGATGGAGGGAGACGATCTTTGGAAGCCGGCCAGAGCGATTCCCTACACCGCACACCGCATCGCCCCCTTCTCTTGACGCCGCGGGCGGACGTTGCGAAACACGAATTCGCCACTCGCTGAAGGCGATCCGACTCGCTGCCCCCCCCCCTTGCTCACTCTCTCTCCCTTCCAAACTTTTCCCTCTCCCCTCCCCCTCCCTAAGACCTACCCCTCTCCCTTCCATCCCTTTCCGAGCACCCACACGATCCAATTTACCGTGAATGGCCGTGCTACTCATAATTTACCTGATCTTCTCTGGTTCCCAACATATCGCACAGTTTGAGTGGAGCTGAGGGCGTCCAGAGTCATCCCCGGGAGTCGAACCCGAGCGCCCTCCGATCAATATCCCCGCCCTCTACCCACTGGACAACTGACGCCTCTTCTTTACTCAAATCGGCATGCACAAATACATTTTCACAAAAAAAACACGCACGCTTTTCCCTTCCTCTCCCATATTTATTTATTTATCCAGTATTAGTCCGAAAACAGCACATTTTGGCCTTTACATTGAACTATTAACAACGATAACAATGGTCACATTTACAAATAACCAAGCCCTAGATGGAGGGAAAATCACCCAGGCGGGAATCGAACCCGCGATCCTTGGAATGGCAGACGAGGACGTTACCCCGCCGCCACCGGGGTCGGCGATCCTCCCTTATCTCTTACTCTTCCAACTTTGTGCTTGCACCCCCTGCCCCACACCTTTTTGGTGGATCGCGGGATATTTATATCGATGTCATTTGAGAAATGGCTGAGGCCGATACTTTGCGATAAATCCATTCGCACAGCACGAGGAAAGAATCGAACATTATACTTTCCCACAGGAAAGAATTTATTGCAGTCGACCATTTACGCTCCACTGCCCACTCACTGCCAGGCATCTGGACAGATGAAGTCACGGTGCAGAGAAACGAGTCGACAACAGCAAATTCTGTCCAGTGGCAACGCCCAAAGTCTTTAAATCTGCCTCCGTGATTTATTGTGCGTCAACCTGAAAAACGCTCCGTTTCATGACACGGAAAATCAGAGGAAAACTTAGGGGATAGGAGTCACTTCACTTTTGCCACTTTTGCAATACGCGGCAAGTATCCGGAATGCACGGGTGAAAGCTTTAATTAAGGAATTGGAAATGTTAAGAGAAAATCCGCCAGATTTACTCAAAATTGCTGCAAAAAAAAAGAGAAAGCCGGGCAGCGCCAATGCGCTGGAGGGAATCGGTAGGCATCACTTCGATTCGGAGAGAGAGGAGGCAAGGATGGCGGTACCGAAAGGGGATTATCAATGTATCCAAAGTCACTTGGTGGGTTATCCGACCAGGATAAAGTACAAGGTACGGACACCGTCAATCACAGATTCAATTACTCGTCCTTCCATCGCAAGTGAGACAATGTACTCCAATATATTTGCTTAAAAAAATTAATACTCGCATCTAACACGCCATTACCGCGTGATATATTTATGCACATATGGGCGTACATGCGCGCAAATCCACGAACAATGAGCAACAGATAATATTTTTCGACCACGATCCCCCTTAAGTTGCGCACCTTTCCGGGGTGGGACTCATGTCTGCGCAAGGTGTGCCTCGAATCAACAGCATTGGCCTCCTTCGACAATTTATACACGTGAATACGTAATCCTTGAAAGTTGATATGCACATCACAATAACTTTTCACGTAAATTCTAAACCCCATTTGCATTATTCGCGAACGTACATTCCAGTGAGTGTTACCCAAAACGTATTCAATCACCTTAAAGAATAATTAAACAGTCTTAATTATGACGGTTGACGAAGTTTAAGGCATTCCGGAAGTGTTCCCAAACTTGCTATTTTTCGAGGTCAAGTAGCACGCTTTTTAAATACTAAACAATATACAAACGCAAATTCTTCCTTTCGTTATATTTCTTATATTCGGCACGCAGGAAATGTTTCTGTAAATATTTTACAAAAATTTCACCAGTGCACATACTCACACGCACAGCCACATGCGAGAGAGTCCCAGTTGTAAATGAAGATAAGGAAGGACCGGGTCTTACCTGTAAGTAAAGAGATGAAATTTAGTACAAAGAAAAACATAAAATTCTATAGGACACTAGTTAATGGCAAATGACAATTACTTTCACATTGCATAAACTGGCATTTAAAATGGAAAGAGGCCGTAAAAACGGTTGATTCCTCAACGCTTCACTCCTCCATCCAACAAACTCACAAACAGGAAATGATCGCTTCCCGCCAACTAGCATCGATAGAGAAATTAGAATCTCATTAAAATAACTCTCCAGCAATTGAAATAAATCCACATTCACTGTCCATTAGTTGGGTGACCTCTATGTCTAACATTTTTAGTCATAATCAGGGTATTTAATTCACTTGTTTGATTTTCTTAGATTTAAACATGCACGCATTAAAATTACTTTTCAAAAACAGTTACTGGAGATAATAATGCGTTGAACGATACTCAATGTAGGTAAAAATACGAGGGCGGTTCAATAAGTACCCGTGTTAGAAATAAAGAAACCATTTTTTCAAAAACCTTTTTTATTTTTCAACATAGTCCCCTTTTAGAAAGATACACTTCTCCCAACGTTCCGGCCATTTTTTTAACCACTCCAAAAAATAGGAAATGTCGAACTGTCCAAAATACGCCTCTGTCTCGGCGATAACTTCCTCGTTTGAGCTTAATTTTTTTCCCGCGAGCCATTTCTTTATGTTGGGGAATAAGAAAAAGTCGCAGGGAGCCAGATCGGGTGAATACGGGGTGTGCGGCAGCAATTCATAACGTAGTTCATGCAGTTTGGCGGCGACAACTCCGGATGAATGTGCTGGTGGGTTATCGTAGTGAAACAGCACCTTCTTTTTTGCAAAATGCGGCCGTGTCTCCTTCAATTTTTTGTCAAAGCAGGCCAATAACTCACTGTAGTATTTCCCAGTGATCGTTCTTCCTTTTTCTAAAGAATCCATGAGGATGACGCCATTTGCATCCCAAACAACCGTCGCCATGACCTTTCCGGCCGATCGGACCATCTTCCCCTTCTTTGGAGCGGATTCACCGGGAGAAATCCATTGCTTTGATTGTTGCTTAGTTTCTGGTGTGTAATGACGAATCCAGGTTTCATCAACAGTGATAACTCGACGCAAAAACACTTTAGGATCTCGCTTAATTTGCTGCAAACTCTGCTTCGAAGTTGACAGCCGGATCAGCTAGTTGTCCACCGCGAGCAGTCGCGGCACCCATCGGGCCGACAATTTTTTCATCGCCAACTTACCATGTAAAATATTAATTGCCACTCCAGTCGACACATCCACGGCCTCTGCTACTTCGCGCACTTTCGTTCGTCGATCAGCGAGGACCATGGCGTGGACTTTTTGAATTATTTCCTCGGTAACCACGTCTGCCGGGCGTCCTGGTCGCTCCTCATCAAAAACAGATGTTCGCCCACGTTTAAATTCGTTGAACCAATATCTAACTGTGGTCATTGATGGCGAAGTGTCCCCATAAACAGCATCCAACTTTGCTTTTATCTCCTCGCATTTCTTCCCATCCAAAAACAAAAAACGAATTACCAAACCATACTGCTCTTTTTTCATCTTAGCGAAAATCACGAAATACGTCTTACTCGAACGGCTGCCAAACCGAAACTAACCTTTGAATCAGTCTGAAATTTGTTTCACCGTCGTTTGATAGATGGCAGCAAACTATGATAACATAAACTTCCCTCAGGAACGCCCTTTGTTGTCAAACACGGGTACTTATTGAACCGCCCTCGCATATTCTATAGGTTCTACTTGTAACAATGCAATTGCTCATCATTTCGTGTAAGCACAATCAACTGGTGGGCATAAATAATATATATATGTATACATATATGGAAACTATGGAGAGAAAGGTTTAAATGGGTGCGCTATGAAACACTATCGGGAAGTAAGAAGGAAAAATCTAACTTAATTGTCAAAGATAAAAGTCGGGTAACATAATACGATCTCGTAGTTAAAGCAGAAAAGATCCAAAAGAGATGGGTGGAATTTATATACAGAAGAACTCTACGGCAAACAACTTATGACAGAAGTTAAGATATAAAAGGAGGGTTAGACACAGATGAAGATAGCATGGGTCCAGGCAAACTCGACGGCGAGAAAGAAAGGGCACTTTCTCTTTTACGGGCGGTGACCTAACACCCCCCCCCACACGCCCTTGCGGGGGCTAGCGGAGTATCATGTAGCTGCCATTCAAATTAAATCAAATAAGGCCGTGGGGCTCGACAACATTCTTGCGGAATTACTTTAAGGTTTGGGAAAATGTAATTGAAGAGTTTTTATACGCAGCAACAACGAGAAAGTAATTTGGCCGGAAAACTGAGAGATCAATATTTGTTCCTATTCCGAAAAAGTTAAACGCTACATCATGAGAACAATAAAGACAACAAACAACGCTACAACAGAACAATAAGTTTGATTTCACCCTCAGCTTAAGTTATCCTCAGGATCAACAACAAAAGGATAGAGAGTAGGGTAAATGATTAGTAAGGGGATGAGATCACTAATCGAGAGGATTATAGAATACAATCAGGACGTATTTGCCTGTTTTTCGAAATATCGTTTGTTAGAGTGAATTGGGAAAATCTAATGACTATATTGCAGAAAATAGGAATGGATTGGTGGGACAGGAGGCTAATCTGCAACCTGTACATGTCTCAGGCTGCTCAGGCGCGAGTTGGGAACGGGGAGTCCAGATAGGCAGTGTTGGGAAGAGGTGTAAGGCAGGGTTCCCATTATCACCGTTGCTGTTCAACCTCTATGTAGAGGAAAGGATTAAAGAGGCATGGGAAGAACTGGAATTAGGAATGAAAGCGGTCGGGGAATTCGTAAAATCAGTTAGGTTTGCTGATGACCAAGCTTTACTTTGTCAGTCAGCCAAGGGGTTGCAAGCGTTGCTGAGTGAATTGGAAATTCAGTGCGACAGGTATGGGATGAGAATCAATATTAATAACACAAAGGTTATGCGATTTTCTAGAAAGAAAAAGGCTAAGCTAAACATTAAAATAGGAGGGCAAAAACTAGAGCAGGTAGAACAGTTTACGTATCTCGGAAGTGTTTGGGACCAACACGGTCAAAGTAGTAGGGACGTAAGGAGAAGAATTGCGCCAATCAAAGAGGATTTCACAAGGAGAAGGGAGTTGATGACAGGGACGTTGGGTAAGGTTGTTAAGAAAAACTCGTAAAACTTTGATATGGAGCGTAGCTATGTACGGCGCGGAAACGTGGTCATTGAAGCAGGAGGATAGACGTAGACCGGAGGCTTTTGAAATGTGGGTGTGGAGAAGAACGGAGAAGATGAAATGGACAGAGAAGAAAACAAATGAGGAAGTACTTGGTATGGTGGGCGAAGAGAGGGGTTTGTTGGGAGAAATCCTATGGAGGCAGGAAAAGTGGATGAAGGGGGTATAGACCGGCAGCGGGATGTTGAAGACTGTAATTGAGGGGAGAATGTTAGGCAAACGAGGAAAGGGAGGGAACAGGATAGGAATGTTGGACGGGATGAAGGGAGGAAGAAAGTACTCAGAGATGAAGAGGGACCTGATGTAAAGTAGGATGTTGTGTTTTGTTAGGGGTCACAGATTATTTAATTAGTAATTATGCCCATCCAAAAAATTACCTTAATCGGTAGATGGTCTAATAAATAAATTTACATTGGCAATGCCGACAAATACCTCAAAATCATAGAGCGTTAGGCTGTCCAACTGAAATATTCAACTATTCATTTTTCCCGCACACTATTCGCGACGGCAATAAAACTAGAGCAGATAAGATAGTAATAGGCACGTGCTGTCGAAAACATGGGAACACAGGATTAAATTCCCAATGAAAAACTCTCCAAGTCTGACGTCGTAACACCCCCCGCCGTACGCCCTTGGACTAGGTGGGGTGTAGGCGAATGTATATGAACTCTATTTAACAAGTGAATTTGTATATATATATATATATATATATATATATATATATATATATATATATATATATATATATATATATATATATATATATACATACATATATATAAATATAGATAAATATATAGATAGATATATATATATATATACATACATACATATATATACGAGGGTCATCCGGAAAGTAGTACCCGTTCGTGCCGCATGAAGTGCTGACGACGCGAGTAGCCGCTGGACGAGGTCAGGTAGCTTCAGTGGCTTGTCTGCCTTCTCTGAGCCAAGTTGCGTGACGCTAGCATTGCCTGTGTTGTTTCTGTGATTGTTTACAATGTTTAAAAAAATTGAGAACGCCGCCAGTTGTGAAGTGAGGGCAGTGATTAAATTCCTCAATGCAAGAAACGTTCGCCCATGTGATATTCATCGCCAATTAAAGGAGGTGTATGGAGACAATGTAATGGACGAGTCGTCTGTTCGGCGGTGGTGTCGCAACTTCAACATGGGGAGGGGGAACACACACGACGATGAGCGTTCGGAGAGACCGTCTGTCATTACAGACCAACTGGTGAGCTCAGTTGACGAATTCGTGAGGAACGATCGGCGCGTCACAATTGATGACATCTGTGAGCATTTTCCCAATGTTTCTCGAACAATTGTTCATGAAATTGTTAAACACCATCTGCATTATGCAAAAATTTGTGCAAGATGGGTCCCTCGCGTATCTCAATGAGCTGGCGGCGAAGGACTATGCAGCAGGAATACAGAAACTTGTCACACGTTATGACAAATGCCTTAATTTGCTTGGAGATTATGTTGAGAAGTAGTTTAAAGTATCCTCTTTCAAATAAAATTTTTTATGTTTGTTAATATTTACTTTTGTGTCTTTATTTCACGAACGGGTACTACTTTCCGGATGACCCTCGTATATACACACATATATATATACATACATATATATGTATGTATCGTTCTTATGAATGCTGCACCATGTAAATAATATGCATGTTGTTAAAAAAAATTAAATCAATCGAACTTGGAACGACGAAATACGCTGGTCGGAAATTAAGGACTGTTGATATGTTTCCAAATTATTTTAGAAGTTTGGTAATAATTTTGTTGGGAAACATTTGCATAGATTGTTTTATTCTTATAATTTTTTTATTTATTTTTAAAAAGTACCGTATCATTGGCGCGACGATTGGGAAAGCCAGCATATTCATCCCTTATCTGAGTAGTAAAAATGTGGTCAAGACTCTTTTAAAATAATTATCTCTTAGTTAATTTCTGAGAATGCCAACCAATTTTCCTTGCAGCCGTTCGTTTCATTTTTAATCGTTGAGGATGCACGAGCATATATTTTCATAATAGTGATTTTATAGCGTGCTTCATTTCGCTTTATTGACTAATTTGGATTGTTGTGGGTCCTTTTTTTGAAGTTTTACAACTAATGCGAAGCACAAATTGACATTTTATAAATCACCATGACTAGTACATCTTAGTTTTGGTAATGCACCAAAGTGACAAATTCTGCCGACATCGGCAAATGATGCTGCCATTAGTCCACACAGCTGCTCCGCACATTATCAAATTAACACACACGTGCACACCTACGTGTATACCTCATGTCTACGCTACGTTGAACCTTGACCCGTGCGTTTATTCTGTTTTTGACTTGTAAATCGTATGTCTTTGATATTTCCCTAGTCACTTTCATTTCTTACGATTAATGATTCATGATTGTCCGGGGAAAGAACGAGTGTTTGTATCTGTTTTTGCTGGAATCTATCTCCCTTATCTTATCTTATTTGTGGTCTGATATACTTGAGTGGGGTGCGGTTGGTTCTGAACCTTTCTATAATTCTGCAGTTGTTCTCTTCCCAACTCAAGTGACTCCCTGACTAAATCCCCCAAAAGGTCGTTCACACTCGTCTTCGAATTGTAACAATTTTTGACGAATCTGGCGGATTTTCTCTAGGGAAAAATCTTTTTCTAATTCTTTCCGGGACGAAAATGGGCCCACGTGGTGCTTTCCGAAAGTAATGCAATTATTGGTGCCCCCGCCTTACTCCAAGTGGTTTTTGATCCCACTCCGACCGATAGGAGCGGGGCGGGAAATTATATTGCATTACTTTATGAACAGACCATGTATCTCGAACTTTTCAGGCGTATGGCAGACTTCCCTCTGCACACCAAATATCTTGCTGTGGACGGTTTGAAAGATCTCTTAGGCACTGGAATCTCGAAGACGGTGAGAATGCTGGGAATGCGAGGCAGGGAGAAGAGAGAGGCACGCATGGAACCCAGGGGGGCAGCACGGAGCAAGAGACAGTTCCCATTACATCGAGGAGGCTGCTCTACGACAGTTCCCCATTTTTCTCCAGTCATGGAAGCACATTGGTGCGTGCAGTACCTTGGCCCATATTGGCCCCATCTTAAGTCGTCGGGCAACTGTTAATGACAACCTTTAAACCACAAGTGCCCTTCACAACACATTTCACAGCCCCTAATGTATAATTCCACTTGCCAAAGTTACACGCCTGACGAGAGTTTGATTTTTGATACTTGAGGGTGAACCTCGCCGAAACTAAGCCATAAGGAATGTGAAGTCCGCAATGAATATGAGAAACATGGGGGGGGGGGGCAGTTAATTTTCTTTCCGCACCATTTCTTTCCGAAAACCAGGCAAACGCAACCCCCCTGTATTTATTAAAATTCCAATCAAATCGCAAGGATTTGAGCCATGGACTGACCACCAATCATTTATAGATTTCATCATCATCACCAATCACAATAGTTAACCCTACTGCGCAAAAGTTGGGAAAAGATTACGATAAAATACTGCAAAAAATGGGAAAAATATCAGGCACATCACGATGAGTTCAAATCACATGATGATTATTCACTTTCTTATGATTATTCATTTTCATTGACACTCAATGGCAGATCAAATCACCGACGTAAAATCAGGGATATTAATTGTGGAAGGGATAGATTTAAAATGTCGTTCTTTCTTCGTATCATTAGAGATCAAAATACATATGACAGCTATCGCATAGGAGATAAATATAATTGCTAGTGTATATAGTGGTAGAAGACCAGGAATGCAGCTGAGAAATGCGACCACTAAACACCGTAAAAACCGCGAGTTTCGATCCGCCAGCGGCGTAAACACGGGAGAAACGAATAACACGGGATGTCCGGGGAAGAAAATATAAGTAGGAGAAATGGAACGACGATTCGTGCGAAAGGAAATGCGAATTCTAAAAAGCTCCACACTTCAATTATCATCATTATCAAATTTTAAAGGTGGAGCCTTGTCGTTGTGGGTCTCTTGGTCTCTCCCTCTCTCTCTTTCCCTCCATTGCCGTTCTCTTCAGTCCCTTGTATGTTGTCACTCCCATAGTACTTTTTATATCATCCATAAATTTCTTTCTTTGGGCCTTCCTCTTCCTTTTTGTTCCTATTACTTTACCCTCCATTACATTGTCAAGGAAGTTGTCACGTCCGAAAGCATGTCCAACAAATTTTACTTTCCCTTTCTCCATCTCTTTCATTAAATTACCTTCCTCCTTAAAGCCTCTCGAAGCTCCTTTGTTGCTCTACTTGACCGCCCCACTTGTTCTTGGCCTTTACTTCTCCAAATCCAAATTTCCATCGCTTCCAACCGAGCCCTCTCCCTCTTTTCCACTTGTCCAAATTTCGCATCCATATAATAGCGTGTTTCAACTGTTTGTTTCCTCAAAGATTCTTTCGATTTTCACATGCCTCCTTCGCCGAGACCATCCTTCTTTTCCCTGCAGAGGTGCTTCTGTCGTCTCGTCGTAATCACACCCCCTAATGTAAGCACTTCTGCCCTTCACCGTCGATGTGAAATGCGACAGCAGCACTCATTACTGCCCCTATCTCATCAGCACATCTTCAAGACACAATCCCGCACCCAATCCCTCGCCTGAGACGGGGAATGCCGACTCTCGCCAGAGAGAGACTGTGAGGACGTCGACCTTTGAGCGGAGCCACGTCGCACACAACTTACGTCACCTCCTCCGCTCGACCCTGGGAATTGCGCCCCCATCTCCAATAAAGGTGCCTCAAAATTTCTCACGCCACCTCTGCCTTTCATTCACGATGCGCCCGCGACTGATTCCCACCCTGGCATTCACTCCGCAGACACGCGCGCCCTCTCTCTTCTCCCCTCCCCACGGGAGCGAGCGCTCTGCTGGCGGGGGAGGCGACATCCCCTCGGAGGAATCACGGCGGGTGCCACACATACACCAATGCTGGTTGCCTATTGGCCTGATTTCTGATGAGGCTAAAACACCCCGGGGGACGCTTCGGCTGTCGATGTCACACTCGAAAGCTGCGTATCAAAAGATTGCCGCACATTTCGTGATACCATAAAAACCGAACGGCACCGCCCCTCCCGCACGACCTCATTAGAATGTCATTTAATGATTTCAGGGCTCGCTACAGTATTGCTTACTCTGCTTTTGTTTGTTTTCGAGATTCTTCTTCCGTCTCTCTCTCTGCGGGGGGAGGAGGGGACGCCGCCTGCTGCGGTGCGTCACATTCCCTACCCGTGTCTTTGAGGTCGGAGGTTTTCTACATTTACATAATACCTCGCAAGCCGCAAGACCTAACACCCAGCGCTTCTCCAATTAATTGGAGAAGCGCTGACGAAAATGAGACCGCTGAAATAAAACAATGTTTGCAGAATAAGAAACCCCACGTGATAAATTCTTCACAATGCGGCATGTGGCACAGTTATTATTAAGGGTAGTCTACCAGTCAATTCAACTGTTTGAAAGATCCAATGATTGATGGATGATTCCAAGCTCTCCCAGCTTTCTAAGCCCCAGATAGCAAATCAATACTTCATCACTTTTCTTTAATTGTCAATCCCTTTTCCTTCCACTTCAATAAGACTCCTCTTTCGAGGCTACGCCATTCGGCAGGACCTTGAGCGATGGGAACAGAGGTCCGCGGCACGCCAACAGGGCGTCGCCACAGCAATGCCGATCGAAAGTC
The DNA here is from genome assembly GCF_022747635.1 of Hetaerina americana. Classification (NCBI taxonomy): domain Eukaryota; kingdom Metazoa; phylum Arthropoda; class Insecta; order Odonata; family Calopterygidae; genus Hetaerina; species Hetaerina americana. The sequence continues at coordinate 3,440,343 of NW_027287538.1, forward strand.
ATGGAGACGTTTGGTGAGTGAAGGGGATGAACATAAGACAATGGAAATAACGTACCCCCGAACACCATATGTCTAGCGTAATGAAATTCTCGTTTCTATGACCAAAACACACACAACGTATTTGTGAATGACACAAAGGAGGAAAATAAATGAGGGGAAAGATAAATACGATAGAGGCTAGATCAACAAGGCCTTTAGTTACCAAGAAGTTTAGATAAAGCCAACATATTAAACTCACTCTTCCCCAGTGTTTTCAACAAATGCTCCCAGAATATACCAGAGAACCTTCCGAAAACATTTCTGCAGCCAATGCATGCAATCGACTTTTCCACCCGCGGAATAGAGTTACTCCTTGAAAACATCGACCCCAACAAATCTCCGGGACCTGATGAGATACCGGCTCGCGTGTATAAAGAACTGTCGTCTGAAATTTCCCCTTTTCTTAGTATGACATTTAAGAAATCATTAGCAGAAGAAAGCGTGCCAAGCGGCTGGAAGATAGCTTCTGTGACACCCATATTTAAAAATGGAGACCGGGAGGACCCCAGGAATTATAGTCCAATATCGCTCACCTCCATCTCCTGTAAGATTCTTGAGCACATCATTGTTAGTTCCATAATGAGGTACCTCGACAGCCAAGATTTATTGATTAAAAACCAACTCGGGTTCCGTGAAGGTAGATCCTGCGAAACTCAACTCGCACTCTTTGTTCATGATATAATGCATTCCGGTGAAAGTAATATTCCAGTTGATGCGATATTTCTAGATTTTAAAGAAGCTTTTGATAAAGTCCCTCATTACAAGCTACTCGCGAAGTTGGAAACTTATGGAATACACGGGAGTATTATATGCTGGATTAGACAATTTTAAAAAAATCGTGTTCAAACAGTCGTCCTGGACGGTGTATCATCCGATACTGTCAAGGTCACATCGGGTGTACCACAGGGAAGTGTCATAGGCCCCCTCTTGTTTCTTATTTACATAAATGACCTCAATACCGTGGTTAATAGCAGTGTCCGTCTTTTTGCTAACAATGCGGTGATTTATGTGGACATTCGAAGTCGCGAAGACAGAGTCGCGTTAGCTAACGACCTAAATGCAATCCAGACTTGGTGCGATACATGGCAATTGGAATTAAATTTGAAAAAATGCGTAGTAATACATTTTTGGGAAAAGAGTAACAACCCCCCCATTTAGTTACAAAGTGAAACAAACAGAAATCGCGAGGGTAGATTCCTTTAAATACTTGGGTGTAACAATTACTCACGATTTGTCCTGGGGAAAGCACATACGAGATATAAGCGGTTGTGCTTATAAAAAATTGGGATTTGTAAAAAGAGTGCTGGGTAACTGTGACGAAAAAGTGAAGGAACGATGTTTTATTGCCCTAGTCAGGCCCCACCTAGAGTATACTGCCAGTATATGGGATCCTCAAGAGATAAATTTGATTTCGGAATTAGATCGAGTTCAGCGGAGGGGGCTAGATTTGTCAAAAATTGTAATGACCAACGCAGCAGCGTAACTACTTTGCTAGAAAATTTAAGCTGGGATTCCCTTAAACAGCGGCGTTTACAATATAGATTAAACTTATTAAAAACATTTAAAGATGGGTCCTTTTCCGATGACATCAAGAACATAATACGAACCCCAACGTATAACGGGCGGAGGGATCACGAATATAAGATTAGAGAGATTTACTGCAAGACTGACAGGTTTAAATGGTCATTTTTTCCAAGAACAAAAAAGAGACCAGAATTCTTGCAATCGAAATCCCCCACTAGTCGGCTCGACATAATAAGTATTAACCTACAAGGTAGCGACTGCGCATGGTTATACGATTATATTTATATACATATATTTTTTTGCAGGTTCCCCCCATCCATTTGAAAAACCCTAACCCCCTCATCCCTTGCCCTGTCCTCCTGGTGCTGCACCCCCTGCCACACACCTTTTTGGTGGCTCGCAGGGTATTGATGTAGATGTAGACCTGGAGAACATATTCGCGCCTACTTGCTTCGGAAAGGTAGCACATGGCTAATTACAAAGGAAGTACGTAAGTAAGAAGAGACGAAGCAGTGAGCATGAATTGGGAATGGATGGACTGCTGCCTTTGCCAACCTTCGACTCAAAAATTGATGCCCACTTAACGGCGACTCACGATTTTGAGTGATTCAGCGATCAAGCCACGACGTGAAGCATTACATTCTTTCTCTCCTAGTAAAACAAAAGTGGTCGCTCTTGTCCTTTAAGTCTTTCTGAAAGAGTTCTTTGGACCTGTCCACGAGTACATGAGTCATCCATTTCGAAGTACCTTTCGCTTGATAATAGGAATTTGCGGAATAACTCATGAAAAGTTGGGATTCATTAAAAGGATGCTTTGGAATTGTAATGAAAGGATCAAGGAGTTTCGTTATTTCACGTAAGTTATGCCTCACCTTGATTATACTACTGCACGTTTATGGGATCCTCATTAAGTAGGCTTAATTTTGGAACTAGATCGAGTGCAGCAGGTAGAGAGTATCTAGGTTTCATGAAAAGTATTTATGAACAAGGTAGCAGTGTCACGATACTATTGGAAAGAATTAGGATGGGAGGCACCAGTTGACCGTAGGCTTAAATACAGGTTTAATTTACAGTGTAAATTAGAGGCAGGTTACTTATTTGAGGATGTTAACTAGATAAACCACAGGCTACAGCTTACTATGATAGACTAATTGGTGTGGTGGGTATTCACCCCCTGCGACACACCCTAGCGATGGCTTGCAGGGTATTAAAATATCAATTATCAAGTAAGGTAAAGGTGGAGGCGCCGCTGTGGGAGGTGGAGAGGGGAGTCGATGAGGGCAGGGCGGAAGTGGATGCAGGAGAAGCACTAGGAGGCAAAATGGATGATGCTTAGAGGGGAGGGGAGGGGGAAAAGAGACGGAGGGAGGGAAATAAAAGGTGCGTTGCGTTGGAGGGAATGAAGGGAGGCGAGAGGTGCGTGGACTTGAAGATTGGTTTGACCGCATTTTTTGTTTACCAAGTTCATGGAACCTCCCCTGTCCGGTAAACTCATCATCTTCAGTATTTCATCCCTTGGATTGGTTCACGGCAACTACTATCATATTTGAATGCAAGACAAGGCTGCATATTCTCGGGATAATATAATGGTTTAGTGGTTTCCCGTTGCTTTCCACATCGCAGTAGTTCTCCGGCCGATACCGTGAGCGTCGCTCTCGCTCGCAGCTGGGCCACTCGACATTGCGCCAAATGATGAAACTGCAGCATTTCACCTTGGGTTCAGGGTAGCTTTGAAGTAGGTGTCTAGATTTCTCGTTCCGAAATACCATTGCTGTGTTTTTTTCTGTTAATTTGTGGTTGTCTCTTTCCGAAAAACCATTGACAAAAATTATTTCTCAGCTGAAATCGAACTTCCGAATGAACTGAGGAATCGGACCAGCGACCTTCGGTTCGGCGACAGGCAGACACGCTACCACCCGTACACTCTCATCTAAATATGCTCTCTAACCATTCTCGGATACCATAAGAGAGGCTCAGTTTTTTATATAAATAATTTTATGAATATTTTTTAATTTAAAAAGTCTCGCGTTTAAGGAGCTGAGGATGGCCTATCGCTGTCGACGTTTTAGCGCGATTTATCGATCTTCAGTCTCGCGTCTGAGGAATGCAATCATGCAATATTACTCATCCAGTAAACTTGTTTCATTGAAGTTGCAAGGAGGTTGAAGGGATACTTGTCAGTTTTTCTTCGGAGCAGAACATAAGGTCGTGAACCCATCCATTCCTCACTAGTGAAAACGAGAAATTACTTAAAAACCCGTACTCTTAATAGAAATAAGCCAAACGGAATCAAGCGCATCAAATTTGGTTGTTTTCGCTGCAGTGACTCTTCTTACGATGCATGCCTGCGGATGTTTGCGTGCATGGCAGAGTGCAAACGGTCACGTGTGGGTGGGTGGGTGGGTGGCTCTGGCCTCAAATTACTTGTTCACTTACGCTGGGCGCTTTGAATCCCTCGCTACAAGCCCTCGCGGGCTGATGCACATGTCACAGGGTCTGCACTTACGGGGTTATTTTTACAGCTTGAAGAACAGGCATGAGTTCGTTGGTTTTGCATGTGGTTTTCTTGCCTTTTACGGGCGGTGACTTAACACCCCCCGCCACACGCCATTGCGGCGGCTTGTAGATTCCCTGCAAAGCTCCACGGATATATCCTCAAGCCCCAGGAATGCGATATTTGGCAAGAGCAATCGGATGAGGCGAAATGATAGGCACTGGTAGATTACATTCTCTGGACCTCTAAGCCTTTATCAAGCATACCTCTACAACCGAAAAACTACGAAATATGCGACGCTAGCACAAAGACCACACGGGTCACACACAAAAATAAACAATTTACCAGCCCAGATATAAGCTACTACAATAACACAGTTGAGCCATGGATGAAGGTGAAGAGAGTGGTGTTTTGTGATGTGATATTTTGTATCAAATTCCATACCTGTGCCTTTGGGGAGGGGGGGGAGCCTAATGTATGTTGCATGTCCATGAGGCAGTGGAGTTTTGCCTTCTTACTTGTCAAATTCTAATTTGCACGTCATTGGATAAATGTTTACTGAATCCTAAGGCACATTTGTTTGTTAGTTGATAGTACATATATTCATTTGCATGCGTGTAAGTTGAAAGGGATTTCGCATGAATGTATACGCCACTATGGGAATAGGTTTGCATAAATAAGTTTATTTGGCATGTGGTTTTATTCTAGTTTAAGGGTGGTGACCTAACATCCCCCGCCACTCGCCCTCGCGGACGGTCTGCAGGGTATTATGTAGATGCAGATGGTGATACTCAACACTACACTAGAGCTACTCTCAAACAGCGAGTCTTCAGTCATTGTGAGTCGCTGACAAGGAGTGCCTAAACGGATTCTCGCTGGCGGACGCCCTTTTGCTTCGAAGGTATAGGAAAGAATGAAACTGAACGAAGTAACTAAATTACAAGGCATCCCTTCCCATTGAAAAATCCTATGATTACTAAAATCACGCACCCTTCCCACCTAATGCTTGCACCCCCTGCCACACACCTTTTCGGTAGATCGCGGGGTCGATCGGTGTAATGAGTGTCCTTCCTTCCCTCCGCGCGAGGAGATTCGAATGAAACCGAACGGGCAATTCCGCCGGGTGGCGAAGTAGGGAGAATGCATCAACTGAGGATCTCAATCCTCGAAGGTGGAAGTTGCTGCTTCATCCGAGAGAGGAGGGTCTCCACCATTCGCCGGCACACGACGACGCCGATCGGGGTTGGTTGTTGGTGATCGAGCGCAGTGATTTATCGCGACGCCCACGGAAGGGTGACCCCACGCTTCGGCGACAAGGAAATGAATACCCAGAGTCCACCACCGAACGGACGAGGACGACCGGCAGGCGGGGTCCGCGGGGGCCGAAAAAGGGGACCGATGTTCCCTTTTCCGGCATGGAACGGAGAGGATCTCCGGACACCATTCCCTCTCCAACTGGAACCTTTTTCCCGAGGTAATAGTGTTTCCTTTCCCTCCCTGTTTTCGGTGTACGATGGGGGATGCTCATCAGGGAAGGGAGAGCCAATCAGGGAAGGGTGAGGGTTGAAAGGGGAGTTGATGCGTGCGTGTTGGAGCGGGGGGAAGACAGGGCATCGAGTGCCGGAGGTGGCCGCAGAGACGCACTCGTCAGAACAATGCTCCGAGGGGCACCTTAAACGAGGTCAACGAAGAGGGGTGGGGCGGGGGAGGGAGAGCCGCTGCAGCCCTTCGGGGGCGGACTCGACCGTGTTACGCCTGCGTGCGAGTCGCCGGCTTCGAGAAATCCACCGGCGAGGGGAGCGTGCGTGCATCAGGCACCCGTCACGATCCCACCCGCTCACCGAAAACCGTGACTATGCACGACTATGGACTCGTGAACATTCACACAATACTCCGCGAGGGCGTGTGGCGGGGGGTGAAAGGTCAAAAGCCATACGTGCACAATCCCAAACATTTCACCTCTACACAAATATTAGTTTGATCATGCACTCGATTAATTTTAATCACACGATAGAACGTACTCACTTGCACCAATATTTAATTACAGGAAACGTATATTCAAATCATGCTGTGGAACTGTCAATAATTCGAGTCCATTAAACATAAAGAATAGCATGCAGAAGTTCAAAAAATTAACACAATACCATTTCTAATGATCTCCTACGCAATTGCTGTCATGTGTATTTTTTTCTGTATTGGTTCGAGGAAAAAACGACATTTTAAATTTATCCGTTCTACAATAAATCTCCCCGATTTTACGCTGGTGATCTGATCTTCCCTAGTGAGTAAATCAGGGTATGTGATATGTCTAGTTAACATTCACAGATAAATAACCTGCCTCAAGTTTACACAGTAAATATAACCTGTATTTAAGCCTACTTTCAACTAGTGGCTCCCATCCTAATTCTTTCCAATAGTATCGTGACGCTGCTACCTTGTTCATAACTACTTTTCATGAAACCTAGATACTCTCTACGTTGCACTCGATCTAGTCCCAAAATGAAGCCTCCTTAATGAGGATCCCATACACCTGCAACATAATCAAGGAGAGGCCTAGCAGACGTGCAGCCTCGGAGACTAGTTTGGCGGTCAATGATGCTTAACGACAACACCAAATTGTGGAACGACGGCTCCAGCGGACGGACTCAGGAATCTAGAATCAGCTACGGCTGGACAGCTGGAAGCAGCTCCCATCCCCAATTCCAGCTGACGAACGACGACGCACTGGAACGACGTTTACAATTTGGTCATTCACCATTCCGTGGTGAAATGGTGAAGCACCTTAAATGCAACTGTCGATTGACGCGCGTGAACAAATAGATGCGATCAACCGGTCTTATTTCGCTCTTGCGAGCGCACGCATGTCAGAATCGCAACCCTCCAACCCCATTAGCGGTGAAGGCGGCCCATCGGCCACTAAAAGGGCCGGCGCCGTTGCTGTTTACATTCCGTCGGGAGTCCTCCTCGCTGGGAGTTCATTCCCATGGCAGCACAGGGCATGCACCAAAGTAGGAGGGCGGAGAATTGCGGGAACGGGGCACATTCATTTGGTGTTCCTCAGGGGATGTGTCAGGGACCTGATGGCTTCCTCGATCACCTCTACCGCGGCGGGTGTGCGTTTAAGTGAGTGATGGAGTGTGCGCGTCCGCGTCTGATCACTCTCGCTCACGGGCTAAGTGACACGTGGAGCGCCTCATAAAACTATTTGGTCCAGAGGGTGCGGCGGTGAAACAAGAATTTCCCATTTTCGAGGGATTATACAAGGTCTAAAGAACCCATACACACAGTCATCAACCCGGAGGTCGGTTTGGTAGGTAGCTCACACAGTACTAAGCCCCATACGGCGTGTGAAACTCACACATCAGGGTAGGGGGGCCAGTTAAGGTTATGGTTTCCCAGAAAGATCTGGTGCCCGAAAAATTACATAGCTTGGGTGGAGCTGCAGGTGCCCAGAGAGGCTTGCCCGGGAACCGAACCCGGGCCCTCCGGCTCTACCCCTGGACTACCGCGACCCACAGTGGTGAATTCTGGTGAATCTACACCAGAATAATTTTAACCGAACATGATCCTACCTCGGTCGAACAATGTTATTATGGTCCCCTATCGTTTGTGGAAAAACTCACATCTTATATCTACTCGTTCTACACTTAATCTCTCTAATTTTACTGGCATGATCTCTCTTACCGTATACCGTAGCACGATGGAGGTGATAATACATTTTTAACATCACTGCTAAAGGGACGTCCTTCCAATCTATTCAAGAGCTTTAATCTGTAATTTAACCTTCACTCCGTGAGTGATTCCAAGCCTAGCTGCTCTAATATTTTTGATGCGCTACTAAATTTATCATAACAACGTTCTACAAATCCAAGCATCTTTACGCTGCACGCGATCCTGGAGACGGCAGATATTTTTCACTAGTATCCGTGAACCCAAACTTGAGGTGCTTCGTGGAGAACACCATGAGTGAGTATACCGTCCATCGAGTGAGGAAGAATGGACTCCCTAGTTTCAAAAAGGCTTGTCGTAGAAACGTTCTTTAAGAACAATAGCAGCGCGATGGCGACGCAGAGGGCGCTGTGGTTGATGCGATGAAGCGCATTTTCGCCTCTCCGGCGACTAACATGCCTCGCGAACTTCACCCAAGACCGCTTCAGAGCCCCAAAGTGACGGTTTGGTGCGCTGTGTCCTCCATGGGCATTATTCGGCCTTACCTTTTTGAATCTCGAGGCTTTCAACTGTCACTATGAACTCTGTGCGATGTTGTGAGATGCTGAAGAGCTTTTTACTTCCAAAAATTGAACAGTATGGTGAGGAATATGACAAAGAAGCCTTTTCGTTTCAACAGGATGGTGCCACAGCTCATACCGCCCGTCGTTCAAGCCAAATCCCGTAAGAACAATTTCCCTGATCTGCCTGATCTCCTTACGAGGGGAGGCTCCATCGCCACCACGCTCTCTGGATTTGAGCCGATGTGGCTTTTTTCTTTGTGGATATCTCGAAGCTATGATTTACAAAGTTCGACCAAGGACCTAGGAAGCTCTTGAGGAGGCAAGTACAGATGTTATAAGAAAAATAAAATTTGCACTCTTCCACAGATTTATTTGTAACGTCCAACGCGTTTCAGTTCATCGAACCATCTTCAGGTACCAGAAAAGATTCAACATCTGATAGATCATATTTATATCTGATTGAGGAACTTTTCTCCCCCACCCCTTCCACAAACAGATAAAATATGATTATTCACAATTTGAATCTTGCCTTGTACCTGAACTTTGTTTTTTTCTCATAGTGACGAACTTCCACTACATCTCGCCCGAATCTGCTGAATAAATTACAGATCTCATCGCTGGAATAACGTGGGATAAGCTAAGAAGAGTTTTCGAAAACTTTTTTGAACGACTCAATATGTGCATCGCAAACAAAGGTCGTCACCTGGATGAAATAATTTTCAAAACCTATTGAAAATAAAATGACATTGGATGTAGTTTTCTGAAATAAAAACTTTTTGATTATCTTGGTTGGTTTTATTACAATTCACCCAGCCACTCAGGGATCAACCCTGCACATCCTGCACACGCATGGAAGCATTTAGCGGGGGTCCTCTTCGCAGAGAATTCGCGTGGTCTCCATTTCAAAAGAATTTCGCAAGTCTCCCATGGTCGTCACTTGGTTGGCCCGAGGTATTCATGCGAGGAGATGGACCCAAGAGGCAAGAGAGATAGATCCACTCCCCACTCGGACGAGTGGAAATCCCTCCAGCACCGTGGGCGGACCCGAATCCCCTCGGCGCGCGCACCGCCCACTAGCTCCGTGCCACGGAAGCAGCCAGCCCAGCGCCCTCAGCCGAGGCTGGACATGCGGCCAAGGTGAGCGAGTGCCGAGAGGTTCTTATTCAAGAACCAAGGGCGATGGTTGATTCCGTACACCAAAAACCTACCTTCCCCTGGCAGATATCTATAGTATATCACTCTATTATATACATCTAGATTACCGATAATAATATGCTAAGAATCTCTGTTTTACAATTGAAATTTCAGATAAAATAGCATCTATATTTCCATTGGCTATTACCGCTGCCGCGATATATGAGTACGCAGTTCAAGTGATATCTACATCAGGAAAAGAAAAATAACTTAATTGCAGACTCATGCAGTCTTGCCTTTGCGGTTAACGTAATACGGCAGAGTGGGCATGTGATACACTCCTTGGTGAATATGAGGGACAGCTAACATAAAATGAGGATTTATTAGAAGAGTACTGTGATGTAAATGTGATGAAAAAGTCAAAGAGGAATGTGATCTTTAGCTAATTAGGTCTCATTAATAGAACATGCAGCGAGTGGATTAAGGGATGCTCACGAAGTTGGATTGATTTCCGATTATGATCGCGTGCAGAGTGGAGGAGCTAGATTTGTAAAACGTGTTATGATAAACGTATTAGCGAATTCAAAATATTAGAGGAGCCAGGCTGGGAATAACTCAATGGAACGATGATTACATTAAAGATTTAACGTCTTGCACAAATTGGAAGCGTGTCTCTTTGGCAGTGATGTTTAAAATGAATTATCATCCCAATTGTACAACGGCATGAGAGATCATGTCAATAAAATTAGAGAGGTTCAGCGCAAAACAGATGGATTTTTCCCAGGCGTCATAACAGATAATAATAACATTGTCCGACCATGGTAGGGAGAAAAATATTCGGGTAAACATTCGTCAGGTGTGCATTCCCCCCCTTCCATACACTTCCTAGCCGTGGCATGCAGGGTACATAAATAAATAGACTCGGTAATATTTCCTAAAGCCGTGAAGAATGTTTTACGCCACTGTAAAAGTAAAAAAAGGATGGGAAAATTGAGATCGGTGTGGCGACTTACGGGAAAAATTAAAATTCTTAGCAGTGATATCAGACACACATTCAAAATATTAAGACGTTGACATGAGCACGGATGTGGGGTGTTTAAAGCCTTTTACGACTTACGGAAATATTATTTAAGACTCATCATGAGTCTTAGAAAAGGCCGCATGAAGCTCAATTTATCCTTTCCAAGACTCATCTTTGTATAAGCGTTCAAAGTTAATATCCCTCGCCACAGATATCAGACCCGCATTCAAAATATTAATACGCTCACATATACATAACTGGGGGGCTGTTTCTCGAACACGTTTGCTAGGAAATTAATCCCATTGCCAGAGACCATATTCGGGAACTTAAAAATACACACACAGAATGCGGTCCCTCGCAATAAGATTAATTTCCTCGGAAATCTATTCGAGACATACCAGCCCCCCCTCCCCTGCGGAACATGTGAGCGTCCCAATATTTTGAATGCGTGTCTGATATCACTGGCGAGGAATTAACTTTCCCAGCAAATCACCAATCACCTATCTTAATTTTGCCCCTCCTCTCTCACTTTTACTGTGGTCAATAAACCCTTTAATGGCTTAGGAGATATTATTTACTATAGTCCGTCTGGTTTCAGACTTTTTAGAATTAGTATTTATCTATCATTTTCTTCGGTGTTAGCGCATGCAGTTGAAGTGTAAAACCAATTTAGGTAGATCGGGAGACACGGAGGAAGGTTCCTCGCCGCCCTTCGCCTCAAAGTCCCATTCGCCATTTCCTTCGCAGACGTGACGCCCATTTCTTGCTCAAGTCTCGACAGCATTCGATGTTTTGCTTCCTCACTTTCCGTCCGTAGTGATTGACCCGCATGCTGGTTTGACAGTGGTGAGTAGACTTCACCACTGTACCAAGCCATATACAGGAGTGAGTGAAATTCGCACATCGACACAGCAATAAGGACGCCGCCACCATTCGGTTTTCTGCAGGGACATCCTGGTGCCCAGGGTGCCCAGAGGCGTCCCCCGGAATCGAAACCCGGTCCATTCCTCAACGGCCCAGCGTTCCACTCGCTTGACAACCACCTCCTCAGCGTGCAAACACCACGGAAACATCGTCCACATATCGCGGATATCATTTTTCAATCGGAATTGCTAGCCTTGATAAACGTAAATTCATTAGAAGGGGGTATCGTCTTTCAGGAGGTAATTATTGCTGAGAAATGACCGAGATATCTGGATAACATTTATTCTGCCTATTAATTGATCTTTATGTACATAATACTACATATTACAGGTATTAATGTTGATTTTTTTTTCTTTCAGGAAGCCTTAGATTGAAGTAAATCGCAGTGTGGAGAAGATACAGGTTTCATGGTGTGATTACGTACCTTCATTTGAAAGGTTACAGTGACCGGCAAATCCACGATGAAATGATGGCTGTTCGTGAATAATGATGGCCCAGCGTTAAAGGAGGAGCGTGACGCTGCACGGATGTGAATGCAGGCCTTTGAGGTGAGCAGGCTGCGCCGAACAGATCGGAGGCCGCCTTTGAGACCGTGGCGAGAGAAGAATCGAGAGAATAATAACAATATGCGCGGAGGGCATTGTCTTCCAGACTTCTGAGCGGTGAATGTATCGCTTCTGGTAATACATTTTTTTTGATCGACTCAGTCCGACCACTTTTGGGACAGACCTTGATTTTAAATGCCCTTAGTACCTATTAGTTCCTTTTCCCTGGCCCCCTCGCCCCCGCCACGTGACCTGTGGGCGCGAACGCACTCGACAGTCTGCGATGTCCACTTACTTCTTCATGATCCGCGTCATCCGCTCCGGCCGGAACCCCCTCCACCTCCCCCCGCTCCCCTCCTCATTGTTTGCACTCCCACCTCGCTTGCGCCACAGATAAGAACATTCCACTTTCCACAAGCGCATCAAAGATAACGAACGGAGTGGGCCATCCCACAACGGCGCTCGCTCTCCCTCCGCCCGCGTGAATTAGATCACTCTGCCCCGAGGGCTCGTTCATTGTTTTTGCTTCTCTCGCTCCAGAAACTTCGCTGCGAATCGGGATGAATGTTTACTCACACTCGACATTTAAGTTTACAAAGGGATTTAAATTATAACCCATTTGATGAAAGAAAACACTTTGCTATATTCCACATAGAATACTTTCATTAAGAATACTTCATCTGATGATGAAGGTTCTGAAGATGTTACTCTGTAACGAAACCTAGGTCGTGATAAAAACACTGTGTGGAATATGGCCAAGTGTCTTCTTTCGCCATGAAGGATTTTCAACAATGTTACGTCTGGAACTGTGTTATTTATAACTAATTTATAAAGGTTTGTGGGGGAATCCGTCGAGTCTGGACAGGAAACGCCCCGGTGTCGCAATTTTCCTTGTGTGGGTCGGTCGTCCATGGGTCATGCAGCCCGGTACGTCATGTCATGTCTCCCTTCCTCCGAAGGAATAGGGAGCGAGCGCCCTTTCCGCGTCCACCATCGGCGATTTACAGCGCTCGCTTTTCTAAAGGGTGGCTTTCTTAAAGCGAGCGATCGTTTCGTCTTGCGAATTCCGAGTTGTTCCCGTGAAAGTGTAGCAAGTCTGCACATCTAAATAGTAACAGCGATGAAATAAGAATACATTTCATAAATAATCAATGGCATTCCGCCGTTAAACTAAGGTTAAAACAAAATCTTCAACCGCCGTAACAATTCTCAGTCTATCCTAACCTGGCACAACGTGACTCCCGACACTAAAAATTCCTTTTTGTGATTCCTGATCCTCACTTCCTTCCTCCCTTCATCCCGTCCAACATCCCTCTCCTGTTCCTACCCCTTCCTCGTTTGCCTAGCATTTTCCCTTCTATCGCAGCCTTCAACATTCACAGCCGATCAATACACGCCCTGCATCCAGTTTTCTTTCTCCCGTTTCATCCCGTCTCCCAACAATCCCCTTTCTTCCCCCACAGCACCCAGCACTTACTTCCTTCCTTTTTCTTTAAAATGAATGTTTTTTGTCACAAAGTCACTGTTGTGGTCACTTTCGATGATATGCTTTGCAAAGAGGGATTTTATGTTCTTATTTTTTACACGTTTGGTGTTCTTTAATCCTTTCTTTAAATTTCCGTCCTGTTTGCCCAATATACTTTGTGCTACATTCTGAGCACTTTAACTCATACACTCCACTCCTCTCGTTTTTGGGGACTTTGTCTTTAGTGTGAGAGATCAGGTTCTTAAGGCATGAACCACTGTAAAAGGCACATTTAATTTTTTCTTTAGGAAAACTTTTAATGACTTTTTGAGAAATAGTCCCAAGATATAGTATTCTCCGCCATTTGGCAGTGGGATCTTTTAAATGTTCGGGGTTGTAAATGTGGCTTAAGGCTATTTTTGTAAGTTTATTCCGGTAAAGTTTATTTATTAGATCTTCTGAATAACCATTGTTTACTGCTAACGTTTTAATTACATTAAGTTCCTTATTTACATTGAATTTTGACATAGGGATAGCGGTTAAACGGTGGATCATTGCATGAAATGCCGAAAGCTTTTGGGTGAAGCAATGCCTTGAAGAGGAATGAATTAATTGGTCTGTATACATTTCTTTCCTAAAAATGGAATACTGTAACCCGTCTTTGTCTTTAGAAATGGATAGGTCGAGGAAATTCAGGGAACCTTTTTCCTCTTTTTCACACGTGAATTGTACATTAGAATTGATAGAATTTAGATGTGCTAGAAACTGATCTAGTTGCCTATCAGAACCTGTCCACACACAGAAGACATCGTCTACATATCTTAGCCAACAAAATACATTATTAATGAGAGGGTGAGCTGAGGAGAACAAAACTTTTTCAAAATTGTCCATATATAAATATCGGCCAGGAGTGGGGACAAGGGCGAGCCCATGGCTAACCCATTGGGTTGTTGGAAATATGTACCATCAAAAATGAAATAATTTTGGGAAACACACGTATTAAGTAATACACAAAGTTCACTTATAACTGGCACTGGGATGGATTTCCGGATGAGGATGTCTTCGGCAAGGTTCGCCGCTTCCATGGGTGGCACGTTGGTGAAAAGGTTGCGTACATCGAAGGAAACAAGCATGCACTTTTTCGGGATGACCTTTTTCATAAGTTTGTTGACAAGGTCCAAGGAATTCACTACACCATATTCCGTGGAAAATTTGGAAGCCTCCCTGAAGAGTACATTAAGCCTTTTCGCTAGTATGTGGTTGGGAGCTGACATATTTGATACTGCAGGTCTGATCGGAATCCCATTTTTGTGAACTTTAGGTAGCCCGAAAATCCGTGGTGCTGAGGGATTCATTTGCACTAGTTTCAACATTTCACAACTTTTGAATAACGTGTCACAAGATTCAATCACTTTCTGAATTTATTGTTGAAACTTGGGGGTTGGGTCTGAACGAAGTACTTCAATGTTATTGTCCCTGATGAAGTCTTCGCATTTCGTGATGTAGGTATTTCGTTTTAATACAACCACTGCGCTGCCTTTATCTGCTTTCTGAATGATCAAATTTTTCTCTGTCACTGAATGTTTAATGGACTTTAAGGCCTCGTACTCGGTAGAATACTTTTTCTTTTCTACTTCTAGTTGTGAGAATTTAAGGAGCTCCTGGGAAACAACTTGTTTAACCGCGATATTTCCTCTCTGAAGGGCAACTTCAAGGTTAACCGCCAGGTTTTTTAATGTCTTTAACAGAAATAGGAATTTTAGGTACGTACTTTAGGCCTTTTTCTAGCAAAGAAATCTCACTATTAGAAAAGGAATATCCGGAAAGGTTAACGATTCGAGGTCCAAACTTATGGTCACACTTAGAACTTGTTGATTTTGAACTGGACTCTTTATTTTTCCGTAGTAACTCAAGCTTACGGTTCATTTTCGCTCTTTTTTGAAAGGAAATCTCACTGCATGTCTGACGGACATCATTATCAAAGTATAACCACTCGATCCAATGAAGTTTATAAGACAATTCCACGCATAAAAGTAGATGCTGTATCCCATTATTTACTACTTTTATACGTGGAATTGTCGTGACAAAAATTATTCATTTAGAAGAAAAAGGTCAAAGGCTCGATTCTTTGGAGCAGTTAGAAATTTTGAAATGTGTCCGTTGGAAAGATGATCTTGCCAACGAAATTCTGTATCCCTCCCACTCCCCACTCCTAGACCTACCACTCTTCTAAATCAAAAATGTAATTCTCTTTTCTTCCCAGCTACATTGTAACCTTTTTACCCCTCCAACCTCCCTCTCTGACCAACCCCCCCCCCTCCTATGATCAGAAGGTATATATAGCCAGCGTGCTTCTATGAGGACCCCTTAAGAGGAGTGTATCCTAAAACGGGGTTTCCGTATTGTTTTATTATGTTTCAATATATATTTTATGTCAACTCTTGTCATTCTGTTCTTTACGGAAATAAAACCTTTAAAACTGAAAAAAACTATGAGGACCACCTGATGATGACGTTCAACGTCGAAACCTGGGTCGTGTTTTTAAATAAAGTGTGTGGAATTACTAAGTCAATTATTTCATCACATTTCAATATGTTATGCAAATTCCACTAAGTTCCGCCTGAGACAACAAATTTTATTTGAGTACTTTCGTGGGAATGCTGTCTACCCCTCATGGCCTTATTTGATTTCATCTCCCTCAATGCCCTTAATCTTGATGGCCTGAGTCCTCACCATATAGTTCATCGATACATTTCTTCCGTCTCTCTTGGATCTTCCCTGGTTTTATTGCTAATTTTCTTGAATAATCTTAGATTGTTTTCACGGGTTTTCCCGTGTCCAGTAGATAGGAAAAACCGTTCCTGAAACACGCCATCTTGGATTTTCTAGAAGTCGTCCCTGTTGCCGGATTGTTACGTTTTCCTAAGTTTGGCCGGTTATTACTATTTTTAGTCGAGTAATGGTCCTGCAGTAGTGGACACAGCCATGCGTCGCGGCCAGCAGTGTCCGCGGGGGTTTTATGCAACCAACGAACCCGTTTCTCCGACCTGGAGATGGCGGTAGAGAGCTATTTCACCAACCTAAGGACAAATGGATGAGGACAGAAGAGGAAAGGGGATAGAGTGGGAAAATCAATGATACAAGGTCATAAATGATAGGAACAGTGCGTTCACCATTGGCTACAAGTATGAAATGATAGTCAGGGTACGTTCCAAATTCTGAGTCAGCACTGCAACCTCGCTCCGAAATTGACAAGCGGTGCCGGGCGGCATCGATGGCGTTTCTTAGCGCGAAATCTATCATACCACATTCAATGCTGCGTCCTAGCTACAAACGGCTACATAGATACGAATAGGAACGTCAGAAAATGGCGACCATTGCGACGATTTAGTTAATTAAAATAATCGTGTTTTATATTTTAGTATTTAAGTTCTGCGGCTCATACCAGTTCTTTTTAACGATAATGGATATAATCTCGCCTCAATAGTTAATAATTAATCCTTAATATTACGAATAAATAGAAATTAGCGTTTAAATTACAGCTTCAACATGACTGCTTCTTCGTACGATGCATACAATATAAAATACGAGGAGTCGATGGACCTCGAAACATCTGGTTTCGTGCAATAACAAAATGTAACTGACAATAAATACACGAACGCATAAAGAAATAGAATAATTTCTACGCATAAAATATAATTTTATTGCGAAATATTAACGCAACTTAATCTCAATTACCAAGTGAGATTCGACCAATTTTTATTCGGTCATCTGTTTGAGCACCCGATAAAAAATCTCCCAAAATGACCCAATACGATTTCCTCGACCAATGGGCTCCATTGCCCAGGGAAATCGACGCCAGAGACGCAGAACAGTGATACTCGCATTGGGATGATGGTGGCTCATATTTGAGAGCATAAGCCAAGACAAAAAAATCATTGCTTTTTCTATTGAATCAATGAGCTTACAATATTTCAACGCTATAAATAAACGACTTCTTTACAGATTAATGCAATACTCACGAAATGCCCGAAAGGAGGACTCTGAGAATAACTTGTCGAACCATGTGTCGTAGCGTGAGCTCACCTGGGACAAAAAGAACAAATAGTCGTTAACGTTTAATTTAGTGTTTGATGCGCAATCGACATAAACTCGTAAAAATAACATTTTGACGATTCTGGCTACAGTTAATGTTATATCAATTTACTGATGAGTAATATAATAAAATATGAGAATAAACCGAAGATGCGCGCGTGCTCCACTGCGCAAGGCTACGGACATTTGTCGAGGGTCAATTTGAGCGGTTAATGGGAATCATTTAGCATCGTTCCACTCTCCTCGACACGTGATAATATTCTTGATTTCTTCGTAACTAATATTGCCGAAAAAGCCTTAACTATGGACACTATAAAAGGAATTAGTGACCGCAGGGCAGGAAATAAGAAGCCCAGTAGAAAAATTTGCTTATTGAAAAAAGAGGACTATAATAACTAGACATTCATGTTGCAAGGTCAACTTGCAAATTTTAAGAAAGATAGTAATCACCGAAATACTGGGGATACGTGGAATCGCTTCCTTGAGATTATGAACAGCTCCACAGCCAACTAGTTCATTCCCAGCAAATGTATAAAACATAACACGGAACCTAAATGGCACAACGGGGACGATAGAAAAGCAGTGCGGCGTCAACGGCCATGTCACGCCAAGATAAAAAATATTAGGGATGATACCTCTACAGACAAAAAGAATGAGGTCACTTATGATTAGAAGATATCAAGGGCGACTGCCAAGAATGAATTTCGGAAAGCGCAAGGAGAATTCAAGAGGAAAAGATTAGCGGAAATTTTGATAGAGAATTCGAAAGCATTTAGGGGTACGTGAGAGAGGTTCAGCAAAATAAGTCAGTCAATCGTTAATCCGCCAAAAATGATAAGGGCGAAAGAGTAATCAGCAGTTTGGAAAAGGCCAAAATTTCAACTTTCAAACAAATTGTACCCGCCAAACAATGCAAAAATTTGGAATCTAATGAACGAATCTCATATGATGAAATAGAACTTTTGCTGAAAACTACTAGGCCTAATAAACCCTTCGGGCCCGATCAAATTACAGCTCGTTTATTCATTTAACTAGCTTCGGAAATTGCACCGCGTCTAGAAATCGCATTTAAGAAACCGCTATCAGATCGCAAGGTTTCCAGTGAGTAAAAAACGGCCGATGTGATGCCTATATTTAAAATGGAGCGAAGGAGAAACCGAGCCATCAAAGACCTATTTCCCACACAGTCACATCATACAAGGTCATGAAACATATAACGGCTAGTTCGTAAGTGACTTATTGAGTGATCGCGTGCAAAATGGTAGTCGTAGATGGCGTTAGCTCTAATGCAGTAGAAATCACTTCAGAAGAGCCCCAGGAAGGACTCTTCGGACCTTTTTCATTGCTTCAAAATGCTACGATCACAAAATCAACTCTGTGATTAGTGAGGTACTACTAATTTAAGAGAGATAATGTCAGTGAGGAACGTTTATTTTCCGACCACGTCGTGGTTTACGCATCTATCCTCAATCCTGAGGATGAAGGAGCTTCAGTAGCGCTAAGTAAGATGAGCTTAGCGCTATACACCGTTGGTGAGACATTTGTATTAATTTTTGGAATAAGATCCATTCCCTTCCAAACGCTTGCTGCATCAGAAATCTCGAAAGCGTGGAATCGATTAATAGCACACAATAAATCCAGTTACATGACATAGTAATTGGAGCCGAATCGCGGCCCTTAAATGATATCTTCATTGCCGCACTCTTAATTGGATTGGACCACAACACCCATTTACGACGAGTCCCCCACGGCGGATGCGCAGCGAGGAAACAAGGTGAGGATGCCGCGCTACCGGAAGGAAGTTTCGTGGAAGGGCGGCGCAACGATCGTTCGTTCCTTCCCTCCTTTCCCTAATCCCCGCGACAAACTCAACCGCCCTATCGATGACCTCCGTGGCCCAAGAGAAGCAGCGGATGCGTCGACGCCTCCAAGAAACAGGCGACACGTTTCATCAGAATGAGCAGCAGACTGCTCTCGATCATCGGTCGCCTTTCACCGCGTGCATTTTCACTCATCTGGTGTTTTGAGGCCCTTCCCGCATGGTCCCTCCACTAAAGGACCGCAGTGCTCCCTACAGTATTGCTCGTGTCCAAGATTCCATCCCTCTGCGTTGGTGGGTGGGGGGAGCAGGTCGCTTGCACTGCCCGCTTGCTGCGGTGCGTCGCATTGCCGACCAGTGTCTTTTGAGGGCGGGGGCCATAAGTTGCATGCGATAGAGTTTCCCCTTCCTGATTTTCAATTCATATTTATACGGAATTGGATACATTTTCACTGCATTTGCAGGTTCATGCGTATGTTAGTCGACAGTAAAGGGTGCGGCAACATAACTTCCTTTTTTATAGAGCGAAACCCCTTTGAAAAATGAAGTTATGTTGCCGCGCCCTGTATTTGCATTCGCGTAAGTCTAAGAGATTTTTTCAAGGAATATGTAAGGCTCTGTGGATGTAGGTGTGCGTGAATGTGTTGGTTTTGCATGTGGTTTCATCCTCTTTTATGAGTGGCGACCTAACACCACACGGCCTTGCGGCCCGGGGTATTACACACGTAGATGTTACCGACATTTCCTCCGACCCTCTTCCGCGAACACACTTCAACTTTCGAGAGGGTTTGAGATGACAACTATATCTCTCGCGGGGAATGCCGTTCGTCCAAATGAAGACTCCCCCATCTCCCGCTCCCCAACCACCACCACCCCTTGCCCGTTCACACCCTCCTCCCTCCCACCGCCGGCGATTTTCACCCCCCACCCTCGATCGAAGTGGGGCACCAGCCATTTCCACCGTCTGGAGTTACCCACCACACCCTCACTCACCCTCCACCCTGATTCCCGACACCCTCGGCGGCGCGATTCCATCCCTGGCCTCATCAATTACCATGCTGCCCTAATAAACGCTTAAAAAAACATCGGCAGGTTTAACGAATCCCAATATGGGGAGTACTTATGAGGGCAATATGCGGCGGATTCGCTGCAAAGAACCGGCTTCAACAAACAACTGGTGGGGAAATGTAATGAGAAAGTTAAAGAGAGGTATTATTTAGCTCTAGTTAAATCTCCTTTGGAGTATGCCGTCGGTATTTGGGATCCTTGATAGAAAATTTGGCAAAAAGAATTGGTTAAGGTCCCGAGAAAATCCGGCAGATTCGTGAAAAATTGTTACAATAAGGACTGAAGTGTGACGGGTCTCCGAGGGGATTTTTGCTGGGAGCCACTTGAGATGCGAGGAGAATCTGGCCTGTATTGCTATAGAGTAGTTTTAATCTGCTGGTGTCCTTATTTCTCTGCAAATCATTGTGACGTCTGAAAATAATATCGCGGGTTAATGCTAACGTTGCAGATGTCAATATATATGACAAAGGGTAGGAGTAGCCATTCAGGGACTAGGAGTCACTTGAGATGCGAAGAGAACAAGCTGAAGATACTGAAACTTTTAGAAAGATTCAGAGTAAAAGAGTTTAACAGTGAAACTAAAGGAATTATTATTATGGTCCAACGCTATTTGAGCAGGTCAGACCACAAAGATAAGATAAGGGAGAATGACTCCAGGACAGATAGATGCAAATTTTTTTTTTAATTATTAAAAATATACACATGTGCTGATAGAGAGTGTCACGTGGCACACAAGTTCCAAATAATCACAAAAGATAATAGATGAAATCACACTTCAAAACACAAATCTCTTTCACAAAACAAGCGAATCCCCATCTCATTTACATCTATCAATCAGCAAGAAGAATAAAAGTTAAATTTAAAAAAATAAGCTATTACATATAATACAATACACCACACATCAATCAAATTATTACATATATTCCTTACATCTTTTCTTAAAAGTATACACTCTGTTAGGAAAGGGCTCGAATATTTTTGAAGGTAAGGTGTTCAAATCAACAATCGCAAACTTATTCTTACCCCAGACAATCAGGAATCATTTTGGTAAGAAACCGAAGTCACCACAGAAACATAAAAAAAACATTAAATTTACAAGTCAGGAGAAGATTATTCCTTGCATACAAGTTTACATACATACTTGTAGGCATAGGTATATTTGTAGCTACATGTGTATGTTAGTGGGTAGTTTGAGTGTTAGCATGTCTGAGGGTTGTTAGGGTTCTTGCATGAATGCATACCATGTTTTGTTTGTATTGTATAAATTTGGATTGGATTGTGTAAATTTTTGGGTTTTATCTTAATTTCGGGTGTTGCCCTAACTCCCCCCGCCACACGCCCTTACGGCGGCTTGTGGGTTATAAATAGATGTCGATGGAAAAGCGCACTAAGAACGTTGTCCATATCACCATTCACCGTCCTTCCTTTTCTGCCGACTCAAACTCCATTTCATTACCTACCTAGGTGGGCATATCTACATTCGTTGGTTTAAAAAGTATCGGGAACATTTTCGGAAAATAGATTAATTTCAGATATGGGCCGTATGCCTCCACTTCCAAAAGAGGGACGCCGTCCGCTGCCTGACGCCTCCATTGCCCGCCCGCAGCGGCGTGGCGCATTCCCCAGCTATGGCTTTAAGGGCGGACATTATTAGTTAGTTATATATCCATGTGATGGCAGAATCATCCCAATTTAATTTTTAATTCTACATGACTTGTCTTGCCATGGTGAGAGCCTCTCGTATAAGTGGCGTTGGTTAATTTTTATTCCCTTTTTTTCGACTAACAAATATCTAATTTATTGGGTGAATTAACCCTTGCATTTAATTGAGTCTTCCTCCAGTATGTACACAAGTTAGCACTTTATTCGATAGTTTTTCAACGAATATTTTATCTCTTTCCCTTCCTCTCCCATATCCTCCTCCCGTACCACTCACACCATTCCCACCTCGTGGTGCCTGCACCCCCTGCCACACACTCTTCGGTTGATCGCGGGGTATTTATGTCGCCGACTGTATCTCGGCATCCGCCGAGCGCCGCTCAGAAGGGAGCAGCAGCTCGGAGGCGATGCCGCTCGTCCATCGGAGGGCGTCGGAGGTAAATGGCCCGGAGCCCCGCCCGACGCACACCAACCCCCGTCCCCGTCATTCACCCGTTTAGCACTCCCTGCCAAACATTCGCTCGATCGACTTGGCCCGCCCCCACGCGGCCCACCAGCGCACACCAAGTAGCGCACCAACACGACCGCGCCGACACCTCGACCTTGACCCAACCGTTTCGATTCTCCTATAGCACCAGAATATCCATAACACCTGTGTGCGGTTCTTATGTGATCTCAGAAAATACGATCAAATTTCTGACTCATTTACGTGAATATCCTGGTTAAAGCTAGAAGGTCGCAGGCATGTACACATTCTTTCACTTTTATACGGAGTACTTTCAAACCACACATATACATATCTATACAAAAATTTCCTCACCATCAGCTAAACCCTCAACGGAAACACTAGGGGTATCAATAAACTTCTTGTCCCGCACCAACGCACGGAAATCTATCACAAGTCTTTTTATGTTATATCATGCCGTCTGTGGAACGTCTCCCAGATGACATAAAAAATTCGCCATCCACAACAGCATATATGAGAGCACTTCACAAGTTCATTTTCCTCAGGTACTTAACTTAAATTGTAGACCCTCCCTCATTCCTCTAAGCTGCTGTACAGATCACTGTTTCTACTTTTTTTCTGCTCTTTTGCTTCGTCATCTCAAAAGTAGGATTTTTAATCATCATTTTTAGTTAATGTTATGTTTCTCATTACTCCTCGTGTGCTGTCAATATAATTAATTCCTTGATTTCAACTTCAGTAACATAATTATATGTATACTATGAGAAAAATAGTCATTACAATTTATTTGTATCTTTCCTTTAGGTAATTAGGGTTTTCGCAGGTTTGTCACACCCCCCTTCCCTTCGTGGGTTTTTACTAATGCGATGCTCTTCCAAGCTTTCCCAAATAACTCATTCTTTGCTTAGACTATCCCCATTTTATTGTACTCTTTCTTCATTGTCATTTACTTAGAGTATGTGTGTACGTGTAGGTGCATATTTAATTTACATACGAACATATACGTTTATATGGATGCATATATGGATGAATATAATATATATATATATATATATATATATATATATATATATATATATATATATATATATATATATATATATCCCTCCCCGAACTATCACCTTGACGTGGTGGAAGGGCTTGTGCGTTCCGATGACCCCTAGAGCTGTGTTGGCGGGAGTAATAATAATTGCTCCTGGTAGGGTCACCCATTCCAGATAGGTCGAAGGTTAGGAGCCAGACGAAAGTTTTTCCACGCAGCGTCTGTTCCAGTACCACGCAGTGCCAGTGAGGCGGCTGCAAAGGCGTCTGACCCCAGTGGGGCGGCCAGTAAGTGATGGTGTCACGTTAAAAACACTATTGAGGAAGGCAACGGGAAACCACCTCAATTATCAAGAAGATTTAAAAGACGGACAATACAGAGATTTTGAGTCCCGGCAACTACGGGGCTCGGTCCAATCGGGCTTCCGCGGTCGTCATCCTACAAAACCCTACCTCCATCCTACAAAAACATTCTCTAATTTACCTGTCCTCATCATTGTCCTAACATTCCACGTTCCTATTCTAACTAATTTGGTCTTCCTCTCCTGCGTCATCTGTCCTGCTGCAGCTGGTTTTCCCTTGCAAGGGTTTTGTAGGATGACGACCGCGGAAGCCTTGCCTCCCCCGCTGCCGGGCACGACAAACGGCCGATTGGACCGAGCCCCGTAGTTGCCAGGACTCAAAATCTCTGTATTGTCCGTCTTTTAAATCTTCTTGATAATTGAGGTGGTTTCCCGTTTCCTTCCTCAATAGTGTTTTCAACGTGACACCATCACTTATTGGCCGCCCCACTGCGGTCAGACGCCATTGCAGCCGCCTCACGGAGGAACAGACGCTGCGTGGACTACCTTTCGTCTGGCTCCTAACCTTCGACCTATCTGGCATGGGTGACCCTACCAGGAGCAATTATTATTACTCCCGCCAACACAGCTCTAGGGGTCATCGGAACGCACAAGCCCTTCCACCACGTCAAGGTGATAGTTCGGGGAGGGATATATATATATATATATATATATATATATATATATATATATATATATATATATTGATTATTCTATGTGCAAAACTCTGCGCAATGTATGTCTGTCTGTCCACATGTATTTATGTGTACGCATGTAAGTATAAATCTTATGGCTAATATAATATGCATCCGACGATGGGTTGAATGGAAGAGGGGGCCATTTGGTCTCACTTTCGCCCTAATGAAGACCTCTTCCCCTGCGGAGGACGGAGGGAGCTTCTGCCTCCGATGGAGGGAGCTTCTGCCTCCGATGGAGGGAGGGAGGGGGGGATGGAGGTTTCATTGGGGACCCGCGACGGAGGAATGGCTGGATTGGATGAAGGGACTGGATTTATTGCGGGAGCCGATCAGCGCTTGTTTGAAGAGCCCTCGGAAAAAGGTGGAGTGTGTCGGGGGGGGGGGGGAATCACGAACAGTAATAAAAATGAATGTTTGGGAGGTGAGACCGCTTTGGAAATTAAGGATTTTAATTGAAAAATAAACGGTGTACATCTGTTTGTGTGCAATAATGTCCTGACAACACGTATTGCGTTCCGAAAAACTTCGCCATTTATTCCACCTTTCATGAGCCCGCATTTATACCGCCTACGGCGTGTCAAAGTCTCAACCTGTGACTTTTCACAGGTTGAGACTTTGAACCCCGCGGGGGCGGAGACCGTGAGTTGCACGTCCATGAGATGGTAGAATTTCCCCTTCTTGCCTTCCGATTCTAATTTTCCACGTTGTAGGATATATTTTTACTAAATTCTAAGGCGCATGTGTGTGTTAGTTTATACTGTATGTATTTGCATGCGTGTAAGTTACGACGGTTATTGCATGAATATAGATATACGCCACTGCGGGGGTGGGTTTGCATGAATATATTGGTTTTGCATGTGGTTTTATTCTCTTTTACGGGTGGTGGCCTAACACCCCCCGCCACACACCGTTGCGGCGGCTTGCTGGGTGTCAGAATTGCATGGGTGCCTGCTCTCTTTCAATGTATTTTCTTGTCCTCTTCGTGTAGGCATATGAATAGCTGCTAATTATGTAAAATTTGTATTCAGGTGATGATGCGCCGCATCGAAACCATGGTCGTGTGAAGTATTAAATCTTAACGTGGAAGTCCAAAGTTTCTTTTTCTGCCCTCACCAATATGGCGGAAGGAACGAAACACGGAAGAATCCTCGACCACTCGACCAATCTAGAGTTACCATGGGAACGCACAAATAACAGCAGCCAACGCCTCAAGTAACGGACGAGCGACCAGGAAGTGAAGTTCAAGCAAGTTCTGTTTCTTTTTACTTCGAGGAATTACTGACCCTTTGGAGGTCACCCGAATGATCCCATCCCCACTCCCGTATACATAGTCCCATAACACGAAAGGCAAACAGCGTCCAAATGGATATTTCACGAGTTAAGAGGCTATTGCGTCGCCGCCCCGTCGATGGGAGGAAGGGGCGGGAGGGACCGCATCCCACGCGATGAAGGATTAAATGCGCAACATTGCGGATTCGGGCGGGAGGGCAACCCCTCTTAAGCATGGTCCGCGTGGTCGGTCCATCGCCATGGTGAATCGATGCAATTACATACTCTTATATTCGGTCTCAAATCATTGCAATGCGTCGCCCGGAACTGAAATATCTCTTTTTATTTTAATACAGCGTATGACACGTTCAAATAATGAAATATATTCAATACTAGTCTTGATCATCTTGAGACAATGTACTGCTCTCTGACCAAATTTTGGAAATGTTTTCAGATAGTTCCTCCGTTGATAACGTCGGAAAACAAAGAATTCACTTAAATATTACGCATAATACCTCAGTGGCAGCCATATTATTTTTTTGTTTTTTCAACGCCGGGCTTTTAATTTCTTGTAACCCTATAAACAATGGTAACTAGAATGGAGTCACATCGGGCATAGCTAATATTATATTTCCTTTTCTCTTTCATACGCACATCCAGACAAATTGGTCGGAATGCAGTGCGAGTATCAAAAGGGGTTTATGGCACATCCGTCATTGACAGGCCCATTCAGGGGATGAATCTATTATTAAAACTAAAATATCTAATTAAGGAACGTGGGAGTACAGGGGTACAGCGTCGGACTATTTACCGGAGGGCCCGGGTTCGATTTCAGGGCAAGCCTCTCTGAGCACCCTCAGCTCCATCCAAGCGATGTGATTTTTCGGGTACCAGATTTTCCTGGGAAACCATAACCGGCACAGGGAAAGGAACTGGGCCCCATTATTACCTGATGTGTGAATTTCACACGCCGTATAGGGCTTAGTACATGGCGAACCCTACCATCACTTATCAAACCACCCTCGGGTTGATAATTATGTAAATGCTATGTTTATCAGGCTAAATTACACACGAAAAAGACAACATTACTTCAACAGAGAGAACAAGGGATCAAACGGAAAAGGCAAGGAGCGTTCTAGGCAAGGGACGGCAGAAGGCAGGAAGTTGGGAAGGAAATGACGAGGGGCGGGGGTGGACTCTCACTCTGAGGAGAGCGTTGCGCCGCCGCCTTACGCCGAGGAATGTCGACTAATCATCCGAGAGGCAAGCAAAAGGGAGAGTAGAAACAAATGAGGGAAGTGCTGCGCCTCTTCGTACCTCTCCCCGTCTTATTCGAGCGGGGAAGCGAGAGGAACCGATGACAATTGGTCGGAATTGGATTTCGAGAGGAATTATGAGACGAAGGGGGCGGAGTGCCTCTACTCCAACTTGCCATTGGGGGGCAAACGGGAATGAGGGGGGGGGGAAGAGTGGGAGGGGCAAAGGGTGGGGCGAACGGTGGGAGAGCAACGATGCTACCCCCTTTCCTAGTGCCAACTCCACGCCCTCTACCATATCACCTATTATTAAATAGATCTGCCTTGCCGCCGAAACGTCAACCCTACAGGTGTGAGTCTCCTTTCTTTGTGTTTCTATGCTTTAAAGTTCAAAATCAGTATTTATACATAAATACATATATATATATAATATCCATACATATATATACAAGTAAGTACATACATATACTCATTCACATGTTGGAATGTATATTTGTTCGCCGCATGGCGGCATTTTGTGTTTGAATGTGTATATATACATACATATATATGCATATACGAGTCCCGGTTGAGGAAATATTTTTACTCTTGTGATCCGTTCGATTCCGCCTTCCCCACCTCTATTGTGTTCGTCCTTTATACGTGTTCCTATCCCTTTTCCTTATATATGTTTCTGTATATATGAGTATTTATTCGCCGTTTGGCGGGATTTCGTGTTTGAATGTGTATTTGGCCAATGTGGCTCATCTCTTTCTTCTGGCTATGCGTGCCACGAAACGCACTGTTCTTTTCCTGTATGATGTTGTATGAACCACTGTCCTTTCCTCTTGTGTATTGTCTATTTCTCCTTTGGTGGGTGAAACGGCCCCCTGACGCCATCTCTTGGCTAAAGAATCGGGGCGCTTGGCGACATATAAGACCCACGGATCTCAGGGGAAATTACATGTCCTCGATAGCTCAAGTGGTTAAGAGCATCCGCCCGGCAAGTGGAAAGATCCGGTGTTCGAGTCCCGGTTGAGGAAATATTTTTACTCTTGTGATCCGTTCGATTCCGCCTTCCCCACCTCTATTGTGTTCGTCCTTTATACGTGTTCCTATCCCTTTTCCTTATATATGTTTCTGTATATATGAGTATTTATTCGCCGTTTGGCGGGATTTCGTGTTTGAATGTGTGTATATATATATATATATATATATATATATATATATATATATATATATATATATATATATATATGTGTGTGTGTGTGTGTATATATATATATATATATATATACATTCACATAAATATATATATGCATATAGATAAACATATATATATTAGACATTTAAGGTCCATGCAAGGTGAGATGGAAGGATAGTGGGGATTACTGGAGTGATAATTATAGAATAATATACAGCGGCGGGGACGAGAGCCAACGAGGGGTTGCCATAGTCTTAAATAACGAGGCGGGAAGAAGCGTAGTCAACATAGAGCAGGTAACGGATAGATTATTACTAATTGAGATAAAAGCAGAACTGACGAACTTGGTTATTATTCAGGTATGCATGCCACCAAGCTACCATAAGGAAGAAGAGGTCGATAGGATATACGATCAGTTGTAGGACATAATCGCGTGTCGTTTCAGGGAAACATTCGATAGCTATGGGGGATTGGAATGCGACGGTAGGCGAAGGAAGAGATGGTGATGAGGTGGGGGACTACGGTTTAGGCATGAGGAATGACCGCGGATAGAAAGCAGTTGAGTTCTGCAGGAGACAGGGGTTAGTCATCACCAACACTTGGTTTAGACACTACAAAAGACGCAGGTATACATGGAAAATGCAAGGTGACTCAGAAAGATATCAGCTAGATTATATCCTGGTTAGACACAGGTTTAGGAACAGTGTGATAAATTCGCACAGCTTCCCAGGAACGGATGCGGATTCTGACCACAATTTAGTTGTTATGAAATTTAGCGTCCGTTTCAAAAAGATAAAGCAGGGGCGGCGGTTTAGAAAATGGAATGTAGAAGGATTAAATGGATTGCATAGGAAAAGTTACCGACAGGCTATAGAGGAAATCCGAAGAAAAAGGCGAAAGTATGAACAAAGGGTTATCGAAAGCCGCAAAATACACTATCGGAACCGCTAATGCGAAAAGGATTAAGAAACCATGAATCACGGATGAGATGATTACAAAGATGTATGAGAGGAGAAAATGGAAGAATGTGATTACAGAGTTAGGTAAAATAAAGTACAAAGAATTGAACAATAAATTGAGGCGGGCAACAAATTAAGCAAAAAAGCATGGTGGAAGACGCAGTGTGAGGATATGGAAAGTTTGCAGTGGAAGAATGAAATCGGTGCGCTGTACAGCAAAGTTAAATCTTCATCGGGAAGTAAGGAAGGAAGATCTATGCTAACAGTTAGAGAAAAGGCGAGTAACATAATAGAGTTCACATGAAAGAGTCAAGAGAGATGGGAGGAATATATAGAAGAACTGTATAGTAAAGAACTTAGACCAACAAAGTTAGACATAGAAAAGGAACATGACGTAGAGGACGATAGCTTAGGTTCAGGAATACTCGACGATGAGACAGAAAGGGCATTGAGGGAGACGAAGCTAAATGAGACCGTGGGGGTAGATAACATTCCTGCGGAACTACTGAAATGTTTAGGAAAATGTGGGAGCAAGAGGCTATATGGGCTGATTCGTAGTATCTATTAGGACGGAATCTGGCCGGTAGACTTTGTGAGATCCGTTTTAGTTCCTATTCCGAAAAAGGTAAAGGTTACATCTTGTGAGGACTACAGGACAATAAGTTTCATATCCCACGCAGCTAGAGTTGTTCTCAGGATCAAAAACAAAAGGATAGAGAGTAGGGCAATTGATTACTTTGGGAATGATTTCTAGGCGATGATCAGTTTGGGTTTAGGAAGGGGAGAGGTACGCGTGATGCCGTTGTAGTAACGACATTATTAATCGAGAGGAATATAAAACACAACCAGGAGGCATTTGCCTGTTTCGTAGATTTCGAAAAAGCGTTTGATAGAGTGACTTGGGAAAACCTAATGATTATATTGAAGAAAACAGGAATAGATTTGAGGGAAAGGAGGCTGATCCGCAACCATTACATGTCTCAGATTGTTCATGGGCGAATGGGGAACGAGGAGTCCAGATGGGCAGTGTTAGGAAGAGATGTGAGGCAGGCCTCCCCATTATCACCGTTGCTGTTCAACCTGTATGTAGAGGAAATGATCAAAGAGGCATGGGAAGAACTGGAGGTAGGAATGAAAATGGTCCGGGAATTCGTAAAATCAGTTCACTGATGTGTTCGTGCAGTTCGTAGGTTCACTGATGACCAAGCTTTAGTTTGTCAGTCAGCCAAGGGGTTGCAAGCATTGCTGAGTGAATTGGAAATTCAATTCGACAGGTATGGGATGAGAATCAAAATTAATAAAACAAAGGTTATGCGATTTTCTAGAAAGAACAAGGCTAAGCTAAACATTTCAAAAGCCTCCAGTCTACGTCTATCCTCCTGCTTCAATGACCACGCTTCCGCGCCGTACTTAGCTACGCTCCACATCAAAGTTTTTACGAGTCTTTTGTTAAAATCCTTACGCAACGTCCCTGTCAACAACTCCTTCCTCCTTTGAAAGACTTTTTGACTAGCGCAATTCTTCTCCTACTACTTTGACCGTGTTGGTCCAAAACACTTCCGAGATATGTAAGATGTTCTACCTGCTCTAGTTTTTGCCCTCCTATTTTAATGTTCGCCTTAGTCTTTCCCAGTCCGAAAAATCGCATAACCTTTGTTTTATTAAATTTGATTCTCATTCCACATCTTTCGCACTGAGTTTCCAATTCACCCAGCAATGCTTGCTACCCCTTGGCTGAATGGCCAACTTAAGCTTGGCTGGAGCTAACTAGAGCTATAATTTCCCTCCTGCTCACATCCCTACCTACAGTTCTTCCCATGCCTCTTTAATCATTTCCTCCATGTATACATTAAACAGCACCGATGATAATGGGCAACCCTGCCTTACACTGCCCATCCGGACTCTCCGTTTCTGTAATGAAAGGGTCAAGGAGCTATGTTATTTCACGTTAGTTAGGCCCCACATAGTGTGTGCTGCAAGTGTATGGGATCCTCACGAATTAGGCTTAATTTTGGTACCAGGTCGAGTGCAGCGAAGAGAGTAGCTAGGTTGCATTTAATATTGTTATGAACAAGGTAGCAGTGTCACGACAATAATGGAAGAATTAGGATGGGAGCCACCAGTTGACCGTTGGCTTAAACTTACTGCGAGTAATTTTGAGGCAGGTCACTTATCAGAGGATGATGAAGACATATCACAGACCCCGACTTACTTATTATGGTAGATCAGATCACCCAGGGAGATTTACATAAATACGGATTATTTCAAATGTCTCTTATTCCCTCGCACCATTAGAGTAACATAGAGATGACAGCAATCGCCTAGGAGACAATTGGAAATGGTAGTGTACCTACTTGTCAGTATCCTGTGTATTATTCTTTACATTTAATAAACCCTTCTTCTTAGCAGTTCTACAGCATTATTATAGCATACGTATCCTGTTATTGAATATTGTTGCATGAAAGAACTTTCTTTCGTGTGATAAAAGTTAATCGAGTGCATGGTCAAAGTAATATTTGTTTTCAGAGGTAGCAGGATTTGAGTTTACATTGTTGATATTCATTTTTAAGGGTGTTGACATAACACCCCCCGCCGTGCGCCCTTGAAGCGGCTTGCGGGGTATTATGATATGATATATTATGATATGATATGATATTATGATATATTATGTATGTAAATGTATAGATGTAGAGATAGATACGTAGATAAACTACCACAAACGGACGTAACAAATCGTTGTTGCCACCAAAACCGCTGGCGTGCATCTCAAGCATCACTTCGAAATGCACCAATCGACACCATCTTGGATCAATCGACAATCGAACCATTTCAAAAACTTTTCCTTCGTTCCCAATTCCCCATGGCTACCACCTTCTCCACTGGTCAGTTATTACGTCAATTATCTTGACGATCGATCGTCCTTGGAGCCAGCCTTATGTCCCGGCAAGGAATCTTCCTTTTCCTTCCAGCTGCCTAGAGGGACGATTTGACATCCGAGCCGTACCTACGAGAGTTGGAATAAATTATTCTCCGGGCGTTCCGTAATTGGAAGAATTGACCACGTGACCGGGGGCGGAGATCCGAGGAGCGGACGCCGAGAAAGCCGGAATCTAGTGCGTTCCACGGAGAGCGCCCCCCCCTCACATTGACATTGACTTGTGACTGCAAACATGGGCAGGAGGAAGGTGAGTGGGGGGAGTTAAGTGCTCTCGGACGAACAAAAGGCAATTCGCACGCGCATCTACCAAAACTTCTCGACCACGCCACAGCCACCCTACAGCCCTGAGGTTGCCCCACCAGACTTCTTCCTCTTCCCCCGTCTCTAATCCACGCTGAAAGGACGTCACCACAGGTCGGTGGAAGCGTTACAACAGGCCGAGCCGATGGAGCTTGGCAGCATTCCTGGCGCCGCCTTCCAGAAGGCGTACGAGGCGTGGAAAACCCGCTGACGGCGGTGTGTGGACCCACCAGGGTGTGCTATTTCTGAGACTTACTTTGAGTGAATGAATCAATTCTGGTAATATATAATTTTTAATGGACTCAGTCCTACAAATTTGGGACAGACCTTGTATATTTCTCCCATGCATGAACAGTGTATTCCTTCAAGTTCAAACGTTTCCCGGGAATGGAAGAGGAGAAAGAGGTTAGCTGTGGTCGAGCATAAAATACATCTACACAATACTCCGCAAGCCGTTACAAGGACGTGTGGCGGGGGGTGGTAGGTCACCAGCCATTCTACATAGGTATATTACCTCTATTTCCTCATGCACCCCGTGTTAGTGCTAGTGGCCTAAGCGATGGCATTTAAGGTGTTGAAAACGCTCACCGCTCAAGCGGCAGCTATAAGAACTCTACTCGCATGTACAGTGAAGTTTAGTCACGTGTTGTATGCATTCATAAGGAGTGTCCGCGCGTGTTTTGGGACCCAATTCAAATAGTATTGATTACAGAATTGAATAGAGTACAGAGGAAAGCCGCTAAATTCGTGAAAAACTCCGTACTAAAGGACACAAAGCGTCGTCACAAATTTAATACAGAATCTGGTGTGGGAACCTTTAGATGCTCGAAGGTTCAGGGCTAGGTTTCACCTATTACAAAGATACAGAGGGTGTGCTTTCGTATCCGACATAGGGGACGTAATTAGGCCCACTAATTGCATTGGAAGGGCCGAATATTGCGACAAAAGTAGAAAGATTGTCGGACTAATGGATCCAAGTATTCGTTCTTCCCGCGCACAATTCAAGACAACAATAAAAGGGGGAGCGCCTAAGAACGCAATAGGCACGCCCTGCCTAAAATAAGGGTTTCCAGGCTTAAATCCCAATAAAAAACAATCTCCAGGTCTGGCGTCCTAACACTCCGCCCCGCCGTGCGCCCTTGTGCCACGTGAGACGTAGGCGAATAATATATATAAAGTCTATTATTGTGTTTGTGAATTGTCCGTCCGGAATGCGTAGAATACTGACCGTGTCCTGATTGCATGTGTGCCTGCCCTCTTTTTAAGTATTTTCTTGTCCTCTTTGTGCAGGCATGGGAAGAATGGCTGCTAACCGTTTAACACTCGTAATATACGTATGTGGGCATTTTGCATGATGCAGTTGTTCGGTCGCTCCCTTTCCGTGCGAGTTTTGGTGGATCGCGGGGTGCCAGGTGCTATTCGTGGAATGAATACCTGGTGACCTACCACCCCCTACCACATATCCTCGTCACGGTTTGAAGAGAATTATATAGATGCAGATGCAGATATTCTCCAGCAATAAGCAGTTCTTTTTTCCCACTCCTCAATTATATTTTCCTTTTCTGCGATAGAGAACTTTCGCGGTATCTTTCCAACGGATAGAGTACACTATCGTCCTTAGTAAGGTACATTATTTCTTGAAATAGTCCTTGAATGCTCTTCCCATAAATGCGTATGCAACCGTGGACGTTTTCCCATCTCCACTTTCTAACTCATCCCTCGGCCTGCGGGAAACATCCAGAGACCTTCGTCTCCTCGATTTCGGGAATCTTCGATGAGACTGAGGACTGCGAGAAAATATTTTCTTTCTCTCACATTGAAAAAAGTAATCTGTACGGCTGCAACTGACTTTACTTGCATTACAGGCCTTGTCATATAGGCGTCTAAGGTGGTAACATGGTAGTATTGTTCACGTAAAAATATACATAATTATCAATAAAATTATTGCATTTATGATGCATGTAATTTGTTCACAATTGCAATAGTGTTATACATAGCTGGCATAGAGTCACATTGGGTAGAGCTAACTTTCCACATCCTTTTCTCTTACATTCATAGGCACTTCCAGAAATAGATTCTAGATTTGTAAAACGTTGTTATGATAAATACAGTAACGAATCCAAAATATTAGAGGAGCTAGGCTGGGAATCATTTGATGGAGCGTACAGATTAAATCTCTCGCATCAATTGGAAGGTCGTCTCTTAAGCAATGATTTTGAAAAATTATTATTATTCTCAATGTATCACGGTAGAATAGATCATGTTAATAAATTAGAGAGATTAAGTGTAGAAAAAAATTACATGTTATTTTTTCCACGCATGATAGGGGATCAGAATAACATTATCTGACCACGGTAGGGTCATATTCGGGTCAAAATTAGTCTGGTGTGTATTCACCCCCTGCCACACACCCAAACGGTGCCTTGCAGGGTGTATAAATAAAATAAATAAATAAATAAGCAGTCGGAATGTAGTACGAGTATGAAAAATGGAATTTTAGCACACCCATCATTTGCGTGCCCGCACATGGGATGAATCTAAGTAAGATATCTAATTATGGAACGTGGGAGTGCAGGGGTAGAGCGTTGGACTACTGACCGGAAGGTCCGGCTTCGATTCCCGGGCATGACTCCATGGGCACCCTAGATTCACCCGAGTTGAGTGTTTTTTTCGGGTCTCTTCCCTTGGACACCATAACCCGCAGGGAAAGGATCTGCCCTCCCCCTTGTTACCCTGATGTGATCACGTTGTAAAGGGCTTGGAACTAATAGAACTATATCTGATTACTCTGTTTATTTTTTTATTTAATCACCATTTTAGTAGCTTTAAATACAAAACGTATAGTGTTGACGTTTCTCTTTAAAAGTTAGCTCTAAAATTAATAATTTAAAGAATAAATTTAAAATGAATTAAATTGAAAGAAATAACAAAAATTTCCAAGAGCAATTTTCCGAAAAAATATGCACTTTTAAACCCTTTTTTGTAAAAAAAACGAAGTTTATTTATTCATTATCCAAGAATTGCAAAGAGGTAGAGTCCCAAAACCATCAATTCGTGCACTTTTAAACAAAAGCCGAGACTATCGAAGTTTGCCGCAGCTGTTTACATACAATGTACCACCGGCTGTCGGCATGCATCACACGTATAGAGAAAGGATGAGACTGTTCGTCAACTGTCGTTCCTCACTGAAGTGAGGGAACTGAAAAATTCATTTTGAGTCAAAAATATATGCTGCCATCTTTGTGTGAAAAAATAACTTTTTTCCATTAAATAGAACAAAAATCCTTCGGCCATTGACGATGCGTCGTTCCACAGTTTCTAACTTAAACTGAATGGTCTCGTAAGTGCAGTTTATTTGTTGAAATATCAGTCATTAGGCGGCCTAACGAGAAGGGAGGGCGAGGGAGAGGGACGCGAAGTCGCGGGGGGAGAGGAGGGGGTCGCCTCGGCCCCCCCCCCTTACTCCGGCAGAAGGGCCGAAAGCGCTCGCCGCCAGGGGAGGAGGGGGGCCTAATCCTCTGCAGTGAACGGGTCGATAAGCGACACCCTCTCTCTTTCATTCTGCCTCCCCCCCCCGGGGGCCGCCTTCTCTCGTATAAGAGCGAAAGAGTGGCGAGGAGGGGGGGGGGAGACATGCGTGACGGGACGCACCAACATAGCCGCACACGTGAAGGGGGCCTAGCCTTGGCCTTAACCTCGAAACAATGAGAAATGGGTGCTGCGGTGGGGGTGGGAGAGATGCAAGAATTCACCCCCAAACACTCTCCTTTCTCCCCCGCCCTGCCCGGAATGTCCTCCACCGCCCCCAACGAGCCGTCAGTGCGCGTCGCGTGCGCAAGAATCTCCGTGAAATTGAAATTAAGCGACTCGCTCGAATTAGCATTAGATCGAGCAAAGGGTTTATTTATTCAATTATTGGCCAACAGAAACGACACAAAGGATTTTCACACTGGCTACAAACTAACCATTTCGACAATGATAAATATTATTCACAATAATTATACAATGAATATACAAATTAGATGAATGTTTAGTTGATTTTCACGGAAGAAATCCGTCATCCATTGTCACGAATTGCTGTATAAACTCATTTTAGAACTGTTGTATGGATGGTTTTGGTTCATCTTTATTCCCTTTTTTAGCATTAAAAATTTCTAATCTATTAAATGAATTAAGCCTTGTTTAGAATTTAAACAGTCAATTAGGGCACGATGTAGGCCAGAGGTGGCCAAACCATGGCGCATCCGCCACACGTGGTCCATTGGATGATTGCAAAAGGCGCATCGCATCCTTGCGCCCGCATATTTTTTTATTTTATTTATTTATATACCCTGCAAGCCACCGCTATGGTGTGTGGCAGGGGGGAATACACGCCAGATCCGAACATGACCCTATCGCGGTCGTACAATGTCCTTCTGATCCCTCATTTCGTTCAAGGGAAATATGACATCTCAAATCTATCTGTTATATACTTCATCTCTCTAATTTTATTTACATGATCTCTCCCACGTTGTAGTACGATGGGGGTGATAATACATTTTCAACATCATTGCTAAAGAGAGGTCCTTCCAATATGCGTATGCAGGAGCTTCAGTCTGTAATTTAAACTTCCCTCCATTAAGCGATTCATTCAGCCTGGCTCCTCAAATATTTTGGATACGCTACTAAGTTTATCATAACAGCGTTTTACATATCTAGCTGCTCCTCTACGCTGCACGCGATCCAATTCGGCAATCAATCCAACATCGTGAGGATCCCATATATGTACTTGCAGCATTTCCTATAAATGAGGCGTAACCAGCGAAATATAATATTTTTCTTTTACCTTTTAAATAAGTATCATGACTCAATTCATCCTAAAATTTTCAAAAGCAAAGTGACCTCAGTTCAAATCGCACATCCTTCGGCATGTTCAATTCTCGGTGCCATGAAACTTAGAATGGAACTTGTGAGATGCTAATGTAGGCGGGTTTACAAACGTACGCATAATTTCGCCGGTGTCGTGATGGCGCGCTCCTCCTCAAACGATCGCAAACACCACGCACCAGCACCAACACATCATGCGTTTGAGGTCACGAGCGAATGGGCTAAGACAAGTCAGTGCTGAGTGAGCCATCGCGGAGTTTGAAGCGGTGTTCCATTGAGTGCACTGGCGGGGTTTTTCTACTGAGGGTGATAGACACACAGATTCAAGATTGAATATACATTGCGTTTGTCAATGAAGAGTTCCTATACTTTCTGGACGCGAACATACAATGCAAAATTTCACATAATTTATAACCTGCGGAATTCGACGTACATGCTTGTGGTCCATTTGCTCTTTTTCACTTTTTTCTTGTTTTATAATTTTCTACGCTTAAATTCCTGCTATCCATTACAGTGGGAAATAAAATGAGCGAAAGAAGTCAAGAAAGTGATTGTGAGCGCGAATTCAATGAACAGTGGGAAAATGAGTCCATCAGGGAAACCGTTTTACTTTGTTTGTGAAAGTACTCTTGAGCCTAATAGAAAACATGACCCTAAGAGACACCATACAACACAGCAGCAGACTAATATAGAAGAAAAAATGAAGCTTGCTCTTGGGTCTGGGGTACGAAAAGAATACGTAACTATGAAAAAGGAAGAAATCAGAAAAATACAAAATATATTTGCTATAGTCAGCAGTGAAGACTTGGAAGATGACAGAAGCGTCATATGAAATTGCTTTAGTGTCGGCGAAAAAAAGAATCCTTTTTCTGATGGAGAAGATATTTTTAAGCCTTCTCTCCAAATATTTGCTATAATCTTGGTAATAAAGTTTTTGAAAGGAAAGCAGACGAAATAGCTGCATGACGGCAGACAGTTAGGAGAGGTATCGAGGAACCCTCTCGCGGTGTATCTGAGCAACTGGAAGGCCTAGTCCATTCTTTTACTTTCTTCTCTCTAGCTTCAAATGAATCAACGAACATAAGTGATATTGCCCAGTTAAACATTTTTACTGGAGGAATTGATGGTAATTTCAATATCTTCGGAGGACTTGTCAGTCTGGAGTCATTGCATGGTCAAACAAGTGGATCAGACATATTTGAAAAGGTGAAATCATGCCTCGAAGATCTCAAATTAGGTTGCAACGAAATTTTCAGTGTGCACTGACGTAGCGCTATCAATGACAGGTTAACACAATGGCGCTACGAATTTGCTTGAAATTATTTCAAAATGTCCTCCACTGACATTTCATTGCATTCTACACCAAGAGGCACTACGCGGGAAAACTTTAAATATGCAGCACGTTATGTTGTCATATATGTTGCCAGTTGTGAAATTTGTGAATAAAATTAGAGCAAAAGCATTAAACGGACGAGAGTTCAGAGAATTCTGTGAATTGTTAGATTAGGACCACTATTATAAACCATATTCCAGGACCCCGTCCACATGAATAATATACCTTTTGAAATGGCGTAAATTAATTAATTAAGTTGCGTGATTGAGTTATTCCTTTTCCTCAGTTAAGGTGAAGCAGATCCTTCCCTTTTCCCTATTTTACAAATTATAATTTTCACAGCGTGTTAATGTTTGCTTCCGTAGATTTCGGTCGAGTGTGAGAGGCCTTTTGGAGGAATTGGGGGCTGGGAGCCACCGGAGATGCGAAGAGGACGAGGCAGACGAAACACTTTTAGAAAGGCTCAGGACAAACGAGTTCAGCAAATGGGATTATAAAGGAATTTTAATGGCCCCGCACTACTTGGGCAGATCAGACCAAAAATGACATAAAATAAGTAAGATAGATTCCAGGGCAGATGGATACAAATACTCGTTCTTTCCCCGAACAATCAGGATCCATAATAGTAAAAAAAAACCGAAGTCATCACAGAAATGTTAAAGGCATTCGATTTATAAGACAAGATTAAAGTTGCGTAGGCATAAGGTATATAGTATTCGTAGGTGCATGTATATGTTGGATGATAGTGGGCGTAGTTAGGCATTGGTGTAAGTTATTAGGTTTTTCGCATGAATATCGCGTTCGCCTCTGTGGGTGTAGATTTGCATGCATGTGTGGGTTTTGCATGCGGTTTTATTCTCTTTTACGGGTGGTGACCTAACACACCTTTGCGGCGGCTTGCGGGGCACTATGTATATTTAGATGTGGTAATTCCGAATGGTGAAATGTAAACGATATTAACAAAATTAAGAATACAATGTATCTTTCCACTGTCCTTTATTCACGTAAGACTAGTTTCAACGCTCAAGCGTCATCATCAGGTACAAAATAAATCAGTCGCAGTACCACTTATATACGAATCATGAGGGAGAGGAGGGGTGGGTGAGAGAGGGGGGGGGGGAAGGGAAGGAGGCGAAAGAAAATGGAGTTGCGATTGGCGTTGCTGGGGAGGGGGGTGTCAATTGTCAGGACAGGTGCTGGTTGGTTTAGAGTGGGGTGGGGTGGGGGGGTTTGTCGGGTCTCTCTGTGAGGGAAAGGGGTACTTCCAGGATTGGGGAGAGGTATTCAAACAATAAATCATTAACCACATGACCCGTTTTTAAATTCTTCCTGTTTTCCAGCTCTTCCCACTAGTCCATCCTCATTCCTTTATCAATCTGGTGTAAGAGTTCCGGGTTGAAATCACTCCCATGATTGTCTTCCCTCAGATGCTTGGCGAAGTGTGATTGCTTGAGGTCACAGTTTCTAAAACAGCGCTTATGTTCCTCCGCCCGTGTTTTTAATGACCTCCCCGTTTGACCTATATTTATAGCACCACAGTCCCCACAAGTTAACTTATAAACGCCACTTTTATTTTGTGTACATATTTTGTCTTTAGTAGTATTCAAGAATGAGTAGTAGTAGTTTTGAGGGGAGGCGACCGACAGCTGAGGTCATTTGCGCCATAGGGGATGGATAGGAAAGGATGAAGGGTGGAGAGAAACCCGGCGTCGGCATTAGCCTACTCTTTACGAAAGGCGCCAAGGGGTCCGCGGCTTAACGTCCCATCCGACGGACGGCGTACTCACTCAAAGTGCCCTCCACAAAGCACCTCAAGCAGGGATCGAGATACCTCTGAAAAATATTCAACACCGCCGGGATTTGAACCCGGGCCCTCTGGGTGGGAAGCCAGTACGCTAGCCCCCGCACCATCTCGATCCCCGTATTCAAGAATGATTTTAAGTTGTTAGTATAATAAAAAGCTATTCGAAATTTCTCCCTAGGAAAAAGGTTGGCTAACTTCTGTGAAATTAAACCATAATAAGGGAGTTTGCACCATTTGTAACCTATTTCCTCCGCATTAATTGGTTTGAACAAAAGATTGTATGCTTTGGAGGAACATTTTATTGGTAACATTGTCCGAGGATCATATCTAAGGGTCATATCCAAGGGTCATATCTAAGGGTCATATCTAAGGATCATATCCAAGGGTCATATCTAAGGATCATATCCAAGGGTAATATTAACGAGCCATATTCTCCAAAGCAGGAGAAGGATTCTTATGGAAAGGAGAAGTCGGAAGCCGAAGACCACAATGTTATTTTTCAACATCAATCTTCGAAAAACCCTTATAAAATATTATTATTAGCCATATTTTTTACCCATTCGATAATATTACACATATAATAATTGAGTTTTGTTTTGCCTACCACTGCGCATGGTTATGAAAATATTCCATTAAGAAATTAAGATTTTGAATGCGAAAACAGGAGAGGTAATACGAGAGAGATTTGAAAGGTTCTCAAAATCACCACCTGATATCAGCGCTAGAGAAACAATGATCCCGCGTAGTAATAGGTAATCCTTTAAGAGTAAACACGTATTACGCGTCAGAGCTTTGGGAAGATATCTGTGGTGCGGACGCCTCTCTGATGATGTTCCCGTGTAGTGATTTGCGAAGATGGAAAAAATTGAGATTCGAGCAGTGATTAAATACTTCTTAAAGATACGTATGGAAGCAAAGGAAATTCATGTCTACTTTCAAAATACTCTGGGGGGACTCTGCTGCTCGATATGCAACTGTTTCCGAGCGAACAAACGAGTTTCAGTTTGGTCGGGTCAGCTTAGATAATGGTGCGCGTAGTGGTTGGCTAAAGTACCGCTACCCCTGAAATTACTCCAAAAGTGTATACAATGGCCATGTGGGATCGTCGAAAGTGGGAGTGGGAGAAATCGCCGAGGCTGTAGGGAAGCTGTAGCTCTTAATAGAAAAGGGTTGAGGATCCCAATTATTGCACTCGCATTTATCACAGAGCAAAACGGATAATTCCTAAAAACAAAAGACGCAAAACATTTAGTCAACACATGATTAAAAATAATACTTGTGAACATTCTTAAAACCGCCGAATTAATTTAAATGCATCTCAAATGAGTTGGGCCTCACGAACAGTTGAGGAAAACAATGAAAAATATCATAAGACCTCACGCACGGAACATTTTATTCACCGATATTTGAATTTACCAAACATTTTTCAAGTTTCGAGTTCAAAAAAATTATTTTCGTGTTTTTCGATCCAGTGAATAAACGCTTCCAGTACTTCTGTAATATTTCTCATCATAAAGCTCCTCAATGTATTTCCTGGCCGATACCTTGTATTAATTTACCCCAGTCTGTTGTAAACATTGAGACAAAACACCGGGTGCTGGTGTCGAAAGCACTGAATCACCCATTTGAATCGAAAGTTTCATTTAATCAAGACACTTAGCTATGACGCACTATTTCCCAGAGTACACTTGGTTCTTTCTCCACGCGTTCCTCCATGCACTCTATCGCTGCTCTCAGATGAAACTCCCCTCGATCATTTACAGATTCTCCTCCGCCCTGGACCAAGTGGACCAAAGCCAAACAAGGTCTGTATCAAAAAAAGGTTATCGGCAACAATTATTCCCAGTGGTGTGCGCCAAGTGCCGGACTCAAACCGCCGCC
The DNA here is from genome assembly GCF_022747635.1 of Hetaerina americana. Classification (NCBI taxonomy): domain Eukaryota; kingdom Metazoa; phylum Arthropoda; class Insecta; order Odonata; family Calopterygidae; genus Hetaerina; species Hetaerina americana. The sequence continues at coordinate 3,482,697 of NW_027287538.1, forward strand.
CAGTGGTCCAGCGTCCCCTAAAACCCCTGGCCTCAAAGCGAGCAAAATGAAATCGCTGCACACAACAGAATTGGCAGGAGTACAGACAGGCTCCTGGACATGAAACCACCGCATGTAGGTCTGAGTTTGCGTGCCTGACATCCGCGCAGGTAGCAGGCGCGAATACTATGCAGAAGTGCAAAGTTCTCTGAAAATCCCTGCCAATTGCTTCCTTAAAGATGGAAATTTATTTTGAAAAATGAAATCGCCAGAGGACCTCAAGTGTTTTCAATTTCTTTGATTGGACTCTTAATTTTTCGGTAATTTTTTTATTGAATTAATAGCAAAAATTATGATGATTTTGAGAACCAAATTTTTCAATTTTACATTTCAAAGTTTTAATAAGGTAAAAACTAAAACCCATATTTTTTATATTAATGGCCCTTGATTAGCTAAATTTTGTGCCCCGAACTGAGTGCGCGGCAACAAGTCAACTTATTATTTCTCGGGCCCTATCGACATTCTATCATACTTTTTTAGACTTACTATCTGCTAATATAGACCCTTAGAAACTATTATGCGATATATTTTTATTATTTGTTGCAGTTACTGCCACTTGTGATGATAATGGCGTATTTGGCATGTCCACAATGGATATGATGAAGTTACGAGTCGTCCCATTGAAATTGAAAGCGTACAATATGGCATATCCCCTTAGGGGGGATATGGGGCAACCGTACAGCTATCTCTCGGGAGTGAACGATGGAGGGAATACGGCAGAGCAACGTCGGCCCCAGTCTGGAGGTCTGAAATTTACTCTGATTAAATCTTCCAATAGCGAAAAAAAGGGCAATAATTATTTTTTTAGGAAAACTGCCCCCTATTTTTTTGTAATTCATAAAAACCATACACACAGTAATCAACCCTGAGGCCTGTTTGGTAGGTGATGATAGAGTTCACCCAGTACTAAGCCCTATACGACGTGTGAAATTCACACATTAGCAGGGCATTAAGAAGGGCCAGTTCTTTCCCTTGTGCCGGTTACGGTTTCACAGGAAAATCTGATAACCGAATAATCACATGGCTAGGGTGGAGCTGCAGGTGCCCAGAGAGTCTTGTCCGGGAATTGAACCCGGGCCCTTCGGTCAATAGTCCAACGGCCTACCCCTGGACTAGCGCGACCGACCATTATAATACATATTTTTATTTAAATAAAAAATTTAGATAGTACTGTCCAAATTGCAAAATGTTTGCAATGATTTTTTGTGCAATTTTCACTACGGTCTCATGTTCAGCAACCTCAAAAATTATAGTATACTTTTCTAAAGACAAATTAGTTCGTTAATTCTGTCCGATTTGCAAAAAATGCGACTAAATTGACTAGAAATTATTTTTTTGCAATTTTCCCATCCTATTCGTGTTCAGCAACCTCAAAAACATTAGTATACAATTTTTTATAAAAATTGTGTAATTATTATACAATATGACCAAATTTCAGGCGATATTAACCACTGTGCGTCGGTTAAGTGGGCGCATGATCGTAGATCGTATTGGCATTGATAATATGACAGTGCACACACCATTATCACTGAAATGTTGGCAACACGAAGGATCAGCGCTTAACCCGAAGGCCTGCTCCAAGGCAAACGACTACCTGACGAAAAACGTCATCGCGACGATTTCCCAACCCCCGCACAGTCCCCACTTGGCACCAACAGACTATTTCCTATTCCCAAGAGTGATATCTTCCCTCCCTCAAAGAACAATACTATGGGACCTTAAGTGCCGTCAAAGAAGCTTGCGCGCGTACCCTTAAGAGTACCCTTATCTGTAATCCGCCCACCAGGTACCTTCGAATCCTGGACAAGCCGCTGGTGAAAGTGTGTCGACGCTCAAGGGATCTACCGATCGAAGAATTATGAGAGGCATTGTGGAAATATCTGAAATACTGAATCTATTTTTCCGAAACTTTTACTGTAAATCAACTTGCCCATACTTTCTATACAATCCATTGAAGTCATGCGGTACATTCATGCATTCGTTCGATAACTCTCGGACGGCATACGTCTGTTTCCCTTGAACGAATTGAAAGCATGGATTGCATTGAAAGTATAGATTGTGAGAGAAGGGCACACGCGATCGACACAACGAATTCCGGGCCATTACTAACGCAAGGGTCGCAGCGGGGGCGGGTAACAATTCGCTCCCTCGAAGCAAGATCGCGTGAAGCTGCCTTAAAGTCACAACCGACCGCCGCACGTGTGAAGGGGGGGTGCGCGCTGCTAAAGGGGAAGTGGCGAAGCAAGGACCGGAAATGGCTTTCGAGAGGGGGATGGTGCGGGAGTCGGAAGGGCCGGGGAGTTGGGGTGGGAACCGCAGTCTTCGGCCTCCCTCCGCCACGTCGATCGAAAGCGAGAGTGCGATCGGAGGAGGCGTGAAAGTGGAAGGGCCGACCAATCACTGCACCCCCCACCCAGGGCCGCCGCCGCTGAATTTCATTCCCGAACAAGGAACACCGGAACACTGACTGAGTCATGGCTCGCGAAAATTCATAATCATTTCAGACTTGAGAGAGCATTCAAGTGTCGGCTAGATGCTTTAATTTTGGAAGAAAATACACATTACACATTTCATACCATTAACATAGAAACTAGCTTAGGCTCCGTATCAGGATATTTTAGATACTTGGAGATATTTTCGTACCCTGCAAGCCACCGCTAGGATGCTTCGCAGGGGGTGAATACACACCAGACCAACTCTGGCCCGAATACGACCCTACAGCGGTCGGACAAGGTTATTCTGATCCCTTATCCTTCATGGAAAAAAAATCTTAAATTTATCTGTTCTATACTTAACCTCTCTAATTTTATTCACATGATCTCTCTTACCGTAGTACGATGGGGGTAATAATACGAGGCTCGTACATTTTCAACATGAATGACAAAGAGACATCCGTCTAATTTATGAGAACAATTTATTCTGTAATTTAACCTTCGCCCCATTAAATGATTCCCAGCTTAGCTCCGCTAATATTCTGTATATGCTACTAAGTTTATCATAACAACTTTTCACAAATATAGCTCCTCTACATTGCATGCGATCCAATTTGACTATCAATCCGACAAAGAGGATCCCAGATACTAGCAGCATATTCTAAATTAGGCCTAACCAACGACGGATAACATTTCTTTTTCGCCTTTTCATCAAATTTATTTTCATTCCATTTTGGTGTTTCCAATGCAGTAGGCGTTCGGGTGGAAATTGCTCTTTTTCCAAAAGTTTTTAAAGTTATATTCTAATTTCCAAGTGTCGCACCAGCGTTGTATAGAATTGAGGTCATCTGACAAAGCCGCTGTGTCCTAATAATTACGGATTTCACAGTAAGCCACTGCACCATTGACACAATAACGTAAATTACTAGAGACTACGGAGTCAATATCGTTAACGTGAAGTAGGAATAAAAGAGGACCGATAACACTTCCCTGGAGCACACCTGAAGTAACTTCTACTACATTGGAGCTAACTCAATCTATCACTACACTTTGTACCTCACCATTCAAAAAGTCTTCAATCCACCCCTGGATATTTTTATATACACCATATGCTTCTAGCCTCGCGAGTATCTACTATGAGATACCTATTCGAATATTAAAATCCAGAAAAATCGTGTGCACTGGAACATTTCTCTCTCCCGAAGTAAGAATATCATGAGCAAAAAGTGAAAGTTGTGCCTCTCAGGATTTACCCTTTCGGAAACCATGACGATTTTTCATAAATAACTCCCGAATATCGAGGTCTCCCATGACGTTCTCCTATTCCCGGAATATTGTGATCTACTGGTGACTTCTTAAAAGTTATTTACAGATACTGCGCTACCAGATCCCCTAATGACTGGGCATTTGCCCTCAGTTTTAACGCTGCTTCGGTGTGACAACGTCCACCCCTTCAGCGGCAGAGTATGTGCAGTGTGCACAGGGAAATAAATGGCGATCGAATGTGTAAATGACGAACGTGTACCTTTCCAGTGTTAGTGAACAACGTTAGTACCTTAACTATACGAGCGGGTATTTGAACGAGGATTTATTAGGCTTAATATTTTTCAGCAAAGGTGAATTAAATGGTTTTGAGGCTCTATTTCATGAAAATTCTTTATCACTGAATAAATGAACGTCGTATTTCTTCGCAATGAACTTTATTTCGCCACGACCCGTTTGGACGCATGGGCGACATCGGGATTCTTACGTGTTATACCAGTGGCGCTGCCTATGTGTCGAAACCGGTAGCAGTGAAATAAGGTTTTTTGTGTGAAAAAAATACAAAGTTTCCTCGTTAAGTGGCTTCAAGAAGGAATCCATCAATAAATGCCGTTGAAATTAGAATTATTGCATCCCTCCTTGATCAACGTCAAAGAGAAATGACAACACACCTATCTGCTGCAGTTTAGGTTCCTTGGTCTCACTATAACAAAGCCTTCACCAAAAATTTCACGAAAAAAGTCTAGAAGGAACTTTATTATAATTGCAATTTATAATACGAACAATAAATCCGATAGAGCATGGAATTCATTTTCCGTATCGCTCCCTTAAACCACGTCTAACACAGCATTAACTCAATCAGTTTAAACAATGGCTTAATCACACATCCCACTGACTGCCTGTTTTAATGATTAGTGTTTTTTCTGCTGCCAGTAAAGACTCAGTTATCGTCCCCTCCTTGAGTGAAATATCACACTGACGTGCGACACCGTGTTACACCTTACCATAGTGAAAATGCAAATGTCCTCTATACCTCAGACCAAAATGAATCCACGAATTTCTTATTGAAGTGTATATTCTGCGGGCTTTGATGGCACTTCATTTCCCTTTGGAAAAAGGAGACATGATACCATTTCTAGGCTCATTTGATTAATGAATCCCTAAGCTCAGATTGTTCGCTAAATGCTAGAGAGAGCCAAAGCTCTAAAAATCTTTAAATAAGGCGGTGATGAACATGACCCAAGTAATTCTAGTTTCAATTATATTCTTTCTAATTCTAAGATATTTCAAACGCTCATGTATCGCCAGCCTTTCGTTAATAGGATTAATTTATTACCCACAGAGTGAGCATTTTTAGGACAATTTTGGGTGCATGTTTATATTAGTTGATTGTAAATGCTTTTGCATACGTGTTAGTTCAAAAGGTTTTTGCATGAATATCGCATACGCCCCTGTGGGTGAAGGTGTGCACAAATATTGGTTTTGCATGTGGTTTTATTCTCCCTTACGGGTGGTGACCAACCACTCCCTGCCACACGCCTCTAAGGCGGCTTGCGGGGTATTATGCAGATGATATTATCAACCATAAAAATGTTAATAAAACTGAAAATTATGCACTTAATCCACGTCACTACAAGTGCTTTTGCGCACTGATTTTCCAAAAAAAATTAGATAAATATCAGTACTGACTTATACATGCAAACAAAAAAGAAAAATTTGTAAAAAAACACCGTTGTTATAATGAATTCCAGCGAATCCATGAAGAGAACAAAAAAATATTTTCATGGACTGCCCTTGCTCAGACAAGTCAGTAAATTAGCCATCCCGGATAAAGGTTTAATTTGTTAGTGCCCTGCAAGCCAGCGCTAGGGTTTGTGGCAGGGGGTTAATGCACACCAGACTAAATTTGACCCGAATATGACCCTACCGAGGTAGGAAAATCTTTTTCTGATCCCTAATTGTTCGTGGAAAAAATGACATCTTAAATCTATTCTGTTCTCCATTAAATCTCTCTAATTTGATTGACACGATCAAAGGTATGGCGATAAAAAAGATGCATCTAAATTCCAACAAAACAAGCATCTCGAGGGAAATGAATCTAAAAATACTCTAAGCTGCGGGGAGCCACGTCAAAGTGCTAGATCCGCGAACCCACGCGCAGGTCTCGGGAGAGAAACAGATTGAGGAAAGAGGAAGTCAGGCGGAGGCGCGGCTTTAAGAAAGCAACATCACAGCAATAGGCAAAGAAAACAGCTCCGAAATTGGATGGAGCTCGCAACGATTTCAAGTGCTCATAGCGCCAATGAAAATATATGGCGCAATTAGACACAGCGGGCGATTGAAGAAACCACGCCTTCGAGCAGCTTAAAGTCCACAATACATATATGCCAAAAAAATACTGATGATGAACACCCCGCCGTTAACTCACGAGGAAATCCTTGAATAATGCAAATGGCTGCCATAAAATAACAATCTGGGATGATTGCGAAGCGACTTAGAGGGTGGGTTGGTGATTTACGACCCAGAGCCACCTGCCGAGCGAGTGAGTTCCCGCCGATGGTTCGCCCCCACGGCCATCACCCGAGTCCGAACCGAGGGCGAAATGAAGGCGAGGGAAGGCCACCCTAAAGCGCTGCTTGACCCCACTCTCTCCCGTTCCGATCATTCGAACGAAATTTACAGGAATATTGTTAACTTGCTTCGCCAAATTTGTTCCAACACCTTCGGATAGAGTTCCCTCAAACATATTCCCAGCCTGGATGCCTTTGCATGGAAGGTTGAAAACGATAAGCTTCATTTTTCACTCAATATTCCAACACGGGAACATTCAAGGACTCCCATCTTACTGGGGAGCGAAACGATGTCGGTTGCTGCCTACGAACCTGCTACGTAGTCATTGTGGTGGAAATACGACGGCTGTCCAGAAAGTAACCCTTGGAAATAAAATATGAACCTATTGACAAGACATAGTTTTATTATACACAAATTTAAAAGGTACATTCTTAAAATACTTTTCTATTCATAATCGCTATTCAAATTGTGGCATTTATCATTAAGATTCACAAGCTTCTCACTTCCGTCTCTGAAGAAATCCGCAGCCTTACATTTTAAACCACTTTTTTTAAAACCAACATGCAATTTCGCATCACTGTAAAAGTGCTGCGTTATTGAAGCCACGCCCAGCGAGAGACGCAGAACGTCATCGTAGAATGCAATTAAAAATACCGATTACCTTGAAAATAGCAGTGGTGAAAGGCGATCCATCACCGATCGGTCCTGAGCTAGCTGTGTGGATTCGCTCCGAGAGTTAGTTGCTGCGAGGACCACTCGACTCTTCTCTCCCTTTCCGTGTTTGTGCTTTACTATGTACGAGGTCTGTCCAATAAATACCCGAACCGAGGCTATGAAAACTTTATTTTCCAAAATTTAGTCTACATCGATTCTGTCCACTTCGAAGTACTCTCCGTTCGCTGCAATGCACTTCTTATTCCTCCTTCTTCTATTCCACTGTCGATAAAGCACCCTTCTTTGGAAGTCCTCGCAGCAGTCAGGGTTTTTAGTTTTATTTGCACATAGCTTTTTGCATTATTGTGTCCACATCTTCCCGTTGATGTCCCCTCATCGCATTTTTGCATTTTGGGAATAGAAAAAAGTCTCAGGAGGGGCGAGATGTGGCGAATGAGGAGGATGATCAATGATATTGATTGAATTTTTTGCCTGAAACTGGTGAACAATAAATGCTGAATGTGCATTGGTGCATTGTCATGGTGAAGGATCCATCCATATTGTTCGATTAAAATAGCGTGCACTGTTGATTTTCCTAAATTCAGGTCATCAGCTAGCATTCGGACAGTTTCTCGACGATCGGTAAGGACAAGGGACCGCACACGATCAATGTTGTCGTCAACAGGGGTGGTTGAAGGTCGTCCCGGCCTCGTGCATCATCCGTCTTGGCGTCTTGTCAGCCATCTTTTAAACGCTCAATCCACTTGAAAACGGATGTTTTCTTCTTCAGAGCATTATCACCGAAGGCAGCTGTCAACATTTCAGTAAGTTCTTGATGACGTTGACCGCTCTTCACTGAGAACTTGATCTTGATTGGTTGCTCCGTGATTTCTTCAATTTCCATTTTCGACGAACAGTAAAAACAAGGGCAACAGACACTAACATAATTGGCACCATACGCACAGCTGGACGATCCGCCAAGCACAGACGGCTCCTCATTGGGTCTCCGGCAACTAGCGCCGCTAGTGTGCGAGGTTATAAGTATAACTCCGCTTATGGCCGCCAGATTGCACCAGTTCGCGTATTTATCGTACGAACTACGAACGCAAGATAGTGGAACGGGTGCATTACCCCTTCAAGGAGTACATCACATGGCCCAAACAGGGCTTCCTTCCTCAGGATAATAAATAGTTACTAATTGAATTTAAACAAGTACTTGTTTGATTTTCCTCCCCAATACTGAGTGTTTATTATAGCCCAGGCATCACCGTTCCCTCCCATTCATGCATTCGGAGCACCACGGCGCGGCGCCGCCTGGGCACCCCTTCGGCCCGGGAGCATTCCCTCCCCCGACCCAATCGATCCCTTGGCCGATTGCCCTCTCGCCTCAAACGCACGCCGCTATTAATAAGCACGATGACCCACTTAAAGCCCACCTCCCTTTCAACCCCTCCGTGCACGTCACTGCGCCCGGATTAAAGGCGAATGATCGCGATCCGAAAGACCCGCGCTTGAACCCGAGGTATTCCACGGACGAAATGAGAGCGACCGATCGCGTTCACAATACCAAATCAAATCGCAAATGATAATTCTTGCTCGGCACATTTCGTGGCCTTTCGATCACAAACGTTCTGATTGGAACACAAACTGTTTCCTAGTGGACATTTCACTGCACCACCGAATATATTACAACACGACCTTGGTTTCGATGCCTGAGCATCATTCTCGAAGGAGCATCGCAACCCTTTTCCTCGGCCCATCCTCCTAATATGTCCCCTGGTTTCCTTCCACCAACTGGGAGCTAACTGCCTCCATCCTTTCCCGAGACTCCCCTCCCTCGATCCCAGCCGGAGAAACCGCCGCCCGTCCGTCCGGGAAGAAATAAGTCATGTTACTTCAAGGACAGACCTTGTATTTCATCTTCCTGGTGTGATTGAATGATCCTCTTTTGGGTCCACGCATAATCAGAATGCAGAAGTGCACTTCCATTTTGAGTCTATATTTCTGGATTCCACATGAATTTCCTGCTCTTCCATCAATCCTCTCTCGCCAGGACTGGAAACCTTTACAAAAGTTTCCCTTTTAAACGAAATCCAATAAGCATTCAAATTATATATATATATATATATATATATATATATATATATATATATATATATATATATATATACACACATACATATATATAATTCATAATTCCACTTCTGAAAGTGCTTCCAAAAGTAAATTTCAGCGGCATCGCCAGCTGGCATTCACTCAGAAATGAGAGCACTTCAGAGTTTGTAACAACTACTCAAGTAGACGCACGAGATTCAAAGCCGGTTCTATCGATTCTTCGCCAAACTGCTCTGCGCTCGGTTAAAATGCAGAGGGTTTTTTTAACATTATAAAGGGGCTTTAAAAAAACTACAGGAAATACAATTCATACGGTAATTGTAAAAGATAATAGCAAATGTCTCCCGCTTAAATTGGAGGAAAAGTAATTCTCCGGAAAACAGTTCCACTATACAGGAAACCAACATTGCACGCGTGGAATCGGTAAAATACTTGGGTGTAAGGATAACTATGAATGTGTCGAGGGGAGAAAACATTGGCGAAATTTCCGTAACACCTATTGAATTTCCGTGATAGCTATTAAGAAGGATTCACAAAAAGAATACTTGAGAATTGTAATGAAAGGGTCGAGGAGCTATGTTATTTCACGTTAGTTAGGCCCCACATTGAGTGTGCTGCTGCAAGTGTATGGGATCCTCGCGAAGTTGGCTTAATTTTGGAACTAGATCGAGTGCAACGAAGAGCAGTTAGGTTTGTGAAATGTTGTTATGAACAAGGTAGCAGTGTCACGACACTATTTGATAGACTTAGGATCGGGGCCACTAGTTGACCGTAGGCTTATATACAGGTTAAATTTATTGTGTAATTTTGAGGCAGGTCACTTATCAGAGGATGATGAAGACATATCACAGACCCCGACCCCTTACTTATTATGGTAGATCAGATCACCAACGTAAAATCGGGGAGATTTATAGCAGAATGGATAGATTATAAATGTCGTTTTTTCCTCGAACCATTAGGGATTAACATAGGCATGACAGCAATCGCCTAGGAGACAATTAGAAATGGTAGTTTACATATTATGTCGATATCTTGCATGTTATTCTTCATTATTTAATAGACCTATCGCAAGTACTTTCTTTCGTGTGATTAAAATTAAAAGAGTTCATGATCAAACTAATACATGTGTACATGGTTTGCTTTTGCATTTGGTGTTATTCTGTTTCAATGGTGGCGACCTAACACCCCCCGCCACACACCCCAATTGAGGCTTGAGGGGTATTATGTAGATGTAAATTACTAAGTGCGACTTCCAGTATTTTCATCTCAGTTGACCTGAGGCAAATCGGTGCAACTTTCTTACACGTTGCCTCTAACCACATTGGCACAACCAGAATAACTAATACATTATTAACATTCCCGCCGCAGCGGACGAGGGGAGCTTAACTGGTCGAAGCAGTTTGGCGAAGAATCAATCGAACCGGCTTCGAATCTCGTTCGTCTGGGCGAATAGTTGGTACAAACTCTGACATACTCGCATTTTTTAGTACTAACCAGCTGGCGACGCCGCCGAAGTTTACTTTGGGAAACACTTCCTGAAGTTTCTTTGAACGTTGATGGAATTTCTCTGCCAGTCCCAGCTAAAAATAATTTTATGATACAAAATAAATTGATACAAGATTTTTGACATCTCTTCCCAAATAAATATGAAACTCATTTCAGTGTACATAAATGCACACTCAGGCAATACTAGCCCAAATGCAAAGAGTAAGAGTAATTACTGGCCAAAGTGTATACTAAGTACTTAATGTAGATATAACTATCACTTTTATTCAACGGGACATAACCTGAATTTACGAAATTAAAGCTAAAAAAAGGATAATCCACTCTGATAAAATATTGATCAGTTCATTCAAGGTATTCCACCCGATAATGACGTTTGGAACGCTCCCGAACGCATATTTTCTTCTAGGCATTGCGAGTACTTCTTGTTTGCCCAATATGAACTTCTTCTTACTTTATGGTTCAAAATAAATAATGCAACTTCTAACCGAAGATATGGGTCGCGGTAGTCCAGGAGTAGAGCGTTGGACTACCGACCGGAGGGTCCCGACTTCGATTTCCCGGCAAGCCTCTCTGAGCACCTGCAGCTCCACCCAAGCCATGCGATTTTTCGGGTACCAGATCTTCCTGGGAAACAATAACCCGCACAGGGAAAGGAACTGCTCCCCTTATTACCTGCCTGCTGATGTGTGAATTTCACACGCCGTGTGGGGCTTAGTACTGGGCGAACTCACAACAGACACCTGCCAAACAGACCTTCGGGTAAATTACTGCGTTTTATTGCCAAAGATGTGACAGACGAGGTACTTCTACACATTACCTATTTATATGAATAGTTTGGCTATTTACCATGTGCTTTACTTCTTTGAATAAACACTTCGACACTAAACACTTACAAAAAGTTAATCCTTCTTTTAACCTAGTTAATTTGTACCATATATACAATTTGCAGTCCCTAAAAAATTACGTAAGCCACTAATTTCTCGGAAGGATTAGAAAAAATAAAGGAAGAAGGCCAAAATAATGATAAAATTAAATCTCTCTGCTGAAAGCGCTGTGCACTAGAGACCTCAGTGCCAATTGTCTCAATTATGTTACATTTTGACTTATGTGTCTCGCATCTAATTCTTTATTACAGCTTTCAAAATTTAGATGCGTGTGTTACCTCTTCATACTTCGCTCCGCATAAATGGCGGCACCACTACGCACTCGGGCGCTCGCGTAAAAAGCCAGCTGAAAGGGAGCTCGTCGTCACGTGAGTTACGCGTCGATAGTCATCTTACGTTTGACCACGCACCCAAAGGCACCCCGCACCAGTCCGGACGCAGCAAAAGTGTGGGGGAAGAAAACAAATGAAGCCCGCCGTTCGCATCACCCCCCCCCCCGCCCGCGCCGAGCCATGACGCAACCCCTCCCCCTCCCCCGATCCTCTGCAATTCTTCCCCCAGGTGCTTCACCACCCCCCCCTTTTCACTTCCCGGGGGGGAAGAGGGAGGAGAATAACCAGCTGCGCAAATCCCCTCACTCACGCCCGCCGTCGCTCAATTGGATAATTTCCACAAAAACCACGCCGTAATTGGATAGGAGAAATAAAACATCGGCGCAGGCCGCACAACGCGGATTTTTTATCGCCGATATAAATCATGCGAAAATGCATATTCGACGAAAGAGAGTTAAAAACTTGCCGACCAACAAAATGCTAATTTTTATTAGTTAAAATTGTTAACATGCGAGGGATGGAAAATTCGTCAAGCGACGATCACGGATTGGCAACTGCGGCGACTCGCTGGAGAAGGTATTTGAAGCAGTACAATCGAGGAAGGACGAAAGGGATTATCTATTTAAAAGTTCGATATAGATTGCAATTAAAGAGGTATCATCACCAAATAACACTTCAGAAATGCATTGATCAGAATTGCCATTTAACAAAGTAATTATTCAAATACTAACGTATCATTACATATGTATTATATACATATATGATTGATAGTGATGGGGGATTGAAATGCGACGGTAGGCGAAGAAAGAGATGGTGATGAGGTGGGGCACTAAGGTTTAGGCACGAGCAATGACCGCGGGGAGAAAGCAGTTGAGTTCTGCAGGAGACAGGGGTCATCACCAACACTTGGTTTAGACACCACAAAAGACGCAGGTATACATGGAAAATGCCAGGTGACTCAGGAAGATATCAGCTAGATTATATCCTGGTTAGACACAGGTTTAGGGACAGCGTGATAAATTCCCACAGCTTCCCGGGAGCGAATGCGGACTCAGACCACAATTTAGTTGTTATGAAATGTAGCGTCCGTTTCAAAAAGATAAGGCAGGGGCGGCGGGTTAGAAAATGGAATGTAGAAGCATTAAATGGTTTGAAAAGGAAGGAATACAAACAGGCGGTAGAGAAAAATCATGGAGGATGGTAAAGGGCTTAGTACTATCGAAGAAAAATGGGAACGTATCAAAAAAGGGTGGTCTAAAGCCGCAAAAGACACTATTGGAACCGTTAACGCCATAAGGACTAGGAAACCATGGATCAAGGATGAGATGATTACAAAGACGGATGAGCGGCGAAATGGAAGCATATAAATACAGAATTAGGCAAAATGAAGTACAAAGAATTGAACAATAAATTGAGGCGGGCAACAAATAAAGCAAAAGAAGCATGGTGGAAGACGCAGTGCGAGGATATGGAAAGTCTGCAGAGGAAGGGTGAAATCGGTGCGCTGTACAGCAAAGTTAAATCGTTATCGGGAAGTAAGAAAGGAAGAGCTATGCTAACAGTTAGAGATAAGGCGGGTAAGGTAATAGTTGACGCAGTAAAGATCCAAGAGAGATGGAAGGAGTATATAGAAGAACTATATGGTAAAGAACTCAGAACAACAAAGTTAGACATTGAAAAAGAAAATGACGTAGAGGAGGACAGCTTAGGTCCAGGCATACTAGACCATGAGATAGAAAGGGCATTAAGGGAGATGAAACTAAATAAGGCCGTGGGGGTAGATAACATTCCCGTGGAACTTTTAAAATGCTTAGGAAAATGCGGGAGGAAGAGGCTATATGGGCTGATCCGTAGTATTTATGAGGAGGGAATCTGGCCGGAAGACTTTGTGAGATCAGTATTAGTTCCTATTCCGAAAAAGGTAAAGGCCACGTCATGTGAGGACTATAGGACAATTAGTTTGATATCCCACGCAGCTTAAGTTGTTCTCAGGATCATAAACAAAAGGATAGAGAGTAGGGCAAATGATTACTTAGGGGATGATCAGTTTGGGTTTAGGAAGGGGAGAGGTACGCGTGATGTCATTGCAGTAATGAGATTATTAATCGAGAGGAATATAGAACACAGCCAGGACGTATTTGCCTGTTTCGTAGATTTCGAAAAAGCGTTTGATAGGGTGAATTGGGAAAAACTAATGAGTATATTGCAGAAAATAGGAATAGATTGGAGGGAAAGGAGGCTAATCCGCAACCTGTACATGTCTCAGACTGCTCAGGTGCGGGTGGGGAACGGGGAGTCAGGATGGGCAGTGTTAGGAAGGGGTGTAAGGCAGGGTTGCCCATTATAACCGTTGCTGTTCAACCTGTATGCAGAGGAAATGATTAAAGAGGCATGGGAAGAACTTGAGGTAGGAATGAAAGTGGGCGGGGAATTCGTAAAATCAGTTAGGTTTGCTGATGACCAAGCCTTAGTTTGTCAGTCAGCCAAGGGGCTGCAAGCATTGCTGAGTGAATTGGAAATTCAGTGCGACAGGTATGGGATGAGAATCAATATTAAGAAAACAAAGGTTATGCGATTTTCTAGAAAGAAAAAGGCCAAGCTTAACTTTAAAATAGGAGGGCAAAAACTAGAGCAGGTAGAACAGTTTACGTATCTCGGTAGTGTTTTGGACCAACACGGTCAAAGTAGTAGGGACGTAAGGAGAATAATTTCGCTAGGCAAAGAGGCTTTCACGAGGAGGTGGGAGTTGATGACGGGGACGTTGAGTAAGGATATTAAGAAAAGACTCGTAAAAACTTTGATATGGAGCGTAGCTATGTACGGTGCGGAAACGCGGTAATTGAAGCAGGAGGATAGACGTAGATTGGAGGCTTTTGAAATGTGGGTGTGGAGAAGAATGGAGAAGGTGAAATGGACAGAGAAGAAAACAAATGAGGAAGTACTTGGTATGGTGGGCGAAGAGAGGGGTTTGTTGGGAGCAATCCTGTGGAGGCAGGAAAAGTGGATGAAGGGGGTATTGACCGGCAGTGGGATGTTGAAGACTGTGATAGAGGGTAGAATGTTGGGCAAAAGAGGAAAGGGAAGGAACAGGATAGGGATGTTGGACGGGATGAAGGGTGGAAGAAAGTACTCAGAGATGAAGAGGGACCTGATATAGAGCAGGATGATGGATTTTTTGTTTTGTTAGGAGTAATAAAATATTTGTTTGGTAGTTGTGTCCATCCAAAAACCTACCTTAACCGGTAGATTACCTTAAAAAAATATATATATATGTATATATATATATATATATATATATATATATATATATAGTGTATATATATATATATTTGTATATATATATATATATTCCCTCCCCGGACTACAACCTTGACGTGGTGGAAGAGCTACTGCGTTCCGATTACCCCTAGAGCTGTGCTGGCGGGAGTAATAATTATTGCTCCCGGTAGGGTCACCCATGCCAGATAGGTCGAAGGTTAGGAGCCAAACGAAAGGTAGTCCACGCAGCGCATGCTCCTCAGTGAGGCGGCTAAGAATAATAACGATACATGCCAATATGGCTAAAAGAAATGATGGTTGAGGACATAAACGTTTCATTGACTGATATATTTATGCACAGGCACTAATCCAGGGCCATTTTCTGCGATGAAGGAGCTGCAACTCCCAAATTCAATCGTAAAACGCACATGCACGTACCTCCGGCCAAATTCACTAATCTTCACTCAATCGCCTGAAATCTCGTGAAACAATTTTATGCATTCGTCAAACGATGATTGATAAAATACTTTCAAGCATTTATTTCATTGAAGCGCTTCATCTCGTAGATCGGTTCTTCACAATTGCAAATGAAAATGAATCGCCGACATTGCCATCTGTATCTCACGGTAATTTGTTCTGGTTAAACTTAAACTACATTAAATATCGCGAATGTCTTTCTTGAAGATGAACAAGAATTTCCAGATTTACGGTAAAATGACAAAATACAGCATTTCTTAGAGTGCGTAAATTCAGTACGTAAATATTTGCACAGGATTGCAATTAGGGAGGAGCGATTCCTTCGTCCTAGGCTACAACGGCCGATGGGATGATGACCTTGGTGTGTACTTCGAATCAAATAGTTTTCGGCCCGCAAGTTTTCCTTTCCTTTCCATCGCTTCCTACGATTGCCGCCGTAAAGCTTTCGCCGAAAAACTAACGCTGTGCTTAGATTCAAATGCTGTACATTGATTAATATGAATGCTTAAACATGAAATTACCTACTATCCACAATTTGAAATAACTATGTTGATGCTAATCTACAAATGGTATTCAGACCCTTATTACCGGTTAGTATTCCACGCATTCCGGACGAACAATTCACAAATACAATAATAGACTTCATGTACATTATTCGCCTACAGCCCACCCGGGACAAGGGCGCGCGGCAGGTGGAGTATGAAGATGCCAGACGGAGAGAATGTTTTTTATTGGGATTTTTAATATTGTATAACCTTATTTCGACAGTGCGTACCTATCACTGCGTCTTAGGTGCTCCCCCTTTTATTGTTGTCGCAAATAGTGCGCGGGAAGAACGAATACTTGAATCTATCAGTTTAACTCTCCAATTCATTGACCATTGTCGGCCTTGCCAATGTAATCAGGGGGCCTAATTATATCTCCGATGTCGGAGGCGAAACCACAATAATAAATTGAATTTGATTTAAAAACAAGTTAAATTTAGCCCGGAGTCTTCGCATATCATGGATACAACGGCTAACTTAACAACAAAAAATAAATGTCCTGAGTAACAAATGAGCCCGTAGAAGTAAAGAAGAGGAAGACGCCGTTCATGAGCAACTGCTGGGAAAGGGAAGGATACGCGCCCCGTCGCAGGGTGCTCCGTAATTCCTCGGTCCGCCTTCTACGCAGCGCACCCGCCCCGCCCCTAACCACGCGAAATGGAATGTTTTTGCCTCGCGACGACGGCTATGGAACGGCGCCTTTCTCCCCCCCCCTCCCCCCTGCGAACGAGAACCTCTGGAACGGCGCCTTTCTCCCCCCCCCTCCCCCCTGCGAACGAGAACCTCTCCTCCCCTCCCACTCACCCCCACCCCCTGCCATATCGATGCCCCCTCCCCCCTGAAGACCTATGCCACTGGCCATGCCCTCTCTCTCTTCTCCTACCCGGCGGGGCACGTCCTCCCCCGACATCCCAGAGGCCGCGGGTTCGATTCCCGCCACGGTGGGTTTACCTCCTCGAAAGGCTTGAGGATTTGGAAATGTCATCAATGCAATATTTTAGGGTTTAGGAGGAAGACGTGGCTCTTAAGTCTCAATCTCATCAAAATCAAGTCTTTAAATGCGTGGATATCATTCCCCTCTCTCTATCCTTCAGACAAGCTAACTAAGTCTCAGGATTTATTAGAGGAGTGCTGGGTGAATGTGATCAGAAGGTCGAAGAGGAATGTTATCTTTCGCATGTTAGGTCTCATTTATAGGAAATGCTGCAAGTACTATATGGGGTCCTCACGAAGTTGGATTGATTGCCGAATTGGATCGCGTGCAGCGTAGAGGAGCAGCTAGATATGTAAAACGCTGTTATGATAAACTTAGTAGCGTATCCAAAATATTTGAGGAGCCAGGCTGAATGAATCGCTTAATGGAGGGAAGTTTAAATTACAGACTGAAGCTCCTGCATACGCATATTGGAAGGACCTCTCTTTAGCAATGATGTTGAAAATGTATTATCACCCCCATCGTACTACAACGTGGGAGAGATCATGTAAATAAAATTAGAGAGATGAAGTGTACTAAGTAACTAGCCAATTTAGAAATAGCTGCAGATTGCACAAGTTTGGCGTCTAGGTGATAATTAATGTTCGTGATTGGTAGAATGTTTCTCGAAGCCACTCCTCAATTCATCATCTCTCACAGCTTACGCTAGCGCAGAAACTTCTTATGACGCTAAAACAGGTGAATAGTGTTTTCAACCGGTTGTGCGGGCACACCACAAATGAAATTACGTAATGTGTAGTGGAACGGGAGTACATAGGGAAGAGAAAATAACCCCAGTTCATGTGACATTTATGAAAACACCATACGACAAGAATATGTATAACAAACTTAAGCAAGGTAAAATTGTTTTTCAAAATATGATTCTGCACTCTTTTCCCCTCGACGATATTCTTGACAATATTATGACATCATTCATGACCTCACTTACGAAGCGAAGGTTAAATTAAAGATTACATCTCTTGCATAACTTGGAAGGACGTCTCTTCAGCAGTGATGTTGAGAAGGTATTATTACCCCCATCGTATTGCGCTAGGAGAGATTACGTCAATAAAATTAGTGATAAGTATAACAGATATATCTAAGATGTCATTTTTCCCAAAAACGATAATGGATGGGAATAACACTGCTCGACCGCGGTAGGGGCATAGTCGGGTCAAAATTAGTCTGGTGTGCATTCGACCCCTGCCACACACCCTGGCGATGGCTTGCAGGGTACTAAAATACTTAAAAAATATCTAAGTAACCTGGTGTGTTTTGCTATTAATTCATCTCTCCTCAGTTATAGTCATTCAAGTACTAAAACCTCGTCTTTCGTGCGGACAGAAAGAAGTATATCTTATTTAGATAGCGAGCTGCAGGTACCTAAAGTTATTATGATCTTCCCTTTTTGAATTATTTTGCCGAAAAATATTGAAACAAAAATTAAGAAAAAACTTCATGAGCCCACTTTGGAAAGTATTATAAAATGAGAAGTTCGGCTTAACGTAGAATACTGGGAAACAGTCACAACACTTGGCACATTCTTAAATTGTAAGAGTTGTGTTTTACTAAGGTCCTCTGATACTTTCAAGACTGCCTCTCGAGATCTCGCGAACCCAAAGGTTGAATTAGTGACTTGACCTTTCTTAGCATACGGGCCCAGCAGTCAGTTGGGCGATGCTGATTCTGCGTCGCAGATTTTCCGATTTATTCCGTCTCGTGGGGATTGGGGGGAGGGGCGGGAGGAGGGGAGGGAGGGGATGGAGGGGAGGGAGGGAGGGGTGGGAGAAGCGACATCAACTCAAAAGTGAATCCGATGCCTTGGTGGTGCATTTTCAGCGATACACGGGCAAGGGGGCAAGAGGCTTCATTCGGGAAAAGCCTGTACTTTCCACCCTTCTTTCAGAGAGAGGGAGGAGGAGCGTGGGGAAGTTAGGGTGGGTCAAGAGAGGAAGTTGCCTCTGCCCATCCGAAAAACGCAAGAGGATGAAAGATTGTAAGGCAGTGGAATGTTCAATGAAGAGAGAACGGTGTGGCGAGAAAGGAAGACGGAAGGCGCTTTGGACCATCTTACTATGTGTGACCGGCAAGTCAACGATGGAATTATGACTGTTCGTGAATAGCCCATCTTATAACAGAGTTGTGAGGTGGAGGAGGAATTTCCAGAGTGACTGACTACATGTCCCTCAAAGACGACGATCCAAGAAGTGGAAGACCATCACCATCACTCACGGACGACGCTGCCACAGTGAAGAGGACTTTATCTTAAGTAATAGACCCAAGTGCAACCGTCCAAATGACCACGATTGAGACTGATCGCCTTAGCTACGGCAGAGTTTGGAAAATTATTTACGATGAACTGCACATGTTAAAAGTGCCAGCACTCTTTGAGTTTCATGACTAGCGACTCCTTTTAAGAAGCAAACAAGGCGCGACCTGTCAGGGCGCCCTTCGGAAGGTCAAGAAACGTCAGGAGAAATGCATAACTCGGAATGGTGGCCGTGTGGAGAAGTCTTTAAGAATCAAAAATATAAATTAAGTTTCTATCTCGATTATATGTTAGTATTACTGAAACGTTTACGACGTCCCCCTCCCCCGGCGAGAGATAGGGACATTTAAGCGGGGAACACGAAAAGAGGGAACTCGAACACGTGAATTCCTCAACAGGATCCGCAAAAGCTATTTCAAGCAACCCGATACCACGGATCAAATCCTTTGTCGAGTTCGCGACCCCAAAGGTAACTTCCCTCGAAGAATGACGGAGCTGACCAACATGGCGCGCGTCTCATGGATCGTAAAGCGTCCGTTTGAGCGATGGATTGCGTCTTCATTGAGGAAGTGAAGATCTTCGACGAAGAAAATGCATTAAAAACGCAGTATTCTCAATTGGCAGTGATTATGATAAAAAGCAAGCAAGTAGGGCGAGGAGATAAATAATAATCGCCCATTCGACGCACTCCATAGGCTGTGGGAGAGCGTGCGCGGCTTATTCGTTGTCGCCTCCACCCCTTCCGCCAGTAATCGTGCGGCAAGGAGCTTAAACGTAATCCCGCACCCAAAGCATACTATATATCACAAGGCGCCGCCAAAGAAAAGAGAATTGGGACGGGAACCCATGGTTTGCCCCATGTCAACTGGCCTAGGCACTGGACGGTTAAGTAATGTAATGAAAAAGTTAAAGAGAGGTGTTACTTTGCTCTAGTTAGACCTCATTTGGAATATGCGGCTAGCACTCGGGATCCTTGGGAGACAATCCGGCAAAAGGAATTGGATAAAGTCAAGATAAAATCCGCTAGATTCGTCAAAAATTGTTGCGATAAGAAGATGAGTGTGACAGGCTTTTTAAGGGGAATGAGGCCGGGAGACACTCGAGATGCGAAGAGAACAAGCGATAATGAGACTTTAAGAAAGATTCATAACAAACGAGTTTAACAATAAACTACTAAAGGAATTATTGTTATGGCCCCACATTATTCAGATAGATCAGACCACAAAGATTATAAGATAAGGAAGATAGATTCCAGTACAGATAGATCCAATACTCGTTCTTTCCCCGGACGATCTTGGATCATAATAGTTAGAAACCAAAGACACCATAGAAATATTAAAGACATTCAACTTAGAAGTCGGGACAAGATTAAACGTTGCGGAGGCATACGGTATACAGTTGCGTAGGCATACATGCATTCGTAGTTGTGCACGTATATGTTGGTACAGGTATTCGCATGCGTGTAAGGTATTCGGATGAATATATACGACTTTGTGTGGGTACATTTTCCTGAATATGTTGGTTTTGCATGTGGTTTTATCCCCTTCTACGGGTGGTGACCTAACACCCCCCGCCACACGCCCTTGTTGTGGCGGCTTTCGGAGTACTGTGTACATGCAGATTGTGAAAATGGATGGTAATTTATTCCTATTATTGTGAAGTAAATCCGTAATAACTGGTTAATGACAGGATTTCGCCATCAATATGATCGCGAGCTTTCAACGAGCACCGGAGAAGAGCAAATGGAGGCCAATCTCACAAACATCCCTAAAACCCCCATAACAACGATGGATCAAACCCGAGGCAGTCATCACGAATGCCATTCCCAATTGATGCCACCATCTCCGTGACCAATGAGCCATGGTAACTCTCCACCCTCCCGACCACGAACAAATCTATCTCTTTTCTCTTCTTTCCTATATTTTCCAATCTCAGCTCAATTCGATCGCTAGTCTCCCTGACTCAATGTAAAAGACTCGGTTCTTGCTTAGTTTCGCAATTCGGATTGATAGAAGGATTCGCAATCGGTGATTTCCGTGCACCGCGTCCAAATGAGCCTGCCTACTGATTTATTTCGCCTTAGTTAACGTGCAATCAGTGTTGAATTTCTTAGTTCTTAACGGCGATCTATTGTTTTTTACTTCTTCTAGCACTTTTTAACTAAACTTCTTCCTACGCAGGTGGTTTTCGGCAGTTTCCTCCAAATCCACTTTTCCGACACCTCTGGCATGTTTCTTTTCACTTTCCTGATTGTTCATGTCCCATAACCATAAAAAGTACATCTACACAATACCCCGCAAGCCGTCACAAGGGCGTGTGGCAGGGGGTGGGTAGGTCACCATCCATTCTACCTACAATATATTCCTTCTACTTCCTCATGCACCTGGCAACCCGCGATTCACGCAAAAAACCGCGTGCAAAGGGGGCGACCGAGCACCAATCATGCAAAATGCCTACACATATATTACGAGTATTACATGGTTAGCATCTGTTCCTATGCCAACACAAAGAGGACAAGAAGAAAATACGTTAACGGAGGGCAGGCACACATGCAATTCAGACACTTATTCCCGGTTACCATTCTACGCATTCCGGACGGACAATCCACAAATACGATAGACTTTACTTGTATATACATTCGCCCACACCCCACGTGGCACAAGGGCGCACGGCGAGGTGGAGTATTAAGATTAGGTCATTGGAGATGTAATTATGGGACCTGATTACATCTCCGATGCAAAACCACACGCTGTATATCATTGCAATTTGTCTAATCTATCCCCGAGTCTTCGCATATCTAAAGGTTTCCACACCAGCTTCCGTATTAAATGTGTGACTCTTCGTGTCCCTTCGTACGAGTTTTTCACGAACCTAGAGGCCTTTCTCCCTACCCTATTCAATTCTGCAATCAATGTTTTTCTAAATGGATCCCAAACGCAAGACGCGCACTCAATGCGAGGCTTTACGAAAGAAAAATCCAAACAAACGTTATGGTGAACTTTTTTCTGGTTTCTATTTTTATATGGTAATTTCTCTTTCTTTTGAGACGCTTGTTTTGCAAAGGGTACTCTCGTCTTGATCTAGGTCTCACATGTGTTTTCGTCGTTAATTACGCTCCGTAGGTAGCAAAATTATTCCTCCTGATTCGAAATTCGATGGGCTATTCGAAATTTTTCGAGGATGAAAAAATCAAAGGACGCTTTCAAACGAAATTATCGAGAAAATTCTTCGATACGCCTTAAAGTTGCTTGATTTGCACGAGGAACGAACGCCAATACTAAACAATTTATACGCCACTTACACACTTGCTTTTGCCTTTCGCCTTCTATGACTAGTACCGACTAGACTCCGCTTTTCTAACGGGTGAGCCTCCATTCTGACCGTCGCTCCGACCCTAATTTGACACTAACAGAATACAACGCAGGCGCGACATACAGCATTTAGAAAGAAACATGATGAGTTTTTGAAGATGAATTTTGGGAAAAAGAGCAATTCCCTCCCGAACGCCTACTCCATCGGGGACACCGAAATGGAATGCGGAGACTCGATTAAGTACTAAAAGGCGTTCCCCTCACTCAGGATGACTCTTGGGTGAAACACACACGGGGAATATGTGGGTGAGCGAACAATAAATTAGGATTTATTTGAGGAGTACTGGGTAACTACGATGAACAGGTCAAAGAGAAATGTTATCTTTCGCTGTTTAGGGCGCATTTATAGAATATACTGCAAGTATATTATGATTGGACCCTTGATGAAGTGGGATTGATTGCCGAATTGGATCGGGTTCAGCTTTTTTCAGAGGAGCTAGACTTGTAAAACGTTCTTCTAATAAGCTTAGTAACGTATCCAAAATATTAGAGAAGCTATGCTAGGAATCACTCAATAGAGCGAAGGTTAAATTACAGATTAAATCTCTGGCACATTAATTGGAAGGATGTCTCTTTGGCGGTGATGATGTTGAAAATGTATTATTACCCCAACCGTACTACATCGTAGGAGAGATCATGTCAATAAAATTCGACAGATTAAGGGCAGAACATATAGATTTGAGATTTCATTTTTTCCACGAACGATAAGGGATTATAATAACATTGTTCGACCACGGTAGGGTAATTTTCGGGTAAAATTATCCTGGTGTGTATTCGCTCCCTGCCACACACCCTAGCGGTGGCCTTCATGGTGCCATTTATGTATGCATGTAATATCGAAAGAATATTTATTGATGATCAAAGATCAACCGACAATACCTCAAAGATGGTCATCAAAGTTCTAAGTGAAAATAGGTAAAATAATGAGGCACACACACAAAACATTTCGCAGTGAAAATGTTTCATAGGATATGCGAATACTCTCGGGAATATTCTGCAGTCCGAAAACTCGTCACCGCCACTGCGGACGTTGACAAAAAAACAGAGCAGCAACAACTATAACGACCGTCATTTGTTCCTCTTTTCGCCCCGCGATTGCCGTTGTCAAGGACGACCGCAAGGCGCCAATTTCCCCCAGAGGAGGGCGCGACGATCGCCGAAAGCAATCACGCTCAATCGGTTTCGACGTCATCCGATTGCCCCCCCCTCATACCACCCCTTCCCTCGGCAACCCTCCCTCCGCCCCCCTCACACTCACTCCCCTCCGGCCTTTTCCCACCCCCACGTGATCGTCGAGAACGGTTCGGGGTCGTGCGACGGCGGGCCGCGAGATCACGCTCCCCTTCAACACGCCCTCCCCTCGCACCCCTTCCCCTCTCTGGAAACACCTCCCCTCTTCGAGAGACGCGCCTGATTACGGCCACGAGGCCTAAACGAGGATGGGGCGAAAGGTCAAAAACGACGGGGCGAAACGTTAGCTCACCAGAAAGCCAGGAATGGAAAGGATTCCCTGGGAGATCGCTCTCAGCAGGAAACAACGCTTCGGAGCATCGTAAAGGCGCCTTTCGACGCAAATACACAAGGGCTTGCATGAAAAGTATCGGGTCATACATAGGAATAAAACTGGAAGTGGGAATAAAAGTCGGCGGGGAATTCGTAAAATTTGTTAGGTTTGCTAGTCACCAAGCTTTAGTTTGCCATTCAGCCAAGGGGTTGCAAGCATTGCTGAGTTAATTGGAAATTCAGTGCGATAGATATGGGATGAGAATCAATATTAATAAAACAAAGGTTATGCGATTTTCTAGAAAGAAAAAGGATAAGCTAAACATTAAAATAGGAAGGCAAAAACTAGAGGTAGGTAGAACAGTTTACGTATCTCGGTAGTGTTTTGGACCACACGGTCAAAGTAGTAGGGACGTAAGGAGAAGAATTGCGCTAGGCAAAGAGGCTTTCACAAGGAGGTGGGAGTTGATGACAGGGACTTTGAGTAAGGATGTTAAGAAAAGACTCGTAAAAACTTTGATATGGAGCGTGGCTATGTGCGGCGCGGAAACGTGGTCACTGAAGCAGGAGGATAGACGTAACTTGGAGGCTTTTGAAATGTGGGTGTGGAGAAGAATGGAGAAGGTTAAATGGACAGAGAAGAAAACAAACGATGAGGTACTTGGTATGGTAGGCGAAGAGAGGGGTTTGTTGGGAGCAATCCTATGGAGGCAGGAAAAGAGGATGAAGAGAGTATTGACCGGCAGTGGGATGTTGAAGACTGTAATTGAGGGGAGAATGTTAGGCAAAAAAGGAAAGGGAAGGAACAGGATAGGGATGCTGGACGGGATCTAGGGAGGAAGAAAGTACTCAGAGATGAAGAGGGACCTGATATAGAGTAGGATGCTAGATTTCGTGTTTTGCCAGGAGTCACAAAATGTTTCTTAGGTAGCTGTGTCCATCCAAAACCTACCTTAACCGATAGATTACCTTATAATAATATAATGCCAATCGATTCGGTATTCCACAAACCTCTTCACGAAAAAGCACTGCCCGTCAATTCTAACACTATCTCTCTATTCAATTCAACCCTTGACCAGCTTATTCTGTTCGAAATATTCCTCAATTTTCACGAATGCCACAAACAGTTTTGCGCCTCTCCGTAATTCCCTCCGCCAGCGCCCTCTTCCACATCCAGGGTTGTTTGGCCGGCCATCGAGTCTCAAATGCTTACGATAACGTTACCTCCCCGCCGCAGTGCTTACGTGAGTACATGTACGTCCCACGAATGTTCACACACGGCGTCCAATTTTGGAACCAGGTCATCTCCCCCGCAGCCAAGAATGGAAGTGTGCTAGCCTTTTCTCCCGTCGAATAAGAGAGAACTGAGCAAAGCGCACCAGCAAATACGAATGCAGTCGAAATCTATCCAATATCGTGTAAATTAGAATGGAAAGGTAAGGAGGGAAAACTCTATTCGTATCACATGGACATGCAACTTATAGCCTCCGCCCTCAGAAGACACAGATAGGGAATTTGGCACACCGTAGGCAGGCAACGGAGACCTGCCCCCCCCCCCCACTGAGAGAGGGACGATGGATGGAAGAATAAACTTGGAAACAAACAAAAACAGGACAAGCAATACTGTAACGAGCACTTCGCCATTTAATGGCAGTCGCATGCGGTAAAGTGAAGGTTTTCGACAACACAACACTCGAGGTCAGTGAAAGTGCACGCAATTGAAGACTATTTATTCCCTAAACCATAATATGGGGGGCAAGCGGAATTTTTGCTATCAATAGTCCAACAGCTGCTATGCCGTAATGCCCGTGAGAAGGAGGAGTCTTCGAGTCTACTAGTCCTGGCATGTATTTCCCGAATTTTATATAAATGATCTAAGCGACCAATTTATGTTGGAGTGCGAATACTTTGCGAGACCTCGGTGCTGAAACATGTGGATCTGAATTTATTTAATAATTTCAATTTTGCATTGAATCGTCTCTCTTCTATTGATTCCCACCCAAACACCATAAGCATTTATGTGACGCTTTTCGTTTTACCGTAAGAGTTTTCAACGGGACGGCCCAGCCCGGCGTTGAACCTTCTCAAGATGTACACGTAGATTTCCCGAACGAGGCCTTTTTCACTCAGATCCCATACACTACATGCATATTCAAAGTGAGGCCTTACAAGAGCGTGGTAACAACGTTCCTTGACTTTGGAGTTACTTCTGCCGACAATGCGTCTAATAAATCCCAATTTTGCATGTGTTTGCCCGCAAACTTTACGTATGTGAGGATCCCAAGTCAAGAAGGAGGGTGTTAATCAAGCATCGTCCATCAATATACTCCACGCCTTTGCAACACTCTGTCTGGCGGCATTTGGACGCCTTTTAATATCTTATCATCTATCCCACAATCATTCGCAAACATTCTGCCGATATTTACCGGTAATTAACCGAATAACATGATTCAAGGAAGCAACTAAACAGTGAGGGCTGGTGCTTTCCTTTTCGCCGTGCACTAGGTATGACTTCTGACCGAACAACTAGGTCGAAATGGTCGCACTCGCCACAGCAGAAGCCGCTACAGCGACCACGGCCAGACACAAACACTGCGGAGAAAGAGGGAAAGAGAGAGAGGGAAAGAGAGTGCGTGTGCCCACATTGGAGTCGGCGTGGTGCACGTGACAGTTGCACTCGTAAATACACTCACATTGTAATGAACACCTCAGTGAAGTGTTCGCCGCCCACGAGTTTATCGTAAATTGCACACGATACGATATATCTACGACACGTTCAGCATCGAATAAACAACCAATATCAGATGTATAGCATGAACTCACCATATATTTCCACGTTTCCCCTTCGAATGCCCAAGATACGTACACCACCCCATCTTTCAACATCGATCGTTAATGTGGGGAAAACCTAAAGAAGAGAGCCATGCAATTCGCAATAGACGATGCCTTACCAATGGCACGACTCTTTAAGTGGGCGACGTAAGACCCTGGCACGCCCATAATACTGACTGTGGCCCCGATTCGTAACTCGTACCACGGCACTCAACATAGTGTAAGATTGGAGGATGTTGAGTGCCGTGGTACGCGCAGGCGACATTCGTGCACGGGCGGGGCTTGACCAGGGGTCGCGATTCAGCCTACGAAGCCGGAGATCGCCGGCTCGATTCCCGTGACCCACGGAAATTTTACAGCTTAGAAAAATTTAGTTAATGGTAAGAACGAGGCACCCACACACAGAAAAACCAAATAATGGTGCATCGGAACGAGAAAACGAGAAAAATAGACACACACAGTAAAATGCTTCCCCGAATCCATGTTGAAGGAAACAGTTCCACCATTTTAGGCACTGGTGGCGCAGTGGCGGGTGGGTCGGCCCGGCGTCAACTGCCACAGCTGCGGGACAGAGTGAAATGCACGGTATCGGTCGGAGCACTGCGATGTGGAAGGCAATGGGAAACCACCACATTAGTCTCCCTAGAAAATATGCAGCCTTGTCTTGCTTTCAGGCACAATAGTAGAATAGAAAGATATGTTCTGCAGCATTCCAATCCAAGGATTGAAATACTGCTGATGAAACCGTTCAATGAAATCGAGATCAAATCGATAACGAACCATCAATCGATAGCGAGATCGGAGGGAAGCAGTTTGAGTCTATTCGTCTTGAATGCGCGGCGGCACAATGTAATCACCGCTGCGCTTCCTAAAAACATTTTTAAAATTGCCGATGCAATAAGTACAAAGTATGGTTGCATATTCGAAAACTGCATTCTTGACTCGACGACACATTAAGCCGTGATAAGGCCGTTTAACGACAGTGTCCACGGATTGCCAGTCCCGTTGACCACCGGTGTCAACATCTGCTAATTGAGAGACCTCTAATGCCCTCTGCTGATTCATCGAAGGGCAACCGTTCGGAGAGACGTAAGAAGCGAAACGAATTCGGCGGGCCGCAAGCCGTGCGCTCGGGGTCGTCTCGCCGCCACCCCCGGAGGCCGGACTTCCTCGGATGGGGCAGTTCCTTTGGGAGGGAGCGTGCCCCCGCCCCGTTTCCCTCCCGCTATTCCCCCCACCCCCCGGGAGAGAACGACTCCCCGTTAAGTAATGGCCCAGGCCTCCGGGTCGACCAACCTGTTCTCCGCGACGCAGCCTTATGCGCGTGGGGAAGTGCTTCTTGCGAGACGGGCCGGTACAACTCGCCTGGGCGACTCCAAGAGAGCGCCAAACCGGCCAGCCGCAGAGCACTTCGAGTGCTGCCGCGAGTTACGGCACATAAACGCCCGTGAAAAACATGGATATGTCAACATCCTGCGCGATACGCACAGCATTAATGCCTTTCTCGGTTCAATGATCATATGTATATATTTATTTCTTGGTATTACATGATTTTCCTGCGATCCATGTGATGCTGGAATTTAGGCTGCTGACATGTCAATTCTAATTTGCCATGTTATTGGACAGATGTGTACTACATTTGTAGGTGCTTGTGTATATTAGCCGATTGTATATTTGCATGCGTGTAAGTTAAAAAGGTTTTTGAATGAATATATGCGCCTCTATGGGTCGCGATAGTCTAGTGGGTAGAGCGTTGGACTACTGACCGGAGGGCCCGGGTTCGATTTCCAGGCAAGCGTCTCTGGACACTTGCAGCTCCACCCAAGCTCCGTGATTTTTCTGGTACCAGATCTTCCTGGGATAAATAACCAGCATAGGGTAAGGAACTGGCCCTCATTATTACGGGTGGTGGCCTAACATCCACCGTCACAAGCCCTTGCGGCGGCGTTATAATATATATATATATATATATATATATATATATATATATATATATATATATATATATATATATATATATAGTCCGGTTGGGCAGTGTTAGGAAGAGGTGTAAGGCAGGGTTGCCCATTATCACCGTTGCTGTTCAACCTGTATGCAGAGGAAATGATTAAAGAGGCATGGGAAAAACTGGAAGTAGGAATGAAAGTGGGCGGGGAATTCGTAAAATCAATTAGGTTTGCTGATGACCAAGCTATAGTTTGTCAGTCAGCCAAGGGGTTGCAAGGATTGCTTAGTGCATTGGAAATTCAGTGCGATAGATATGGGATGAGAATCAATATTAATAAAACAAAGGTTATGCGATTTTCTAGAAAGACAAATGCTAAGCTAAACATTAAAATCGGAGGGCAAAAACTAGAGCCGGTAGAACAGTTTACTTATCTCGGAAGTGTTTTGGACCAACGCGGTCAAGTAGTAGGGTAGTAAGGGGAAGTATTGGGCTAGGCAAAGAGGCTTTCACAAGGAGGTGGGAGTTGATGACGGGGACGTTGAGTAAGGATATTAAGAAAAGACTCGTAAAAACTTTGATATGGAGCGTAGCTATGTACGGAGCGGAAACGTGGTCATTGAAGCAGGAGGATAGATGTAGACTGGAGGCTTTTGAAATGTGGGAATGGAGAAGGTAAAATGGACAGAGAAGAAAACAAACGAGGAAGTACTTGGTATGGTGGGCGAAGAGAGGGGTTTGTTGGGAGAAATCCTATGGAGGCAGGAAAAGTGGATGAAGGGGGTATTGACCGGCAGCGGGATGATACAGATTGTAATTGAGGGGAGAATGTTGGGCAAAAGAGGAAAGGGAAGGAACAAGATAGGGATGTTGGACGGGATGAAGGGAGGAAGAAGGTACGCAGAGATGAAGAGGGGCCTGATGTAGAGTAGGATACTGGATTTTGTATTTTGTTAGGAATCACAAAAATATTTATTTAGTAGCTGTGTCCATCCAAAAACCTACCTTAATCGGTAGATTACCTAATAATAATACATACATAATGATTTGTATGAATATATACGGCTCTCTGGTGTAAATATCTATATAAATATTGGTTTTGCATGTGGTTATACTCTGTTTTTCGGGTGGTGGCCTAACATCCCCCGCCACACGTCTTGCGGCGGCTGGCGGGGTATCATTTAGATGTACTGACATATTTCTTGACATCGCAATTCACACACCATGCATATAAGTATTGAGTTTTCTGCAGTATAGCTCTACGAAGCTCACCATAGCAGGAAAGGAAGCCCCTTCAGCGACAGCAGAGGAATGATTTTCACTCGCGCTGACTCCCAAGTAATTCGTTCTTTGATGAGGACCATTTGGATTCATTTTGATCCACAAGATTACATGAATTCGAAATTTAAGTACTGAGGTCATCAGTACGTCAAAGGTCCATTGCGCAAATGCAAATTAGAAATAAAATATTCAAAAGAAAATAAAGCAAGCGGGGGTGGGCTGACGTAAGCTTTTAAATGATAACAGACGCGATATATGCTTAGAGGGCGCTCTTGGGTGAACTGAGGGACACAGATCTACAAAGGAAATAATGCAAGGTTTACATAAAAAGTATCGGTAGCAAACCTTTCCCTGACCTCAGCGTGAAGTACAGAATTCAGACCGTCCGTTTAAGTGTGCGCGTGATCACAGATCGTATATTGGCATTGATAGCACAGTGACAGTGCACACCATTATATCACTGAAAACTTGGCGATGCGATGAAAGATCTGCGCTAAACTCGTCCTCCCGAAGGTCTTTGGACGGACGGCCAAGTTAAGAGTAGAGTGTCTGTTTGCAAAGACTATCTGCAGCGACATCGCTACGATTCCCCAACCCCCTTACAATCCCGACTTGGCACCAGCAGCCCATTATTCCTATTCCTTATTAAAGTGAAATCCTATTCCCTCAAAGGACACTCCCATCTGATGCCCTAGGTTCCGCCAAAGAAGCTCGCACGCGTACCCTTATCCGGAATCTGCCAACCAGGGAGCCTTCGAGTCGTGGAAATGGCGCGGGGGCAAAAGTGTGTGTCGACGCTCATTTACTGATCGAAGAATTACGACAGGCATTGTGGCAATATCTGAAATAAATCTATTTTTTCCGAATCTTTTCCCGATACTTTTTATACGAACCACATACTGTATCCTACCACTCCCTGACAATCCAAACATTCTCTCGTCCATCACGGTCTTCAGCATTCATCCGCCACGCACTATTATTTTTATTTATTATTATTATTAATAAATAAATAAAAGTTGATAAATATTATTTCGTGCCTCTCCTCCACTTTCTCCGGAAAACCCTCTCCTCACTCACTTTTCCATGCACCTCGCACTCATTCCTTTCCCGTCAATTCCCAATTTCTTTCCATTTAATCCTCCGCCGCTTCCACTTTTCGAATACTGCCCATCCACACACCGCGCCCTCCTCAACGACCGAGTTCTCAAGTCGCGCGAAAAACGACGTCCTCCCGTAAAGATTTCCATTAATTCACAAATCGTATCGTAAAGAAAATCACTGCGTTTATGGCACGAGGGGGGGGAGGGGGAGGGGTTGGATAACTTTGCACACTTGCGCTCCGACGAGGAACTGAGTGGACTTCCGAAAAAACACCAACCCCAAGTTGTCCCCTCAATAACGGCGGCGATAAATCTGACGTCAAACACTGGTGAATACTCGGGGGAAAAGTTCCCCGGACGAGTCCCCCTCGACTCCATTGTGAGACGCCGCCATATTGGGAAGCTCGTTCCTCTACGGACGGCACTTAATCACGGGGTCGAGTACTGAGAAGTAATTCATCTTAAGGCTTCCGCGACGTCTTTCTGATGAAGGGTCCATGCCGCTTCCGAGAATTGCCGCCGCGTAGGTTGGCTTGTCGAACAACAGTTTCGCCTCCAGTCCAGGATGCATCTTCAGGTCGGCCAAACTAAAGTGCTGGCTGGCTAGAGAAAAACCGCTTCGCTGGTTTGTTTGTTTGTTAGTTGAGTGGAGAAGAGGACTGGCCTTTGTAGCTTGCCATTCGCCCTCATCAATTTTTATTTATTTATTTTATTTATTCGTATACTCTGCAAGCCACCGCTAGGGTGTGTGGCAGGGGGTGGATACACACCAGACCAACTCTGACCCGAATATGACCCTACCGCGGCCGAACAATGTTATTCTAATCCCTTATCGTTCGTGGAAAAAATGAAATCTAAAACCTATATGTTCTAAACTTAATCTGTGTAATTATATTGAAATGATCTCTCCTACGATGTAGTACGATTGGGGTAATAATAAATTTTCGACATCATCACTGCCAAAGAGACCTCCTTCCAATTTTTGCAAGAGCTTCAGTCTGTAATTTAACCTTCGCTCCATTGAGTTATTCCCAGCCTAGCTGCTCTGATGCTGCTTTGGATACGCTACTAAGTTTATCATAACAGCGTCTTACAAATCTAGCTCCTCTACGCTGCATGCGATCCAATTCAACAATCAATCCAATTTCGAGAGGATCCCATTTATATTAGTAGCATATTCTAAATGAGGCCTAACCAGCAAAAGAGAACATTTCTCTATGATATTTTACTCATATTTACCCAGTACTCTTCTAATAAATCCTAATATCTTGTTAGCTTGTCCACATATTCCCCGCATAATTTTCACCCAGGAGAGGACGAGAGTGAGGGTAACGCCCATTTTGGTGTTCCCGATACAGTAGGCGTTCGGGTGGGAATTGATCTTTTTCCAAAAAAGCATGATTTCGCATTCCTTTAAGTTTAATTCTAATTACCAAGTGTCGCACCAGCGCTGTATAGCATCGAGGTCATCTGTCAAAGCTACAGTGTCCTCGGTATTACGGATATCACGGCAAGCCACTGCATCGGCGGCAAATAAACGTGCCTCACTAGTGACCACGGAGTCAATGTCGTTAACGTAAAGTAGGAATAGAAGAGGTCGGATAACAATTCCCCGGGGAACTAACTGACAGCAACAAACAGTTTACACAGATTTTGATATAAGATAAAAACACAATTGTTTTGAATCCTTAGAAAATGTTAATTATGCACGGCGAGTAATCAGATCCAAAAGGGAAGTGATTGAGGGGAAACAGCATCGATTGCCAGCACCTGTCAAATGCACACTGCTCAAAAGAAATACACGCACCGCATTTGAGAGCGGAGGGGTGAGCGGGAAACCACCACTCGAATTGTCAGATTTCGTCATTGAAAGTTCGCGTGCTCACTTTATCGATTTTAAATGCGGTTATTAATTCTTTACGCGAGATATCATCTCTTTTTAATTGGTAGCTTCATGGAATTTGTTTCCTCCGACGTCACTTATTGAATTCTCACAACGTGCCGAAATGGAATAAGTAACTTGGTCATTCCACACGGACACACACCTGATGATGATGACGACGACGTCCAACCTCGAAACCTAGGTCCAATTCTAAATAAAGTGCGTTTGGAATCACAACATTAATTATTTCATTTCAAAATGGTAGATTTAGTTCCATAGTTTTTTTAACAATCTCCTACATCATCCGACAACATCACCGCTATGACTCTGTTCCATTAACGTGGGTTATTATCGTTACAGTCTCACCATACAGTCTGGATGGAGCAGCAAAATTAATTTCGACGCATTAAAAAAAGAGTAAATATATATCAGCCGCCCAATGGTGGTTATATCGGCGCGATTCCCACTTGCTACCGCCCGTTTACCACGTGGTTAATTACGACGACGGTGGAAAAGGGAAGGGGGGCCGGGGGCGTTAGTTTCAAAACCCTAACCCACGTCCACTAAAACCACCGTCTCCGAACACACTGCGAGTGACTGACTGTTTGACTAAGCGAGCACGCGTGTCCCCATCCGTTTTATATTTTGATATTTATGCATTACTCTTCTGTATTAATGCCAGGTTGGTTGCGATTCTGTTTCCTTTCATTTACATTGTTTGCGCGTGATTGAGGTTCACAAGAGACACTGTTTTCCGAACACACCCGCGTGATCGAGCGTGCGATTTTCAATTTTCCTCCATCTTCTCACCACCTTGTTCCTACCAGCTATTAAACAAACCCTGGGCCGATCAAGTTAACGTACCACCTTGGCTATTTCGTTTTTCCATCTATCCTCCGTCCCTCGCACGCCGGCGGGCACGTCTGCTCCACTGTGCGGCGTGCCTTGACTCAGCTTTCGCCCGCTATACCTCGCGAAAGCGTGTGAGGCAATGAGGAATAGGTGGGCGGGGATGGGTGCGCGGTCACCTGCTCGTGACGTGGGCGATGACTAGCGGCGGAGAGACGCCCTCGCGTCGTGGATGCAAGCGGAGAGAGGAGGTATGATCTCACTGCGGCACGAGACCGTCTCGTGTTTTATTGGAGTCATTTCCAGATCTGCGCCGCGCATGCGTCGACGGCAGACGGCTTGGCTCTCCTCCCTCCGCCCTCATCTCATCGCAAATCTCTCGACGCGTTCCATTTCCCTGCCGCGAGATGCTGGATGGGCCGTGCTCGCATATGAAGACAGATCTGTCCTCCTGCAAATGCTTTCTCATGATGGGGTGTGCCTGCAGTCTAGTCGAATACCACCACGTCTTCTGAGAACTGCATCGAAAAATCTCTACAGTGGGTCCAACCCAAAGGAAGAAATGGGGGTTCCCACGTTATTGTTCTTCGAAATAGAAACCTTAATAACAAAAGGTCATCCTCTCAGTTGTTCTTTCCCTGTGTGAAACGCAATCTTAAGTAAAAATATTGGTTATTTTTTGTGCAAACATTTCTTTGTAATATGAAGGAACGTCCCGGTTGAAAACTAATATTTCGCACAGCAATGCAAATGTTCTCGTTTTGATGAATACAATAAATCCCTCCCCACGTAAACTAGTCGGACATTAGTTCTAAAATTCCAAGCACGTTCTAATTTCTGCACGTGAAAGAGGTAAATTGTACTGTGACAAGTTCCGGCATTACTGAAGAGTTTGCCCGGCAACTAATGGCGTCTTGGTCAGTTGCCAAAAAGCTGTTGCGTATTTTTGCGATAAGTGTGACGCAAAATTTACTTACTCTAGAAATAACTACCGACTGATGTTTCGGTCATTGATTTTTACCATCATTGAATTTCAATTTCTCCATAAAAATTTGAAGCATCCTTAACAAAGGCGAGTTAAAAGTTTCCCAACTCGCCGTTAATGCTAATAGCTATTATGACTAACCTTTCATAAATACAATTAATAATACTCAGGTTATCTGTTTCCATTTTCCTAATGATAAACAGACCTAATTACCAATACTTCACGGTCGTCGAAATTTAGTTTCTTGAAAGCCATACTACGAAAACGGAATTAGTTTTTAGATACTATTAGCCGATATGCAAGGTTTCTATAAAAAAAGTAACGGAAACAAATTTCCCTGATGTGTACTGCGTGAATTGTTTTCACGCAGCCCATCGGTTTTTGTGTGTACACATGATCCCTGGCCGTACATCGGCATTGACCAGACAGTGACAGGGCACGCACCATTATGTCACTGAACATTTGGCGATGCGATGAAAGATCTGCGCTTAACTCGTCCTCTCGAAGGTCTTTGGACGGACGGCCAAAAGAGCAGAGTCGAGTATCTACTTTCGAAGACCGCGACAATTCCCCAACCGCCTTACAGTCGCGACTTGTCACTAGCGGTCTATTATCATTTATATTCCCAAAAGTGAAATCCTCCCTACACACAACATGGGATACAACCATGGGACCCTAAATGCCGTCAAAGAAGCTTGCACGCTTGTACCCTTGATGACCTTCCGCCTACCGGAAGGGATCCTCCGAGTCAAAGCGCAAAAGTGTGTTTCGACGCTCAAGAAGGGATGCACTTTGCCGATTTTTGAGGCATTGTTGGAGCAATATCTTAAATAAATCTATTTTTCCGAAACTCTCCAGGATACATTTTATGCAAATCATGTAAGCTTAGGAAGGAACTTTTTTAAGCTAAATGTGTTTAAATCTTTGCGTCGTCGTATGATTATTATTACTTCATTGGTCTACCGTAATTTTTTTGATAGACAAAGATGAACAACGATGAATTATTTTGCCTCTCCTAACAAAACACCACCCGAGACACGCAATTTCCCCATAAATCAATAC
This sequence comes from Hetaerina americana, assembly GCF_022747635.1. Classification (NCBI taxonomy): domain Eukaryota; kingdom Metazoa; phylum Arthropoda; class Insecta; order Odonata; family Calopterygidae; genus Hetaerina; species Hetaerina americana. The sequence continues at coordinate 3,518,825 of NW_027287538.1, forward strand.
TTAATTCAGAATACTCCATTCCTCTTCCCTTCTTTCCCTCCCATCTGCTCATTCTAACCCTTCCTCGCTCTTACTAGTAATCCCATTTATCAGTAGCATCGCACTACTTGAACTTTTAATTTCAATTTGATATTAGTATGCACAATGACACTTAAAAAGAGTACTACTTATATCCCTTAAATCGAATGCCATTCAGCCATTGCTTAAAAATGCAGAGCTCAACGATAAACCTAGAATAGAAGAGTTAAGTCAGAGTAAGTGGGATGAAATACGAGATTACAACATGCACTCGAACATGTTATAATCTCGTACTCATGTAATAGAATACTCGCGCTCATGTAATAGAATATACTCGCTCGTAATCTCGTCATCATGTAATAATATGTAAATGAAGTCGTGAATGATTAATATTTGATTGACGCCTGCCCACCAGTTGAAGGAAAGCAAAAAGCGATCAAGCGCCATCCGTCTCGCGGGGAGATGGTTACCCGGACGACGCGAGCGAGGGGACAGCCCTCGGGAGGAGGGCCGGCAATCCACGATGACGCCAAATGTAACGTGCACGACGTGGCACCACCTCGGGAAATCACACTCGTCGACTCACCATTGCGAAACGTTCTCTCAAATCAGAGAGCAGCATAGGAAAAGAAGACGTTCGACAATCGAGTGCACCAGCCCCGAGGTGCTCGCCACCGAAACTGCCCTCCGCCACTCACGCAGCAAGGGTTACCGATCGTACACACACGCTCACCAAATTAGCGCACACTCTTTTGCGTTCTTGTAATCTACGGGCAGACGCAAGAAATATGCATGGTCCATTATGAAAGTAATGCGCATGGTTTTATTCTGTGGCGAGTATTCATGGCAGCGCGGTAAAATCGGTTGGGGAAATGTGGAGGGGGGTCCGCCCTTCCAACGCAGTCGGTCGCCAGTTTGCTCCGTGCAGTCTGAGCTGAAAGACGAGCAACCGCGTGAAATGTGTTTTTCGACTTGGTATCACTTGGTGCCACACGTCCTTCATCGTTACCAACCTCCTGGCCCGGAGCACCCCCATCCCCCTTACTGTTCCGACTTGGCCCGCGAATGTTTTGGTTTTCCCGACTGAAGAGAGAGCTGGAGAGAAAGCATTGGGGTACCGTGGAACACATCCAAAAGCAAGTTACTCCACGTTCCCGTCGAGAGGAGTTTCAGGGTGCCTACCAGAGGCGTGGCAGACAGGTCTCGGCAAGGGTATTATTGATGCAGAGGGGAGAGTATTGTGAAGAATTTCAATCATTTGTACAAGTACGATCAATAAATGTACGTATCTTCCCCAGAGAATGTGCATTAATTTTATAGAGGACCCTATACAACCAATTATCAATTAGCATTCCTGCCCGTGCCCCAACCACACCACGGCCCCTTCCCTCTTATTTGTACGTTACTTTAATTTACAATACGTTACTCCATTTTTCGTTGCGTTGCATGTGATGTTACAATATTTTACATCACGTTTACGTTGCTCTACTACCGCCATTGTGTCGCGAAAGGCACTGGTAAGAGTAATCGACCGTTTAGAAGGACCCTGGAGGATTGTCACTGCCCAATGCCACGGTCTTCCGCTCTACGGGATCACTAGAAGGAGACAGAAAACAACTTGAGCAGCAGTAAAACTCGTTTCGGACACAATTTCTTCTCAACTTCACACCGTGCTTACTATTTTCAATTATCCCTCGGCCCCGCTCACAGAATAATCCGCCTCACTTCTACCACAAAATTAATCAAATCAAATGGATGGAAATCCGCGAAAGAAGAACAATGTGCGAAACGAAACAAAAGATACAGTAATTACATTGGAATATTTTATGCAGCGGAAATTTATAATAGGTGTTTTATTACTAATATTTATTCATTTATTAATTTAAAGAGTTCATACCCAGCAAAAGGGTGACGGGCGACACACTTGGCATTATTCCCTCTATCTTGATGCCGTGAGATCGAGATGGTGCACGCTTCTAACTCCGTGTGACGCTGCACTCGAGTCCGACCGAGCCGCCGCGGCTCCAGTCTGCGCCGGCGGAATCCCTCAAGCGATGCCTACAATACACCCGGACCATCCGGAGAACGCCGACATCGACCAAGCCACAGGACATGGGAAATATACAAGATCTGTCCCAAAAGGAGTGTGACATATTTTTTCCTGGTTGGACTAACGGGCGGCGGTTATTGGAACAGCGCTACGCCATCATATTTGCTATAATATATTACTCTATATTGCATTACTATATATTGTATTACCATATATTGAATTAATATATATTGAATTTTATATATTGTATTACTATACATTGCATTAATATATATATATATATTGTATTACTTTATATTGCTATTAGCATATTACTCCGTCAGCTTTGTACCCGAGTCATCTATTCAAATTAACTTTAAATAATTTTGCCTTGCCTAATGATTGAAAAAAAACAAATATTACACCAATTTTCAAGAAAGCTGATACAACAAAAGCCAAGAATTATAGACCGGTAAGAATCACATCAGTAGTTCGCAAAATAATGGAAAAAATAATCACTGAGTACACTCAAAAATGGTGGACAAGAGATAAATGGCTATTCAAACACTAACATGGGTTTAGAACGGGATACTCGTAAAAACGCAGATTTTGGGAGTTAGCCGGCGTCGCAATCGATAACGTCGACGCACTGATGAAAGAAAGGATTTTGATGCGGTAATCGTTGATTTTTCGGCAGCTTTCAACCGAGTGCCTCATGATAAATTATTGTTAAAGTTGGAGTCGTTACCACTGGATCTGACGGTAGAGCAATGAATAAAAAATTTCCTTAGAGGCAGAATTCCAAAAGTAAAAATAGGGGATACATTTTCAAATGAGGCGAATGTTATAGCAGGAGTTCCACAAGGCAGTGTTCTAGGGAAATTACTCATCCTGATTTACGCCAACGATCTACCAAACAATTTTCATTCCCAAATAAGACTCTATGCTGATGACTGCATTATATACAGACGGGTAGAGCATGTAAAAGACCGCGTAATACTACAAAATGACATCGATCGCCTTGGTGGCTGGGTCACAAATGATATTACGGGCATTAAGATGAGTAAGACTAAGCATAATTTTTTAAGGTAATCTACCGGTTAAGGTAGGTTTTTGGATGGACACAACTACCAAACAAATATTTTATTCCTCCTAACAAAACACAAAATCCATCATCCTACTCTATATCAGGTCCCTCTTCATCTCTGAGTACTTTCTTCCTCCCTTCATCCCGTCCAACATCCCTATCCTGTTCCCTCCCCTTCCTCTTTTGCCCAACATTCTACCCTCAATTACAGTCTTCAACATCCCGCTGCCGGTCAACGTCCCCTTCATCCACTTTTCCTGCCTCCATAGGATTGCTCCCAGCAAACCCCTCTCTTCGCTTACCATACCAAGTACTTCCTCATTTGTATTCTTCTCTGTCCATTTCATCTTCTCCATTCTTCTCCACACCCACATTTCAAAAGCCTCCAATCTACGTCTATCCTCCTGCTTCAATGACCACGTTTCCGCACCATACATAGCTACGCTCCATATCAAAGTTTTTACGAGTCTTTTCTTAACATCCTTACTCAAAGTCCCTGTCATCAACTCCCTCCTACTTGTGAAAGCCTCTTTGCCTAGCGCAATTCTTCTCCTTACGTCCCTACTACTTTGACCGTGTTAGTCGAAAACACTACCGAGATACATAAACTGTTCTACCTGCTCTAGTTTTTGCCCTCCTATTTTAATGTTAAGCTTGGCCTTTTTCTTTCTAGAAAATCGCATAACCTTTGTTTTGTTAATATTGATTCTCATCCCATACCTGTCGGACTGAATTTCCAATTCACTCAGCCATGCTTGCAGCCCCTTGGCTGACTGACAAACTAAAGCTTGGTCATCAGCAAACCTAACTGATTTTACGAATTCCCCGCCCACTTTCATTCCTACCTCGAGTTCTTCCCATGCCTCTTTGATCATTTCCTCTGCATACAGGTTGAACAGCAACGGTGATAATGGGCAACCCTGCCTTACACCTCTTCCTAACACTGCCCATCCTGACTCCCCGTTTCCCACCCGCACCTGAGCAGTCTGAGACATGTACAGGTTGCGGATTAGCCTCCTTTCCCTCCAATCTATTCCTATTTTCTGCAATATACTCATTAGTTTTCCCTATTCACTCCGTCAAACGCTTTTTCGAAATCTACGAAACAGGCAAATACCTCCTGGTTGTACCCTATATTCCTCTCGATTAATAATATCATTTCTGCTATGGCATCACGCGTACCTCTCCCCTTTCTAAACCCAAACTGATCATTCCCTAAGTAATCATTTGCCTTAATCTCTATCCTTTTGTTTATGATCCTGATAACACCTTTAGCTGCGTGGGATATCAATCTTATCGTCCCGTAGTCCTCACATGACGTAGCCTTTACCTTTTTCGGAATAGGAACTAAAACTGATCTCACAAAGTCTTTCGGCCAGATTCCTTCCTCATAAATACTACGGATCAGCCCATATAGCCTCTTCCTCCCACATTTTCCTAAGCATTTCAATAGTTCCGCGGGAATGTAATCCACCCCCACGGCCTTATTTAGTTTCATCTCCCTTAATGCCCTTTCTATCTCATCGTCTAGTATGCCTGGACCTAAGCTGTCTTCCTCTACGTCATATTCTTTTTCAATGTCTAACTTTGTTGGTCTAAGCTCTTTGCCACACAGTTCTTCTAGATATTCCTTCCATCTCTCTTGGATCTTTCCTGTGTCAACTATTACCTTACCCGCCTTATCTCTGACTGTTAGCATAGATCTTCCTTTTTCACTTCCCGATAAAGATTTAACTTTTGCTGTACAGCGCACCGATTTCACCCTTCCTCTGCAGACTTTCCACATCCTCGCACTACGTCTTCCACCATGCTTATTTTGCTTTATTTGTTGCCCGCCTCAATTTATTGTTTAATTCTTTGTACTTCTACTTGTGACTGACTGACAAACTAGACCTTGGTCATCGTCAAACCCAACTGGTTTTGCGATTTCCCCTCCGACTTTCATTCCTACCTCCAGTTCTTTCCATGCCTCTTTGATCATTTCCTCTGCGTACAGGTTGAACAGCAACGGTGATAATGGGCAACCCTGCCTTACACCCCTTCTTAACACTGCCCATCCGGACTCCCCGTTCCCCACTGGCACCTGAGCAGTCTGAGACATATACAGGTTGCGGATTAGCCTCCTGTCCCTCGTATCTATAGTATTCCTATTTTCCGCAATATACTCATTAGGTTTTCCTAATTCACTATATCAAACGCCTTTCCGAAACTAGCAAATACCTCCCTGTTGTATTCTATAGTCCTCTCGATCAATGTTCTCATTACTGCAATGACATCACGCGTACCTCTCCCCTTCCTGGACCCAATACTGAGCATCCACTTAGTGATCATTCTCCCTGCCCTCCTTGTTTTTGTTGATGATCCTGAGTATCACTTTAGCTGTGTGCGAAATCAAACTTATTATTCTGTGGTTCTCACATAATGTAACCTTTATCTTTAGTGGGATAGGAACTAAGACAGATCTCACAAAGTCTTCCGGCCAGATTCCTTTCTCTGAGATGATACGAATCAGCCCATTGAGTCTCTTCCTAATACATTTTCCTAAACCTTTTGATAGATCTGCAGGAATGTTGGATACCCCCATGGCCCAGTATAAATCTCGTTGCAATTGGGCAATTGTCCTGTTGGCAGCGGTCAAGTCTGGTCAACGCTCACTGTTACAATGCACATACATACATTAACACACAAGAAGAATGTATAGGAGACAACTAGATCTTATATACAATTACGTTTTAAGATCACCGCCCGCACCATCCAATACACATGGGCTAGTCTCACGCTATATACTACCTTGATCAAAAAGTTCCCGGAATAACCACCGTGTGGCGCTCCCATCGTTCCGATTTGAGTTCTGTTTTTTTTGTTAAATTGGTACATCTGTTGTTGATCCTCCCAACATTCCGGCCATTTTTTTAACTCCTCCGAAAAATAGGATTCGTCGAACTCTGCAAAATACGCCTCTGTCGCGGCGATAACTTACTCGTTTGACCAATAATTTTTTTCCCGCGAGCCATTTCTTCATGTTAGGGAATAAGAAAAAGTCGCAGGGAGCCAGATCGGGTAAATAAGGGGGGTGCGGCAGTAATTCATAGCGTAGTTTATGCAGTTTTCGAAGTTGACAGCCGGATAAACTTGTTGTCCACCGTGAGCAGTCGCGGCACCCATCGGGCCGACAATTTTTTCATCGCCAACTTATCATGTAAAATATTAATGCCTTTCCGGTCGACACACCCACGGCCTCTGCTACTTCGCGCACTTTCGTTCGTCGATCAGCGAGAATCATGGCGTGGACTGTTTGAATGATTTCCTCGGTAACCACGTCTGCCGGGCGTCCTGGTCGCTCCTCATCAAATAACTGATGTTCGCCCACATTTAAATTCCTTGAACCAATATCTAACTGTGGTCATAGATGGCGAAGTGTCCCCATAAACAGCATCCGACTTTGCTTTTAACTCCTCGCATTTCTTCCCATCCAAAAACAAAAGCGATTACCGAACGATACTGTTCTTTTTCCATCTCAGCGAAAATCACGAAACACGTCTTACTCAAATGGATTACCTTAAAAAAATTATATATATATAATATACCATATTATATATATATATATATAATATACCATATCATAATATCATATATGTATATATATGTATGTATGTATGTATGTATGTATGTATGTATATATATATATATATATATATATATATATATATATATATATATATATATATATAATATACCATATTTATGCACATACGCCCGTGTAAACAGTGCCTGCACACCAAAGCACACCCCCTCGTACAACCTTGCGGCTGCCCGTGGCTGCAAATTTTTTTCCAGGTGAGCACGCATTAACCCTCCTACTGGAAGGGTGCACCTAATTGCCAATGGGGCGATGATGAATCTTCTCCGAAGCCACTCTACGCGGACATCGCCACAGTTCGAAGGTGACTCACCTTGAATGGTAATCACCGCCTCGCTCCCCTCTCGGCGAAATCCCGGCGAAGGAGGACACCACTTCCTCCCCCACTCGCCTCTCCTCCACCACGATGCGTCCCCTCTCGTTCCTCAGACTCCCGCCGATGCGCCACACTCGACTCCCCAAAACAACAGAATAAAACTCAAACTCCCGCGCGCGCTATTATTTATTCCATATGCTCCTTCCCGGCCGTTGCGTCGTATTATCAACAACACTTCCACCCCTCCGGCACAACACACCCACGCACGACAACAGCCCCCTCGCAAAAGAGAGAGGGCAGCACGAACAGTGAAGGGAGGGTTGCTTTCCCGTGCACCACAGAAACAAAAGCCCAGGGAGATTACGCCACTTGAAATGCAACGCACAAGGTGTTTTATTTCAGAAAGTATCACTCAAGAGTAATAAGAGCGTGGTCCACTGCTCCAAACGAAGCTTGGGCCGGGGCCCTAAAGGGACAAAGGGCCCACGGTCGGGAGAGCATCTGATGACAACAAACACTCCACGGTTTGTGGAGAGATGCGACACCCACGTGTTAGCGAATCGATCGCGACGAAGCGGTCAAAAACTTTCGCCGCAGCTCACGAGACAACTCGGGTTCGCTGGGCGATGAAAATGCCCTTTCGTCGCTTCGGAGAGAGGGAGGGAGAGAGGGAGGGGGATGGTTTCAGGACGTCGCCGAGGGCGAAAAGGACGGATGATCCAAGCGCGGCTAACGGCGAACTTTGATCCGCCGTGCCCGAGTAGGGGAGGCAGAACGGGGGTGGGCGTTGAGAGGGGGGAGGGAGAGGACACCGCACGGCGAAGTGTGTTGTTGTTGAATGATCGGAAATTGAGAAAACAAACAGAAAACGTTCACACGACTCACGATCTCAAATGGAACGAGACCATTCCTCGGAATTGGAGGCGTCGACTTCCACTATCCTCGTGATTGAGGAGAGTGCGTTCCTCACGGCCGGCAGGGATATTTATTATCTATTCATACATTTCCAACCGGGATGCATTGAAAGGAGACTCTTCATCCCCATAGCGTCGAGGGTGAGGGACTTCGAGTGACTTGGCGACTCACACTGAACAACAATAATGGATAGATCCTCTGCCCCAGGCACCACTGATGATGATGAGAGCATTGAAGGAGGGCTCCGTTTTCACGAACAGCGGGGTTCTCTCACCCACCCACCCCTTCCCCGTCGCAAGTATCACACACGCTGATGCACGCACACAAACACAAACACAAGAGGCACGCACAGCTTTCCCCGAACGCCGCAGACCGTGCCTATCGATTGCCGCCGTCGCCTTGCCCCGATCCTTCGGGGCTGCTGCGAGCGGATGAGGAGAGCGAGGGAGTCGTCGGGAGGAGACGACAGTGGGAGGACTGACGACGCCTTCCTCTCACTCTTCCGGCAGTTGGTGTCGCCGGGGCGCGAGGGAGAGACTCCGGCGTCCACTTCACCCGGACGAGGACAGACAATCACTGTGGCACACGACACGACAACTCAAATGGTGCAAAAAATGAAAAACCTCTCGTCCGCTTCGTTAACGTCATCCGAAATGCGAATCCACACGCAGTCCTCTTTCGATTCCTCGGGGCAATGACGGGAAGTATTGAGGTGGTGGTGATTCCTGGAAGCCTCTTCTGTGAGGGTTGTACGCACGGTTGCACCATGCGGTCGCCGCTCGACGCATGCACGCTCGAGAGTCACGGAAGAGGTCCAGGTGTGCGTGGGAGGGGGTGTTTGTGGACGCGTCGGTACCACGTGACAGGCGGGCTTGAGATCCCCCGACCGAGGGAAAGAGAGAGAGAGGGGGAGGCACACAAAGGCGTTGCTTTCACTCCGTTAAACAAGAGAAAGACGGATGGGTTTTTTCTTCCCTCTTTCTCCCTCTGGCGGTGGTGTGGGCCGGACGGACTCTCCCCGCTATATATTCCTCCTCCGAGGAGTTTAAAAAAAAAAAGTCGAAGGGACAAGGTGGAGAGGAGAGAGAGAAGGGGAAAAATTCCTTCGAAATGCCGAGACCCGTCCCTAAGTACGGGGGTGGATACCACCTTTAATAATATTATTCTTATTTTTTTCTCGTTTCTCACGAGAGACGGATGGGGCTACGTCAGCAACAGTAGAGACGATGGGAGAGGGGCGTTCGTTGAGGTATTCCGAGTTTCTCACGCTCTCCTGGGAAATTCTCCCGAACGAGTTGCATTTCCTCCTCGCCTCGCGAGACTTGTCCTCTCCTCGGCGGCGACCCTCTTTCGCTTCCCTCAGCAACGAGTGAGACAAGTGTCGAGTTGGTGAACGAAAGACGTTCCAAGAAACGCGAAATCCCGACTAAGAAGTGCTCGTGGGAGGGATGACAACGGACCGTCGGGGTGAGTATCGCGCCCTCGACCTCTCGGTGCATCTGAAGTTAGTTGATGCCGGTCAGCAAACCCCGAAGAAGAAAGGGTTTCCTTCACGTCCCGAATCTTGAGAGGGAGCCGAACCGAAAGCGGGTGAGTCCCGATACACACACACGAGCCAAGGAAAGTTGGGAGAGAGTGCTTTCTAACGACTCCCGCTTATTCAATTCACTCCATCAAAAGCGAAATGAAATGGGAAACAAACGAACGGGAGGGCATCTAAAACCACCACCATACCAGCAGCATTGACCGAATGCATCGCCGTCATAACCTCCCACCCTCCCCTATCTCCGACGGCCTGGACTCAATGACCAGCGGAGGCCCAAGGATGCTCACCGCACGACCATCCTCCCTCCTCCGCTCTCGGGAGCAAGCCAAGAAGCGGGCAAGGAACGCTGGGGCCACCGCATTGTCCTCTCGGATACACACTTCCTATACGTACACACGCAATCTGCAGAGAAGGGGATTAAATCATAACTCCATGAAACAAGACGACGGTGCTTGGCGACGTGAAAACAGAAGAACGCGCACTTTCACTCGTGATCCTCGACGCCGCTCTATCTAGCCGCAAGACCTCATCCTCCGGCGTCTGAACACGGACTGCTGCGTGGTGTGAGGAGGCGTTGTAGGGGAAGGTCGGTGCTGGAAGGGGGTGGAGGACGGAGGGGAAGTGGGGGTGCTCCGAGAGAGGGAGGGAGCGTGGGCGCGAGAGTGGGGCCTGGAGGAGGGTGGGAGGGAAGACCGATGGTTTGAGGGGGTTGGGGGGGAAGGAGGCTCTTTGGGGAATAATAGTGCGAAAGGGGGAGGGAGGTAGGGATCCCGATGAATAGGGAAGGAGAGGGAGCGTTTGTGTGTATTTTTTTGCTCGGGACGTGTGTGTCCGGAAAGGGGCTGAAGGGGGACACGAAAGGAGAGGGAGAAATATATTTTATATATCTCAGTCTCTCTCTTTCTCTCCCTCCCTCTGACGACACCCTCCTCCTCCCCCTCTACGCTCGTTCCCCTCTATCCTCCATATTCCCCCAACCCCTAACAATCCGCCCCTCCGATGCCCAACACACACACATACACTCCGGCGGCGCAACTCTACTCGTTACTCGACTGCGGCGTTGCCAAACCTGCTTCCCGCCTTGCGTAGAAATGGTCGGGACAGCTGGGGGATGGGTTTTGAGCGGCGGAGGAGGGGAGGGAGGGGGGGTTCCCCTCCCCTCCTGAGGGACCACCTCACGCGCGATTCACTGTGAATCACGCCACACGAGAGACGTGTGGTGGAGAGGGGAGGGGATGTGGGGGACAGGAAGGGACGGCGGGAAAGAGAGGACACACCAAGGAGAAGTCAGTGTTGCTATTAGCATCGTTATTGTTATCATAACTTATTGTTCGGTTAATAAACAATTTTCCAAAAAGACTAATAAAATGTCAAAGTATTTTGAGGAGATCCTTTTTATCCGTGGAAATGGCTTGGTCCGAGGGGGTTTTGTGACCTCAGATCGCAATCCTCTCTCCCTTCGCTCTAGCCCGTAATGAAGGAACATATAGATGTGTATATACGAGTGTAGGTAAGGAGACGGTGGTGATGCGGCCGATGGCGGTGGCCGACCCCGATGATGGGCCATGTCCCGTCCCGTGCACTCGTCGAGGGCAATTCGAGTCCAGAGCGCCACACATCGAAGCCGAGACCCTGAAGGTGCAATGAATACCGGGAGGATTGAAATATGGATGAGGTGGACGTGATGAGAGCGGAGAGGTAAGCAAAGGAGCGTATTGGCCAATTGTATAAATGTACGATGAGTGATTAACTAAGGAAAATATGAAGTAAACAGGAATACAACGTCCATCTTTATACTACTTCCTTTTAAATAGGGGCTTGCATCCATATCACATATGCTAAGTAAAAATTCAATTCCGCGTCTTCATAGTTGCAGGAAACGTTACAGCGGCAATATGATTCAAATTATCGAGGCTACCGTTACTACGGATCCTATGACTATATCTTCTCTTTTTCGCCTCTTTCCTTCAATGTTAGCTCAGGTTTCACAAGACAATCCAGGCCAAAGATATTTGATTTCCTTTAAAGAAGTAAGGAAAAGGGATAGGAAAACATATCAAAGACGAACAGAGTTCGCCTTCACGTTCCCCAACGCTCCTTCCTCACCTCTATTGTGTTCGTCCTTCTTATGTGTTCCTTCCCTTTTCTTTATATCTATTTCTACGTGAAAGAGTATGTGTTCGCCGTTTGGCGGGATATCGTGTTTGAATGTATAAATAAATAAATAAATATATATATATATATATATATAAAAATAATGTATAACACTTAGCGCTAGTGGACACAGACAAAAACAAAGAAACACACAAAAAAGAGACTCACTATATTTCGAATTTTCGGTGGTCGTTGCCACCCTATCAAGACTAACTGACTATAGAACTATGGAAGAGACAGTTCTGTCCCTCTCTTCCTTGATAAAGGTGGAAACGACCACCGAAAATTCGAAAAATAGTGAGTCTCTTTTTTGTGTGTTTCTTTGTTTTTGTCTGTGTCCACTAGTACTAAGTGTTATACATTATTATTCACGTCCGTGCGACTTTCAAAAAGTGTTTTATATATATATATATATATATATATATATATATATATATATATATATATATATATATATATATATATATATATATATATATATATATATATATATACGAGATATCCCTCACCGAACTACCACATTGACGTGGTGGAAGGGCTTGTGCGTTCCGATGACCCCTAGAGCTGTGCTGGCGGGAGTAATAATAATTGCTCCTGGTTGGGTCACCCATGCCAGATAGGACGAAGGTTAGGAACCAGACGAAAGGTAGTCCACGCAGCGTCTGTTCCTCAGTGAGGCGGCTGCAATGGCGTCTGACCCCAGTGGGGCGGCCAGTAAGTGAGGGTGTCACTTTAAAAACACTATTGCGGATGGCAACGGGGGATTCGAATGCGACGGTAGGCGAAGGAAGAGATGGTGTTGAGGTGGGGGACTACGGTTTAGGCACGAGGAATGACCGCGGGGAGAAAGCAGTAGAGTGTTGCAGGATACAGGGCTTAGTCATCACCAACACTTGGTCTAGACACCACAAAAGACGCAGCTATACATGGAAAATGCCAGGTGACTCAGGAAGATATCAGCTAGATTATATCCTGGTTAGACACAGGTTTAGGGACAGCGTGATAAATTCGCACAGCTTCCCGGGAGCGGATGGGACTCTGACCAAAATTTAGTTGTTATGAAGGGTAACGTCCGTTTCAAAAAGATAAGGCAGGGGCGGCGAGTTAGAAAATGGAATGCAGAAGCATTAAATGGTTTGAAAAGGAAAGAATACAAACAGGCGGTAGAGGAAATCATGGAGGACGGTAAAGAGCCAAGTACTATCGAAGAAAAATGGGAATGTATTAAGAAAGGGTTGTCTAAAGCCGCAAAAGTCACTATTGGAACCGTTTACGCTAAAAGGACTAGGAAACCATGGACAACGGATGATATGATTTAAAAAATGCATGAGCGGCGAAAATGGAAGAATGTTAATACAGAAAAAGGCAAAATGAATTACAAATAATTAAACAATAAATTGAGGCGGGAAACAAATAAAGCAAAGGAAGCATGGTGGAAGACGCCGTGTGAGGATATGGAAAGTCTGCAGAGAAAGGGTGAAATCGGTGCGCTGTTCAGCAAAGTTAAATCTTTATCGGGAAGCAAGAAAGGGAGATCTATACTAACAGTTAGAGATAAGGCGGGTAAGGTAATAGTTGACACAGGAAAGATCCAAGAGAGATGGAAGGAATATCTAGAAGAACTGTGTGGCAAAGAGCTTAGACCAACAAAGTTAGACATTGAAAAGGAACATGACGTAGAGGAAGATAGCTTAGGTCTAGGCATACTAGACAATGAGATAGAAAGGGCATTAAGGGAGATGAAACTAAATAAGGCTATTGTGGTGGATAACAATCCCGAGGAACTTTTAAAATGCTTAGGAAAATGTGGGAGGAATAGGCTATATGGGCTGATCCGTAGTATTTATGAGGAGGGAATCTGGCTGAAAGACTTCGTGAGTTCAGTTTTAGTTCCTAATCCGAAAAAGGTAAAGGCCACGTCATGTGAGGACTACAGGACAATAAGTTTGATATCCCACGTGTCCCAGTACTTTCTTCCTCCCTTCATCCCGTCAAACATCCCTATCCTGTTCCTTCCCTTTCCTCGTTTGCCTAACATTCTCCCCTCAATTACAGTCTTCAACTTCCCACTGCCGGTCAATACCCCCTTCAGCCACCTTTCCTGCCTCCATAGGATTTCTCCCAAGAAACCCCTCTCTTCGCCCACCATACCAAGTACTTCCTCGTTTGTTTTCTTCTCTGTCCATTTCACCTTTTCCATTCTTCTCCACACCCACATTTCAAAACCTTCCAATCTACGTCCATCCTCCTGTTTCAATAACCACGTTTCCGCGCCGTACATAGCTACGCTCCATATCAAAGTTTTTACGAGTCTTTTCTTAACATCCTTACTCAACGCCCCGTTCATTAACTCCCTCCTCCTTGGGAAAGCCTCTTTGCCTAGCGCAATTCTTCTCCTTACGTCCCTACTACTTTGACCATGTTGGTCCAAAACAAAACCGAGATACGTAAACTGTTCTACCTGCTCTAGTTTTTGCCCTCCTATTTTAATGTTAAGCTTAGCCTTTTTCTTTCTAGAAAATCGCATAACCTTTGTTTTATTAATATTGATTCTCATCCCATACCTTTCGCACTGAATTTCCAAATCACTAAGCAATGCATGCAGCCCCTTGGCTGACTGACAAACTAAAGCTGGGTCATCAGCAAACCTAACTGATTTTACGAATTCCCCGCCTACTTTCATTCCTACCTCGAGTTCTTCCCATGCCTCTTTGATTATTTCCTCTAATCACAGGTTGAACAGCAACGGTGACAATGGGCAACCCTGCCTTACAACTCTTCCTACCACTGCCCAACCGGACTCCCCATTCCCCACTCGCACTTGAGCAGTCTGAGACATGTACAGGTTGCGGATTAGCCTCCTTACCCTCCAATCTATTCCTAATTTCTGCAATATACTCATTAGTTTACCCCAATTCACTCTATCAAACGCTTTTTCGAAATCTACGAAACAGGCAAATACCTCCTGGTTGTGTTCTATATTCCTCTCGATTAATAATCTCAGTACTGCAATGGCATCACGCGTACCTCTCCCCTTCCTAAACCCAAACTGATCATCCTCTAAGTAGTCATTTGCCCTACTCTCTATCCTTTTGTTTATGATCCTAAGAACAACTTTAGCTGCGTGGGATATCAGGATATATATATATATATATATATATATATATATATATATATATATATATATATATATATATATATATATACACAAACACACATACATATATATATGTAGGTATATATATATATATATATATATATATATATATAAATATGCTAACCGGAAGGCTCGGGCCCATCTCCACCGAGGCTATGTAATTTTTCGGGTACCAGATCTTCCTGGGAAACCATGACTGGCAGAGGGAAGGGAAAGGAACTGGCCTCCTTACTCTCATATGTGAATTTCCAAGGTTGATTACTTTTTTTACGTGTTTATGGTTTATATTTATGTACGAGGTCTGTTCAAAAGTATTGCGACTGTTGTGTTTTTCAGAAATTATTTATTAATTCATG
The DNA here is from genome assembly GCF_022747635.1 of Hetaerina americana. NCBI lineage: Eukaryota > Metazoa > Arthropoda > Insecta > Odonata > Calopterygidae > Hetaerina > Hetaerina americana. Next base: position 3,534,043 of record NW_027287538.1, read on the forward strand.
ATTATCAATCTTGTTCCCTTCAAAGTAATCCCAGTTATATATTATACACTTGCGCCAACTTTTTTTCCAATCCTCGAAGCACTTCAAAAAAATCTTTTTTGATCTTGTTCAGCTCCTCCTTTGATGATGCAGTCTTTATCTCATCAATTGTAGCGTAGCGTCGTCCTTTCATGGGCCTCTTCAGTTTCGGGAACAAGAACAAGTCACTGGGGGCCTGATCTGCGGAATACGGTGACTGCGGCATCATTAGCCAAATATTGTTTTTGGCCAAATATTCGCACACAAGTAACGATGTTTGAGCAGGGGCGTTGTCATTGTACAATAGCAAGTTTTTGTTTTCCACAAATCCGGGTGTTTTTGGCAGATTTCTTCGCGTAAATTGCGCATAACTTGCACGTAATATTCATTTTTAACTGTTCCACCCTGTGGCAAGAACTCATCTCATGCATCACGTCCCTGCAATCGAAGAAAACTGTGGGCAAAACTTTCACATTCGACCGAACTTGGCGTGCTTTTTTAGGTCTTGGCTCGTGCTGCTTCTATTCGGGTGATTGACCTTTAGTTACCATGTCACAACCATAAACCCATCCTTCGGCATCAGTTATGTCCCTCTGGAGTAAATATGGGTCGTCGGGGACAGAGTCCAAGGCCTCATAAGCAATGCTAATGCGTTGCTGCTTTTGGTTTAAATTGAGCAATTTTGGAACGAATTTCGCGGCGACCCGTGTCATGCCAAAATCATTGGTAAAATCGAATGGCACGCGCCAATCGATATGTTTAGTTCCTCATCAACTTCTCTGTCGGTGATTCGACAATTGGCCAATACTTTTTTCTTCACTTCATCAGTGTTTTCGTATACTGTTGACGTGTTCGGGCGTCCTAAACGCTCTTCGTCGTTCACATCTTCTCCGCCCTCTGAGAACATTTTGTACCAGCGATAAACTTTGCTTCGGTCCAAGGTAGCTTCTCCCTACGCCACAGTCAACATTCGGAATGCGTCCGTGCACTTAATTTCGTTTTTCACACAAAATTTGACACAGATTCTTTGATCCATTCTTTTGGAACAGGGAAGAATCAAAGAATAGCCAAAACACATCCATGCAACAAAGCCGTCAAATATTAACTAAACATTCAAAATGACCGAAATTTTGGTATAAGAGGGAGACGTAAGTACCAACATAACGCCACAAAAAATCGAAAATCAAATATACGTAACCCGCGGAAAAAAATTATATATATATATATATATATATATATATATATATATATATATATATATATATATATATATATATAATACAGGGAATCTGCCGGTAAAGGTAGATTTATGGATGGACACAACTACAGAATAAATATTTTCTAATTCCTAACAAAACACAAAATCTAGCAACCTCCTGTACTTCAGGTCCGTCTTTATCTCTGAATACTTCCTTTCTCCCTTCATCCTATCCAACATCCCTATCCTGTTCCTTCCCTTTCCTCGTTTGCCTAACATTATCCCCTCCATTACAGTCTTCAGCCTTGGCTGACAGGCACATTTAAGCTTGGTCATCAACGAACATAACTGATTTTACGAATTCCACTCTGACTTTCATTCCTACCTGAAGTTCTCCCCATGCCGCTTTAATAACTTCCTCCACACATACGTTGAACAACAACGGTGATAATGGGAAACCCTGCCTTACACCACTCTCTAACACTGCTCATTCGGACTCTCCGTTTTCCACTCCCACCCGAGCAGTCTGAGACATGAACAGGTTACGGATTAGCCTCCTGTCCCTCGAATCTATTCCTATTTTCTGCAATATACACATTAGTTTTTCCCAATTCACGCGTACCTCTTCCCTTCCTAAACCCTAACTGATCATCCCCTAAGTAATCATTTTCCCTACTCTCTATCCTTTTGTTGGTTATCCTGAGAACAACTTTAGCTGCGTGGGATATCATACTTAATTTCCTGTTGTCATCACGTGATGTAGCCTTTACCTTTTTCGGAATAGGAACTAAAACTGATCTCACAAAGTCTTCCGGCCAGATTCCTTCCTCGTATACCCCCATGACCTTATTTGATTTCATTCCCCTTAATATATCTTCATCTGCACAATACCCCGCAATCCGACTCAAGGGCGTGTGCCATGGTGTCTTAAGTCACCAGCCATTCATGCGCAATCCCAATCATGCCACCTTCACACACATATTAGTTTGATTATGCATTCGAAAAATATTAATTCCCTGAACGAAAGTAGACAGGAGGAGTTTTTGTGGCAATGATTAATATTTTTGAAAGTAGACAATGTGTATTTGAAAATTATAGCATATAAAGTGTTTGGTGTACCTTTCTGCGGTCTAATCTTCCTAACATTAACTGATACTTTTTCTATAGACCTTCAGACTCAGATTTCAAAACGCTTCATGCACCCGATGAACAAATATACCAATTTACACATAAAAATATTAACAGCATCAACATAATTGGCGATGACTTCAACTTCCCTGGTATCGATTAGGATAGCATTATTGT